>NC_083569.1:61977148-62577148 GCF_027579695.1 Neoarius graeffei | reverse complement strand
ACCAAAGGCTAGTCAGGCCCTATGCATTGATAGGCTAACAGAGGTTAACGTCATTTAATGTTCGCGAGCCTCTCATTAACGTGGACAAATATATTGATATCGTGTTTGAATAACGATAGACTGCAATATTTACCTCTTATTTAAGATGTGGAGACGTGATAGTAGTCCACCCTCCCGCTCTCTCCATTCAGTCAGCGAACGTCACACAGGAAGTGAACCCCAGCGGGTCATAGAAACTTGCGCAGGAGAAGAATGACTTTTTTATTTGTAGGCTACGGAAACTTTGAGGAACAAAATAAAAACCGGTATTAACCGGTTACCATTATTTTTAATAAGCGTTTCTGTTCCGGAGCATAAAAAATAATAAAGTTTCTGGTTTCGTTTCTGTTCCATGTGAAATTAGAAAAAGTTCCCGGTTTTCGTTTTCGTTCCTTGAACCGGTTCAAAGCCCTGGTATCTACTATGACTGGAATATTTTTGGAGTAATTATAACGTATTTGATGATCAGGCACATTGTCACGTGGTGTTGCTGGGATGTTTTGACGGAGAAAAGATCGTTTTGAGAAAGATTGCGTGTTGTGCAGTAGCATATAAGTGCATGGCCTAAGTGTGACTTGGGGTTCAATCGGCATTTCGGTAAGGGGGCGCACGCCGAGAGTAAGGGGGCGTAGCGCCCCTGTTCCCGGTTTAGACGAAAGCCTGAGTCGTGTTCATGTGAGTGTGAGCGAGAGAACACCTTGAATGCTTCATGGAGGGAGTGCAGGCATGTGTGTCATCTGTTGGTCGGTCGGTCGGTGGGTGGACGGACGGGTGTGCATGTGTAACGTGTAAGTTAGTTGATGTCAGCCCGCTAATATTTAACCATGCCAGCCAAGCCCAGTTAGCACCCTGCATCTGTTGCTAGGCAATACGGACTTCCAACTTGGCGAAAGTTGGTGGATAAGCGTTTGAGTGGCAGCACCGAGAGTGCTCATGCATTTCAACACCACCCCACACATGCATACACGGACACATGCGTCGACACAGATGAGAGGCCTTATAAAAGTCTATTTGAAGCAACCAGGATGTGGAGTGGAGAAAAGCAGACAAAGATCTATAGGTTGTTTCTGTGTTCCATTTTAGTTTTAGACTGCGTTCTATTTTAGTTTCCTCGCTGATTTAGCTGGCTCATCCTCACCTAGTAGAGGAGGATAAATATATAGCGACGATATAATGGCGCAATATGTGAAGACGTTTTCCTGATTCATGATGGCTCTCCTAATGTATAACTTGACTGAAATTTTCCATACGCAATATCACAGGAAAACTATTTTTTGAAAATTTAAGTTCAGACTTTTTTTTAATCCAACGTTTTACAAATTATAACTATTTAATGGGGGGGGTAAGTCTGTGTGCAATAAAATGGTTAAAAAAAATTTAACAACATCTGATCAATAACTTGCTCCAGTGAGTAACAATGGAGTTATAAATCTCTGGCCTCAAGCGTGTCATGAAGATTATATATTGACCGACTGGAACCAGCAAGCAAGATTTGACAACTTTGTTTGTCTCTCTTTTAGTATAGTACTTTTCAATATTTTAAAACTTTCTGAACATGCATAGTGTGAGGAGTTGTCTCAGTAGGAGCTAGGAGGGCGCCCTTCCCTCTCCCCCCTCAAGTGGCACTTGTGCTCTTTTGGTTCAAAGGCTGATATCGTATCCCAAGCCTAGCAATGTTTTTATATTTTACCCTTGAACACCCTTCACCTGCATCTACCACAGGTTTGTGAGTTCAATATCTCCCCATATTTTTTTTTTCTCTCTCCTTCCTCCTCTGCCCAACAGGCTGAAAACCTTTTGTTAGATGCAGATATGAACATTAAGATAGCAGACTTTGGTTTCAGCAACGAGTTTACAGTGGGAAATAAGCTGGATACATTCTGCGGCAGCCCTCCCTACGCCGCCCCTGAGCTCTTTCAAGGCAAAAAGTACGACGGGCCCGAGGTGGATGTCTGGAGCTTGGGGGTCATTCTCTACACACTGGTCAGCGGCTCCCTGCCGTTTGACGGACAAAATTTGAAGGTAAGAGGGAGGGTAAAGTAGGTGTGAGGGGTTGCAGAGAGTTTTAGATTGACTGACTGTTTGATGACAAACCTTGTCTGTTCTTCGTTTCATACTTTCTGACTTGGAGCCGATATGCCTGACTCTCTCTCTCTCTCTCTCTCTCTCTCTCTCTCTCTCTCTCTCTCACCCTCCCACAGGAGCTTAGAGAGCGTGTGTTGAGGGGGAAGTACAGGATTCCCTTCTATATGTCGACAGACTGCGAGAATCTACTGAAGAAATTCCTTATTCTCAACCCAACCAAAAGAGGCAGTCTAGAGGTGCTTTATTAAAACACATTTTAAGTGCTTTATCTAGTTCTACATTTAAAAGAAAAAAAAAAGGAAACGCACGATGGAATCCGACACCTCAGCACATTTTTATTACCTTAATGCCGCTATACTCTTTTGCTAATAAACCCATCAATGTCAAACTGTGAGTTTTAGGACGGCATCTTTATTATATTAAATTTTGCTCCTAAACAGATTTAAATCCTATCGATCTCAATGTGATCATTATACATCACTGAACCTGAACACTTCAGTATCTTTAATAAACAGAGAACATTATCTTTCCACAACTGTGCATCAGTTAGCCATTAGAGTAATTGGGCAAATCTGATCCTCATTCTTTAGTGTGGCTGGTTAAAACCTGTAAAGCTGTGGAACGGTGTGTAACAGTAGTATAACTCTCCCAGATCAACTGTTTTTGTTTGTTTTTAATGACATCATTGGAAAATTCAGCCATCTTTACCCTGTAATTGCAATAGACTAATTTCTATATTAATAGGCGTTGCTAATGAAGAAATCTAGTTTGTTTGCGAGCTCTGGGTCTTGTATTATTCTTTAAATAGATGCGATATTTGGGTATATGATAAATGCTTGACCAGCTATGGATTTGGCTTTTAATGAGCTTCTGCTCATACTGTGTATTGGCCTTCCAGAAGGCCTCAGCTGTCATTTTTAAACTTGCTTTATTTCTTAATTAACGTGCTATTCAATTATGTTTTTGGTTTTATTAACCTTATATCGTGACTCGTATCGGCATATATTACACTTATCGGCCTTTAGCCGTGTTGAATGTAGTTCGTTTGGTCCACGGCAGGCGTCGCTTATCCGCGCGATCTTCACGAGACTTGTGCGAGACTTCATTTTGAAAACTGGCCAGCTCGCCATATCATTCCAATTTGGATTAATTTCGAGATTGGCCAGCTTCAGCAGTGATGGAGATTATCCCATACGACTTCGAACCAACGTGGAGTAGAGAAGAGTAGAGGGCGCACGCGTCATTTGACAACGTTGGCAGATGTTGGTCACTTTGATTTCCGCTGTACGTTTTACTTCCGTCCTACGATGTCGTCGCACAGGAAAGACGACAGGATAAGGACGAGTCCGTCACGCTGGTATTTACGTCATTACTGTCGCACAATTAAAACAAGCCAGATCAGGCGGCTGGTGGGTT
This sequence comes from Neoarius graeffei, assembly GCF_027579695.1. Lineage (NCBI taxonomy): Eukaryota > Metazoa > Chordata > Actinopteri > Siluriformes > Ariidae > Neoarius > Neoarius graeffei. The sequence continues at coordinate 62,573,608 of NC_083569.1, read as the reverse complement.
TCCAAAATAATCAATACATATTATACTGAGCGCATTTCCCACATAATCCTCACTAAGGTTTCGGACAGCACTACAAAATAGCGTCCACACTATCTAGTGCCCTATATAGTGAGTAGGGAGTGATTTCGGACACACGGAAAACTTCCGGCTTGATTACGTCAGCATTCGAAAGAGGGCACGTGCATCTTTTTGACAACGTTGACAGATGTTGGTCACTTTGATTTCCGCTGTACGTTTTACTTTCGTCCGACGATGTCTCGCACAGGTCTCAACGAATCTCGTTTACGGCCATTGCTTTGACTTATGGACTGATATATTACAGAGCATATTTCAAACACTCATAACTTGCTATAGCAGTGACAAAATAGCTATCAAAACTGCATTCCTGTATTTAATAAAATGAGAGAGAATTTTGATGATAAAGTTTTGCCTTCAGTTCCCCTTTAATGCCACAAATCCAGAAGTCTGTGCATAACTACTGTGTAAGAACCTGTCGATGCAAATTGTGGGATTTAGCAAAACATGTTTTGCTTAGATTTGTGTGTATATTTGTGACACGTCACTGCTGCAAGGAGCATTTTCTCATAGGCCTCAGAGATTTTACTACTTTCGGAAGTTGGAGATGCTGCTACCTGGCATGGATTTTACAGTGTTAAAGCACAATGAGATGCCTTTTAATTCCCAGTTCCTGATCACGAATTAAAGCCCAGTGTGTGCTGCATCCTGCTCAAAACTTAGGCGTAATGGCAGCAAAGTCATCTGTTCTAAAAGCCTGTATTCTCATGCATGTCTAAGTTTTTGCTACTGTCTGTTACTACCTCCACTGGCACTGATGCATCCTTCACACAAGACATTTTACACAGTCAGTTTGATGAGTTACTTTATTAGTTATTTTTGTCCGTTTCGTTAATAAAGCGTAAGAGCCCATACTAACGGAGAATGGTTTAACTGAAATAAAGCATTTTTAAACTTGCTTTATTTCTTAATTAATGTGTTATTCAATTACGTTTTTGGTTTTATTAACCTTATATCGTGACTCGTATCGGCATATTATATTACGCTTATCGGCCTTTAGCCATGTTGAATGTAGTTCGTTTGGTCCACGGCAGGCAAGTTTATAACGGCACAAAACTGTCAAAGATTCCTCTGTATTATATAATTGTTAATCACAGTATGTTTTCTCTCTCTCTCTCTCTCTCTCTCTCTCTCTCTCTCTCTCCTGCACATTGTTCTCAGCAGCAGATCATGAAAGACCGTTGGATGAATGTGGGTCATGAGGAGGAGGAATTAAAACCCTACATAGAGCCCCAGCCTGACTATAAGGACCCCAAGAGAACAGGTAGGGTTGTCTGTGCATGAGAGAGTGATGGAAACCGAGAAATGCAAGAAACGTAACCCAATCTGTATAAGGTATCCATGTATAGACTTGTTAGTAACGTACATCTTATTTCGCATAGATATAATGCTCCAAATGGGCTACACACAAGAGGAAATTCAAGATTCACTTGTAAAACAAACATATGATGAGATTATGGCGACTTACCTGCTACTTGACTATAAGAACTCTGAGGTACACCAGTGCATAAAAACTCTTCAGCTACTAGCATACACACGCACACATGCTGTTTACGCTCCTGTTTTAACTGGTCTCTAAAATATCTCTAATATTTTGATGATTCAGCTTGACGAGGGCGTCAACATGTTGATCAAACTGCGACCAGGAAGTGACCTCACAAACAGTAATGCACCTTCTCCACCTCATAAGGTACAACGCAGCGTGTCGTCTACTCAGAAACCGCGAAGGCCCACAGATCAGGGTGAGTTCTGGAAATAGTAATTATCTCGTAAGGCCACTAAACTCTTAATTTAGTCCCACCTCGTGAGGTTTCTTTTCTTTCTGTCTACATTTTTCTAGTCACGTACTCTAAAAGGCCTCAGGGGGATAACAAGTACACAGCTGACGATTCTGGGCGGAAAGGGTCCAGTAGCTCGACCAAAGTGCCACCCAGCCCCATCATCCCAGGAGACAGCAAAAAGAGCTCCACGCCCTCCACTGTAAGTGTTCGCGCATGTGTGTATGAGGCACAACAAAGAGCGTGATGACTTTTTTCTTTCTGAATAGCTGTCCATTTTAACCAAAAAACTGACAATGTGTTTGTAAGGTTTAGTTTGCATGTCAAATTCACTAGATTTCATCTTGACGTTACCTGTTTTGTCTTGCTTATGCTACTCAACGTCCATAAAAACGAAAACTTGCCTTTACACATGAATAATTCACACACATCCAAAAATGGCTTCCTATTCACTGTATATGCTCACCACAAAGGGTATAACAATTTCCTTACATACTGCACTATATACCTATAAAAATACCTGTTGTGATTCAGTTCCAGAAATGCCTGTTGGAAATGTACTATCTACATGTAACGTTGCTTTGTTTCTTGGATATTGAATTAGTAAATTCTAAGTATTTTAAAAATACTTTGACAAATTATGCCATAAATTACATTTTACAGGCATTTATTAACAACTCTTTTCCTACATCATGTGACACACGGGTTATTTGGCCAGAAAAGTTTTTAAAAATAAATACATTTCAGTAGACTGACTTTTAGCTGTTCAGTGCATGCATATTATGAAATTTCAATTAGTATTCAAACAGTGAAATTTGTTGTTAGACCGCCGCTCCAAGGGGGGGTAGGTATAGTGGTTTACACCTCTCCGTCCGTCTGTATGAAACACCCTTTTTCTCAGCAACCACAAATCATAGCCACTTGGTACCAAACTTCAGCTTGGGGTTCTATACCGTGTATACCATTTTCTGGTCTGTCGCACATCAACTTCCTGTTTACTGATAATGTATTAGGGTCTGTCTCAGAAACTGGGTACTGTGGGGGTAGCCCACTAAATATACTCTGTCAATAAACTATCCGGTTTTGAATGGTGGTGTTGGGTTTAATTTGAAATAAAATGATGAAAGAAATAATACCGATAAAACTAAATCTTTGATGTGAATATTCAGAATTTACCCAAAATTCTGCAAATTTGTGGAAAAATGGCGGCTTGATCTGGGACATGATAAATGGTTGACTGCATCGCATTCCCTTAAAAAGCTTGTAGTCCACTGAAAAGTCTACAGTTATCACTAATTGTATTTTAAGTTGTAACTTTATACACCTAAGGATTGGTGCGCTCACAGAATAATCATAACCGTAATAAAACATCATGCAAAATATTTGATCTCCGTCGTAACTCCATTTTCCGCATACCCAAAACCAATACGATCGCTTGTTTTGATCTAAACGGAAAGCCTCGGGGTCAAGGTCACGACTTCACCAAAAGTAGTAACTTAAAATCACTACGCCATATAAAAATTGTTATAAAGCTGCGATTTTGTTTTTTAAAACGAAAGCTGAAAGTTAGGTATAGAATATGTTTCTTACAGAATGTGTTATGATGGTAGCTGGTCTTGTCTGAATTTCTGAGCTATAAAATGAGTCGTGGTCTATTTTTTACCGTCGCGTGTTATTTGTGTGCGGGGAAGGACACACATTAACAATCTGCATGTGTAGAATGGAATTTTCCACTCCAGCAGTTAGAAGTTGATCGTGCTTCCATTTGCGGTCTCTCTGTTACGCGGGTGATCTGTTCGGACGTTATCACTGAAAAGGTGAGTTTTGACTGTTTTATTTTTTAGTCTTGCAGTATAAGGCAATAGAATGTTTATTTTTCATCTTACTTTCATATTTCGTAGTGTTTGCATATTTTTGGCCAATGTTTTGCAACCATGGTCAATTCAGATCGAACTTGTGATAGAATCTCCGGCCAGTCATTTTGCCCCGCCCCCGCCTCGCGCTCCGTCCGGTGCGGTAGTGATGTCCCGTTGCTCGCGCGCCGCAGCAGAGACCCGCGCGACCTTCAGCCGGTACAGTCGCTGTTCTTTTACCAGCGCCGTTATTCTCATCTTTCCGGTGTGTTCTTGATTTTTCATTGTGTCCTATTTCGCCGTATCAAATACCCAATATGTATCATATTATTCATATTTAAGTGAATAATCAATTAAGTTGTCATAACTTGGCATTTTTAACCCAAGCAATCAAAAAGAGGAAATTTATTCAGTATTTTCACTCATCTGTGAAGGAGGGGCTTTAATTCTTCATGATGTAGTTATTTTATCTGTAAATCAATTTCACAAAAGGATTTGAGTTGTAATAAAAGAAATGTTCCACAGTGGAGGCCAGATAAAGCAAGATGCTGTCTTTATTCTTGTTAAACATGACAACAGAAACATTGAGTGTTAGGTAAATGCAAAAAAATAGTAAAATTAGAAAATTTATTTTTTGACCATAATGTCCCAAATGAGAGACCAGTTTCTGAGACGGACCCATGTACAAAACGTATAGGGCGGATTTACAAAATTTTTGTAATACTTTTCTCAGCAACTACAAATCACAACTGCTTGATATTTATTAGTATCAAGCTTCAGCTTGGGGTTCGATACCGTGTATCCCGTTTTCAGGTCTGTCGCACATCGACTTTCTATTTACCAACTGAATGTGTTTGCGAAATATACTGTATAGGGTGGATTTTGGCGCTATTCCAAAATGACACTTTCCCAGGATGCTGTTTGAAATCCCTGGGGAGAACACGGCTCTTTATTTACTTGTTTCAGGGTTAATTGTTTGTTGAAGTCAACATTCATAATAAGTGTCCTATTCCTTCGATCGCTTGCGTTCTGGTATAAGCGAGAGCGGGGGGATACGCAAGTGAGTTGATCTTGTTTTGCCAGCCCTAAATGTGTAGCAGCTGATTGCTAATCTTGATTTTGGTGCATGATCCTACAGAACAGTATCCTCTCCACGGGAACAAGCCGCAGCAGAAACTCTCCACTGGCAGACAGAGCCTTGCTGGGAGTCCAGAATGGCAAGGACAGGTACACACGGCTGCACACACAACCTTAGAACGTGAGAAAAAAGAAATGTTTGAGTCAAACAATGTGAGCCAAAAATTGCGTGTGTGTACATAGACAGGTATTGTATGAATTCTGCTCCCTGTGAATCGAATGACTGAATAGTTGATTTTCCATTTTCTCTCAGTTAATTTTTCTCTGATAGAAACACACACTCGCATGCACGTTATGCTCCTCTATCCTGTCTGTATGCTAAACTTGGTTACCTATTAGTTACGAAACTTGCTTGTTTGGCCTAGACTGGCCTTGACTCACCAGTGGGTAACCAACCAGCGTTCCTGGGTTTGGCTGTCACTGTTTTATCAAAGTTTCAGGAAAAATGAATCATGCTTCCATACCTATATACATGCTATACCTCTCTCGCCACAATACCTCGCCTTTCTGAGAACACTTGCCCCAGTTTCCTTGATCCCCAGTCTTCCTCACCATTCCCTCTTTTGATGGAGCCCAACACATCGATTTTTAATTCATCCCAGTCATCGCTATGACTTGAACCTCGACATGTATACAGTATACATGCTTTATAGCTTGGCCTTTAATGTGCTGTATGTCTTCAGTGTCTATCATAATGATGTGTATGTCGTTCATGTCCTAATGCAGGGGTTTTCAAAGTGTGGGAGAGTCAGCCCCCCCCCCAGAGAGCAAATAAACAGCGCCCCCCCCCCCCCCCCCCCCCTTGCAATTTTTGTTGTTGCTATACTTAATGTTCCATTCGTATTTACAAAAAAAAAAAGGTTGTTGTACACATTTTTATTTTTTTCTTTTACACATTTTAAAAATCTGTGTTTTTTTTTTCAAACATCTTGTTTTACACATTTTAAACATCTCATAGCATCGTTAGCTAGCACCTCTTGGCAGACAACACACTGTGGCAGTGGAGCATCTTCAGATCCAGTCCATGAAAATCCTTAAAAACTTTAAATAATCGTGGTCAAACTTCCTTCTTTTTTTGCTTGGCCCAGACTCTGTCTCCTCACTCACTGTAGCTTTAGGTATGAAAAATCGATCCATTTTTGTCTGGCAAAGGCTAGCTGAAGTTCGCTAAATGTCCGCAATAGTAACTTATTCTGGTTTATTTTTCCTCACGTTGCGCCCCCCCTGAAGAACTCTGGCGCCCCCTAGGAGAGGTGCTCCCCGCACTTTGAAAAGCCCTGTCCTCATGCATATGTGGACATTTAGGGACATATTACAGTGCCTGCTGCACATTGCAATCAAATGTGAGCAAAGATGTGTCAAAATGTATGGCATCGGGCAGGATATCCTAAAAGCGATATCATGCATAAAACACATTCTTGTAGTTTTTGAGTCACATATACATGCCCCAATAAAGTCAAGGTGAGCCATTTGTCTTGAGTATTGAAGCAGCTCTTCCTTATTTGAAGACTCGTTGATTTCTCTGTGCAGAAAGCACTGTTTCTGTGTGCCCTTAGCAGTGCGAGTGCTCATTCGAATGCTTGAAACAAATGCACTATGGTGATATAAATGTTACTTACCATAGGTACTGTGATCAGAGTGCTTGCGTTGGAAATTGTCTATCCTCTTGTGCATTTTCAAACTATTATTTCGTGCTCTGCTGTGTTTTGATTTGGTTTTTGATGACTACTCTCTTAGCTACACTTTCCTGCATCTGTCTCATTCTCTCCTCAGTCTTTCTCTAGTCGTCGCTCGCTCACTCACTCATTCTTTGCTCAGGCATTTTCAGAAGCTCTGTGAGTGTTGTGCCTTATCTTTCGCTTTCTCTCTAGTCTGTCTTTGCACACATTTTTGGTTTCCTCGTGTATCTTATGTTTACAAGGATTAGCAAAGCTTGTGATGGAAAAAGGCACCATACAAATTGTGCAATTTCTGTAGTTGACCTGTAATAAGCTTAGTCTCTGTGTTCTGATCTTCTCAGTAAGGTAATAATACGTTTTTTCTCAGCAAGCGCTGCTAATCCGTGTGTGTGCGTGCTTCTTTCTGCTTCTTTCCCGCCTCATCAGCGCTCTTTGACCTCTCTCTCTCTCGTACCAGTCTGCACCGTCTCCGTATATACTCAATGCCCAAACTCACACTCTCCTTTGTGCTCTTTCTTTGTGTCCTCTGGGTGCTGTCGCTCTCTGTCACTCCCTTTCTCCCCGTCCCTATCTCCCCATTGTCGGATAATTATGCCTTCTAATAAAGTCCTCTTTCCTTCCTCAACACGTATACGGCCATGACTGTGTGTGTGATGGTGTGTGCTCGTGTACGGTGCCTGCCACTGCCGTACGTTCTCACCACCATCAGCCTGAACATACCCGGGTCCCGCGCCTCCACGGCCTCGGCCGGTGCCGTACTCACATCCTCCTCGTCCTCACGCTCCCGTCATCACAAGTCCATGTCCTCCTCAGCCCACCCATGCCCCGCTGACCTGCACGCACACCAGCACAGGCAAGTTCATACCGAGCCACACGCACTGAGAAGCAGCCTTTACTTTTTGCATTGAACAAAGTGAGGGGGAGGGGAATGCTCAGTGAAGGACTCGCACAAAGACCTTGCTGACTGAAGAAAGGAAAGCTTGTCAGGAAGGCCTGTAAACGCCTTATATAACAAACATTGATGGTGTAATATGGTTTTCAAAGGGGGGGGGTTTGCCATGGGTATGCAATATTTTTTTTGTTTTTTAAAAATAATTGTACGTGGTAGATATCACAACTCACCATTATCAAAGCTGATTTTTATTAGTCTGTTTGACTCATCTGTATTGAATACAAATTTAAATAACTCAAAAACTAGCGGTCCTATAAATTGTTTCCAATAATATAATTGTATATTTCTGATCAGAAATCATTGCTCTTGCGGATTTTCAAATACTTTGTGAAGGAGTAAATGGAGATTTGAGGTTACAGGAGAGGGTTATGATGATGATGATACTTGAACCAAAAGAACAGCAATATTGATGGTCCGTTCCTCCAATTTCTCACCAGTCCTTTAGACCTTTTTTCTTTTTTTTTTTTAAATCCCCCGCTGGCTGAAGGGCCCAAATGGGGATTATGTCGTGGCGATTTACGTCTGTCTGTCCATCCATCCGTCCCGGGAAGGGTGGCCACATTCTGAAATCAACTCCTCTCTCAGTTTTTGGAGGAATTTCACCAAACTTGGCAAAAGGCATTGTTATATGTCGGTAGTACGCATTTTGTTCAATTCGGTCACATTTTACCAGAGTTACAGCCCTTGATTAACAACCTTGTACTTTCACAATTTCATGAATGTGTGTTTTCCTTCTGACATCAACTCCTCTCACAATTTTTGGACGAATTTCTCGAAGCTTGCCAAAAGGCCTTGTTATATGACGGTAATACGCATATTGCGATTTAATTTTGTGAAAATTTTACCAGAGTTTTGAGCCTTGATTTAAATATCTTGGACAATTTCATGAGGGTGTGCGTTCTTCAGAAATCAACTGCTCTCTCAATTTGTGGAGGAATTTCACCAAACTTGGCAAAAGGGTTGGTACAGTATATGACAGTTGTACGCATATTGAAATTTCGTTTAATTTGGGCAAATTTTACCAGAGTTATGCCCTTGATTATTAACAAACTTGTACTTTGGCAATTTCATGAAGGTTTGCTTGCTTTCTGAAATCAACTTCCCTCACAATTTTTGGACAAATTTCTCAAAGCTTGGCAAAAGGCCTTGTTATATGACGGTAATACACACATTGCGATTTAATTTCATTTGTGAAAATTTTACCAGAGTTTTGACCCTCAATGAAATAACCTTGTACTTTGACAATTTCATGAGGGTGTACGTTCTTCTGAAATCAACTCCTCTCACAATTTTTGGAGGAATTTCACCAAACTTGACGGGATTCTTTGTAATGTGTCAGTAATACGCATATTGCAATGTCGTTCTGTTCAGTCGCGTTTTACCAGAGTTATGGCAGAGTTGCCAGCGGGGGATATTGTGCTCTCGGAGCACTCTTGTTTTAAATTATTTTCCAACTCTCCAGTTGTTCTGGCATTGTCTCCTGCCAGCAACACGAGCTACGTGTTTACTTAACATATGTGCAGCTACATAAGAGAACATTTCCTAACCAGCCTTTAACCTGTTGTGATGGGTTCAGAGCACTGTGTACACGTCGCTCATAGATGACACCAGCATGACCATCACATGGTGAAACATTCATTATTTCACCCACAAAACCACATCATGTACACTCACACTTTGTACTTGTTTCTCCAGTTTCATAAACTATAGTGTTGGGAACGAATTGTTAGCATTAGCCTGGTAGCTTGTATGTGTGACAAGGAGCGAATGGCTGATCTAAAAAGCCTGCTCTGATGCATGCAGTGGAATCCGCCTCTTCCACATGAGGTCTGGGACAAGTGAAGGTGCCTCTGCCCTGCCTTATAGCTGCTCTCTAGTTCTGCTCTCTATCTATACTCTACTTATTTTTCTGGGTACTAATCCTTCTACGAAGTGTATAATGGAGAACATTGTTGTGGTTTAAGGTCTGTGGAAAAGCTCTGCTTTGGGTTTCATCCAATCAGTTAAAGGTAACTTGGTTAGCATTGCTTAAACCTTCCCTTTGGGAAATAGTGTGTATCCATTTCTACTGATTATACAAACACTTGGTAATTTTATTGTGTGTGTTATTGTCTTCGTGCATTTTGAGCGTTTTTTTAGTTCTAAAATTTAGAAACTTCATGCAGATCAGTTTTTAAATGACAGACCCTTAAACTTATGCATGTATAGCCCCCATTAATAATATTGAAATTGCAAGGCCGATTCTTTTATTTTTGTTATACCCGGAAGACATTTGGGTTGGAGAGCAAAAGATGAATATGAAAAAAAAAAAGATCAGAATTTCAACTTTTATTTCCTGATATTTAAATCTAGACCTTTTTTTTTTTTTTAAACTTGGAACACGGATTTTTTTTTAACTCATCTATTTTTCAAGTGATCAAAAAATATTGGAATAGATGTTTCTTGTTGCGCAGGTGTGCCATATTAGATTGACCGTTTAAAAAATTAATAACGGAGTGTCCGAAATCGCTCCCTACTCACTATATAGGGCACTATATAGTGGGGACGCCATTTTGTAGTGCTGTCTGAAACCTCAGTGAAGATTATTTACACCCTATATAGTGCACTCAGTGTCCCACAATGCATCATGAAAAGTAGCATACCAAGATGGTCACGAACCAAGCAATATATCCCATCATGCAATGTGGTCATGCTGAAAGAAATCAAATTAAGTCTCAAATTTGATTTAATAGACTGCAGCGGCAAAGAAGAAAGTATTCAGCCTTGATTTAAAAAAAACTGAAAGATGCAGGTAGTTTGTATTGATTAATGTGGGAAATACGCTCAGTATAATATGGATTTATCACAAAAATACACACATGTATTTATTATTTTGAAAACCCACGAGCTGGCTGATCTGGCACGTTTTAATTGTGCGACAGTAATGACCTAAATAACGGCGCGACGGACCTAGTGTCCGAAAGTGTTTGTTTTTTCATTTTATCAATGAGCTCACTATATAAGACCAGCACAGTGGCAGAGAACTCCGCAAGATTGGGCCTGAACATCCACCGGGGAAAGAGCAAGGTGCTGAAAGTGAATGCTGCCAGCGGAACCCCCATCACGCTTGAAGGCGAGGCGCTAGAAGAGGTGGAAAGCTTCACCTACCTTGGCAGCATTGTCGACAAGCAGGGAGGGACTGGCGCCGACGTGAAGATCAGGATCGGCAAGGCCAGGGCAGCATTTCTCCAGCTAAAGAACGTCTGGGCATCCAGAGATCTGTCAGTCAGTACCAAGATCCGGCTGTTCAACACAAACATAAAACCAGTACTCCTCTATGGAGCAGAGACCTGGAGGACCACAGTGACGACCACCAAGAAAATCCAGACGTTCATCAACAACTGTCTGAGAAAGATCCTCAGGATACGCTGGCCTGACACCATCAGCAACGAGGAGCTGTGGCAGCGGACTAAGCAAAAGTCTGCAGAAGTGGAGATCCAACAACGCCGCTGGAGATGGATAGGCCACACTCTACGCAAGCCAGCCAACAACACCACAAGGCAAGCCCTCAGATGGAACCCCCAGGGAAAAAGGAGGAGAGGCCGGCCGAGAAACACCTGGCGTTGCGACCTTGAGACCGACGCAAAGAAACTGGGCCACACCTGGGGACGGCTGGAGAGACTCACCCAGGACAGGGACAGCTGGAGAGACCTTGTTGGCGGCCTATGCCCCAGGAGGGGTGAGAGGCATAAGTAAGTCACTATATAGTCCTCTATATAGTAATTCCCTATATAGGGAGCAGGGAGTAGTGAACGAGTGAGTGATTTCAGACACAGGGTCTGAATATCTGCTCTTGATTTGAACTTTGGATTTCACCCGTGAAGACTGCATTTGTTGTTAAAAAGGATAAATCAACATGATGACCTGAGAGCTGTTTGTGGGAGAAAAGCATGCCATTTTAAAGCTGCGAAAATATGGAAAATCTGTCCAAGCCATTGCACAAGCACTGGGAAGAGCCAGTACAACAATTTGGTATGTGCCAAAAAAGAAAGAATCCAGTGATGTACTAACAACCAGATGACAAACAGGTCAGCCAAGGAGAACAGCAGATTATGTCAAACTTTGTGAGAACTGTGAAGAAAAACCCCAAAACAAGTCCGTGATGACATCAATCCCTACAGCATAGTGCCGAAGGTATTGCAATCCACCCTTCAGGGAAGACTTTGGGGGCAAGGTCAAGGTTTTTGTGGCTACTGCTTCATATAGAGGCGGTAGCCACTATGTCATCGTGCTGTAAGAATGTAAAAGTGTAAGAATTATGCAGTACGGTGTGTTCTGATTGGCTGAGAGCAGCAAAGAATCAGAACCATGTTTACTGGCCAAGTATGTTCACAGACAAGGTCAAAATTAAGGTTACCACAAAGGTCAAAATTGTTTTTTCGCAATATCTTCCTTCATATTCATCGTAAATGCTACTGGGCGAGGTTTGTTTTGCCTGGCAACACTTGTTTTGTTTTAAGACTAGCTGTTCCAATAATTTTTCTCTCCTAAAAATTGGGTGGTCTGCCACTAAAGGTGCCATGTTCTAAGTTATTGAACACGTCTATATGTAAATATCAGGAAATTAAATGTGAAATTCTGATTTCAAACTCTATCTTGAGTGTATAGCATAAATAAAGGAATTGGCCTTGCTGATTTGATGCGTTCAGAGGGGACTCCTATGTGCTCAAATATTCATGCGACAGTGAAGATAACACTTTCCAAGGAGGTGTTGTGTAGTGTATATGTGTCTCTCTCTCTCTTGTGGTGGAAATCTTAATGTAGTTAAGATATCTTAAACACTCCATAAGGGCAATAACAATATAGAATAATGTCTAGTAAAAGATCAGGTATAAATAGACATAATGGTTATAGCAACAGATTGTTATTGTAACCTTTTCTGAAGTGGTATGTGACCATAGATTTCTATAATATTTAGCCTTTTGCTATAAAATGTGCTCAGTGGTAAGTGTCAGATAACGTGGCTAGCCGCTGCTGTGGAATATTGGTAGCCGGAAACCAAGCCAGTGAGGCTGAATTGTGTACACACTTGGATTCAAAGCTGCCAGTTCATCTTAATTGATTGACAGATTTAGCTTGCTGAGTAGAAGAGTAAACATGGTTATCGTGCTTACTGTATCACGTATCCAAATCTGTGTAGTCTGGCTGTTTGGAGGAGTCGTAACCAGGGCTTGAAGTGGGCCGGAACTGCGTTCCTGCACTTTATTTTCACCATGCATTCCTGCACTTATAGCGTGCGGCGCATTTTTATAACGACGAGGGCAAAAAGGGTATTAACGGTCAATGTAGTTTGGTCCCCTGTTGTATGGTGATTGTGAGGACCGATCATGCTAGCGTGGTTGAATAGATCAAAAAGAAAGCGAGATGACAGCCCAGACTCGCAAAAAGACGAGTGCGAGAACTCTGCAGCCTGCTCAAGTGCTGGGGGGGTGAGTCTGAAGGTGCTTTACCTGAAGTAAATCCGAGGCCTGATGTCGCTAACTCGGCCAATGATGGTGATGATGAACCAGCAGGGATAAACCAGACTGCTGGACAAATGATCAAGCAGATTACTTCAAAAAAGAATACCCGTGGTTGATTCTGAAGGGGGAAAGACTAGGCTGCCGTACATGTGGAAAAACATCCTCCATCTCATGTGTGACTGAGCAAGGGGTTAAATTATCAACCGAGTGGAGAGATTGCCTGATCAGCCCATCTGGCATGGATAAAGCTAAAAAGCAAAGATCAATCCGTAAAAAATTAAAGAACACAGGGATTCCAAGGCCCATAAGAAAGCAGAGGAAATGTCCAAACTGGCAGACCGAGCTGAAATAACAAAGCATGTTGCGACTATGCATAAATCCAAGACCGAGACCACTTGTGTGTTTAGAACCGCGTACAAAATAGCAAAACACGGTCGCCCTCTATCTGACATGCGAGCCGATGTCACCCTGCAAAAGTTAAATGGCCTGGACATGTAGTCCAGTAGGTGTGCTTTTCCAATCAGTGAAGTTATCTACGTTACATATAGTTACTGGTTATTTGATTACTAAATGTTAAAATTACAAATTACATTAGGCCTACATGATATGTGATTAGTGAACTTAGTTAAACTTAAAGGTGTTTATGTATGTGATTAGTAAGCTTAAAGGTGTTAAACCTTCTTTTGCTTTTCTTTTAGTGCAATACGTGCACTAATTACTCATTTTTTTATTTTTGAAACTTAAAGTAATGTGATGACTTGTTTTTATTAGTTTAAACTTAAAATGATGCAATGTTTTTCTGTTGTTCTTAAGGTTATCAACCTAATCAAGCCCTAATCAACCCCTTCATCACCTTTGAACTTCAATAAAAAACAAAAAAGGGGAAAAACTGAGTGTTCTTTGTGTGACCAAAGCTCTTTTGAAGTTGGGGCACAAAACTGGAGAAAATCATACACAACTTGACAATATGGTTGTGGTTCTTAGTTCTGATTTGTTTTTACTCCAGCTGTCTACAAACTAAGACACTTCGTTCAAAAATAATATCTCAGAGTCATTGTGAAAACACATCTGTTCAAACAACAAATACTGTAGCACAACAACAGATGAAAAGAGTAGAGCATTGTCCTTATGAGCCAAGTTTTGCAAAATGCGTGAAGGCAATACAAAAACTGTGAAGTTTTCAATTAAAAAAATTTGAACTTGATTTGAACTTATTTGAATGACCGGGATGGCATTGTCAGAAAATCAGGGTCCCTCCACTTCAAGCACTGGTCGTAACGTAACCGTATGTGTGGAACAGTCAGCTCTGGTATAGTACTTTGAGTCCTGCTGAGGTATTATGGTCGTGTGCAGTATTTTTAAGAATTGTTTTCGATATAGTCATGATATGTAGTAAAGAAATAATCAGAAAAGTGATGACAAACCAAGGTTGATTTAATAACGTACAGTACCCAACAAAGGTTTGTACACCCCTACTCATTCATAGGTTTTTCTGTATTTTGACTAATTTCTACACTAGAACAATATCGAAGACACCAAAACTACGAGATAACACATGGAACATGTATGGAATTTTGTAGTCAGCAAAAATGTGAGGGAACTTTTTCATATTTTAGATTCTTCAAAGTAGCCAGCATTTACCTTGACGTTTTGTACACTATTGGCATTATCTTAACCAGCTTCATGAGGTAGTCACCTGGAATGCTTTTCAATTAACAGGTGTACCTCGTCAAAAGTTAATTGATGCAATTTTTTTTGCCCCCTTAATGCGTTTGAGATCAAACAGTAAATAATAAACAATAAAAATACAGTAAACAGCCCTATTCCACAACTATAGTAATCCATATTATGTCAAGAAGCGCTCAACTAGGCAAAGAGAAACGATATCCATCATTACTTTAAGACATGAAGTGACTTTGAATTAATAAAAATAAAAACATTGAAATAGGAGGGGTTTCCAAACTTTTGACTGGTCCTGTATATGAAATGGTACTATACTATTTGTACATCATGCATTGTATTGTAGCTTGACTTAAGTGCTCATTTTGATTTCAGTGTGTGTTTTTGTAACAGTCATCATTAAATAGTTCAATAGCTACTAGACAAATTGGCTGAAGGTCTAATATTTCAATAATATTAGCTGGCATTGAGTGGTACATCAGATATATTCCATTCAGCTAGCATGATATTGAACGCGTCGAAGACGCGTTCAATATCATGCTAGCTGAATGGAATATATCTGATGTACTGCAAAAAGAGAGCCATTATTATTATACATTCCTTTCAGGTGTTCAACATGTCTTTGTCTTTCAAAATTCTCTGAAAATCTTCTGTATTTTTAACAAAGTAAGCCTGGCGGCCATATTTGTTTACAAATAGATAGTTTTCACTGACGTCACGGCATTCCGGGGAACGCCCTCCAGCCGCCATCTTGTGGGGCTAACAAAACGGACCATCGCTATTACCGGCTACGTTGCTTATTTAGTAATTTTAATACAGAATTTACTTTGAAATTATAATCAGACACTCCAACCCCCCAAAAAAAACTCGGATCTGCGCGATTCAGCCGTGAAAAAGGCGGCGTCTGCCAAAAGGCGCACTGTTTGCATCCCTGCATACAGAATAGACCTAAAATGTTTTTCAAAAATGACCCTTGCGTGAGTGAAGTGACAAGTGTCAAATAGAAACGTGACAAACGAGCGATATTAAGTGTACATTACAATGTAAACGTACACTCAGCGGTTCCAGTTAGGCATTCTCCAGAGATTGTTTGCACGATGTTTTGGTTTCCAAAAACAAACTTAAACACAATTGATTGTTTATTTAAACAACTTACCACTTATAAAATGATCGGAGCAGACTTTGCTGTTTGGAAGGCTGATAATCCTTGCGGTTGATTCTTACAAGCCATAGATTTCTCCTTTGTATGCTGAGTTTCTTTGTTTGCTCGCCTTCGTGCTCCTGTACAGTGGGAATTCCATAAAAGCTCCGCTTGACGTCATCATCTGACCTATTACGACAACCGTGAATACAACAGGTGTGCACCATTGCTAGCTTTAAATAGCCTGCTTGGGTTCTTTTGAAGACTTTGTACTCGTGCGTTACAATGTGTGCTCAGTCACCCGTACGGTAAGCTTGACCCGCAAGATGGCCGCCACTAGGGAATCCCCAACGTCGTGACGTCATGTGAAAACTATCTATAGCCAGTCGCTCGCTAGTGCAGAAGTTTTATATCTCTGACGTGTGATGTCATGTTGTCTTGACAACCATGCAATACCGTAAACCATATTCAACGCTCATTCTCCATTGGGTAGAGTGACGTAATGCACGTAGGATAAGCGATATGCGAGCAATATCGCATGCTATCAAACCAAATGAATGAAACCTGCTAGAATGGAATAGAATACGTGTTTTTTTTTTTTGTTCCATGTAAAAAGTGTCCTATATGTATAATAATCTATAATACTGAATTCTACTAGACTGCATGAGGCTTTCCTAGACAACTCTGAGCCAAGATAAAACGCAGCCCACAACTTACTGGCTGCTGATTCTGGCAGGGATTACTCATTGGAACTTCAGCTTTTGGCACAAAAAGTTATTTTGTGGACATATGAACCTGGGCACAATTTCTTTGATTCTCTGATTATGCGCTATTAAGAACCTGCTTCCTGGATCTCGCCGTAAACAGTATATCGTGAGCTTTCAGCTCCATGATTTGATGAGACGTGATGTCTGCAGAGTTCTTTCTATGCAGAGCATATTTCTTTATTTTGAGATTATATAACACATTGTACCAGTACACTGCAGGAGTGAGTCATTATCACACCACCCTGTATCTCACAGCCAGGCACATTTTAGATGTGCTAGAGATATATATATATATTACTTCAGATGTTGGCATATCTTTTAAATTAGAATTCCTGATTGCTGAGTTGTTTGCATTATAGTAATGTTCAAATTGCACATCTTGTTTACTGTCTTTATGCTGTGAAGATCAATCAAGTCATGTGAGACAAGTTTGAGAGCGGTTAACACATTATCAAGCAGGATTTGATTTTAACAATTTTTTTTTCACTGTAACATTTACATTTAACTTTTTTCCCCCCTCTCGTTTTTTGTGGGAAAATATTTTTCGTCTTAGTGGTCCTTCCCAGAGAACGCCTGGTGCATCGCCCTCGGCTTATAACATCAGCAGCGCTACAGGGCCGGAGCGTACCAACTTTCCACGAGGAGTGCCTGCTCGAAACACCTTCCACATCGGTCAGCAGAGAGGGGCACGGGATCAGCAAGGCTCACCCTATCACCCTCCTCCAGCCTCGCCGTCCCTGTCTCACGGCACCAGCCACCAGCGGAGACCACCAACCTCAGGCATCTTCAGCAAGTTCACTTCCAAATTTGTGCGCAGGTGAGAACCAATGACTGTTCGCTGTGCAATGTGCTTGGCTGGAGCTCTGGGTGATGGAGGGATTGGGGCGGGATTAAAGGTGGCTAGGTGGGGAAGTGCTGTTCGTTTAAAATTATTAGAAAGCGACGAAAGGGCAGGAGCAGCATGTGCATCTGTTTTACAGGAGAAACAGATGGAAGTGAGAGAGATTCTTGTTCAGTGAGAAGTCAACATCTCGCATCTCCGCTTCCTTCTTGCAGCTGCCTATGTGTAGTCTCGTTTTTTTTTCCACTCTCTCACTCTCTCTGCATTTTTAATTCGTTCATTTCTAATAGCAAAGTAAGGTGTAGAGGTTTTGTTTGACCTGTACACACCCAGCACTTTATAAGGGCTGTCTTTCTCAAGTCATCGCTCAAAATCCAAATGCGTGGAGAGTGTGCTGTTTCAACACTGTCACAGCTTGATCTTTCCCCAAAGGTCGAGTCCTTGTTTGGAAATTAAATCACATTGCCAGGACACATAATCTTGACAGTACTGTTTTAGCACACATACATAGCAACTCACATTTCTCATCTATTTCATCATTTCCTGCTTCTGGGTTCTAGCACACTCTGAACGTACTGCCATTGCCACCTTTTCTCCACTTCTGTGGTGACCGTATCCATGGTAACAGCGGAGGTATCGCATTCCCCAGCCCTATAAATACCTGTGTTGGGGACACCTTGGTGTGCGTTCACTGCCAGAGCTGTGAGGCGAAAACGCAGGTGTAATTTCAGTCAAATTTTAGTAGTAGTTTCAGATAATATTAAACATAGAGGCTAGACCTCGAGTCTTAGTGTTTAATACAGCTCAGAAAACACACCTAACTACACAAAGCAACATTAAGAACCTAATGAAGTAATACAAGAGTTATACTATCGCTAGGGATTGTCACTCATCAGACAGCTGTATATACAGATGTGTAATTGTCTAATGGGGTTTGTACAGGTCATATTTATTGAAACTTGGGGGGGGGACAGTTTCTTGAGCAAAAAAAGACCATAGTTTCCTTTTTCCAGTTTCCAGTAGGTAATAGTAATACCTTGCTCATGTTTCTTTCATGCATGTACTAGCTAGTACATCTTTTTGAACTGCTAATGATTTATTAAGTTAAATGAGTTAAGTATTGAGTTAAGTACCTAATACCATTACTTGAGGCTAATTCCCCTACCCCCCCCCGCTTCAGTCCCAGAAACGTTCAGTTAAAGGTAGCCACCCCATGTATTACACCTTTGGTTTATATTACTGTTAGATTTATTTCTCAGTTTAATTTCTTTGTAATAACATCATTAGCTGCTTATGGATTATCTAGACTCTGTACTTTATATAGTACGAGTAAAATAAGTCCAAGTTTTTGCTCAGCATCACAATTCCACAGACAGTAATAAGCACGTTTTAATATTTAACATTTTTCTCTCAGCACTATGATACTCGAATCAGGGAATATAATATAATATAGGGCGGCACGGTGGTGTCGTGGTTAGCGCTGTCGCCTCACAGCAAGAAGGTCCGGGTTCGAGCCCCGTGGCCGGCGAGGGCCTTTCTGTGTGGAGTTTGCATGTTCTCCCCGTGGGTTTCCTCCGGGTGCTCCGGTTTCCCCCACAGTCCAAAGACATGCAGGTTAGGTTAACTGGTGACTCTAAATTGACCGTAGGTGTGAATGTGAGTGTGAATGGTTGTCTGTGTCTATGTGTCAGCCCTGTGATGACCTGGCGACTTGTCCAGGGTGTACCCCGCCTTTTGCCCGTAGTCAGCTGGGATAGGCTCCAGCTCGCCTGCGACCCTGTAGAACAGGATAAAGCAGCTACAGATAATGAGATGAGATAATATAATATAAAGATAAAGTAAACTGTGCCAGGTAGCTCTGGTACCAGTTATTATACAACGTGTAAAGCCACTCATGCTGTTATATGCTATGAATACTCATTACAAGCATACACATAAAAGGCATAACCGGTGAAAGAGCAAAGAGAGCACTATGCATCACCAGCTAAATGAACAGTGTGTTCACGCAGTCATCTCTGCATCATGTCATGCTGACTGGATTAACCAGGAGGGTTTACTTGAGTGTTTTTGCACCTGCTGCCACACTAACATCCACTTCTAACTAGTTTTTCAGTCTTGATATTTTTTTTATTTATTTTTAAAATATGGTACGGCTGTTGCTCGACCTACCTAAAGACACACCCTGTGTCTGAAATCACTCCTTACTCACTGTATAGTGGACTATATAGTGAGGTCGCCGTTTTGTAGTGCTGTCCGAATGTATAGTGAGAATTGTTACACCCTATATAGTACACTCAAAGTATCCCACAATGCATCACGAATAGTAGTGTACAACCGATGGCCACTAACCTAGCAATATATCCCATCATGCATTGCGGTCGTGCTGAAAGAAATCAAATCAAAAGCCTCAAATTTGATTTAATAAAAGGCAGCGGCAAAGAAGAAAGTATTCAGCCTTGATTTAAAAAAACTGAAAGATGCAGCCGACACACAGTACTTTGTATTGATTAATGTGGGAAATACGCTCAGTATAATATGTATTTATCACAAAAATACACGCATGTATTTATTTTTGAAAACCCACCAGCTGGCTGATCTGGCAAGTTTTAATTGTGTGACAGTAATGACGTAAATAACAGTGCGACGGAGCAGTGTCCGAAAGCGATTTTTCATTTTACCAATGAGCTCACTATATAGTCCTCTATATAGTAATTCCCTATATAGTGAGAAGGGAGAAGTGAACGAGTGAGTGATTTTGGACACAGGGATAGCTTCATTTCAGAACACCTATGAAAGTTCTCTTTAATGGAAGGTCTGCTCATAAAGGGGCAGTAGAACTCGCTGTCGGTACCAGTCAGTTTTAACATTAATGTCATTCTGTAATTATCAGTTATAGTGGTGCTTGAAAGTTTGTGAACCCTTTAGAATTTTCTATATTTCTGCATAAATATGACCTAAAACATCAGATTTTCACACAAGTCCTAAAAGTAGATAAAGAGAACCCAGTTAAACAAATGAGGAAAAAAATTATACTTGCTCATTTATGTATTGAGGAAAATGATCCAATATTACATATCTGTGAGTGGCAAAAGTATGTGAACCTTTGCTTTTAGTATCTGGTGTGACCCCCTTGTGCAGCAATAACTGCAACTAAACGTTTGCGGTAACTGTTGATCAGTCCTGCACACCGGCTTGGAGGAATTTTAGCCCATTCCTCTGTACAGAACAGCTTCAACTCTGGGATGTTGGTGGGTTTCCTCACATGAACTGCTCGCTTCAGGTCCTTCCACAACATTTCGACTGGATTAAGGTCAGGACTTTGACTTGGCCATTCCAAAACATTAACTTTATTCTTCTTTAACCATTCTTTGGTAGAATGACTTGTGTGCTTAGGGTCGTTGTCTTGCTGCATGACCCACCTTCTCTTGAGGTTCAGTCCATGGACAGATGTCCTGACATTTTCCTTTAGAATTCGCTGATATAATTCAGAATTCATTGATGGAACAATGATGGCAAGCTGTCCTGGCCCAGATGCAGCAAAACAGGCCCAAACCATGATACTACCACCACCATGTTTCACAGATGGGTAAAGGTTCTTATGCTGGAATGCAGTGTTTTCCTTTCTCCAAACATAACGCTTCTCATTTAAACAAAGTTCTATTCTGGTCTCATCCATCCACAAAACATTTTTCCAATAGCCTTCTGGCTTGTCTGCATGCTCTTTAGCAAACTGCAGATGAGCAGCAATGTTCTTTTTGGAGAGCAGTGGCTTTCTCCTTGCAACCCTGCCATGCACACCATTGTTGTTCAGTGTTCTCCTGATGGTGGACTCATGAACATTAACATTAGCCAATGTGAGAGAGGCCTTCAGTTGCTTAGAAGTTACCCTGGGGTCCTTTGTGACCTCACCAGCTATTACACGCCTTGCTCTTGGAGTGATGTTTGTTGGTCGACCACTCCTGGGGAGGGTAACAATGGTCTTGAATTTCCTCCATCTGTACACAGTCTGTCTGACTGTGGATTGGTGGAGTCCAAACTCTTTAGAGATGGTTTTGTAACCTTTTCCAGCCTGATGAGCATCAACAATGCTTTTTCTGAGGTCCTCAGAAATCTCCTTTGTTCGTGCCATGATACACTTCCACAAACATGTGTTGTGAAGATCAGACTTTGATAGATCCCTGTTCTTTAAATAAAACAGGGTGCCCACTCACACCTGATTGTCATCCCACTGATTGAAAACACCTGACTCTAATTTCACCTTCAAATTAACTGCTAATCCTAGAGGTTCACATACTTTTGCCACTCACAGATATGTAATATTGGATCATTTTCCTCAATAAATAAATGACCAAGTATAATATTTTTGTCTCATTTGTTTAACTGGGTTCTCTTTATCTACTTTTAGGATTTGTGTGAAAATCTGATGATGTTTTAGGTCATATTTATGCAGGAATATAGAAAATTCTAAAGGGTTCACAAACTTTCAAGCACCACTGTACATCAACAAAGTCATACTCTGACTTGATGTACAGTAGCACTGTTTGTGGGAACACTAAGGTTTTTCTAATATTTTGCTTTCCACATACTGCCTTTCATATTTACATGCATACATGGTTCTTTCCTTTTTTTCTTTGTTGGTTTTATTTTTTGTAGAAATCTATCACTCAGGTTCCCCAGAAGGTAGGAAAGCACAACGATAACCCCCTCTGAAACCCTTTATTTTGATTTAACCTTTTACCATTTCCCCGTTTTTGGTGTTTTTATGTAGCTTATATTTATATTTCCATTCATACTATTTATCCCTCTGCTGTTTTATGGTTGGCTCTTTATTGATGTTTGGTATATGTGTGGTATATGACCAGTACTAACAATCCACATCAACCCAAAAGCTCACCTTCAACATTCTTAATGTCCCAAAGAAATTAACATCTTTTTGGCTCCCCATCCTCCCTTCTTTCACCTCATCCCCCTTTCGTTGTCTCCATCAGTGTAAACCGTGACCTTATCTATGTGTTGAAGCTGCTGTGTAGGCTAACGTTCCTTACTTATAGATGACTTGCAATCACGTGATCAAAATGCACTACGTCATGCGTGTCTGCCATGATGGTGGATAGACAAAGCAACTAGGATGGCAGCTGCTGAAAGCGTGTCTGTAAACGATGCTGAATTTTCTCAGTATTACCACGATTTGAACGGTCGAGTGAAGATTTGATACAAAGAGAAGATGGATATGTGTGGTTTTGACCCATGTTATTTAAAAAAGTCAGACTTTTCTGAAGATAAGACACTTCTACCGACCATCAAGTACCCAGATATCGCGTTCTATCTGGTTTGGCTGCCGAAGAATCGAGTCCAACTTTGGGCGAAACACAGCCCGTTTTCTGAGTGGGTGCCCAGTCTGAATTGTTTCTATAATATAATTTTGCTGGCGCTCCTCAAAGTGAAATGGTAATGCACGTTGTTATAATTTTAACACGACTGAGTGAACCACGACAAGAGAACGCTCATTTTATAGCAAAATTCTAGCAACACGAAATAAAATTCTTCCAGTCATGTTATCGAGAGAGCTTTTGAATCTCACCTGAGATAAAATGATGACTGCGAACACGAGCTGTTTTGGTTTCAGCCTCTGTTAGATCAGCCCTGCCGATGTTGTTCAGCCATGCTCGTCTCCTCTCCGTACTAAGCCTCAGGGTTTCCTCGCCCTCTTTCCGAATCACGAACAGAATTCTAAAAAATCAAAACGTGCCACGGTCACGAGTACCGTTATGACCACAACCCTATACAGCACAAAGATGTGGCAGAGCTAAAAGAACGCTTAAAGCAGTGGAAAAACAAAGAGAGTCGCGCACGCCTGACTGTTTTTTGTTTTGTACAGAACGTCACTTGACCCCGCATTTGTATCTCCACCAACATGGCCGACATCCGGGTTTCTATTTTGCTTTGACGTCACTTGCAAGTCGAAGATTCAAGGGTAAATGAGCCATAGCAGTTAACCAAGATAAAAGGTTTAGATGATGGAAGAAAAAACAAAACAAGGTTGTGAAATTTGAAGAAGAGAGTAGAACTTGGAGGCAGAAACTATCGAGCTATTCTCTTTAACTCTGTCACTTTCACTACGTTCACACTGCAGGCTGAAGTGACTCAAATCCGATTTTTTTCGCCCATATGTGACCTGTATCCGATCTTTTATTGACTATATGAACGACACGGATCCGATTTTTTCAAATCCGACCCAGGCCGTTTGGATATGTGGTCCTAATTCCGATTCCTATCCGATCTTTTCATATGCGACTTCAGTCTGAACCGCCAGGTCGCATTCATCCGACTTGCACGTCATCAACAAGCCACAAACGTCACTATTCTGCGCTGAAGTAGGCGGTGGGTCTCTCAAAAAAAGTTACAACAACATGGCAGGTTGCAGTCACTACCCCGCAGAACGCCTGAGCCAAAACCCTTGCCCTCTTCCTTCTCGACCTCCTCCTTAACATCAGGCTATTGTGCATGTTCTGGCTCCGTCGCAACAACAACTGCATCATCGCCAGGTACTCCATGCTGGCTACTGTCATACACAGGAAACTTTAGGTTACTTCCGTAAACACTGGCCATGCTCACTGCGTGTGACGTCGTCGTATCCTGCAATGCGCATGCGGAACACTTTTAGGTCGCTTTTCGTTCATACTGAGGATCACATACAAGTCGCATATATTTGTTAATGTGAACGACCTCACAAAAAAATCGGATTTCACAAAAAAATCGGAATTGAGCCTTGCAGTGTGAACGTAGTGTTAGAGGATCTATTTAGGATGAACACCAATTATGACTTGTAACAGCTGAACAGGGTGAAATCTGGAAAAGGGGACGTTGAGGATGGAAAGGAGTGATGGAGGAGATTATGACTGCATTCTTTCAGGAGAATCTCTACCTTTTTTTTTTCCCCTCTTCTCAGTGCTTTTAACATGATGATGGTGGTAACAGCATCTGAAGCTGAGATTAATTGACTGGCTTTGGCCTGCTCTCCCAAAACCATTCTGTCTCCTGTTTTTCCCCTCCTACCCTCCCCTTCTACGTGTCTCTATATTTCCCTTCTGTCCGACACATTGTATGTGAGAACATGAAGGACTCGGGCTGGTACCAGGTGTATGGAAATCTAACTCGACTCACTGCAGTTATTGTAATAACCAAATACATTACAGCATTCCAATTTATATGCTCTAAATGTAATAATGTGATTGATGTGTGGTGGTTTGTCCAGTAGAGGGCAGTGTCATGTAATCCACAATGACTTTGCATCCTCTGCTGGTCAACAGTTGTATTGTTTAATTTGTTTAAAAAAAAACCCAAACACTTCCTTTACAGGTTACATTATATCCACCTACCCATATTTCCTGCTCTTTAACCGACACATGCTGCTTTGTGTTTGTTAAACGGCTTCATGTCTTTGCTTCTGTTTTTGTTGACTGTCTGTCTTTGCTTGTAACAGCTAGCACTGACGCGTCAAGATGGCCGACGCAAACCTGTTTTTGTTTTTTCTTGCACATGTCTGACATTGTTTCCGTGTTCTCCGTCTTTATGTCGGTGTGTTTGGGTGCTTGTGTGCGTGTGAACGGGGGCTGTACCAGCTGTAGGGTCATTGTTGGAAGACTGTAGTTGACATGGTGATGGGCTCATGTTTAGACATTTAGGGCGTCCTGGGTGGTTCTCTGTGGTTTTGTTCAAATCCATTCCATCCCACATTTGCTCATTCTGTTCCCGCCACTTTTGAGCACTGGTGCCTTTATACGTTTTGTATTATTCGACCTCCTGCCTTTGACACGTTAAGCCAGCACTGCTTGTTGAAATGAAGCTTTGAGTAATGGAATGGGATTTGCGTATCTGGGCATCCATAACGCTTGATGTGCTTGGTGGCAGTACACCAGTACAAAAACTAATCTTGTTGCGATTTCTTTCGAGGAGCCCATATGAGGGAGAGAGTCGAGAGGAGGGCAGCAGGTGAGGAAATAAATAAATAAATACGCAAGATCTGATCAAATAATTTCCTAATCATTAAATATGTAGTTATAATTTGGGTGTTTTTAATTCGTAAAGGGGTGTTTAATTCAGAGTTAATTGGCTTATAGCATCACTTGTGACTAATCAAGGTTAATTTTTAGATTTGTGTGTGTGTGTGTGCGTGCAAGAGAGAATGTCTGACATGCCTGTGTTTTGTCATTAAATGTTTCATCATTTTGTGACTAACCCTGTCCATAGATTGGTTTTCCATTCTGCTTCGATGTCGTTTTGTTTCTCCCCGATCCCTTTTTGTCTCTCACACACACACTCAGCCAAGGGTTCGTTCCTTACGTGCTTTATTTACAATCAGCTTCAGATTTAGATTTCCCTTGCAGCTACAGAATTGCGTTTAATAATTCAAAACCATGCTTGTTTGTTTTGTGTTTTTTAAAAGCCTTGCAGTTTGTCTTGAAAGGAACATTCTCCTTCCACACACACCTTGTCTGTTACAGGACATGGGTGATGACGACATTTTTAAAGTCGCTTCAGCTTGTAAATAAAACTAAATGAAAACACGAGGACAGGACAGGGTTATAATAAGATGGATGCTTTTTTAGATCCAGTTACTTCCACTTCAGTTCAAATGGACAGTCAGTATGCACTGTGTGTGTGTATTTGTGTGTGTGTGTGTGTGTGTGTGTGAGAGAGAGATATGGGGGGGATTGATGAAAAATGGACAGCAGTACTTTAACATGCATGCCTCCTTCTTGGCTGTTCTCTCTCGTTTACTGTCATTTCTCTTCCCTGTTTATTGCCACTGCCTCCTTCTGTCTTTCTTTTCCAACATTTCACTGATCCCCTTGTCTTGTCTCACGTTCTTTTCTTCACACATTTGTCTCTCTGTCCACTTTCTTCTTCTGTGCTGTTTACTTTCATATTTCTATATCATTTTCCAACTTCCATATCTCTCTCTCTCTCTCTCTCTCTCTCTCTTCCCCCCCCCCCTCCTCCCCCTTTCTCTCCATCTCTCTCTCCAGATCCATGCTGAGCAGTGCCGACAAGGCAGAGAAGACCGGAGTAGGAGGTGGGACACTTGGATCAGGTGGTGGCGATGAAAACAAGGACTCTCTTTCCTTGTCCTCTCCAAGGGGCGGAACTCCGCCCCTGTCTGCGAAGGATAACACCAAGCCTCGCTCGCTGCGCTTCACCTGGAGCATGAAGACCACGTCGTCCATGGAGCCCAGCGAGATGATGAAGGAGATCCGTAAGGTTCTGGACGCTAACAGCTGCGAATACGAAGTGCGCGAGCGCTACATGCTCTTCTGCATGGCTGGCGTCCCCTCCCACGACGACTTCGTCCAGTGGGAGATGGAGGTGTGCAAACTACCCCGCCTGTCCCTTAACGGTGTGCGCTTCAAAAGGATTTCTGGCACTTCCATCGCCTTCAAGAACATCGCTTCCAAAATCGCCAATGAGCTCAAACTATGAGGGGGAGAGCGAGAGTGAAAGGGGGGCGGGTGATGGTTAGAGATGGTGATTTAGGGGGAAATGGGAAGGCACGCAGTAACCACTGAAATGAGTTGTGAGATACGACATGGACAGATCTTACGGTTTGTTGAAATAAGCTGTACAGATACTACATGCTGTGTAAATACAGTGTGGGGTATGAGAGCAAAAAAGTGCTGTATATGATGATTTTGCTGGTTTCAGGATCACTAGCCTTTACTCTCATTTATCAGTTCAGAAAGGGGGTGAAAGGAAAGAAACGCAGTTGTTTTACTGGTGTCCACTATGAGAAGATCCTGATTTGATAAACTTGAACTCGTTTTGGTCTTCACTCACTCGTATCACACCACACGCACTGGGCATCCGGACAGAGTTTATATCATCTGCACATGGTTTCGTTTTGTTTCGCTGTGCGGATTGGGGTCAGAGTTTGCCCACAAACCCACTCTCACCCAACATTTCTTCCTTTTTGTTCTGTCAACGGGGTTAAACCTCATCAGCACCCAAAAAAAAAAAGCCACCACTTGAATACCGCTCAAGGGATTGCGTGTTATGGTTTGGGGGATTTTTAGTTCTGCATTGACTGACTGTGTCGTGATTTGTTGCACTGGAATGGGTCTATTTTTGTTGTCTTTTTTTCTCCCCCTTTCTGAAGAGAAATCAAATGTACTTCAATGTTGTAAAATCAGTGATTTATGCAACGTCATCATTAGGACGTTTTTTTTTTTTTTTTAATTTCTTGTGCTTTTAAAATTCGTTCGTGTCATGCTGTGATGAATGCCACACTCAAACTACAGACTCCACCAAACCTCCTGTTCCCCTTGGACTAAACAATCACTGGAAAAGACACTGCGAAAAACGTCGCCTGCATCAGCAGAGCTGTCATTACGAGACTGATCTGATCTCCGAATGCCTGCTTGGGCTTCGGCTCTGAGCCCACTTTCCAAATCCAGGACGTCTGAAAGCTGCAGTGGTTTGGTAGCAAATTAAATGAGCCCCGACGTTACTTTGAGCATTACCTTTTTCATGCTTGTCCCCTTCGGTCATGTGCGTTAGTCTGAATGAGAGCGAATCATCTGTGTATAACCAAAAGGTTGCGTTGGGCTTTTTGTCTTGACCTTCATGCAGTAAGTAGCAGCAAGCTCACAGAGAACTACACATCAGGAGCACATGGTCTGACTACCACTTGATTTTCAATAAGTTCTTCTCAGTTTTGATATTCTTGCTCAGGCATTAGTAGAGCCAGCTGACGGAGGCAGATGTGCGAGAGGAAGGTGAGCTACGTCCACTATGTCTTGCCACCGCGCTATACATGTTGTGCATGCATGGATACACACTCGGTTATTATCGAAACAGCAGGGAGAGGAACAGAGTCTCTTCCAAGTCTGTGAGTGGTTTGTGGGACACTTGTGCACCTCCTGTGTTTTATAACTTTTTTCAGAAAATGATGTTTTTAATGTCACATTATTTGCAGTTCTATGAATGATCATTTGTCTAAGGTGCTGGGGATCCAATTGTCATTGTTATCTATTAATATAATTTTTCTTCAGGGTTGATTTTATTTCATATTTTTCATTGCTGTAATTTTAATATTTCTTTGTCAGAGCTGATGTACGTCAGGGATAGAGAGAACTCCAAATGTACATTTGGTGCAAAGAGAGATGATTATGATCAGTGATAGTAATAAATGAATGAAACTCAAACTGTGTAGGTAAATGATGCAACATGAACCACTTTCTCTCAACACCTGAATATAAAAACACTACTGGATGTAGATTTTTTTATTTTTATTTTTTATTTATTTCACTTTATTCTATAAAAGGAAGGGAAGAGACACACATGCGCGCACACAACCATATCCAAATTCACCTGTAAACATTTCTCATACAAAAAGTTTTGGTGGAAATGGAAACCTCGACTGGCACAAACTTTACCTCCAACAGCAAGATCGCTGACTGAAGAATCTGTGTACTTCAGTGTTTGTGCAAGGGGGGGAAAAAAGTATTAGGTCATTTAGTGCTTTAATATAAACTATTACTATGTAACTACTAATATTTCAGGGACTCGGTAACAAATAAAATCCTGCCTCAGCTAAGTTCAGTTCTAGTAATACATGGCTCTTTAATGGAAAAGAAAAAGAACGCCTGTTCCCAGTTTACACACACAAACGTCTGTGTTGTAATGTAGTTGATGTTCAAACCTGTGATTCAGTCGTCAAGGCATTTCATTACAATCCAGTGCATGATGTCTAAAGGCTCCTTTCTCCACTGACACATTTTGGTTCAAGTCCCAACACTGTTCTGTCGATGATCACTGTTGAATTGTGTGGTTGTGGGTTCTATGGCCTCCTCTGAGGTATATCATTAAAGCTGAGGCCAGCTAGGCGTGTGTGGTCTGTATTTGGCAAATTTGCACTGAGGTTTTCTTCTGTATTTGAGATGTTTGCCTGTACAGGTGTTGGTGTTTAATGGGGATTTTCTGAGCAACACCACCATCAAACCTAGCACTGACTCATTTCACCGGTCTACCACTATGTGTCACCATCCCTGATTCATGATGTGCACCTGAACAACTGCAGTAACGTATTTTGAATCCCCTGGGCAGTACCTACTCTCCCAATCACTGTGAATGCTTTCTAGAAGCTGCCCTGATCTGGAACCAGTTTTCCGTTAACGTCCTCATCTCGAACAAAGTCCGAACTGGTTTGAGACCAGTGCCAGAGGCCAACTTCAGCACCTTTTGTCAATCAGTCAGTGAGAGTGTGGCGACTCCACTTTAAGCCCCATCAACAAGGGAGGCAGCTGTGCGCTGGATGCCGCAGAGGAACTGAGGGAGTTCCTCAAGCTGCTCTGGTGGTGGGATGAGGCCAGTGCAGGGCGGATGAGTGGGGGTGGAGGGTGGTTGTGTGGAGTTCGGGTCTGGAGGGGGCGTGTTTGGAGAGGAGGCGGCTGACGCAGAAGGCTCGGGGGTGCACTGGGGGGAGTCGGGCGTAGTAAGGGCGGGGGTTGGGCAAGCGGGGGAGAAGACTGGCTGGAGTTAGTGGCTGCTTCAAAGGAAGGTGTTGGACTGCCAGAGTCTACAGGAGACACGCTGTCTGTCTTAATCTGCATAGAACACAAGGATGATGTACATCAGGAAAAATCCAACTTAACCAAACAAAGCACCACTCACTTGAAAGGTACAGGACCTAAGGGAACACTTTTTTTTTTTTTTTAATTATAAGCTATTTTTATGTTTTAGTGTGTCCGGTTATCCTGTCTCACCTCGTCCTCTTCCACTCCTACTGTCCCGTTCAGGTCCTTCAGGGTCTCGCTGCTCCCTCGCAGTACTTCCTGTTCTGCCTGCCATTCTCGCAGCACTTCCTCCAGATTGAACCGGCGGCGGTAGCTGACGAAAAACGAGCTCACCTGACCCGCAGTCTTGTTCCCGATCACGTCAGCTATGGCAGCAAAGTCTTTACCGTACCGTCTGATAGCTAGACGAGGCAAATCCACATCAAAAACAATTATTCTTCATGTATAATAAGACTAGACAAAATTGCATGCAGTATTAATCACAGTGCTGCATCTGGGACGCTGGAAATCCTTGACTTGCCAACGTTTTCATTTGCTAAAAACTAAATTAACAGGTTTCTCTTAATCTGCCAATATTGTCAAGGCAGGGAAAGCAATGATGATCTGATTTACCCTGTACAGCCAGGAGCTGCTCCTCTGTGGTCCAGCGGGCGTTGATCTTAGGAGTGGGCTGAAAAAGTACATCACGTTCTCAAATGCAACTTGCTGAGGATTTGATAAATGCTGACTACGTTTCAGTAACATTCATTAAAAATGACTAAGAAATACTACAGACACATTTCAATACGTTCCTCCACATTAAAGAGAGACGCTAATTATGGACATCTAAGGAAAGTTGTCAGAGCAGTAAGTAACGTTTATGCAAAAAGGTTTTATTCGCTAATGTTTCTTGATTAGTTAGTATTCCATTTTCACGTTACAAGGAAGCATGATGAATTTCTTGTGTTTAGGTAACTGAGCATACACTCCAGATGCATGGATTAAAGTTTTCCGTCAACTGAACTCTCCCAAGGCCAAATGTGAGGTCGGTGCTGATCCGAGGAGAATTAAAATGACGGGTGGTTGGGTAGAGATTGGGTTATAACACTGGTGTGTTGCAACACCATCAACTACCAGGGTTTATTTAACTTTTTTGTTTTTGAGCCATGCTTTGTGTCGTTCATTTCCTATGTTTGATCATGTTTAAACGTTCGCTGTCTATGGTGCGGCATTAAAAAAACATGCGCTGTCAAAATTGGCAAAATACATTCCCATGTGCTTGGCGTGCTTGTGTCTGACCATTTCTGTTTTGTATTAAATTAAATCTTGCCAAAATGACTTAGTTCAAAGCTGGACGTATAGAAATAGAGCATGTTAAATAAATAAATAAATAAATAAACCCCGGAAAGCCCGCTCCTCTGCTTCAGCCAGACTTGAAGACCCGACGGTGCAATGCTTGCAGACTGTCAGAAGTAATTAGACCTAAATTTATAGCTAACAAATCAGCAGACGCCCCAACAATTATTATTTTCGTTAGGCCAGTGTGTAGGGTATGTTAGAACCGTGCCTTATAGCCTACGTTATATCACAATTTAAAGGACGTTTGAGGAGTTGGAGGCTGCGAGCGCAATGATGTTCCGACATGCGCTAAACTTTATTCCCTGAAAATCATACACCAGCGTTCAATGCCCCAAACAGTCAAAATGTCTAGAAGACTACAGTTAAATAATAATCATAGCCTACTAAGTTAAATTACATCAAAACGTCTGTTTCTGGCCTATGAAATGGAGGAAAATGAGAACGAACGCAAAGTAGATAGCAGCCAACTTCATGTGATCTTTTAGGTAACTTAACACTCGTGTTGGCCGCAATATTTCTCTTAATAAAATCTTGAATTGTTTTTGAAGTCATATTCAACACAAAGTAAGGTCAAATTTTAATTTAAGCGAAGATCCAAACTTTTTTCTATATTGACATCGAGCACAGAGGAGCATGTCATTCTGCTTTCGGTTTCGGCAGCATGGATGCGCTTTACATGAAAGAAGGCACTGATGTGTCTGCCATCGATAAAGGTGTAAAAAACAAGTGGAGGTGGGCTTGGCTGTACGAAATAGGTGAAAACGGAAAGCCATTTAGTTCATGGTGCAAAAAACAACATTCCAGGCGCTTGCATTTGTGTGGTTTGCCACAAAAAAATAATATACGGAAGCAATAGAAAGAAAGTGCAATAAATTGAATATATTAATCCATTAATTAATTGATAATAAAGTTATCAGTTCTAAGTTAATCATTCTCAGAATTTCATCGAAATCCACCCATAACCCCCCATAAATTTTCAGTCAATTTTTTTTTTTTGCTTTAATCCATGTCCAGATGCAATCGATGAAGATCTAGGTCACGAAAAATACTGGAATATTCCTCCAACATGCAAAGATCGGTCATTCACGCATGCTTCACAAATAAATCAGACTGCTAATGAAATCACGATAAACTTGAGTATAGTTAAGATTTAGAAAAACATCTGATGCAAGTGTGTAGAAATAACTGACTGCACCTCAGTTGGTCTCATGGCATCAACACCATCTGCCAAACTTCGTTTGAGGACACTGTTTGCCTGCTTGATACTTTGAACCTGCATGAGGATTAGTCAAGAAGTTTTGCTTTGTCATTAATTCTGGTCTGTTATGGATAATATTCTATATCTCATGTAATCGTTACCTGTCTCTTGAGAGAAATTAGTTGAGTGTCGAGCTGGCGGTTGGAGATGGCTCCTGACTCGGTGGAAGCCGAAAGAGCGATGATGTCATCCTGATCCAGGTGCATGCCCTTTGGAGGTCTGCGGCGTGCCCTCAGAGGATGGTGCCGGTACTGAGCCCCTTGGTTCTCTTTGCGTGTCGGGCCTGACCTCCCAGAGCTCCTCTCACTGCCTCCTCCAGCACCAGAGCTCAGCTTGGGCTGAATGTGAGAATACATTTTAAAACAAGAAATGATCATTTTTAAATATTGTGAACATTGGTCACAACATTTCTCAGGTTTCTACGGATATTCTTAACCAGCAGCCAAAAAAGTAAATTGGCCAATAACCAAATAAAACCTATTCTCATGTGAATCACCGGTGTAGTGCATCAAGATAACAACACTGACAGGATGAGCAAGGAAGTGCATGCATTAGCGGTGGGTTTGGGATGTGACCAACAATAACTAGCACCAGCATGTTGGAGTACTTTAACCGTTTGCATTTTACAATCTGTCTTCAAAGCATTATTCAAAACACTGATATGAAAATTAATTATTGGCGTTAGATACACAAAGCTTGCATGAAAAGTTTATTAATAAAGCTGCATTTCAGTGTAAAATTGGCACAAATTATCCTCAAGTACAGTGCGACAACATATGTCTTTAGGTGAAGTGAATTGCGTGCAAGCATGTTGGGCACATACCAATGCAAAGGTCTAGACACAACACCTGCACATGTTGGCAGATTCACAGACTCGAGTATAGATCAGCCCTCGCTCGGCTAGACTGTAATCCACTTTGGTATATCGGTCATTTAAAAAAAAAAAATCTCCTTTACCTCTGAAGTGTCTATGCCTTTTTATTCCATCCTCTTATGAGGAAATGCCTTATGTCGTGCTCATTAGGGATAAAATTAGCTCATGTTTAAAGTCATTAAAATTCTGTAAAGCTGCTTTGCGACGATGTCTATTGTTAAAAGCGCTATACAAATAAACTTGACTATCCACATTCACTGGATATGAGCAATCACACACTCTGATTAGCTACTCTACTACTAGGATATCAGCTCATACACCATGAGTAGAGAAAAACAAAATGGTGGCATGCATCAAGTCAGATACATCACTTTATCAAGTATTTAAAAGAAACATACATAGCTAAAAGAATATAGTTCCTGTTTCACACTCCAGCCCAGTTGGTAGCAGTAATGCACCTTTAAGTTGGTTTGCCAATCGGCAAAAAAAAAAAAAATGGCGGCGCGTGTTGCTGAACCAACCGAGGACGAAATAACTTCAAAAAGCAACAAAATATGGGATAAAAGCATTTGAAGGCAAGAACGTCTTTCTAATTTTTCACAAATTGCTACTGTCATTTCGCCAGTTTGTTTACATTAAGCGGAAATGATTTTGTCAGACGTTTTGTATAAAAAGTTTCGTTTATTAACTTTGCAAAAAATTAAAAACAAATGCTTTATTTCTGAAAATCCAGTGAACGTGGATAGAATCAAACAGGTTTTCCACTCACTCAATCTTGTCATACGTGGCTTATAGCCAACTCGGTGCTATGCACCTCGTTGACCATCAGCTCATGTACGACTCGATTTTGTGGAATAACTTAATTCTAACCCAAATGAGAGAGATCTGGTTGGTAAGGGGATGCCTGCTATTTTATGCACATGTGCATAATGCAAATGTGAAGTGGAGCTCTGTATTTGAACTAAGTAACGTTTTGGGGTTCATGTCTAACCTCTTTCTTTGTGTCGATCTCAAAGTCACTGTCACTTCCTGGGTCTCCTTCTTCCATCTCGTCATTACTAACAGGGAAACACTGTATGGTTAAATAGTGCTTCAGGAGACACTCTTGAGCTTTGTTGTTTGCTTCCCCCCCCCCCCCCCCCCCCAAAGCCTCTCACCTGTCATCTTTCTCTCTCTTGCTAACAAGTTTGCGGGCCTGCCGGTCCATGACACTCGTCCGAGTCCGAGTCTTCTTCCAGGAGTAGTAATACTTTACCAGACTGGAGATCAACTTATCTGGCAGCTGAGAAATAATACATCATCAATATCAGTGCACTGTGGAGAATCTTAATTACCCTGCGCATGCTGTATAATTACAGGTTTGGCTACATATATTACATACATGCAAACCTTTTCACAAGAAAAAGAGGTAGGTTTTACTCGCGCATGGTACCGTTGCACAAATTGGCAATTTCAAATTTTGGCGGACAATTGTTTTTAAAGCTGTTGCTACTAATTTACTTTAAACAAAGCATAAAACACAACTAAACATAAATAGGAATCAAATAAGTACATTTTATTACACAGATTTGATCATCTGATCTAATGTAATGCTTTATACGTTGCAGATTTAGCATTTGTCACAAGTTTTTCATCTGGACTCCAGCTGAAACAAGTGGTGTCTTTGAAAATGTTAATTTTGGACGCCAGAATACCACACAATGTATTCCTAATCCCATGGGTGTCTTCATATACACTGGCTTTTGCATGTCCATCTTTCCCTTTCCCCAGCTGACTTCTTTAAGTTGGAAATTCCCAACTTAAATTTCTTTATTTCTTTAAGTTGGTCCTTCCGTTTTGTGCTGAAAATATAAAAGGAAATAACTGTACACTATTGCATTCCCTCAGGTGTTTATTTTATAAATATCATAGAGTTCAAAATAGCAATAAATATTAAATAAAAAATAGTAAAGTGAAAACATATTTTATCAAGGAACATGTCAGTTCAAAATAGCAATAAATATACTCAGCAAAAATAAAAACTTGACACTCATTATTTTTCAAATAGTGTTTAGAAACTTTTCTTGAAAGAGTTCTTGTTGTGATTATGGTTAAATGCATTGTCAAGGGCATTACGTCACACATTCATTCTACTGGCCGGGCCTACGTAGCACGTGCGAGAGCACTGCACGCTAAAATCACGTTTCCACGTGACAAGTGACGTGACCTATTGATACATGTGCAATTGATCTCTCGGTAGCAGAGTAGAGTGTCATCTCAGAAAAACAAGGTTTTATGGTTAATTATTCGTTAATTTGCAATGCCACGACTGTCAAACATTCAGTGTGAACGTGCCATTGGCATGCTGAATACGGGAACACCCGTCACTGACGTTGCGAGGGTTATGGGATGCAGTCGACAGACCATCCATAATCTCCAGACACGTCTCCATCGAACTGGCACCACAGCCGAGCGTAAGGAACCCTCCACAGAACTTGCAGGAGCTTGGTGCCATGTTGGTACAAATATGGCAGCGCATTCCCCAAGCTGTGTTCAGACGCATCATCCAATCCATGAGGAGACGTTGTATTGCAGTTGTGAACGCCCATGGAGGACACACCCGATATTGACATGATTTCATTAAGTTGTGACTCACAGTTTTTGATCATGGACATTGTTGTCGCATTTCCGGTGGAACCGATTCCATGACAAACATGATCTGTATGCTATAGCATCTTTAATGACAAGATAATTGAATACAATCGTTATTTCAAACCTATTTTCCAAAATGTTCAAATTATTGACTTTGAAATGAGTGTAAAGTTTTTATTTTTGTTGAGTTTATTAAATAATACTAGCAAAAAAAAAAAGTCAAAGGAAACTTTAATAAATGTTTGAATTGCAGTGATGCTCACTTTTTCTGGAAATGATAGTAGAGATCTATGAGGAAATCTTCTGCATCAAACCCGTTCAGAGCCTTTTATCCTAACTAGAATCTAAGCAATTTTATCACAAACACACCACATGCACACTGCCAACGAAGCCAGAAATAGAGAAGTGAGCAAACGGCACCGAACGAATAAATGGTTGGTCTTGCGCATTTCCGGTATTCGTGATGCCAAAATAACGCACGAACCACCGGCAAAGCACGTTCAGAACTTAGTGTGGGATTTTTTTTCTGAGAAATCTAAAAAACGTTGACATTATGTACAAAAGTGGTAGGCGTTGACAGAAGTTAAAAAACGGTAGTTTACCGCACAAATCGGTAGTGTTGGTGTGTCAGCATATACAGCACAGATCAGCTGACTGATTTGAAGTGCCCATTAAATCAAAATCAGCGTGAAGAACTTGCTGTGCGAGTGTCTTTGCATTGTGGACAACACATCAATATATGCACTGATAAACATGACCAAAAAAAAAAAAAGCCATACTCTTGTTCAGTTTGCATCCAATCGAGTGCTCTCTATAACAGAGATGCCTACCCCAAATTTTGAATTTCAGTATTCTTGAAAACATTTTTCAGTATTTTGGAATGACTTTCAGTAACATTAATTTATGTGCATTGCCATTATAAAGAGGTGTATATACCAATATGTTTAACATTTAAATTATTAAAAAGAACTGTTTTGTGTGAATTGAATAAACAAAACGCGAGCAGCCATCTCAACAAATTTCTAGAGCATACAATTTCTCACATTTTTCTAAATACAATAGTGTTCCCTGTTTGCAGACATTACGGTTGACTACCAATCATTGGTACTGAATGTAACTCCTCAAAAGTATTATATTATATTGCCTGGCAAAATGTTCTACCTGTTAACGGATTCTAATAAAATTTTTAAAAATTTCTTATTTCATGCCAAAGAGAGTCCGACATTGTTATCTTAATGTCCCAATATATAAATACTTCAGCATAATGCTTCAGAAGAGACATTGAATAAAATGACATTTATAATTGTATTTAAAACAGTGGAATGATCAATTTTTTGCCACAATCCCAACAACACTAATCATAAAATTCTGTTTGTGATCATACTACATGTACATTTGTACTTGCAACACTGAAAAGACTTTGAATTAAAGAAGTACAGCCAGTGTTTGATATTTCAGTGAATAAAAATCAGACATGTAAAAAGAAACTGAATAAGTTTAACTCACATTTCATGGCACTAATCGGCAAGTTCAACCCCAAGCACAGGTCAACCATCACCGCTTCAGCACGTGTCACGTTCCGTGTCTTTTCATCCACAGATTTCGTAAAAAACTGCTGGATACCCCCAGATTTACTTTCCACCTGACTCGCCATTTCAGCATACGCCATATGTTTTTTTGTAGTTGACATGCCGCCTGCAGTCATCGCGACCACCACGAGTGATGTTAATGTCAGTTCTACACAGTTTGCAGTGTGTGTATCCATTGCCCTTTTGACTGGGTGTAATGCACGGCCATTCTACCGTATCGAAAATAGCGCAAACAAATGTGCGGAATCTGCGCACGTCACACGCAGCATGTGCGGAATCTGCGCACGTCACACGCAGCATGTGCGGAATCTGCGCACGTCACACGCAGCATGTGCGGAATCTGCGCACGTCACACGCAGCATGTGCGGAATCTGCGCACGTCACACGCAGCATGTGCGGAATCTGCGCACGTCACACGCAGCATGTGCGGAATCTGCGCACGTCACACGCAGCATGTGCGGAATCTGCGCACGTCACACGCAGCATGTGCGGAATCTGCGCACGTCACACGCAGCATGTGCGGAATCTGCGCACGTCACACGCAGCATGTGCGGAATCTGCGCACGTCACACGCAGCATGTGCGGAATCTGCGCACGTCACACGCAGCATGTGCGGAATCTGCGCACGTCACACGCAGCATGTGCGGAATCTGCGCACGTCACACGCAGCATGTGCGGAATCTGCGCACGTCACACGCAGCATGTGCGGAATCTGCGCACGTCACACGCAGCATGTGCGGAATCTGCGCACGTCACACGCAGCATGTGCGGAATCTGCGCACGTCACACGCAGCATGTGTGGTTGTCGTAAAAATAAATAGCCTAGCCGTGAATCGCGCATGGATTGAAAAAGTCGCTTGGACATTTAAAAACAACTCACTGGAATTTTTTAAGACTTTATAATAATTCCATACAGAATAACACTGTTTGCCGTAACATCGTATTTACGTAACTTTTCCGTACAAAATACGGCCAATCCGTACTAGTAGGCATCTCTGCTATAACCCAGCCCATAAATAAACCGAGTCGTGCACTATAGTAGCAATTACTTTGTATGGGTCAGTCATGTAGTTTTGGTTATGCAGCTTCTTGCATGTTATTTCCTGTTCAACCCATCTCGAGTGTTCAGATGTGGGTTGCAGCTTGCGTGTGCGTGTCCGTGTTCATTCCCCCTTTAAAATCTTGATCTAAAACTTCAGTTCAAAAGCATTGCGAGATGCACTGACTGTGATGCCATGATAGATTTAGAGATTTCAAAGGGCATGCTTGTGCACGTGCGCGAGACATCTTTCTCAGTTTTTTAATGTTACGGTGTCGTGTTAAACAGCACTCTTATCCCTCTCCCCATTACAAAGCCAGGTCTTTGAATGCCATGGAGATCAGAAAAGGCCTGACACTACTTTAAAGACCTGTAGTGAGGCAGCACTTCCTGTTTCACAAGGAAATACTTCAACATACGGAATTAAATCACCTCCCCTCATACCTTTTCAAGGCCTATGGAACTTTAAAGGGCAACAAGACGTATGAAATAAGGATAATTGCAAGCTATAAAATAATTATTCTTCATAGTTGACTGGAGTTTCCATTCAGTACTTTAATACTCGTCTGTGTGATTCTCTAGCAGTCTATATTTCCGCAGTAGGCAGATGGGAGCACTGCAGATTATACAAGCCATCCTCTCTTCCTCTTCTCCGTGCTATTCCCACTCTCTCACCTTCACTCTCGTATACAAAACCTGTTCATGTAGGAGGTAAAAACACCATGGAACAGATATAAATGTTCATCCCCACTCGGTCTTCCACAATGGTAAAGTAACAGGTAAGCTCTATTCCCACCTGGCTGTATTTAACAGAATGCTACGGAGCACGAACCTCTGTGAGACTGGATATGACGTATAACACCACTGTGATTAGATAAGCGAAAAGCCCAAGTTGAGACATTAGCTAGTCAGTAACATGGCACAAGTCAAGCTGCATCACGTCTCTGTTGAGAGTTGTTTTCCTGTTTCTGAACATCGGTTTTGTTCAAGCAAAGGCTAGTTAACATTTCTGCTTGTACCTGCTGAGGTTTTCCTCGTTTGTTTCGAGTTTGCCACCAGTTGTTCTACACTGAGGCAGTATGAGCAGTTCAGTCCCAATATCAACGGAATACATCAACATCATGACTGCAGGGATGAAAATGGGACATTTAAAAAAAAAACTCTGAAATGTCTGCCAAGGGCAGACATAATGCACACAAAGTGTGCAAAGGGGGGTGCGCCTTTTTTATATATATATATATATATATATATATATATATATGAATGTTTTCAAATTCAATGATGGTTTAAAACGTTTATAAACTAAGATAACAAATCCCTACAGATATATATCGTGAGCGATAATGGAGGTAACCGTAACGATATATTAGATTCCTCCTGACTCTTTGACAATTTAAGTAAAAGTACCTTTGTGCTTTTTTGTTTTGATGTGCTCCTGGATGTTTCTAGCTCCTCCGTTTCCATAATTGATCATATCTGAGCACAGAATACATAGAACCTTTCCCGGCACGTCCACTTTTCGGATATGTTCCGTCAGGCACGGTAACGCTACTATCGAGCCATGCCCATCGGAAACAGTTCTTTATCCCGTTCGATTTATCGATTTCCCTGGCACGATCCTCATTTTTGCGGTCCAAAACTTTCGCCATATTGGCAAAGTAACTTTGAAAACTAACCAAAATAACTAGGACTTAAGAAGTGATCAAAACCATGTACACATAGCTTGTTTCTCCGTGAATTGTAGAAGTGAGATGAAACTAGCGCCAAAACGTTGCCAGAAATCGTCGTGAGTTGTCGTTAGCATAAATATTGAAGAAAGCAATGACGATTTCCGTTATCACAGCTGCAACTAATTTTGCGATAAGCACTGCTGAAAGATGCTGGCGGGCGGTCCTGCCTGCTTGTGCCACCACAAGCCTCGCCTTGCGCCGACCCCCCAAATTCTCTCAACGGATTTACACGTTTCACAAAAATGACATTTTCAGCGGGAAAAACTCGGAATTCCGCAGATCCGCGGAAAATTCTCATCTCTGTGACTGATCCTTACACACAAATCTGATGGTGCCCATTCCCACCAGAGCCATGGCAAAAGATTTCCATGAATGTTACTAGGTTACCAGGGAGAGATTAACGTTTTAAATTTTACTCTCATTCTCACACAACCGTATATTTACTGCTGTTATGCTGTTTTCAGTGCGAGTGTGACTGTAATACATTCTCACCATTTGCTGGATACGGTGGAAACTTTTGCCGTGGAAGCTGAATGCCTGCTCAAACAGCACCTTGTCCTCCACCGTCCACTCATCGGGAAAGGGCGTGAAGTTGGCCAGGTCAGCCAGGGACTTCTCCACGTCGTGCTTGTGCCAGAGAAGCATGCCCAGTGACTAAAAAAAAATATATATATAAAGAAGTGATAAGATTTGTGCATCAAACTTCAGGTTTGTTATAGTCTATTAAAAGATGTGCTACAGCCTTTTCCCTGCTGTAGAATGTGATCAGGAGACGAGTATGGACATGTTTCCCTGTCCTGAGAGGATGATGGAAAACCTATTTACTCAAAAAAACCATTAAGGCAAGTTGATCAGGCAGAATAAACATTTATAGGAAAAAAAACCCTCTCTTTTGCTAGACTGTTCTTGTAGTTCTTCAGATGGGTTTGCAAATTAAGCTCCACATCTGTATAATTCATCTTTTTCACATGATGAACACTTTTTCAGAGGATTAATTTGCGGTTATGCCTTACTGATATAGGTGATGTAGCGCAAGATAATCATAGGAGTACTGATGGGTGGAAGCCTAAGCAACCAGAATGGCTCGTTACTGCATTGTACGAGCGTTCCAATGAGCAAGTCAAAAAGTCACAAGTCCCTCCCGTGCAAGGATCTGGTCTTCCCAGGCAGTCTCCCGTCCCAGTACTAACCAGGCCCTTAAGGCACATTGGGTGGCGCCAATCTCCACTTCTACAGCCCTCTGCCTCTCGCCTACTATACAGCTTGGGTTACAGCGAGGGGGCCGGTCCTCTGGTACCCTCGAGAGTTTGACTCTCCACTCGCATCTGTATTGCAGCGTGCCTTGCCAGACAGCAGTAGGTACCATTTTTATGATGGTCTTCGGTATGACCCGACCACGAGTAGAACTCATGATCTAATCGAGAGGGGGACACGCTAACCACTAGGCCAGCTCACGATTAATGTGCAAGAGTTGTAGGTTTATATTTGCATTATACACTTATTTGATGATTAATAATATAAATAAATAAAATGCCCTTAGGCTTCCATTATAAGCATATTTCAAGTAAATTCTTCCCTTCTCCCCATACAGTGAAAAGTCTTGTGTGTAGTAATTTTCCACATGCTATAGATGGTCTGGATAGAGCTCATGTTGAAACAATGCTGGCGTATTCCTTTAAACTGGTTGATCATACCTGTTCCATATTATATCCATGCTTCTCTTTGGCCATTAAGATGTATTCATCCACTGTTCAGGACAGAATAAAAAAATGTTCAACTTCTGCTGAGATCAGTCGGTATTAAAATGTCACACATAATCTGAGCATCTTCTCACCATATTTAAGAACTTCAGATTAAGACATCTGAATTACATTAAGCATTTTCCAGTACGTTAACATACAGTTAGGTCCATATATATTTGGACACTGACTTTTTTTTTTTTTTACCTGTTTACTGAAACATATTCAGGTTATAGTTATATAATGGACATGGACATAAAGTCCAGACTTTCAGCTTTCATTTCAGGGTATCCACATTAAAATTGGATGAAAGGTTTAGGAGTTTCAGCTCCTTAACATGTGCCACCCTGTTTTTAAAGGGACCAAAAGTAACTGGACAATTGACTCAAAGGCTAGTTCATGGGCAGGTGTGGGAAATTCCTTCGTTACGTCATTCTCAATTAAGCAGATAAAAGGCCTGGAGTTGATTTGAGGTGTGGCGCTTGCATTTGGAAGATTTTGCTGTGAAGAAAACATGCGGTCAAAGGAGCTCTCCATGCAGGTGAAACAAGCCATCCTTAAGCTGCGAAAACAGAAAAAACCCATCCGAGAAATTGCTACAATATTAGGAGTGGCAAAATCTACAGTTTGGTACATCCTGAGAAAGAAAGAAAGCACTGGTGAACTCATCAATGCAAAAAGACCTGGATGCCCACAGAAGACAACAGTGGTGGATGATCGCAGAATAATTTCCATGGTGAAGAGAAACCCCTTCACAACAGCCAACCGAGTGAACAACACACTCCAGCAGGTAGGCGTATCAATATCCAAATCTACCATAAAGAGAAGACTGCATGAAAGTAAATGCAGAGGGTTCACTGCACGGTGCAAGCCACTCATAAGCCTCAAGAATAAAAAGGCTAGATTGGACTTTGCTAAAAACCATCTAAAAAAAGCCAGCACAGTTCTGCAAGAACATTCTTTGGACAGATGAAACCAAGATGAACCTCTACCAGAATGATGGAAAGAAAAAAGTATGGCGAAGGCGTGGTACAGCTCATGATCCAAAGCATACCACATCATCTGTAAAACACGGCGGAGGCAGTGTGATGGCTTGGGCATGCATGGCTGCCAGTGGCACTGGGTCACTAGTGTTTATTGATGATGTGACGCAGGACAGAAGCAGCCGGATGAATTCTGAGGTATTCAGAGACGTACTGTGTGCTCAAATCCAGCCAAATGCAGCCAAACTGATTGGTCGGCATTTCATAATACAGATGGACAATGACCCAAAACATAAAGCCAAAGCAACCCAGGAGTTTATTAAAGCAAAGAAGTGGAATATTCTTGAATGGCCAAGACAGTCACCTGATCTCAACCCAATTGAGCATGCATTTCACTTGTTAAAGACTAAACTTCAGACAGAAAGGCCCACAAACAAACAGCAACTGAAAACCGCTGCAGTAAAGGCCTGGCAGAGCATTAAAAAGGAGGAAACACAGCGTCTGGTGATGTCCATGAGTTCAAGACTTCAGGCAGTCATTGCCAACAAAGGGTTTTCAACCAAGTATTAGAAATGAACATTTTATTTACAATTATGTAATTTGTCCAATTACTTTTGAGCCCCTGAAATGAAGGGATTGTGTTTAAAAAATGCTTTAGTTCGTCACATTTTTATGCAATCATTTTGTTCAAATCAAATCAAATTTATTTGTACAGCGCTTTTAACAATAAACATTATCGCAAAGCAGCTTTACAGATTTTGAACGACTTAAAACATGAGCTAATTTTATCCCTAATCTATCCCCAATGAGCAGCCTGTGGCGACGGTGGCAAGGAAAAACTCCCTCAGACGACATGAGGAAGAAACCTCGAGAGGAACCAGACTCAAAAGGGAACCCATCCTCATTTGGGCAACAACAGACAACATGACTATAACATTAAACCCACTGAATTAAAGCTGAAAGTCTGAACTTCAACTGCATCTGAATTGTTTTGTTCAAAATTCATTGTGGTAATGTACAGAACCAAAATTAGAAAAATGTTGTCTGTCCAAATATTTATGGCCCTAACTGTATAAACAGATTCTTTGTGCTGTCAGTCAGTTATGATCTAAACCATGTTTAGCATTATCTGGAAATAGTAAGCAGTTTACAAGATCAGTATAGAGTCTCACTTCTCTGCGTAATCAAATAAACATTTCATTGGAAGGGCATTTATATGGGATGTTTTACAACACAGCACAATTCTTTTGCAGTACCATAACAGTTTATAGACGTCTTTGGACTCGATACTTACACATCGCCTCAGACACTTGGCTGTTAGGTGACCACACGAGCATGCTTCTCTGGTCTCTCTCACTGTAGTCAGGTTCAAGCTCTGTCAACATAGGATACACAGCACTGTAGCTCAACATATCCAGCTACCGTGCCACATCGTTTTAAAATGGTCTAAGCTTATTCACGTCAAGAATATTAGCAGA
The DNA here is from genome assembly GCF_027579695.1 of Neoarius graeffei. Classification (NCBI taxonomy): domain Eukaryota; kingdom Metazoa; phylum Chordata; class Actinopteri; order Siluriformes; family Ariidae; genus Neoarius; species Neoarius graeffei. The sequence goes on along the minus strand of NC_083569.1, from coordinate 62,528,973 downwards.
CATCTGACATTAGATTTGGGTTTCCATGAGACTTCACTGCTGTCTCCTTCAACGGGCTTAAACAAAAGTGAGGCAAAGCATTTGTTCATTATTTCATAAAAATTGATTACTTGAGCAGCTCTATAGGAATTAGTTTTTCTCTTGCCGCCAATGTGCAGCACAGATCTGGCAAGAATTTCAAAAGATTTTTATACATAGAATACCGAATGCGTTTACTCCAAACGCAGTTACATAATATTAGCTGGAGTTGAGTGGAATATCAGATATTCCATTCAGCTAGCTGAATGGAATATATCTGATATACCATGAAAAAAAAGCCAGCCAATATTATTATTCATACAAATTATTTTGGGTCTTCAACACGTTTTTCTCTTTCAAAATCTTCTGTATTTAACGAACCTGGCGGCCATATTTGTTTACAAATCGTTAGTCGCTCTCTAGTGCGGAAGTTTTACATTTCCGATGCATCTCTTTTCCAGTTCTTCAATGTCTGTTGGTATGTTTTTCTCTTGTAAATATGCCTAAAGAATATCTAATGAGTTTTTGATAGCCTTTTGGGTGTTCAATGCATCTTTCTTTCCCGGCGAATAAAGAAATGCTTCTGTGCATGCGCAGCAGAAAACTCTCATTGGATATTCGCATCAGCTCCGACGTGTGACGTCATGTCTTGACAACCACGTTCAGCGCTCATTCTCCATTAAGTTGAGTGACATAATGCACGTAGGATAAGTGCTATGATAATACTGCATGCTATCAAACCAAATGAATGAAACCCGCAAGAAGGGAATAGAATACATGTTTTTATTCCATGGAAAAAAAAAGTGTCCTGTATGATGTGTGCTTGGCATTGTTTAAAGGGCTGATGACACGAACATGACTCTATGCAATTTCTTAAATAAACTATACAACATGGCAAACGTTAGATTTCTGTTATAATTACGTGAAAAGAAGCTGTTACGCAAATATCCAACTTTTAATTGCACAGTGCAAGAAAACTGGGTCCGTGGCTCGCGGCCATGCTGTGACGTCAGCGGAAGAACACGCTGCGGTTCACTGGCTGTTCTACTCAATGGAAATGGTGCATGAAAACGCCAGTGAACTCTCTAGTGCTAGCTCTTCCTCTTCTGGGAGTCTAGAATTGTGTTGATCTCTTCCGAATAGAATCTATGATAGCCTACCCTCTTTACCCTTTGCCTCTCGTTGCTAGGCGGCAGTTACATGAAAGCCGCAAGCTTTCACAAGCAAATACATGACTGATATCACGCCGACTTTATGATTACATTTATGATTATCATGTAGAATCTATAGCTCTACGTACCTTTATCTTATGTCGTTTCACAACACATGTTCTGACAGGAGGACTGTGTTTGGATCTGGCATAGCTACTAGTAGACCCCCTCCAGAATACTGGCAGTGTTGCCAGATTGGGAGGAATCCTGCCCAGTTGGGGGGTTTCAAGTGCATTTTGGTGGGTTTTGAACATATTTTGGGCTGGAAAACGTCAGCAGTATCTGTTGCCAGATACTGCTGATGTTTTCCAGCCCAAAATATGTTCAAAACCCACCAAAATGCACTTGAAACCCCCCAACTGGGCGGGATTCCTCCCAATCTGGCAACACTGTGTAGGCACTGCTGATGGTAGTAACACACGTTTGTGATGAACTGAACACCCAAGAGATTCTTTTAAGCTGGGAAGGGTGTCAAAACAATCCAAATCGAAGTGTTCAGAGCACAGGACGGATGTTGGTGAGGGCTTCCACTTGTCACGAGTGCGCCTGACTTGCTTCACCCACTTCGCATGCAGCTCGGGATCTCTGGGAAACTTGAATAAACTTACCCCATCCTTGTAGGTTTTGGAGCAAAAGCCGGCAACACAACGCGAAGGCATAATAACTAATATATATATATATATATATAAATAAATGATAAACTGAACACCTGTTGCATCAACAACAAACTGGTAAGTTAGGAGGAAGGTTCTTTCGCTGACGTCATATAGCTCCTCCTCCTCTTTCGTCTCCTGGGTGCTGCAGCCCCGTCAAATTTGCCCAAATAGCCGCGTTTTTTATCATAACTTGTAAAATAGGCGCCTTCGTGAATTAATATATGGATCATCGGGAATTACTTTTTATGTTATAAAACATCGCCAAAGATGTCAAAAACGTGTCATCAGCACTTTAAATAAGTCAGAAGAAAAATTTAACATATTCTACAACATACTTTCACATACCTACTCTCACTCTCCTCCACAGTCCTTTCATGCTTTACCATCCTGTTATAATTTTCACCTTTGTCATTTTCTAAAACAGCTTCTTTAACATTTTTGCTAGCAGCCCTCTCCATACACCTTTATTTTTTACTCATCTTTACTTGTGAACCGATAAGTCTCCATCTCCATTTGCAGCTCTGTATAGACCGGGCACTAGACTTTCCAACTGAATCTCAAAATAACTGGTAACAGGAATGACTGCACTCTTATACGAACACACTTCCTCTTACCTGGCTTGTACTCTGGGATCTGTGCCTGGTAGTCTGCACCCACACGAATCATACTCTCTATAAGATAAAGAACACTGTAAGGAAGAGTTTGCAAGTCACACAAAGGGTAGTAGGAGAGATGTGGGTGGAAGAAAGAGCTAGAAGGAAGCCTAAATAAAGTTGGACCAGCATCTCGTTACAGAACCGGACCAGTGCAAGACAAGAAGAGTTTGATGAGTATGTTAAGAAATGCTGAAAAACAATACAATTAATAAAAGCATTAGGTGCTTTATCTTTGTTACCAGGTTTGAGTCGGTGGGTTTGGTTGGTCGAGGCCTGCCTACCATGTGAATGTTCTTCATCACTGCTTTCCTCATCAGTGTGTTGACTGTTGCCATTGGTTGCTGTTTTTGCCCTGCTGCGGGACAGAACTCCAGATCCTGAGCGCTCCATCACTGACGGCATGGCTGCCAAGAGTAAACATAAGAAGGATACACTTTAAATATTGGGATGACCAATATATTGCATTTTCCAAAAGAACAGAGGATGGCATGATTGTGCAGTAGGTAACCCTGCTGCCTCTCAACTCCAGAATTGATCCTGAGCTTGGTATCGTGTTTATTATCCCCTTTCCACCAACACAAACTAGGTGCTAGTGCGGAATTGGTGTAACTTGTGAACCTTCTAAGAATCGGCTTGCATTTCCACAGCCTAGAGAGCCAACACAGAGCCACATCGTTACTTCACAGTATGCGTCTGTATACATCTCCGTTTTCCCGGCTGGCTTTGCAAGCCTATATTGGCATCCGCATTTGCGCTGCTTGCCGTGAGTGTTATGGACAGCGTTCAAGATGATTACAGCCTTGTTGGTCAAGATAATCCTGCCCCTGTGTTCTCTGATTGCCAAAACACAAAGAACTAGTTCAAGATTAGGCACTAGCTCTGACCCGGCCCTCAAGCTGCCTTGATGGAAAAGGGGTACCGGTCAAGTTGTGTGTGTTCTCACTGTATCCCAAAAACATGCTTGTAGGTGGACTTGCTGCTCTGAATTACCCCAAGGTCTGAATGCCCTTCATTGGACTGGAATCCCATCCAGGGTGTGTTTGTGCCTCATGCCCAGTGTTAACATTATATGCGCTGAACCCACAACTACCCTGACCAGAATAAACCACTTACCAAAAATGAAAGAATGCACGAATAAAGAAAACAAAAATATGGCTTCAGGTGAGAACTTTATATACTAGTGCATCTCAAAAAATTAGAATATTGTGAAAAAGTTCAATATTTTCCATCAGTTATTTAAGAAGGTGAAAATGTTATATATTATAGACTCATTACACAAACTAAAATGTTAAGCATTTTTCTATTTTAATTTTAATCAGTATGGCATACAGTACAAAAACAAAAAAAAACATCTCAAAATATTAGAATATTTTATTTCGAGTTTGAGTAAAACAGTATGAACACAGTGTATCTCTCGGTCTAGTTCAGTACACACAACCACAATCATGGGGAAGACTGCTGACTTGACTGTTGTCCAGAAGATGATCACTGATGCCCTCCACAAGCAGGGTAAGCCACAAAAGGGCATTGCTGAAAAGGGTGGCTGGAAAAGGTGCACAAGCAACAGGGATGACCACAGTCTTGAGAGGATTGTCAAGAAAAGTTGATTCAAGAACTTGGGAGAGCTTCACAAGGAGTGGACTGAGGCTGGTGTCAGTGTATCAAGACCCATCACGAACAGACATCTTCAAGAAAGGGGATACAACTTTCGCATTCCTAATATCAAGCTACTCCTGAGCCAGAGACAATGTCAGAAGTGTCTTATCTGAGCTAAGGAGAGAAAGAAATGGACTGTTGCTCAGTGGTCCAAAGTCCTCTTTTCAGATGAAAGTACATTTTGCATTTAATTTGGAAATCACGGTTCTAGAGTCTGGAGGAAGAGTGGAGAGGCACAGAATCCAAGGTGTTTGAAGCCCAGTGTGAAGTTTTCACAGTCTGTGATGATTTGGGGTGCCATGTCATCTGCTGGTGTAGGGCCACTGTATTTTATCAAGTCCAAAGTCAACACAGCTATCTACCAGGAGATTTTAGAGCGCTTCATGCTTCCATCTGCTGATGAGCTTTTTGGAGATGCTGATTTCCTTTTCCAGCAGGACTTGGCACCTACCCACAGTGCCAAAACTACTACCAAATGGTTTGCTGACCATGATATTACTGTGTTTGATTGGCCAGCCAACTTGCCTGACCTGAACCCCATAGAGAATCTATGGGGTAGGGGAGAGCGGGGTAAGATGAGCCAGGGGGTAAGATGAGCCACCCCCTGTTTCTAAGAAACAGTAAACAAATGTGACCATGTGACCACGTTCAAAGGGGGCCGGGACCATTTACTTACACTTGTGGAGAGGAGCACCACATGTCAAACTAAGTGAGGGACATATTTATAAAAATGTGTTTTTGTGCTTTCTAAGTCAATTCCATGTTTGTCCACAGTGAAGATGATTTAGAGAAGACAAAAGTAGAATAATATTTAGACACATTAGGGTTAAGTTAGTGGCTTTCTAAGCTATGATATGAATGCTAATAAAAATAATTTTGATTAGCCTAATCCCCTTTATTAGCATTTTTCTACAAAATGGTGGCCATGGGGTAAGATGAGCCATTAGATGTGGGGCAAGTTGAGCCACTGGCTCAACTTACCCCATTGGTGGCTGAGCTTACCCAATATGGATGACACTTAAGTTTTCACATTTACTGGTCATATATGACAACAACATATATATATATATATATATATATATATATATATATATATATATATATATATATATGACATCAGATGAGGAAGACCAGTTGTTAGATGTGGGGGATTATGTTGTGGCAAAATACACGGGGAAGAAGAAAGTGCATTTCTTCATTGGCCAGATAATCAAATTGGATGTCTTCGAAATAGAGGCAAGATTTCTCAAAAGAAGCTGGTCATGCCATGGCTCTGCAAGAAAGCCAACCTTTGTCTTCAAAGAGAAAGATGAGGCTGTCCTGTCAAGACAGGATATTGTGAAAAAATTGCCCCGCCCCTTTACTGTTGACAGCACGGAGGGAGAGGCAAATGGTGTTCCCTTGCCATTTGAACGCTTGGAACATTGAATAATGATGAAATGATTGAATGATTGATGGAATGATTGCTGCATGTTTTAGCAATGTTTTAACCTACTGAAAGAAATAAGATTTTTTTGGCACTGCTCTACTGTTTTAGTAATTTCTATAATATAGTATATCTCTCATTCCCTCTCTAACCATCCCTCTTTCTATCTATCTACGCATATCTCTCTCTCTATCCATCTATCTATCCCTCCCTATCTATCCCTCATTCTATCACCTCTCTCTTCATCTCCCCTTCTCTATGCAACGGCCCTATCCCCCACTTGATTGACTTGACTTGATTCATTGATTGCATTTCTAATAATAAAAGTTGTTTACTTTGTTAACCTAACATGTTTTGTGTTGGCTCAATTTACCCCACACAGTGGCTCAGCTTACCCCGTGCATGGGGTAAGTTGAGCCACTTGACATTTTTTTTTCAAGAGGTAATATCACTCTAACCATAAGAGCTTATCAATTATGTTTTGCTCAGATAGTAACAGTACACTTTGAAATTTGGTATGGTGTGTAGACTGGAAGCAAAAATGGCTTTAACATGTAGTTATGATGAAAAATGTAAAAAGTGGCTCATCTTACCCCACTCTCCCCTATTGTCAAGAGGAAGATGAGAAACACCCGACCCAAAAATACAGATACGCTGAAGGCCACTATCAAAGCAACCTGGGCTTCAATAACACCTCAGCAGTGCCACAGACTGATCACCTCCATGCCACACCGCATTGATACAGTAATTCATGGTAAAGGAGCCCCAACCAAGTACTGAGTGTATAAATGAATATACTTTTCAGAAGTTGGACATTTCTGTATTGTAAATCCTTTTTTTTTTATTGATTTTAGGGAATATTCTAATAATTTGAGATACTGGATTTCTGATTTTCATGAGCTATAAGCCATAATCATCAAAATTAAAACAAAAAAGGCTTTAAATATTTCAGTTTACATGTAATGAATATAGAATATATGAAAGTTTACCTTTTTGAATTAAATTATGAAAAAAGGAACTTTTTCATGGTATTCTAATTTTTTGAGATGCACTAGTAGATATTAACATCCATCCGTCCATTATATGTACTGCTTATCCATTGAGAGTCACTGGGGAAACAGGAGCCAATCCCAGCTGACTTCAGGTGAGAGGTGGGGTAGACCCTGGGCAGATCACCAATCTATTGCTGGACAAACACAGAGACAAACAACCGTTCACACTCACATTCACACCTATGAGCAATTTAGAGGAGCTAGTTGACCTCATCTGCATGTCTTTAGGCTGTACGAGGAAACCAGAGCATACAGAAGAGACCTACTCAGGCATGGGGTGGGGGGAGGAACATGCAAACTCCATACAGAAAGGCCCCAGCTGGCTGCAAGGTTCAAACCCAGAACCTGCTTGCTGTAAGGCAACAGTGCTGAACACTACACCACCTCAGCCACTATCAAAATTTAGTTATACATGGATACAAACAAACAAAAAAATGTCCTAATACCACTATAAAAGTCCATCCATTATCTGTAGCCACTTATCCTGTGCAGGATCACAGGCAAACTGGATCCTATCCCAGCTGACTATGGGTGAGAGGTGGGGTACACCCTGGACAAGTTGCCAGGTGATTGCAGGGCTGACACAGAGCCCATGTTTACATTAGACCGTATCAGCGGATCATCAGATTAACGTTTTTAAAACGATTAGCATGCACACAGCAACACCAATACACGATTCGCGTGCACACAACAATGCCAATACGCGGATACGCTCGGCTCCGCAGGCATCCTGCGCTCCAAATCACTCCGCCCTGAACAGCGAGTGCCCTCTGGAGGGTGCGCACTCCAGCCCTGCGCAGCTCACACAGCGCGCGAGTGAAGCGCATGAGCCATGATTCGGGACTGAGCCGCTGTGTGTGTGATCCCAGCGCATATCACTTACCACTTGCAAGTGGAAGGATGGCAAGCCTAAAGACAATCATAACTACACAATGGGCAGTATTTGCATCAGTATTTGCAGTATTTTCATACTTTTATACTCTTTAATGAAAGGTGATACAAGGCGGAAGTCCGCGCCGTTTTTCAGCAGTCGCATCACATGACCAACGCCAGCGAATCAGGAAGGTGGATGTCACAGTGACGTTGTCCAATGACGACGCCAGCTAGAGCTCAGCACAGCGTATTCGCGTATCTCAATGTTTACACAGCACCGGACCAGACACGATCTAGATTGAATACGTGGACGCTGGCGGATTCCCGTTTCCCGGCGTTTCCAGGTGGTTTAATGTAAACGGACAGTGCATCCGCGAAGAAAACGAGACAGATACGGTCTAATGTAAACGTAGCCAGAGACAAACGACCATTCACACTCACATTCACACCTACGATCAATTTAGAGCCACCAATTAGCCTAACCTGCATGTCTTTGGACTGTGCGGGAAACCGGAGGAAACCTACACAGACACGGGGAGAACATGCAAACTCCATACAGAAATGATGGGCTCAAACCCAGAACCTTCTTGCTGTGAGGTGACAGTGCTAACCACTACACCAGCCCACTATAAAAGTCTTACATGCAATTCAATATGATCAAATTACAGTTGAAAACACTACTCAGCCATGTTACTCTGACTGACCCCATTAGTAACAGAAAGAAAACAGTCTAGGCTAGACACGCAAATGCAAACATTTTCCAGTCTTTAGAGCAGACTGTGTAAACAAATACAGTAGTAAGAAAATGAAGAGTCTCTACACCCATCCACCCCCCCCAAAAAAAAAATCCAAACTTTTCTCAGAGCTACACAAGTCTTGCTGCTTTGGGGATCTCAGGTGAGAAGGTTTAGATTTTAGTTTCTTCAGGATTAGATGTGATGTGGACAGAGCGAGTGCGTGCGTGCGTGCATTTCTGCTCCACTCCTGGTGGTGATGTTTCTCTGGACGTGAGGCCTTTTGTCTAACAGTGAGCTGTGCTTTTAAAGCCACACAGCTGAGCAACTCAACATTAACAAACACTACTCGCACATCTTCGGTACAGATTTAAAGCAGAAACCATTTCATTTCATTGGAGAAATAACTGTTTCTAGTGCAGGCTGCTGTATTACCGTAGAAAGGATCTTTAGCATCACTCATTGTCATCATGGCTCAGCTTCTGAACCGCATGAGCTCATAATGACCTACTTTAAGTAGTAAAACTGTATAGCATAGAATCAAGTTTGTATTTTAACAGGTTTGAGGTCTGCTTTTGTAAAAGTAGTGAAACATTTAGCCTACCAAATTCCCGTGTTGGTTATTAATTATTGCTATAAAAGTTATTTTATCACCAACTTGGAGCAAATAAGCTCTATTTGTGGGCTAATAAACCACTTTGTAAATTGGTAATTGCTTGGAGGCGTGACGTCACGCCTGGTAATCCATCCTAATTTAGCTATTTGAATCGAACACTGCCTGCTGAGTGCATTATACAGGGTTATATTGTGTGTGCATATATGAGTGATTCCACGCTTATGGGTACTGAAATGGGGACATGAACTCATTCACCTAAAACCATTTCTTTTTTTACCATCAGGTCACAAAACATGTAATCTTTAATGAATGATATGTTAAAAGATAACTTTAATTTTCTGAGATGGAATAAAAACATATTTATATGCCAAAGTCAAGCCTATGAGTTCCAAAATGATGTATGTTCCATTACTTCTGTTACGATTGTCCATCTCGCGTCTGTTACAAATTAATTACAATCTAGCTATATACCATGTTAATCTTATTGAAAGAATGTGTATGTTTATTCTACTACACACGTTTATTAATTATATTTGCTAAAACATCACCTTCCTATGTTTCAAAAAGTAATTCTACATTGTTAAAATTGAGAATCTATATGTCCACAACACTTCTGTTACGTTCTGACTTTGGCATATAAATATGTTTTTATTACATCTCAGAAAATTAAAGTTATCTTTTAACATATCATTCATTAAAGATTACATGTTTTGTGACCTGATGGTAAAAAAAAAAAAGAAATGGTTTTAGGTGAATTTTTAAAAATAAGTTCATGTCCCCATTTCAGTACCCATAAGCGTGGAATCACTCATATATATATATATATATATATATATATATATATATGGCAGCACGGTGGTGTAGTGGTTAGCGCTGTCGCCTCACAGCAAGAAGGTCCAAGTTCGAGCCCGGCGAGGGCCTTTCTGTGCGGAGTTTGCATGTTCTCCCCGTGTCCGCGTGGGTTTCCTCCGGGTGCTCCGGTTTCCCCCACAGTCCAAAGACATGCAGGTTAGGTTAACTGGTGACTCTAAATTGACCGTAGGTGTGAATGTGAGTGTGAATGGTTGTCTGTGTCTATGTGTCAGCCCTGTGATGACCTGGCGACTTGTCCAGGGTGTACCCCGCCTTTCGTCCGTAGTCAGCTGGGATAGGCTCCAGCTTGCCTGCGACCCTGTAGAACAGGATAAAGCGGCTAGAGATAATGAGATGAGATATATATATATATATATATGGCAGCACAGTGGTGTAGTGGTTAGCGCTGTCGCCTCACAGCAAGAAGGTCCGGGTTCGAGCCCCGTGGCCGGCGAGGGCCTTTCTGTGCAGAGTTTGCATGTTCTCCCCGTGTCCACGTGGGTTTCCTCTGGGTGCTCCGGTTTCCCCCACAGTCCAAAGACATGCAGGTTAGGTTAACTGGTGACTCTAACTGGTGTGAATGTGAATGGTTGTCTATGTGTCAGCCCTGTGATGACCTGGCGACTTGTCCAGGGTGTACCCCGCCTTTCGCCCGTAGTCAGCTGGGATAGGCTCCAGCTCGCCTGCGACCCTGTAGAACAGGATAAAACACACACATACACATATTATATATATATATATATATATATACAGTATATATAAGAGGGTTAATTCTATGTCACAACCAGTATAGACTATGCTGCAAAATTATGGCTCTGTTCTCTCTCTCTCTCACTTTCAGTCCAACTCCTGTGACTCCCATCATCCATGAGCGACCCGGATCCTCCTGCCCCTGTTCATTAACACGCGGCTCTGAGCTGCAGCACACAGACACAAGCGGCTCCGGTGTAAACTTAGTGAGTGCAGGGTGGATGGGGGGAAAGATCACCTTTCTTTTGTCTCGCCTCACTTTTGGCCCTGTTCCTCTCTCTCAAGTCGGGAGTCTTTTGTGTAAAAGCCCGCTTGAGGTCCTCCGGCTCCACTCAGGCTCTGATGTCGCTCAGCATGAGTGTTCCCTCTCTCTCTCTCTCTCTCTCTCTCTGGCGGCTTCACACCTGACCCGCCGGTGCCACACTCAAACTCACCCGCCTCCGACCGGCTGCAGAACAACGGGCCGCCCAGCGCGCGCTCGAGTTCAAGCAACCAAACAACTACTGAAATCCTCGATGGAGATTCGTTCGAGTCTCCCGGCCAACAGTATCGACTGCATGGAGCTTCTCTCTCTCTCTCTCTGTGTGTGTGTGTGTGTGTATGGGGGGGGAGCCACACCACACCCCACTCAACCAGACAACCCTTCCGCCTTCCCCGCCTCTCCCTAACTAACTTCGAGATCAGTTCTGTAGTTCCATCTCAGCTCACTCACACACAGTGTTCACATCCCTCTGGGTTTTATTCACCTCGTTTAATCACCGTGTCTTTAGCTGCAGGTACAAGAATGCGAAAAAAAATCATTATTCCTTGCCCCATTTCAGGTATAATTGTTTGTTTCGGTAAAATGGACCGTGTTGGCGTTTTCAAACACACACAATGGACTCGAACCCACTCCACCTGTGCTGCTCCAGGCCGGACTACTTCCCACTGAGGCGCGCATTAATCTGTCAGCTGTGCATTGCAGTGCTGCGGCTCTCCAGACCTTTACTAATGTATGCATGAAAAGACTGGAACTAAACAACTTGCAGTTTTGCTTCTTAATTACTGGTCATTTTGACACCACTGTCACTCAGATCCCAACTCGTTTGTGAGCTTTAAAACAGAACAAAGCTTCAATACAGTATTTTTTTTTAATCTCACTCATACTGGCACTGCAGGTGAGAACACAGACAGACAATCAGCTATTGTAATAACAGGTATCCTGTATAATCTTAAAATCAGATAATTAGTATTTAATATTTAATTGACCCACAACCTTCATACCCTTCCCTTCTCTTCCCAGAAATCATTATTCCTTGTCCCATTTCAGGTATAATTGTGTGTTTTGGTAAAATGGACCGAGTTGGTGTTTTCAAAGACACACAATGGATTCGAACCCACTCCACCTGTGCTGCTCCAGCAGCGTGCTCTCCCAGGCCGGACAATCAGCTATTGTAATAACAGGTATCTTGTATAATCTTAAAATCAGATAATTAGTATTTAATATGGGGCGGCATGGTGGTGTAGTGGTTAGCGCTGTCGCCTCACAGCAAGAAGGTCCGGGTTCGAGCCCAGTGGCCGGCGAGGGCCTTTCTGTGTGGAGTTTGCATGTTCTCCCTGTGTCCGCGTGGGTTTCCTCCGGGTGCTCCGGTTTCCTCCACAGTCCAAAGACATGCAGGTTAGGTTAACTGGTGACTCTAAATTGACCGTAGGTGTGAGTGTGAATGGTTGTCTGTGTATCAGCCCTGTGATGACCTGGCGACTTGTCCAGGGTGTACCCCGCCTTTCGCCCGTAATCAGCTGGGATAGGCTCCAGCTTGCCTGCGACCCTGTAGAACAGGATAAAGCGGCTATAGATAATGAGATGAGAGATGAATTAATATTTAATTGACCCACAACCTTCATACCTTTCCCTTCTCTTCACTTCCCTTCGCTTTGCTTCCCAGAAATCATTATTCCTTGCCCCATTTCAGGTATAATTGTTTGTTTTGGTAAAATGGACCGTGTTGGTGTTTTCAAAGACACACAATGGATTCGAACCCACTCCACCTGTGCTGCTCCAGTAGCATGCTCTCCCAGGCCGGACAATCAGCTATTGTAATAACAGGTATCTTGTATAATCTTAAAATCAGATAATTAGTATTTAATATGGGGCGGCACGGTGGTGTAGTGGTTAACGCTGTCACCTCACAGCAAGAAGGTCCAGGTTCGAGCCCCGTGGCCGGCGAGGGCCTTTCTGTGCGGAGTTTGCATGTTCTCCCCGTGTCCGCGTGGGTTTCCTCCGGGTGCTCCGGTTTCCCCCACAGTCCAAAGACATGCAGGTTAGGTTAACTGGTGGCTCTAAATTGACCGTAGGTGTGAATGTGAGTGTGAATGGTTGTCTGTGTCTATGTGTCGGCCCTGTGATGACCTGGCGACTTGTCCAGGGTGTACCCTGCCTTTCGCCCGTAGTCAGCTGGGATAGGCTCCAGCTTGCCTGCGACCCTGTAGAACAGGATAAAGCGGCTAGAGATAATGAGATGAGAGATTAATTAGTATTTAATATTTAATTGACCCACAACCTTCATACCTTTCCGTTCTCTTCTCTTCACTTCCCTTCGCTTCGCTTCCCAGAAATCATTATTCCTTGCCCCATTTCAGGTATAATTGTTTGTTTTCGTAAAATGGACCATGTTGGTGTTTTCAGAGACACACAATGGACTCGAACCCACTCCACCTGTGCTGTTCCAGCAGCGTGCTCCCCCAGGCCAGACAGTCAGCTAATAACAGGTATCTTGTCTAATCTTAAAATCAGATAATTAATATTTAATTGACCCACAACCTTCATACCCTTCCCTTCTCTTCGCTTCGCTTCCCAAAATCATTAATCCTTGTCCCATTTCAGGTATGATTTTGTTTTGGTAAAATGGACCGTGTTGGTGTTTCGAGCCAGTAGGCCCAAAGGGCAGATCCGACCCAGCACATCAGTGAACATTACCATTCAGTGTGCATGGTTTAAGATTTCCAGGAAAACAAGGATGTAGCCAGACAGCAGCAACACTTGTGGCACAGGACCCCTCCCATGTATTTTCTCTCTCTTTCTCTGTATGAGATTCTCCTTCTCTGTCTCTCTCCTTCTTTTCACCCTCCTCCTTTTGCAGGCAGCATCATTTCTAGTCTCGTTCTCACTTCAGTTGTCCTGTTTATTGTCCCTTTTTCTCTTCTCCTGATCTATGAACGCTCATGGTTTCTCTAGCTTAGACTTCCTCCATCCTCTTCACCTCATGAGTTCCTCTTTCTTCCCCTCCCCCTCTTTCTCTCTGTGCCTCCTCTTTCTCATCTTGTGCTCCCTTCACTGCAAACCCCCCCCAACACACACACACACACACACACACACACACACACAAGCCCCAGGATTTTTTTTTTTTTGAATAATAATCATTGCTGCATGTTGCACAAGGCCTGACCATAGATACTGAATGTTTAAATGAAACAGTCAAACATAAAAATAAAAAAAACACCTCTGTGAGAAATCTGTGCCCATGTATGTGGTCGAATGCAATGTTAGATTAAGTCCCATACAGCCTTTGTTCTCTTCTCCTCACACTGGTTGGCCATTTCCCTGATGGAGGCAACATCTCCTCTGCCTTACAGCAGCAAGCGTGTGATGGTGAGGGAGGGTATGAGTTAGTAAATGATTAACTGGTGTGTACTGGTGGTGAGTGTGGCACTGGGAGCTGGATTAATGGCAAAGTTAGAGTCTAACGGAAGCTGTTTTCCCCCCTTTTCTTTTCAAATGGTGCTGAACTCCCTGACCCCCCAGTGGATAAATGCAGTATCTCTCCCAGTCATGCTACAGATTAGCAGAAGACAAAAGGAGCAAGGCGGAGCCATGCTGCCAGCCTTGTGCAGGAGGAGGGAGTGGAGGACAACCAGGGAGGATTCAAAACGATGGACACCACCAGCCTCCCAAGTTATCATCGATCTGTGTCATTTATATATCAACAATAAGCTAAACAAGGCATGAAGGCCGCACCGGGGGCTCAAAGAAGCCGTGCAAGTGAAGTCTACATAGTATGTATTAAAGAAAGTGTTTTAAAAAAGGGAGCACATGAAACGTGGGTATGTCCAAATATCCATCAATTGCCATGAACGGATGGCTAGTGAAACTTGAAGTGATTACTTTTGTATAGGCTCCTGACAGACACTAGTGCCACCTCGTGGACAGAAGAAGGATTGTAGATAATTTGTCGAATTCCGGATCTGTGGGATTGGATCATGCAGGAGTACAGGGTGGAGATGCTGGAGATTTTTAGTTGGTGGTTAATTCTCACGTAGCAGTGACATTTACAAAATTTCAACAATATTGCTTGGGGAAGCCATGGTCTAAATGTTAGCGAAGCAGCTTTGGGACCAAAAGGTCACCAGTTTGATTCCCTGGACCAGCAGGAATGGCTGAAATGACCTTGAGCAAGACACCTAACCCCCAACTGCTCCCTGGGCTGCCCACTACTGAGAGTATGTCAGGGTGCTGTTGTACGTCGCTCTGGATAACAGCGTCTGCTAAATGCCTGTAATGTAGCTGCTGATACACCTAGGTTTATATCAGCACCACATGCAATAAAATGTTAGTATCAGTGCTGTGCTGAAACTGGTTCGTAATCCAAACTGTGGATCCAAATAATGTTCCTGTGTTGGAATTTTACTATGATGGACAGGGTCAAGGAGGACAAATTACAGATGGGCTCCAGACAATAATTGTGTACAAGTGTAGATTAATGTAGATACAAGTTGGCTGTGCATATAGTCATTCAAATGTATTCACATTACAACATACCTTTTCATTTCACCAATGTTGATGTTTGAACCAAAAAAAAAAAAAAGGCTGCTTCAGTGCTTGGCTCCTCAACGGTGAAGTATCTGATCTTGTCTGCCATCACTTCAGGACATTTACACCAGCAGGGTCATGAAGCTCACTGGCAAGATTATAGCTGATTCCTCTCACCCTGGATACCATCTTTTTCTTCCACTTCCCTCTGGTAGGAAACTCATGGTGAGACACATGAACAGTTTTTCCATAGAGCAATGGTCCTCATTAAGCATCTATATCACACTGTAGATATACATATATCATTGCACAAATGTCTATATAGCAGTGTGTCTATATATACACTTGAAAATAATCAAGGAGCCCTTTTAGCGTTTCTACACCATGGATCTTCTTATAGCTCCATTTATCTATGTTTTCCTGTCCTTTCCACTTATTCCAATACCATCTTGTAATTGTCTGCATAATTTGTCTGTAAATGTGTAACATACCATGACAAGTACTTTGTATGTATCGCATCCTTGGCAAAAAAAAAGATTCGTATTCTGTGCCTAAATGTATTATGACTCCAGTAGAGCCAAACAATTTCAGCAAATAAAAAAAATCAGTTACTAAAACAGTTTCTGTTTGTTTCAGTTGGCCTCCTCCAGTTTCTGAGTTAAATCAACTGGCATCACCACCAGTTACTTTTGGAAATCAGTTTGATACACATGTGCTCACTTGGGATCAGCGTACTAAATTGTTTATACAAGAAATTCTCTTTAAAGCTAGACTGCTTTTCAGATTTTTCAAGTGTAGGTCATAAAAATAATTTTCCCCCGACACCCAATTATTTTTGTTTTGTGGACCAAAAGCTACCGAATTCAAATCACAGACTTCCAGTTTTATTAGTTTTTTTTTAAATAGAACAATTAATGAATTTAGAGCCACATGGCCCTAAATTCTCCGCTATTTTTTTTCTTGCTTCACCAATTCAAGATACTACATCATGCATCATGTGGTGGGCTTTCCCCGTTCACACAAGGCATTGTGGGATAAAAATTTGAAACAGGAGAGGAAAATGGAGGACGTGAATGAGACACGAAAGACCAACTATAGTAACAGAAAGCGAGAAGAAAAGACATTATGTTGCGAAGGAAAGGAAACGCAGGACTAACTAATAAATATTGGCGCTCAGCGAGCACCTCGGTGTGATCAGCTGTTCGTTTAGCGACAGAATGATGGAACTGTCAGTGCACAGTCAAAGGTAAACCTGTAGATGGCAGTAATGCAACACTGGATGTCAGCTGCCATAAAACCCAAAAGAAGAAGATAAACCTTTGCATGCGTACACGGACTTCCTGTCTGCTTGACTGCGCAAAGTGAGCGATTTCATACACATTATTTGCTCAGAAATCCCCTCAAATTATATAACTTCCCAGCCACAGAGTGGCCTGGGTTTTTTGAGATATTACAGAAATAAACATATATCACAACTTTCAGAGGGAACTAAATTTAACTGATTTTATGAAATTGAAAGGCTGTCTAGCTTTAAAGCATATACGCAGAGCCATGGCCTCACTTTCATTTATAAATGCCTTGAGACCTCAAGAATGGCACAGGAATAGTTTTAAGCATTGACAATAAATCTAATATAGCAATTTTTACAATTAAAGTGATTCATATAGGTAGCGGTCTGAGTGAATGACCTTGACGTCTGTAACATCACAGCAGGAAGTCTATCGGTCTCATCGCCATTTCCGCTATACTAAAACACAGAGCTGACTGCAACTCCGATCCTCCATTTTGAGCTAATTTATCACTATGCCACGTAGATGTGTTGCTGGCCGGTGCAGCAACATGACAGAAGGTAGATTTACGTTGCATTCATGGCCCAAGAATGTTCAAACTGCAAAGATTTAGATGTGTTTTGCGAGAAGTTCACGGGCACATTGGGCGCCTATGAAGTGGTCTCTCCTCTGCTCTGCACATTTTACTGAAGACTCGTACGAGACCTCTGATCTGTTGAGATGCGTTGGCTATAAGCCCGTATTGAAAGAGGGTGCAGGACCAATAATTAAAGGAAAAGAAAACAAGAAAAGTAAAGTATTTATTTAATTAATTTTTTTTAAAAGGAAAGTTCAGTTGCACCAGTCCTCCCGGAGTGAGCCGAGGGTTGTTGCTAAAACCCGGGATGGAACAGGATGGGACATATCGCTCAGGCAGTGACCTCCCCGCGGTTGTTGCTAAAACCGGTGACATCCCATTCCGTCCCGGGTTTTAGTAATTGCCTGAGCCCAGCAGTAATGGCGGAGTACTCCGTATGGACAAAATGGAGAATAAGTGGAGCAGCCGTCTTATTTCTAAACTGGATATCGTTGCCATCTCGCCCTTACGTGGAAGAAGCGAATGAATGGAGAACTGAACGAACAACTGAAAGTCAGATTGTTTCAAAACAATCAGCCGCAAGATCAGCCTTCAAGAAGCGAGAACACAAACGGATAAGCTCCGACTCTCATTTGGATATAAAACAACAAAAACACATTGTTTACCTGCATTTCGATTAATACATGTAACTTGTATTGTGTTTAAGTTACCGGTATAAGATTATTTAATTTGCTTCAGAATGTGATTGTCTCAGTTCATCTGATTATTTAATTAGCCTTTTACGTTTTATCAGTGAAAATGCATGCATGTACATGTATGTTGCATAAGTTATAACACCCATCCTGTTTTAATGAGAGTCAACCCACAATCAATGAAGTCAAATCAGTCTTAGTTGAGCAAGTCGGTAACGGTATTTCTTACTTTCACCATAAATTTTTATTTATATGATTTTGGTCTATTGCTGTAAAAGGCCTCGGCCTTAAAACTGGTTCCCGCAGTAACGTCACACACTCAGGCATGGCTGGCTCAGTGGGGCAGCTCGAATGCCAACTTCTTGATTTTAACTCTCAAAAAAATATATTTTTTATTTCCATATATGCAGCATACAAGAGTCAAGGATGGAGATACTATCCACTTAGAAATTTATTTAAAAATAAAGGTTCTGCGGGGCGGCACGGTGGTGTAGTGGTTAGCGCTGTCGCCTCACAGCAAGAAGGTCCGGGTTCAAGCCCCGTGGCCGGCGAGGGCCTTTCTGTGCGGAGTTTGCATGTTCTCCCCGTGTCTGCGTGGGTTTCCTCTGGGTGCTCCGGTTTCCCCCACAGTCCAAAAACATGCAGGTTAGGTTAACTGGTGACTCTAAATTGAGCGTAGGTGTGAATGTGAGTGTGAATGGTTGTCTGTGTCTATGTGTCAGCCCTGTGATGACCTGGCGACTTGTCCAGGGTGTACCCCGCCTTTCGCCCGTAGTCAGCTGGGATAGGCTCCAGCTTGCCTGCGACCCTGTAGAAGGATAAAGCGGCTAGAGATGATGAGATGAGATGAGATGAGATGAGGTTCTGCGTGCCTGAGGTGGTTAATTCTGTCACTAATAAGTCAAGTCTATGTGTCATGCAGTGCCACATTGGTGACACTTCTGCTCTTCATTTACCCACATTTCTAACTTTACGTCTATCATTAGGCAGTGAAATTTATTGTTGTTTGGGCTTGTATGCAAAATATGACAGGAATGGAATTCTCCACTGAGGTGAGAAGGATTAAAATTCTTCTCTGAAATAACTGTTGACATTATGATTATCCATAATATACTACGGACACCAATGAATTTGTCGACATGCAATTGTTCTAAAAATCCTTATTCATTAACTTCTGATCAAATGAAGGAAACCTGAGAACACAGGGAGAAAATGCAGAACTCGGCACAGACAGTAACCTGAACTCAAGATCCAACCAGGGACCCTAAAGCTGTGAGACAGCAATGCTAAGCACTGCAACACAGTACTGCCCTAGACAGTGAAAGTCAAAGACATTAAAGTCAAACTAGATTCTCTTTTCCCCCAAGCAGTCAGTATGTCTAAAATAATCTCAATATCTAAAAATATCAGTATGTCTTAAATAGCCTAGGGTAAATACTGACCCTTAAAACAATCGATGCAATTATCCAGCCTGAGGTAGGTGTGCATTTTCCACACACGCAGTGTGGCTGATGGCTGAGAGGCTAAAATTCTTTGTTCTTTGTACATCACAGGTGGAGAACTGCTGACAGTGAGTCAGTGTCACCAAGTACCCAGAACAACTTGAGCAGTGTGAGTACTGAACCCTGACTCTCACAAAAAGAGGTGAGACTCAACATGGTGGCTCCCTACTGCTGAACCTCAAGTCTGACTGCTACAGATACAGTGGGGCAAAAAAGTATTTAGTCAGTCACCAATTGTGCAAGTTCTCCCACTTAAAAAGATGAGAGAGGCCTGTAATTTTCATCATAGGTACACTTCAGCTGTGAGAGATAAAATGGGGGGAAAGAATCCAGGAAATCACATTGTAGGATTTTTAATGAATTAATTGGTAAATTCCTCAGTAAAATAAGTATTTGGTCACCTACAAACAAGCAAGATTTCTGGCTCTCACAGACCTGTAACTTCTTCTTTAAGAGGCTCCTCTGTCCTCCACTCGTTACTTGTATTAATGGCACCTGTTTGAACTTGTTATCAGTATAAAAGACACCTGTCCACAACCTCAAACAGTCACATTCCAAACTCCACTATGGCCAAGACCAAAGAGCTGTCAAAGGACACTAGAAACAAAATTGTAGACCTGCACCAGGCTGGGAAGACTGAATCTACAATAGGTAAGCAGCTTGGTGTGAAGAAATCAACTGTGGGAGCAATTATTAGAAAATGGAAGACATACAAGGCCACTGATAATCTCCCTCGATCTGGGGCTCCATGCAAGATCTCACCCCGTGGGGTCAAAATGATCACAAGAACGGTGAGCAAAAATCCCAGAACCACATGGGGGGACCTAGTGAATGACCTGCAGAGAGCTGGGACCAAAGTAACAAAGGCTACCATCAGTAACGCACTACGCCGCCAGGGACTCAAATCCTGCAGTGCCAGATGTGTCCCCCTGCTTAAGCCAGTACATGTCCAGGCTCGTCTGAAGTTTGCTAGAGAGCATTTGGATGATCCAGAAGAGGATTGGGAGAATGTCATATAGTCAGATGAAACCAAAATAGAACTTTTTGGTAAAAACTCAACTTATGTTTGGAGGAGAAAGAATGCTGAGTTGCATCCAAAGAACACCATACCTACTGTGAAGCATGGGGGTGGAAACATCATGCTTTGGGGCTGTTTTTCTGCAAAGGGACCAGGACGACTGATCCGTGTAAAGGAAAGAATGAATGGGGCCATGTATCATGAGACTTTCAGTGAAAACCTCCTTCCATCAGCAAGGGCATTGAAGATGAAATGTGGCTGGGTCTTTCAGCATGACAATGATCCCAAACACACCACCCGGGCAACGAAGGAGTGGCTTCGTAAGAAGCATTTCAAGGTCCTGGAGTGGCCTAGCCAGTCTCCAGATCTCAACCCCATAGAAAATCTTTGGAGGGAGTCGAAAGTCCGTGTTGACCAGCGACAGCCTCAAAACATCACTGCTCTAGGGGAGATCTGCATGGAGGAATGGGCCAAAATACCAGCAACAGTGTGTGAAAACCTTGTGAAGACTTGCAGAAAATGTTTGACCTCTGTCATTGCCAACAAAGGGCATATAAAAAAAGTATTGAGATGAACTTTTGTTATTGACCAAATACTTATTTTCCACCATAATTTGCAAATAAATTCGTTAAAAATCAAACAATGTGATTTTCTGGATTTTTTTTTCCTCATTTTGTCTCTCATAGTTGAGGTATACCTATGATGAAAATTACAGGCCTCTCTCATCTTTTTAAGTGGGAGAACTTGCACAATTGGTGACTGACTAAATACTTTTTTGCCCCACTGTAACTCCACTTACTAAAAACAAATAAACAGATTCTCAAATTTCTGAAAAATGGAAGAAGTTGAATTTTTTTTTTTCAGAAATTTGAGAATGGAAGAAGTTGAGCCCCTCCTAGAACTGCCACCTTATTGTGGTGGAGGGGTTTGTGTGCTTGAATGATCCTAGGAGCTATGTTGTCAGGGGCATTATGCCCCTGTTAGGGTTTCCCAAGGCAGACAGGTCCTAGGTGACAGGCCAGACCAAGAGCAGTTCACCAAAAACCCCTATGGAGAAAAAATCCAGGACCGTGACGTCGCCCGGTATGATGCAGCCGGGGCCCCACCCTGGAGCCAGGCCCGGGGTTGGGGCTCGTATGCGAGCGCTTGGTGGCCGGGCCTTTGCCCATGGGGCCTGGCCGGGCTCAGCCCGAAGAGGTGACGTGGGCCCGACCTCCTGTGGGTTCACCACCCACAGAGGTAGCAGTAGGGGTTTGGTGCAGTGTGGATTGGGTGGCAGTCGAAGGCAGGGGCCTCGACGACCTGATCCCCGGACACAGCGGCTGGCTGTTGGGACATGGAATGTCACTTCGCTGGGGGGGAAAGAGCCTGAGCTTGTGCGGGAGGTTGAGAGGTACCGGCTAGAGATAGTCGGGCTCACCTCCACGCACAGCTTGGGCTCTGGAACCCAGCTCCTTGAGAGGGGCTGGACTTTCCACTTCTCTGGAGTCGCCCGTGGTGAGCAGCGGCGGGCTGGTGTGGGCTTGCTTATAGCTCCCCAGCTCAGCCGCCATGTGTTGGAGTTTACCCCAGTGAACGAGAGGGTCGCCTCTCTGCGCCTTCGGATTGGGGAGAGGGCTCTTGCTGTTGTTTGTGCCTACGGGCCAAATAGCAGTATAGAGTATCCGGCCTTCTTGGAGTCCCTGGGAGAGGTACTGAGGGGTGCTCAGACTGGGGACTCCATTGTGCTACTGGGGGACTTCAATGCTCACGTGGGCGATGACAGTGACACCTGGAGGGGCGTGGTTGGGAGGAACGGCCTCCCCGATCTGAACCCGAGTGGTGTTTTGTTATTGGACTTCTGTGCTAGTCACGGTTTGTCCATAACGAACACCATGTTCGAGCATAGGGGTGTCCATAAGTGCACGTGGCACCAGGACACCTTAGGTCGGAGGTCGATGATCGACTTTGTAGTCGTTTCATCTGATCTCCGGCCCTATGTCTTGGACACTCGGGTGAAGAGAGGGGCTGAGCTGTCAACTGATCACCACCTGGTGGTGAGTTGGATCCGCTGGCGGAGGAGGAAGCTGGACAGACCTGGCAGGCCCAAACGTATGGTGAGGGTTTGCTGGGAACGTCTGGCCGAGCACTCTGTTGGGGAGGTCTTTAACTCCCACCTCCGGGAGAGCTTTTCCCAGCTTCCGAGGGAGGCGGGGGACATTGAGTCTGAGTGGACCATGTTCTCTACCTCCATTGTGGACGCAGCTGTTCGGAGCTGTGGCCGCAAGGTCTCCGGTGCCTGTCGTGGCGGCAATCCCCGATCCCGGTGGTGGACACCGGAAGTAAGGGATGCCGTCAAGCTGAAGAAGGAGTCCTATCGGGCCATGTTGACCTCCGGGACTCCTGAGGCAGCCGACGGGTATCGGCAGGCCAGGCGTGCTGCAGCTCGGGCAGTTGCGGAGGCAAAAACTCGGAACTGGGAGGAGTTCGGGGAGGCCATGGAGAAGGACTATTGGTCGGCCTCGAAGAAATTCTGGCAAACCGTCCGGCGCCTCAGGAGGGGGAAGCAGTACTCTGCCAACACTGTTTACAGTGCGGGTGGGGAGCTGTTGACCTCGACTGGGGACATTGTCGGGCGGTGGAAGGAATACTTTGAGGATCTCCTCAATCCCACCGTCATGTCTTCCACTGAGGAGACTGAGGCTGATGACTCAGAGGTGGACTCGTCCATTACCCAAGCCGAAGTCACTGAGGTGGTTTGCAAGCTCCTCGGTGGCAAGGCACCGGGGGTGGATGAGATCCGCCCTGAGTATCTCAAGTCTCTGGATGTTGTGGGGCTGTCTTGGTTGACACGCCTCTGCAACATCGTGTCGCGGTCGGGGACAGTGCCTCTGGAGTGGCAGACTGGGGTGGTGGTCCCTCTTTTTAATAAAGGGGACCGGAGAGTGTGCTCCAATTATAGGGGAATCACACTTCTCAGCCTCCCAGGGAAAGTTTACTCCAGGGTACTGGAGAGGAGAATTCGACCAATAGTCGAACCTCGGATCCAGGAGGAACAATGCGGTTTTCGTCCTGGTCGCAGAACACTGGACCAGCTCTATACCCTTCATAGGGTGCTCGAGGGTTCATGGGAGTTTGTCCAACCAGTCCACATGTGCTTTGTGGATCTGGAGAAGGCATTCGACCGTGTCCCCCGTGGTATTCTGTGGGGGGTGCTTCGGGAGTATGGGGTTCGGGGCTCTTTGCTAAGGGCTGTCCGGTCCCTGTACGAACGGAGCAGGAGTCTGGTTCGCATTGCCGGCAGTAAGTCAGACCTGTTCCCAGTGCATGTTGGACTCCGGCAGGGCTGCCCTTTGTCACCGGTTCTGTTCATAATTTTTATGGACAGAATTTCTAGGCGCAGCCAGGGGCCGGAAGGAATCCTGTTTGGGAACCACAGGATTTCATCTCTGCTTTTTGTGGATGATGTTGTCCTGTTGGCTTCTTCAAACCAGGACCTTCAGCATGCACTGGGGCGGTTTGCAGTCGAGTGTGAAGCGGCTGGGATGAGAATCAGCACCTCCAAGTCCGAGGCCATGGTTCTCGACCGGAAAAGGGTGGCTTGCCCTCTCCAGGTTGGTGGAGAAGTCCTGCCTCAAGTGGAGGAGTTTAAGTATCTCGGGATCTTGTTCACGAGTGAGGGAAGGATGGAGCGTGAGATCGACAGGCGGATCGGTGCAGCCTCCGCAGTGATGCGGTCGCTTTACCGGTCTGTCGTGGTGAAGAAGGAGCTGAGCCAAAAGGCGAAGCTCTCAATTTACCGGTCGATCTATGTTCCGACTCTCACCTATGGTCATGAGCTTTGGGTAATGACAGAAAGAACAAGATCGCGGATACAAGCGGCTGAAATGAGTTTCCTTCGCAGGGTGGCTGGGCGCTCCCTTAGAGATAGGGTGAGAAGCACAGTCACTCGGGAAGAGCTCGGAGTAGAGCCGCTGCTCCTCCACATCGAGAGGAACCAGCTGAGGTGGCTCAGGCATCTTTTCGGATGCCTCCTGGACGCCTCCCTGGGGAGGTGTTCCAGGCATGTCCCCCCGGGAGGAGGCCCCGGGGAAGACCCAGGACACGCTGGAGGGACTATGTCTCTCAGCTGGCCTGGGAACGCCTCGGTGTTCTTCCCGAGGAGCTGGCCGAGGTGTCTGGGGAAAGGGAAGTTTGGGCTTCCATGCTTAGACTGCTGCCTCCGCGACCCGGTCCCGGATAAGCGGAAGAAGACGAGACGAGACGGGAAGAAGTTGAGCAGTTTGTGGACAGCTGCTTCGCACTATAAACAGTGGTGGATAACAATGCCCATCAAGTCGCCCTCTGTTGGAAATGCAGGAGAATTTTTCACAATATCAAAGGCATACAGTGGTGCTTGAAAGTTTGTGAACCCTTTAGAATTTTCTATATTTCTGCATAAATATGACCGAAAACATCATCAGATTTTCACACAAGTCCTAAAAGTAGATAAAGAGAACCCAGTTAAACAAATGAGACAAAAAAATTATACTTGGTCATTTATTTATTGAGGAAAATGATCCAATATTACATATCTGTGAGTGGCAAAAGTATGTGAAACTCTAGGATTAGCAGTTAATTTGAAGGTGAAATTAGAGTCAGGTGTTTTCAATCAATGGGATGACAATCAGGTGTGAGTGGGCACCCTGTTTTATTTAAAGAACAGGGATCTATCAAAGTCTGATCTTCACAACACATGTTTGTGGAAGTGTATCATGGCACGAACAAAGGAGATTTCTGAGGACCTCAGAAAAAGCGTTGTTGATGCTCATCAGGCTGGAAAAGGTTACAAAACCATCTCTAAAGAGTTTGGACTCCACCAATCCACAGTCAGACAGATTGTGTACAAATGGAGGAAATTCAAGACCGTTGTTACCCTCCCCAGGAGTGGTTGACCAACAAAGATCACTCTAAGAGCAAGGCATGTAATAGTCGGCGAGGTCACAAAGGACCCCAGGGCAACTTCTAAGCAACTGAAGGCCTCTCTCACATTGGCTAATATTAATGTTCATGAGTCCACCATCAGGAAAACACTGAACAACAATGGTGTGCTTGGCAGGGTTGCAAGGAGAAAGCCACCGCTCTCCAAAAAGAACATTGCTGCTCGTCTGCAGTTTGTTAAAGATCACGTGGACAAGCCAGAAGGCTATTGGAAAAATGTTTTGTGGATAGATGAGACCAAAATAGAACTTTTTGGTTTAAATGAGAAGCATTATGTTTGGAGAAAGGAAAACACTGCATTCCAGCATAAGAACCTTATCCCATCTGTGAAACATGGTGGTGGTAGTATCATGGTTTGGGCCTGTTTTGCTGCATCTGGGCCAGGACGGCTTGCCATCATTAATGGAACAATGAATTCTGAATTATACCAGCGAATTTTAAAGGAAAATGTCAGGACATCTGTCCATGAACTGAATCTCAAGAGAAGGTGGGTCATGCAGCAAGACAACGACCCTAAGCACACAAGTTGTTCTACCAAAGAATGGTTAAAGAAGAATAAAGTTAATGTTTTCGAATGACCAAGTCAAAGTCCTGACCTTAATCCAATCGAAATGTTGTGGAAGGACCCGAAGCGAGCAGTTCATGTGAGGAAACCCACCAACATCCCAGAGTTGAAGCTGTTCTGTACGGAGGAATGGGCTAAAATTCCTCCAAGCCGGTGTGCAGGACTGATCAACAGTTACCGGAAACATTTAGTTTCAGTTATTGCTGCACAAGGGGGTCACACCAGATACTGAAAGCAAAGGTTCACATACTTTTGCCACTCACAGATATGTAATATTGGATCATTTTCCTCAATAAATAAATGACCAAGTATCATATTTTTTCCTCATTTGTTTAACTGGGTTCTCTTTATCTACTTTTAGGACTTGTGTGAAAATCTGATGATGTTTTCGGTCATATTTATGCAGAAATATAGAAAATTCTAAAGGGTTCACAAACTTTCAAGCACCACTGTATTATGGCAAAGAAATACTAAATGATGAAAACATAGTTCATCTCATTATCTCTAGCCGCTTTATCCTTCTACAGGGTCGCAGGCAAGCTGGAGCCTATCCTAGCTGACTACGGGTGAAAGGCGGGGTACACCCTGGACAAGTCGCCAGGTCATCACAGGGCTGACACATAGACACAGACAACCATTCACACTCACATTCACACCTACGGTCAATTTAGAGTCACTAGTTAACCTAACCTGCATGTCTTTGGACTGTGGGGGAAACCGGAGCACCCGGAGGAAACCCACGCGGACACGGGGAGAACATGCAAACTCCACACAGAAAGGCCCTCGCCGGCCCCGGGGCTCAAACCCAGGACCTTCTTGCTGTGAGGCGACAGCGCTAACCACTACACCACCGTGCCGCCGAAAACATAGTTTATCAAAATAAATATATTGAATCTGAAATAAACAAATTTTTTTTGCACTTTTTTAGTTAGGTCCCAATATGTTTGCATTTAGGTTGCATTTTTAATCATTTCGGTTTAAATTCACATTTCCACAATGCGTCTGATCCTGTAATTGATATTGTCCAAAATTATCATGATATATTTGAAAAATATAATTGCAAGCTCAACTATACTTTCTAAAGGTTTAGAAAATTGGGGATTTAAATGTTCATCTAGGAGTGAAATTAAATAATGAAGGGGGGAAGAAAACCATATTTCCGTGACAGATGTTTTAAAGGTGCACTATGTAGGATTTAGTGACATCTAGTGGTGAGGTTGCGGATTGCAACCAACTGAATACTCTCTCTCCCTCACTGCTCCCTTTTTCCGAATGTGTATTAGAACCTATGGTGGCCATCTGGTGCAATAATATCTGTCTGCAGAGCTCGAGTTTTACACCATCAGTTTCCTCCCAGTGGGAACACATGCATGCCCACTGTTTTTTTTTATCTTGGAGATTGTTAGGCAAATCAACATTGTAATCCTTTTAGGTGGGTTTCCAATAAATTTGTGACATAAAACTAAAATAAAATAAGGCTGGTGTCATAAACACTTGACTCTTTTATGGTTTTCTTCCAAAAGCTAAAAGCCTGGTATGTGGTTGGTAGGTGGTTCGCCTGGGCTTTGTGTGCACACTTACATTTACATATGCAGGAATAAAACTTTACTTCAAACAGGCTTAAATTATGAGCATAATAGTATTTCATTGGAACCACAAAAACAATTACACATGCAAAAATACAACTTCACTGACATTTACCTCTTTTCAATAATATTTGTCTGCAGAACCACAGATTTTACAACAGCAGTTTCTTCCCAGTGGCATCCAGCTGAGCATTCAGCACATATGAGGCCACATTTTTTGTTTATCTTAGTGACTGTTAGGCTAATCAGTATTTAAATCATTTTTGGTTGCTTTTCTAAAATAAATCATCTTCTTTCTTCCTCATCTCCCTTTCTTCTTTGTCTTCTTTCTGATGCTGGATTCAAGTTTCCACTTGTAAAAAATGCAAAATGCGCTCTCTAGAGCCAGTGTTTGGTTTGTCTATTCTTGGCGACTGTTGTGGCGCAACATGGCGGTTCCGTGCAAGGCCGTAGCCAGGATTTTTCAAGTACCGAGGTCAAAAACAGGCGATTCCAAACACACACACCCACCACCACCACACACACACACACATCCAGTTCAGGAATAGACTCCATAATTTCTACAAATTTCTCACTCTTTGTTTGAGCTGTGAAGAAAAAGTCATCATCCACCCACAGAAAGTACTTAGTGGTGAGCTGTGAAACAGCAAGGTTTCCTTCCAGCAAACCCGTTAAAACAGAAAAAACCCATTGCATCAGTGATCTCTCAGTACTGAACACAGCATACACCAGTGGACACAGCATGCACCATTAAGATAATCACTTGACAAATAAGTTTGGTTAACAATATATTTATTTTCAATGAAATTAATAAAATGTGAGCCGTGTGTGTGTTGCTTGTTGCTGTATGACAGCGAAGTACATAACTGGGAGGGTGAACTGTTGAACTGTAACCTATATTACTCGGCTATACCTAAAGTATTGGTACCTATACTATATACATTTTATTAGCCTATGTTGGACAACGGATTTGAGGGTATTGAAGTTTACGTAAGCCGTGTGAAACTCTACATTCTGTTTGTTCATTAGTTTAGACGTCCACTCTATAAATGGAACACACTCCACCTCCACAATTTCCAACTATCATTACTGTGCTCTTGTTTTGAGAAGTCAGATGGATCTGCAACTACATGTCACGTGACGCTGTGTTAATACAGGGATGATTGTCTCATCAGTTCTACTTCCATTTAATACGAAACAAAAATGAAATGAAACCTGAAGAAACAAATACATGGGACATGACCTCGGTGTCCTCAATGGTAGATGGGCATGGTTCTGTGGAAAAGAACCAGCTCCCAATGTAGATATGAAGGGCTCATTCTAAACTTAAGAAAACACAGTGCTTCATTGTTACAGATGATTACACGCTAATGAAAACATACAGTGGTGCTTGAAAGTTTGTGAACCCTTTAGAATTTTCTATATTTCTGCATAAATATGACCTAAAACATCATCAGATTTTCACACAAGTCCTAAAAGTAGATAAAAAGAACCCAGTTAAACAAATGAGACAAAAATATTATACAACCCCGATTCCAAAAAAGTTGGGACAAAATACAAATTGTAAATAAAAATGGAATGCAATAATTTACAAATTTCAAAAACTGATATTGTATTCACAATAGAACATAGACAACATATCAAATGTTGAAAGTGAGACATTTTGAAATTTCATGCCAAATATTGGCTCATTTGAAATTTCATGACAGCAACACATCTCAAAAAAGTTGGGACAGGGGCAATAAGAGGCTGGAAAAGTTAAAGGTACAAAAAAGGAACAGCTGGAGGACCAAACTGCAACTCATTAGGTTAATTGGCAATAGGCCATTAACATGACTGGGTATAAAAAGAGCATCTTGGAGTGGCAGCGGCTCTCAGAAGTAAAGATGGGAAGAGGATCACCAATCCCCCTAATTCTGCACCGACAAATAGTGGAGCAATATCAGAAAGGAGTTCGACAGTGTAAAATTCCAAAGAGTTTGAACATATCATCATCTACAGTGCATAATATCATCAAAAGATTCAGAGAATCTGGAAGAATCTCTGTGCGTAAGGGTCAAGGCCGGAAAACCATATTGGGTACCCGTGATCTTCGGGCCCTTAGACGGCACTGCATCACATACAGGCATGCTTCTGTATTGGAAATCACAAAATGAGCTCAGGAATATTTCCAGAGAACATTATCTGTGAACACAATTCACCGTGCCATCCGCCGTTGCCAGCTAAAACTCTATAGTTCAAAGAAGAAGCCGTACCTAAACATGATCCAGAAGCGCAGACGTCTTCTCTGGGCCAAGGCTCATTTAAAATGGACTGTGGCAAAGTGGAAAACTGTTCTGTGGTCAGATGAATCAAAATTTGAAGTTCTTTATGGAAATCAGGGAGACCGTGTCATTTGGACTAAAGAGGAGAAGGATGACCCAAGTTGTTATCAGCGCTCAGTTCAGAAGCCTGCATCTCTGATGGTATGGGGTTGCATTAGTGCGTGTGGCATGGGCAGCTTACACATCTGGAAAGACACCATCAGTGCTGAAAGGTATATCCAGGTTCTAGAGCAACATATGCTCCCATCCAGACGACGTCTCTTTCAGGGAAGACCTTGCATTTTCCAACATGACAATGCCAAACCACATACTGCATCAATTACAGCATCATGGCTGCGTAGAAGAAGGGTCCGGGTACTGAACTGGCCAGCCTGCAGTCCAGATCTTTCACCCATAGAAAACATTTGGTGCATCATAAAACGGAAGATACGACAAAAAAGACCTAAGACAGTTGAGCAACTAGAATCTTACATTAGACAAGAATGGGTTAACATTCTTAACCCTAAACTTGGGTTAACATTCTTAACCCTAAACTTGAGCAACTTGTCTTCTCAGTCCCCAGACGTTTACAGACTGTTGTAAAGAGAAAAGGGGATGTCTCACAGTGGTAAACATGGCCTTGTCCCAACTTTTTTGAGATGTATTGTTGTCATGAAATTTAAAATCACCTAATTTTTCTCTTTAAATGATACATTTTCTCAATTTAAACATTTGATATGTCATCTATGTTCTATTCTGAATAAAATATGGAATTTTGAAACTTCCACATCATTGCATTCTGTTTTTATTTACAATTTGTACTTTGTCCCAACTTTTTTGGAATCGGGGTTGTACTTGGTCATTTATTTACTGAGGAAAATGAGTCAATATTACATATCTGTGAGTGGCAAAAGTATGTGAACCTTTGCTTTCAGTATCTGGTGTGACCCCCTTGTGCAGCAATAACTGCAACTAAACGTTTCCGGTAACTGTTGATCAGTCCTGCACACCGGCTTGGAGGAATTTTAGCCCATTCCTCCGTACAGAACAGCTTCAACTCTGGGATGTTGGTGGGTTTCCATACATGAACTGCTCGCTTCAGGTCCTTTCACAACATTTCGATTGGATTAAGGTCAGGACTTTGACTTGGCCATTCCAAAACATTAACTTTATTCTTCTTTAACCATTCTTTGGTAGAATGACTTGTGTGCTTAGGGTCGTTGTCTTGCTGCATGACTCACCTTCTCTTGAGATTCAGTTCATGGACAGATGTCCTGACATTTTCCTTTAGAATTCGCTGGTATAATTCAGAATTCATTGTTCCATCAATGATGGCAAGACGTCCTGGCCCAGATGCAGTAAAACAGGCCCAAACCATGATACTACCACCACCATGTTTCACAGAGGGGATAAGGTTCTTATGCTGGAATGCAGTGTTTTCCTTTCTTCAAACATAACGCTTCTCATTTAAACCAAAAAGTTCTATTCTGGTCTCATCCGTCCACAAAACATTTTTCCAGTAGCCTTCTGGCTTGTCCATGTGATCTTTAGCAAACTGCAGACGAGCAGAAATGTTATTTTTGGAGAGCAGTGGCTTTCTCCTTGCAACTCTGTCATGCACACCATTGATGTTCAGTGTTCTCCTGATGGTGGACTCATGAACATTAGCCAATGTGAGAGAGGCCTTCAGTTGCTTAGAAGTTACCCTGGGGTCCTTTGTGACCTTGCTGACACTTACATGCCTTGCTCTTGGAGTGATCTTTGTTGGTCGACCACGCCTGGGGAGGGTAACAATGGTCTTGAATTTCCTCCATTTGTACACAATCTGTCTGACTGTGGATTGGTGGAGTCCAAACTCTTTAGAGATAGTTTTGTAACCTTTTCCAGCCTGATGAGCATCAACAACGCTTTTTCTGAGGTCCTCAGAAATCTCCTTTGTTCTTCCTGCCATGATACACTTCCACAAACGTGTTGTGAAGATCAGACTTTGATAGATCCCTGTTCTTTAAATAAAACAGGGTGCCCACTCACACCTGATTGTCATCCCATTGATTGAAAACACCTGACTCTAAATTCACCTTCAAATTAACTGCTAATCTGAGAGGTTCACATACTTTTGTCACTCACAGATATGGAATATTGGATCATTTTCCTCAATAAATAAATGACCACGTATAATATTTTTGTCTCATTTGTTTAATTGGGTTCTCTTTATCTACTTTTAGGACTTGTGTGAAAATCTGATGATGTTTTAGGTCATATTTATGCAGAAATATAGAAAATTCTAAAGGGTTCACAAACTTTCAAGCACCACTGTACTTATGAATACAGTAGTCTAATTATGCTAATAGAGCCCCTTAAATCCTACATAGGGCATCTTTAATCATATTGCATCATTTTCAAAGTACCATTATCAGGGGCAGGGACAGACGTGGGGGACACTGAGGACATGCCCCCTACCTCCAACGGTCCCCCTGTCCCTCTCCCCAGCTTCACATTCATGTGATTCCATCTGCCTTATGTTATATAAGGAACAGTGGGTAGCATTACTATCTCACAGCTCCAGGGCCCCCAGATTGATCCTGAGCTCGGGTTCCTGTCTGTACAGAATTTCACATGTTCTCCTGTGTATGGGTTTCCTTAAGGTTCTCTGGTTTCCTTCCACCTCTAAAAAACATGCCAGTCGGTGGATAGGCTACTTTAAAGCTAGGGTAAGTAATTTTTAAGAAGCATTTCTTGTTATATTTCTTGACATTCTTTTAACATCCTGACAGCAATGAATAAATCCAATGCTCTGACAATAAAAAGAAAAAAAATCTGTCAACTGTGGCAGTCACAGGGCTGTAAAAAGTCCGTCCAGTCATTTCATTTGGTCCGACTGAAATGATTCGATAGCTTACCTACCTGTTTCCCTGACTACCTGCATGCACTCTGCCTGTGCACTCATTGCACATGACTGGAATCTTCCACAAGGCCTGGCAGATATACTGCTAAAGCTAGTGAGCTAGTCAACAGTTGTAAGTACTAAAACTAGCCATGTCTGTTGTCTACATTAATTATGATCATGTTCGATGTTTCCTTACATGTGAATGAGACATAAAGTAGTTGGATATGACAATGGCACACTCTGCTCTGCTCCCCAACACACTCTCTCATGGACTTGTCTTCCAGCCAGTAATCAGGCAGTGCGCGTTCATGTGTTTTGGAAGAGTGGCTTTGAAGGGAGGGGATGGGATTTTTTGGTTGGATACTTTCAAAATCTAGCATACTCTTGCGGAGTTCTTTAAAATTACCAACCCTGCCAATAAATTGCCCCTCGGTGTGAATCAGTGTGTGAATGTGAGTGTGCAGTGCCCTCAACTCTGACCAGGAAAAAATGGTGTCTACAGATAAATGAATAAATGAAATTTCACTCTGGAGCACACATTAGCATTTCTTTTACCTTACCTTCCCATACCATATAGGCTGATTTTTTTTTTAAAGGAGCACGCACGCACGCATACACACGGTATAGAGGCTCTGTAGATAATCTGTATGATGTTATAATAATCCCTTACCTTACCCCCAAAATTTTGTATTTTTCCCCCCAAAACTCTCTTGTAAACATTAAATGTTTATGGACAAGTTTCTTCCCCAGTATCTTTTGTTAAATTTGTGTAAATGTCAACAGTCAACACAGTGACCGGATCTGTTTGTCCCATTATTAAAGATCCAGGAACGAAAAACCAAAATGCTGAATGAATTGTCACAGTAT
This sequence comes from Neoarius graeffei, assembly GCF_027579695.1. Classification (NCBI taxonomy): domain Eukaryota; kingdom Metazoa; phylum Chordata; class Actinopteri; order Siluriformes; family Ariidae; genus Neoarius; species Neoarius graeffei. The sequence continues at coordinate 62,495,442 of NC_083569.1, read as the reverse complement.
ATAAATTTTCTGAGAAACATCTGGGTTATTTGCCATCTTATGTCTGCATAAACTGCAAGCACTTTCAGGACTTCCTGTTCCACATTTACCTACATGATTATAATGAACATATCTGAAAACATTACATCCATATTAAAGGCCGAATCCCATTTCACCCCTTGGACCAACCCCTTGGCCCTTCCCCTCCATTTTGCGCGTTCACGTGAAGGGGTAGGGGTATCCCAATCCCAGTTAACGCGGAGGGGTAGGGGAAGGGGGAGGGCTTCTGTACCCCTCCAAACGGAGATTTTCCTGGAGCTGACTCCGAACGAAGGGGTTTGAGTGACTTCCCACAATGCCATGCGGATTTCAGCGAGATTTCATGCGGATTTCAGAAAGATGGCGGTTCCCGCGGCGAAAGATTGTCATAAATGTATTTTCTCCATTATTTACATGTTTTAAGTTGTTATCCAGAGGAAACACGCCGCTTGATTCGCTTTCGAGCTGAGAATGAGCAGCGATTTCTGAAATCCAAGCTGCTGCTAAAAAGCTTTGGGAGTGAGTATTGTTTTCGGTTGCTTTATTGCGTACGTTTTGTTCTGTTATTCTCGCTTTTATTGTTTACATGAGTGTTCTGACACCTCATTCTGTCGGATGTGGTGCACGAAGCGCCAAAGATATCCCATTCAGTGGTGTTAGTTAACAAATCACACCCTGCCAGCAGAGATTCCTGGTTCTGGCTCTGACTGTAGCGGCTGGGCGCAGCCAATGACGCATTTGGTCGCGTTTTGCTAACGTAAACGCTGACGGAAGTACGCGATGACGTATGCGATCGTTGAAGGGCTATCCCAATACGTAAGGGTTGAATTTCAAGCCCTATCCCTTGTAGCTCAGTTTCAAGGGGAAGGGCCAAGGGGAAGGCGGAGGGGAAGGCGGAGGGGTAGGGGTAGAAATTAGAATTGGGATTGGGCCAAAATGTTTAAAGCTTATTTAACACCTTCAGACTTCAGAGAAGTAACCTCCTGGGAACCAAGAAAAAAAATGTCTCTCAATTTCTCTTTTGTTGTGATTTCCTTAAGCCTCGGTCACAACCGGACGTACGATTTTTTGGCCGTGCGATTTTTCGCGTTTCCCAAATCGCTGAGGTTTTTTTTGTTCGTGGAGAATGTAGTTGTGGTGACCATGAAGGAGTAAGATTACCACGCACCCAACGTACAACCCGGAAGTCGAACGTGCGTACCACGTACGAAATCTGAGGCTGCTCGGACGTACGGCTGTCGCTTCATTCGTACAGCCAACGCACCTTCAAACGTGCACTAATCGTACTGACCATGCGTTCCATGCAGGCTTCGTATGAAGGTTGCAAGAACTGCGCATGATCTGTACGTTGTGCATACCAACGGCGTTCGTTTGTCGCACTGCGGCGATTGGAGAGGGGTATATATATTTCGGCATACTTTGGTTTCTCACTGTGAAAATGGCAATCCCTCCGCAAAGACTTCGTCTCAAACTCCTGGCCTACTGGCCAATGTCGTGGTCTTCATCCTCCTCCTCACTGCTCCTTGTCCTCTCTCTCTCCTCCCTCTCTGCCGCCGTCTCTCTCTCCTCCCTCTCTGCCGCCGTCTCTCTCTCCTCCATCTCCGACACCTTTTCTATCCTCCTCTTCCCTTTTGCCTTCGGCATATTGAATTGAAGCGATGCAATGCAATGAAATGAAATTAAATGAAATTGGGTTTTCTCTCAATCAAAGCCTACGTGTACAAATGGCCGTAGGCACCCCTGCAGCTTTATATACCCGAGTTTTCATGCGATTGACGCCCTCTCGCCGTACGGCCAATGCACGGCCGACTTACTTGACACGCATGGATGACGTACGAAATATCTGAACGTGCATTGGCCGCACTAATTACGTATGTGGGGCGCACGACACACTAGAGCCCGAAGCCGCCGCCAGGCGCCGCTAAAACCGCCATTTAGAATTTGAGCCGCCGCCAGCCAATAATTTTGTAAGCCAATTTGAGCCGCTATCTAATAAAATTTGGCTGAGCCACTAAGAATTGTGTACATCAAATAATGGGTTTATCCACATCATGAGCTACAAGAAAAGTGACACAAACATGATCAACTGTACACACTAGTAGTAACACAATAGAGACGTATAGGCATACACTGTAGAGATTTAGAACTGATATCACAGCACAGAGAGCCACCACAAGCTTGCCGTTGTGACTACCTGTCTGGCTTGCCGCCCCTCACACCGTTACCACGATACACTGGGGAACCCGGGAACCCACCCAGAGCATCAATCGACTCCGATATCGACGAGATGGCTGCATTCTTTGCCGCTGCTGAGGGAAAGTGTAAAGGTTTTTTTTTTGTTTGTTTGTTTGTTTCACATACTTCGAGATTGATAAAAAAAAAGTACTCCACCACTCTACTTTCATCATAGTAAGATAGCTGCCAGTCCTTCACTGGTCATTGCTAGTGAGAGTAGATAGCTAGATGCCTTCCTCGAACAATCCAGATTAGCTTATTATTAGCATTGAACTACAATCTTGCTAGATTTATATTTACAGTGAAGTAAGAGACCAGGGGACCTGTGGTAATTTGCTATTTATTCCCCTCATTTGTTTGATCCGTTCGCCCGGATATATGCCACACAGTGACGTCCAGTATCAGCCATTTGTAGCCATAAACATTTTGGTGGCTGCAGCAGCCATTAAGGTTTTGGCTGAGTCAGCTAGCCAGCCAATAATTTCATCAGCCAGCCATTATCCTGAAAACAAACGGCTTCGGGGTCTACGACACACATATGGAGTCTGCAAGTGCGACGTACGAAAAAAACTGACATTTTGCCCAAACCTGACGCCAGCAAATTGTACGAAAGACGCACGTCGGTCGTACGGAAGACACACGAGGCCGTAAGTTTGTCTTGCAACCTGAAAAAAACGTAAGCGCCCGTAGAGTTTGTTTGACATGACAAAGAACCTCTGCGGCCGGTCTGCGGCCAGTCTATGGCTCGAAAATCAGCACGTCACACGCGCGTCCTCCGTGCATTTCTTTGCGTTTTTTGCACGTAGACCGGCCGTAGGAGCACGTACGGCCAGTTGTGACCGAGGCATTACTAGGAATTTCCCAGCAACCCTCCTAGTCACATGATATATCATTGGAAAGCCCAGAATGCACGCTTTACAACACACCAGGATTCAAGTGAATAGCTTGAAAGAGTAAGAGGGTGTGCACGTAAAACAAATGTCAACTACAGAGGACACAAGTCTATGGGTTGGCTCTCAGGAGGATATTGTTTATTAAACCAGTTGTATTTGTCTCTAGTGTATACTAGTGCATCTCAAAATATCGTGGAAAAAGGCCATTTTTTCATAATTTAATTCAAAAAAGTAAACTTTCATATAGTCTATATTTATTACATGTAAAGTGAAATATTTCAAGCCTTTTTGGTTTTAATTTTGACGATTATGGCTTATAGCTCATGGAGAAGACTGAACCAAGAAAAGTTGATTCAAGAACTTGGCAGAGGTTCACAAGGAGTGTATTGAGGCTGGTATCAGTGCATCAAGAGCCACCACACACAAACGTCTTCAGGAAAGGGGCTACAACTGTCGCATTCCTAATATCAAGCTACTCCTGAACCAGAGACAACGTCAGAAGCGTTTTACCTGGGCTAAGGAGAGAAAGAACTGGACTGTTGGTCAGTGGTCCAAAGTCCCCTTTTCAAATGAAAGTAAATTTTGCATTTCATTTGAAAATCAAAGTCCTAGAGTCTGGAGGAAGAGTGAAGGGGCACAGAATCCAAGGTGTTTGAAGTCCAGTGAGACGTTTCCACAGTCTGTGATGATTTGGGGCATCATGCCATCTGCTGCTGTTGGTCCACTGTGTTTCATCAAGTCCACTGAGCAACAGTCCAGTTCTTTCTCTCCTTAGCGCAGGTAAGACGTTCCTGATGTTGTCTCTGGTTCAGGAGTGGCTTGATATTAGGAATGCAACAGTTGTAGCCCTTTTCCTGAAGACGTCTGCACATGGTGGCTCTTGATGCACTGACACCAGCTTCAGTCAACTTCTTGTGAAGCTCTCCCAAGTTCTTAAAGCAGATGTGCAGAGCCATGGCCTCACTTTCATTTATAAATGCCTTGAGACCTCAAGAATGGCACAGGAATAGTTTTAAGCATTAACAATAAATCTAATATAGTAAGTTTTACGATTAAAGTGATTCATATAGGAGCCCTGTGATGACCTGGCGACTTGTCCAGGGTGTACCCCGCCTTTCGCCCGTAGTCAGCTGGGATAGGCTCCAGCTCGCCTGCGACCCTGTAGAACAGGATAAAGCGGCTACAGATAATGAGATGAGATGAGATGATTCATATAGGTAGCGGTCTGAGTGAATGACCTTGACGTCCGTAATGTCACAGCAGGAAGTCTATCGGTCTCATCGCCATTTCCGCTATGCTAAAACACAGAGCTGACTGCAACTCCCATTTTGAGCTAATTTATCGCCATGCCACGTAGATGTGTTGCTGGACGGTGCAGCAACATGACAGAAGGTGGATTTACATTGCATTCATGGCCTAAGAATGTTCAAACTGCAAAGATTTGGACCCGGTTTGCAAGAAGTTCACAGGCACATTGGGCACCTACGAAGTGGTCTCTCCTCTGCGCTGCACATTTTAATGAAGACTCGAATGAGACCTCTGATCTATTGAGGAGCGTTGGCTATAAGACCGTATTGAAAGAGGGTGCAGTACCAACAATTAAATAAAACTACAAGAAAAGGAAAGTATTTAATCTCATTATCTCTAGCTGCTTTATCCTGTTCTACAGGGTCGCAGGCAAGCTGGAGCCTATCCCAGCTGACTACGGGCGAAAGGCGGGGTACACCCTGGACAAGTCGCCAGGTCATCGCAGGACTGACACATAGACACAGATAACCATTCACACTCACATTCACACCTACGGTCAATTTAGAGTCACCAGTTAACCTAACCTGCATGTCTTTGGACTGTGGGGGAAACCGGAGCACCCGGAGGAAACCCACGCGGACACGGGGAGAACATGCAAACTCCGCACAGAAAGGCCCTCGCTGGACATGGGGCTCGAACCCGGACCTTCTTGCTGTGAGGCGACAGCGCTAACCACTACACCACCGCGCTGCCCGCAGGAAAGTATTTATTTTATTTATTTTAAAAGGAAAGTGAATGTAGTTGCACCAGTTTTCCTGGAGTGAGCCGAGGGTTGTTGGTAAAACCTGGGACAGAACATATCGCTCAGGCAGCGACCTCCCCGCGGTTGTTGTTGCTAAAACCGGTGACATCCCGTTCTCTCCCGGTTTTAGTAATTGCCTGAGCCCAGCAGTAATGGCGGAGTACTCCGTATGGACAAAACAGAGAATGAGTGGAGCAGCCGTCTTATTTCTAAACTGGATATTGCTGCCACCTCGCCCTTACATGGAAGAAGCGAATGAACGGAGAACTGAACGAACAACTGAAAGTCAGATTGTTTCAAAGCAATCGGCTGCAAGCTTGGCCTTCCAGAAGCGAGAACACAAACGGATAAGCTCTGACTCTCGTTTGGATAAAAAAGCCAACAAAAACAACACATTGTTTACCTGCATTTGGATTAATACATGTAACTTATATTGTGTGTTTAAGTTACCGGTATAAGATTATTTAATTTGCTTCAGAATGTGATTGTCTCAGTTCATCTGATTATTTAATTAGCCTTTTACTTTTTATCAGTGAAAATACATGCATGTACAGTGGGGCAAAAAAGTATTTAGTCAGTCACCAATTGTGCAAGTTCTCCCACTTAAAAAGATGAGAGAGGCCTGTAATTTTCATCATAGGTATACCTCAACTATGAGAGACAGAATGAGAAAAAAAAAAATCCAGAAAATCACATTGTCTGATTTTTAAAGAATTTATTTGCAAATTATGGTGGAAAATAAGTATTTGGTCAATAACAAAAGTTCATCTCAATACTTTGTTATATACCCTTTGTTGGCAATGACAGAGGTCAAACATTTTCTGCAAGTCTTCACAAGGTTTTCACACACTGTTGCTGGTATTTTGGCCCATTCCTCCATGCAGATCTCCCCTAGAGCAGTGATGTTTTGGGGCTGTCGCTGGTCAACACGGACTTTCGACTCCCTCCAAAGATTTTCTATGGGGTTGAGATCTGGAGACTGGCTAGGCCACTCCAGGACCTTGAAATGCTTCTTATGAAGCCACTCCTTCGTTGCCCGGGCAGTGTGTTTGGGATCATTGTCATGCTGAAAGACCCAGCCACGTTTCATCTTCAATGCCCTTGCTGATGGAAGGAGGTTTTCACTCAAAATCTCACGATACATGGCCCCATTCATTCTTTCCTTTTGCAGAAAAACAGCCCCAAAGCATGATGTTTCCACCCCCATGCTTCACAGTAGGTATGGTGTTCTTTGGATGCAACTCAGCATTCTTTCTCCTCCAAACACGACAAGTTGAGTTTTTACCAAAAAGTTCTATTTTGGTTTTATCTGACCATATGACATTCTCCCAATCCTCTTCTGGATCATCCAAATGCTCTCTAGCAAACTTCAGATGGCCCTGGACATGTACTGGCTTAAGCAGGGGGACACGTCTGGCACTGCAGGATTTGAGTCCCTGGTGGCGTAGTGTGTTACTGATGGTAGCCTTTGTTACTTTAGTCCCAGCTCTCTGCAGGTCATTCACTAGGTCCCCCCGTGTGGTTCTGGGATTTTTGCTCACCGTTCTTGTGATCATTTTGACCCCACGGGGTGAGATCTTGCATGGAGCCCCAGATCGAGGGAAATTATCAGTGGTCTTGTATGTCTTCCATTTTCTAATAATTGCTCCCACAGTTGATTTCTTCACACCAAGCTGCTTACCTATTGTAGATTCAGTCTTCCCAGCCTGGTGCAGGTCTACAGTTTTGTTTCTGGTGTCCTTTGACAGCTCTTTGGTCTTGGCCATAGTGGAGTTTGGAGTGTGACTGTTTGAGGTTGTGGACAGGTGTCTTTTATACTGATAACGAGTTCAAACAGGTGCCATTAATACAGGTAACGAGTGGAAGACAGAGGAGCCTCTTAAGGAAGAAGTTACAGGTCTGTGAGAGCCAGAAATCTTGCTTGTTTGTAGGTGACCAAATACTTATTTTACTGAGGAATTTACCAATTAATTCATTAAAAATCCTACAATGTGATTTCCTGGATTCTTTCCCTCCATTCTGTCTCTCATAGTTGAAGTGTACCTATGATGAAAATTACAGGCCTCTCTCATCTTTTAAAGTGGGAGAACTTACACAATTGGTGGCTGACTAAATACTTTTTTGCCCCACTGTACATGTATGTTGCATAAGTTATAACACCTATCCTGTTTTAATGAGAGTCGACCCACAATCAGTGAAGTCAAATCAGTCTTAGTTGAGCAAGTCGGTAATGGTATTTCTTACTTTCACCATAAATTTTTATTTATATGACTTTGGTCTATAGCTGTCAAAGGCCTCAGCCTTAAAACCGGTTCCCGCAGTGACGTCACGCACTCAGGGCTGGCTGGCTCAGCAGGGCAGCTCGAATGCCAACTTTGCGGTTGATTTTAACTCTCAAAAATATTTTTTTTAAATTCCCATTTATGCAGCATGCAAGAGTCAAAAATGGACATACTAGCCACTCAGAATTTTATTTAAAAAGAAAGGCTCTGCGTGTCACCTTTAAAGTGACATGTCTTGAGAATCCTCTCAAGGCTGCAGTCATCCCTGTTACCTGTGCACCTTTTCCAGCCAGCCTTTTCAGCAATGACCTTCTGTAGTTTACCCTCCTTGTGGATGGTGTCGATGATCCGTCTTCTGGACAACTGTTAAGTCAGCAGTCTTCCCCAGGATTCTGGCTGACTGACTGAGAGATGCATGGTATTTATACTGTTTTCCTCAAACTCAAAATGATTTTCATGAGATATAAGCCACGTGGGTGGCACGGTGATGTAGTGGTTAACACGAACGCCTCACAGCAAGAAGGTTCCAGGTTCGAACCCAGTGGCCGGTGAGGGCCTTTCTGTGTGGAGTTTACATGTTCTCCCCGTGTCTGCGTGGGTTTCCCCCACAATCCAAAGACATGCAGTTAGGTTGACGTGGGGCGGCCTTGGGCTGAAGTGCCCTTGAGCAAGGTACCTAACCCCTGACTGCTCTCCGGGTGCTCTGGTGTGGCTGCCCACTGCTCTGGGTGTGTGCTTGAAGTGTGCATGTGACAAATAAAGGTTTCTTCTATAATCTCGTCTCGTCTTCTTCCGCTTTATCCGGGGCCGGGTCGTGGAGGCAGCAGTCTGAGCATGGAAGCCCAAACTTCCCTTTCTCCAGACACCTCAGCCAGCTCCTCGGGAAGAACACCGAGGCGTTCCCAGGCTAGCTGAGAGACATAGTCCCTCCAGCGTGTCCTGGGTCTTCCCCAGTGCCTCCTCCCAGGGGGACATGCCTGGAACACCTCCCCAGGGAGGCGTCCAGGAGGCATCTGAAAAAGATGCCCGAGCCACCTCAGCTGATTCCTCTCGATTCACCAAAACTCTTATGGAGAATCAATCGAGGACCGTGACATCGCCCGGTATGGCGCAGCCGGGGTTGGGGCTCGTATGCGAGCGCTTGGTGGCCGGGCCTTTGCCCATGGGGCCCGGCCGGGCTCAGCCCGAAGAGGTGACATGGGCCCGACCTCCTGTGGGTTCACCACCCACAGAGGTAGCCATAGGGGGCTGGTGCAGGGTGGATTGGGCGGCAGTCGAAGGCAGGGGCCTCGACGACCTGATCCCCGGACACAGCGGCTAGCTGTTGGGACATGGAATGTCACTTCTTCTATAATAATCAGCAAAATGAAAACAACAAAACAAAGCCTTGAAATATTTCACTTTACATGTAATGAAAGCTAGAATTGATGAAAGTTTACATTTTTGAAATAAATTAGGAGGGGGGGGGGAGAACTTTTTAATGATATTGCAATATTTTTGGATGCACTAGTAGTAGAGCTCCACAACATAATCTGGACACACTTTTCCACCTGTACTTTACAGAATGTATGATGGTTAAGTCGCAAATGAGTCAGTATTCAGTATGTAGTGCACTACTAAGGGTGCACCGGTCATGATTGGTTCCATAGCCTACCTAGTGCACTTCTACAGGGAGTGCGGCTCGATTTAAGATTAAACCGAGCTCGTCATTTCCTTTTAGCGGGGTTGCTGTGGACGGGGACAGAGAGAAAGAGGGAGGGAGGAAGGAAGGAAGGAAGGAGAGGAGGAAAGAAAGAAAAGAAAAGAGAAGAAAAGAGAAGAGAGTAGTGGATGTAATTAGCTGCCGGCTGTGCTGTTTGGCGCTAACCTGCTGGAGAGATAAAACCCGGATAAATGTAGCATGCGAGCTAATAGCTATTATTTATATTGTGCTGCTATGTTAAGTTAGCCGAGGCGGCTAACAGTTAGTTGTGGTACAGTAGTAGGTTAGCGTGCTCTGCTTATTAGCGTGTTATTATTTCGGGTGTATTAAATAGTAGCTGCCTGAGGACACTTTTTTTTATTTCTTTAATATTTTTGTTAACGTATAAACAATTAATTGTCTTCGAGGTGAACAGCTACAAAATGGGGGTGAGTTTGTCTTTCATTACTAACTAGCGTTGTTTATTATTATTATTATTATTATTATTATTATTATTGGTGATGATGGGCTTCAGGACGCTTGTGTACTCAGTGTGGGGGAACAAAAGATTTGCTGCTGGATCCTCATCCTCATCTCTCTCCAAACCTGAGGCGAGCCAGTGAGCCCATGTTTGGTATTATATAACTCTCAGCAGTGTCTGTGAACCCTTTAGTGTATCATGAGAACACTTTAGTTTGTCTGGTTCAGACCCAGTCCACTTGTTTGGAGTGTGTTAGTTGAGCAGGAAAGTGCTGTACTTGCATGCGTGTCTGTATTGTGCACTCAGCAGATGCAGGAATGCTGTGTTAGCGAACATGTGGCATGATGGCAGGAAGAAACACAAGCCCGACATGTGGCCTACAACCAGTTACTCTGAGATCTGTTCACACCTACACATCACGATGTATTTATTTATAACTGATTTCCACTCAGCCTCTGCTACGGAGTTATTTTCATCGTGTCTCCAGTCCGTGCTCTTGTTTCCTGCTTCTGTAATTTACATACTGTACATACTCTTCTCTAAATGCTTGCTCACAGATCCTCCTTTTCAGTACAATAGCTCAGTATTTTCCAGTGGGTTTCCCAAAAGCTAGGTGTTCATTGTGCTGCTCGTTCTATCATTTAACGATGATCTTTGTGCTACGATGCTTTTGGGGAACTCTGCACTGATGGGCAACGTTTCAGTCCTGTATTTATTTGCTTGAAAGACCTGTAGTGTGTCCGTTAGGGGTTGTTTTACAATCAGCTAAAAATCACATTTAACACTTATTATCTTCAATATCAAAAGGCTTGACTAAATAAACTTGGTTGTTTATTGTAGCCCTGTGATCGCTCTATTTACCATGCAAAAAAAAATTTGGTGATAACGTTATTTTTGGTGAATGTATGGCAATATATGTCACATTTAGCAAAATTACTCGTGTCTTTTAGAAAGTGTTTTTTTTTTTTTTTTTTTTTACCACAAAGGGATGCACTTAAATCATTCTTTATACCATAAAACAAATATTTGGTTCCATATCATTGGAAACATAGTTAAGTTTTAATGTTGAATGCCAGTAAGTTTTCAGACTGTTTTGATCAAATTAGTATGGAATTGTGTCAAAAAAATGTCGTCTCCGAGACAGCTAATTTTTCAATATAAAATAACATATCTAAAATGGGGGCGGCACGGTGGTGTAGTGGTTAGCGCTGTCGCCTCACAGCAAGAAGGTTCTGGGTTCGAGCCCCGGGGCCGGCGAGGGCCTTTCTGTGCGGAGTTTGCATGTTCTCCCCGTGTCCGCGTGGGTTTCCTCCGGGTGCTCCGGTTTCCCCCACAGTCCAAAGACATGCAGGTTAGGTTAACTGGTGACTCTAAATTGAGCGTAGGTGTGAATGTGAGTGTGAATGGTTGTCTGTGTCTATGTGTCAGCCCTGTGATGACCTGGCGACTTGTCCAGGGTGTACCCCGCCTTTCGCCCGTAGTCAGCTGGGATAGGCTCCAGCTTGCCTGCGACCCTGTAGAACAGGATAAAGCGGCTAGAGATAATGAGATGAGATATCTAAAATGATTATTTTCATCCTAAAATGTGGTCAAGATATTGGGACATAAATATTAGAGACAACTAACACAAAGCTTACAGCCTTATATTTAAAAGCACTATGGAAGTAGTGGATTCTGAATTGTCAAAAAAAAAAAAGTCCTCTCTGAGAATCACTTCATTTGTTTCTCCCATCTTATAGCAGATTACACAAAACTACCATACACGCATGTCAAAAAATTACCTGAAATCTGTTCTTTAACTTGTCCTTCACTTAAAAACTGGTACAAGAACCAGTTTGAATCAATTTGAATTTTGGACCCCTGTGACACAAACTTTGTACCCTGATTGTAAAACAACCCATAGCTCAGTATTTTCCAGTACTGATCTGTGGTGGGTTTCCCAAAAGCTAGGTGTTCATTGTGCTGCTCGTTCTATCATTTAACGATGATCTTTGTGCTACGATGCTTTTGGGGAACTCCGCACTGATGGGCAACGTTTCAGTCCTGTATTTATTTGCTTGAAAGACCTGTAGTGTGTCCGTTAGACGTCAAGACGTCACACTTGCTCGCTGAATAAAATGCATCAAAAGAGCTCGGAGACTGATACAGTGGTTTAAGCCAGTATCGGATACTTTTCAGATATTCCTGATCTCTTCAGATCTTTAAATCTTGGAGTCATAGCCTACTGAAAATGGTTTTGTTTGTTTTTGTCATTGAAAGAAAGAAACTTTATTCATCACGCACTTGTGAAATTTCCTCTCTTCATTTAACCCACACATGCACACACGTGAGCAATGAGCACACACACGTACCCAGAGCAGTGGGCAGCCATGCTAACAGCGCCCGGGGAGCAGTTGGGAGTTAGGTGCCTCGCTCAAGGGCACCTCAGCCCAAGGCCGTCTCATATTAACCTAACCGCATGTCTTTGGACTGTGGGGGAAACCGGAGCACCCGGAGGAAACCCACACAGACACGGGGAGAACATGCAAACTCTACACAGAAAGGCCCTCGCCGGCTGCTGGGTCTGAACCCAGAACCTTCTTGCTGTGAGGCGACCATGCTAACCACTACACCACCGTGCTGCCCACAGTGATTGATGTGCTTGGCTCATTTTCTTCAAACATGAAAAGGCTGAAATATCAGTTGACTCCAGCTATTTATTATTATTATTATTATTATTATTATTATAATATCGGCTGGCCTGGGAATGCCTCGGTATTCCCCCGGAAGGGCTGGTGGAGGTAGTGCTTAGGCTGCTACCCCTGTGACCTGGATCCGGATAAGTGGTGGAAAATGGATGAATGTTTTTTATTATTATATTGGCTGGCCTGGGAACGCCTCGGTATTCTCTCAGAAGAGCTGGTGGAGGTGGTTGGGGAGAGAGAAGTCTGGGCTGCTCTGCTTCGGCTGCTACCCCCGCGACCTGGATCCGGATAAGCAGTAGAAAATGGATGGATGATGATATTATGAAAATGAAGTAAATAGGAATTTGCTCTGTTCCCTTATTTCCATGGCCTAGCTGTTTCAGCTGCTCAAAGTCAACATGGACCATGAGCAGTGCATCCTTTGCTCAATATACGAGGGTTAAATGTCCTTGCCAGACACATTTCTCCCAGCTTCATCTCCATCCTCAGGATGAACTGAATCTGGGTGTCTAAGTAGGCTAAAGTGCTCATCACCTTGACACTGCATCCCTTTTCCCTCTGCTTCCAACAGGACTTGGTTCTTCTATATTTAATCTGCAGTTTACTGGATGTACTCTGCTTTGAACACTTGTCTTTGTCCCTGAATAATACACACTCCCATGTGATGTAAAAAAATCCTAGCTGCAATTTTTTTTTTTCACTTTAACATCAGACCTGTGGGAGTTTTAGAGGGTGAATGCATGGGTTTCATCATATGACCTGAGGGGAAATGTGTTGTTCCTAGCAGATTCCTTAAATGTCAATTCAACCAAAAGTGGCTTGACTGTAAAACTGCATATATTTTTAAGAAGAAACCTTTGTCACATACACACTTCAAACACTGTGAGATTCATCCTCTGCATTTAACCAGTGAACACGTGCGCGCGCACACCCAGAGCAGTGGGCAGCCACACTACAGCGCCCAGGGAGCAGTCAGGGGTTAAGTACCTTGTTCAAGGGTACCTCAGTCCATGTTAACCTAACTGCATGCCTTTTGGACTGTGGGGGAAACCGGAGCACCTGGAGGAAACCCACGCAGACATGGGGAGAACATGCAAACTCCACACAGAAAAGCCCTCACCGGTGGTTGGGCTCGAACCCAGAACCTTCTTGCTGTGAAGCGACAGTGCTAACCACTACACCACCGTGCCGCCCAGGTGTTTAGGACAGTTTATTGCAATTTTATTTCTGTGGGGTGTCTGTCTTAATTTTTGTAATGTGAAAATATTTAACAAATATTTTATTTAGCTAGCTAGCTACTCAACATAATACTGTACATCACACACTGGATAACAGGGTCATATGCAAAAACAGGATGTGTGTTAAACTGAGACTCATGTTCACAACCTACAACTGACACACAGGCACATTGATCTCGGAGGGAATGTCAGTTCAACCAAACGTGGCTGGACAACAGCATATACTCTCACTGGTTAAAACCCGTGTCTGCCAGTTACTTTAAAGCTCTCTGCTGAATCTTTTCACTTTGATGTACATTCACATCTGCAGAATATGGTGTCGTTTTGTATTTCTTTCTGTGAAATACTGTACGATCATGCAAGTTGGTTTAGTCTTTATATCCTATACATCACTGCAGATTAGGTTTTTTTTTTAAATTATGTTTGGAGTAGGATTACACCAAATCTTTAAGTATTACGTTTAATTTGGGGATATCTGTTGATCCTGGTTTCAGCATTGATCTTCCAGTATTCATTTTAAACATCAGAGTGCTTTTGTTAAAAAAAATCTCACTGGCTCCCGACCCTGGTCCTAGAATACTACTGCTCTGTGCAGTTCAGTGTTTTATATTTAGCTGCTCTAACACGTACCTTGCTTCAGAAAAGGCCAAAGAAGATACACAGGTCAGGTGTACTTTTAGGCCCTGTCCACACGAGTACGTTTTTGTCGAATCCGCATAAATACTTTACCGTTTCGGCCTCGCGTCCAGACGGATCTGGCTTTTTCGAGGTGTGAAACGGGTCCCAGAGTGGGAAAATCCAAAAACGCCGGATAGCCCGGAGTCGTCTGGACGGCGAAGCGGATTTTTTCAGAAACGATGACGTATAAGCCCCGCCTCTCTAACCTTTAACCTCAGCTGCCGCCGCTAGATGCGTCGTAATAACAGCAACGGCGGACTACAGGCTTGTGCTCGTACTGCAGAAACAACTCAGTCTATTACAGCTGCTACAACAAAACCTTCTGCTTTTATATTACTGTAAGGAGCAACAAAACGTCTCGTGTTATGAGCTTGTTTTGTAAACAGCGCATGACCTTTTATACGCATGCTCCATGGCTTCTCTTCCGGTTTTAGTGTATTGATGTGGTGGTGTCACAGCGCCACATACAGGCCTGGCATATGTACTACAGCGTTTTGGGTCGTTTCCAGTGAATCGAAACGACGCCGTGTTTACGGAGATTGATTTTTTTTTTCAAAACGGCAGCGTATTGGGTGAGGCCGCGTACTCGTGTGGACGGGGCCTTGGACCGGAGTCAAAATCACTGATTAATGATTACTCAGATGTGCTGGAAATCAGGAATCCACGGAATTTGCTGTACGTCGTTGATCCAAAATTAGAGTTAAGAAAGGTGTTAGTTGGACCTCTGTTTAGATGGTAGAGCTCATTCAGGATTGGTGTTTATTAGTATCTGTCTGTCTTACTCTCTGCAGAGAAAGTCAAACAGGGCAAAGGAGAAGAAGCAGAGAAGGCTTGAAGAAAGGGCAGCTATGGATGCTGTGTGCGCAAAAGTGGTTGCAGCCAATAAGGTACGTCTTTTCTACATCCTGAAACTGAAAGTAATTAAACCTTCACCGTCGTGGGAATTTTTATCATTTTGATTGTCGCATCTTTTGTCTCTGCAGCTTGAAGATCCTCTCTCGGCTTTTCCAGTGTTCAAAAAGTACGACAGGAACGGGTATGTGATGTCACTTTTCCACGAGTTGTTTTCTAGGCCTTAGAACTTGCTGATGGCATTTTTTTTCCACTGATAAGGCGTTGGTGTCTAATCTGAAACCTTTCCACGCTAGTTCTCAGCCAGCAAAAAATGCTGCTGGTTTAAAACCAAGAAGAAATCTTATCATTTCTGTGTCATAACCATCAGTTATTTTTGAGCCCAGCATATAAAAAGATGCGCACGGTGGGGGTAATGTTTTTAAAATTATTAGGGTTGTGTTACATTATAGTTTTTATGACTTACAAAACATGACACTTGGAATCAGTTGTGGTAGAGATTTTATAATCCTACTATCTGGTGTTTTCCAGAAGAGGATGGATTCCCTTTTTAGCCTGTTTTCTCTCAAGTTTTCTTCATGATGTCATCTCAGGGAGTTTTCCCTTGCCGCTGTCCATCTGGCTTGCTAGTTAGGGATCTAAATATAAATCTACATCTGGATTTCTCTCAAGCTGCTTTGTGACAATAGTGCAGTGTAAAGCGATATACAAGCACAATTGAACGGATTTGAAATTAATTACGTATTGCTCCATTTGGAGATTGCAAAGTAGCGCTCTAATAAAAGCTATGATGAAGAGCTATTTGTTTTAGAATGTCTTGTTGGGCCAATTAGTTCTGCTCATTCTGTCTTCCCATAGCAAGGGTATGGCTTATTAGTGAAATTTGGTTTGTCTTGTATGGCATTGGAGATTCAACTAATTGAGTGCCTGAACTCCTTGGACTCTGGTAGTGGTGAAAACTCCATAATATATCTGTGAGTAAAGTTGTGCAAGCGTAACTCGTTAGTTTTTCCGTTAAATGCAGCGGGAAACTTTTGGCTAATTTTCTGTTCGTTTCCCCTGATGTTTTTGTGGCGTCTGTGGATGTGTTGATTGTTGTGGTGTTGGTTATTTCACAAAAGAGTCCGGACAGTGAGTGCTGAATGTGTGTGCAACTGGTGTGCCATGAGGCAAAGTGAAGTGTGCTGTGGAATTTTAAGGAATCCAGTGTAGTTTTGTACAGGCTCATGAAATAGTATTTTTAAATGCCCCAGTGACAGTAGTAAAAGCATTTGTAGATGGTTGCTGATTTACAGCCTTTATTTTTTGTTGTTTTTTTAAATCTAAGTGGTCTTTAAGTCCCATTCTCGGTTTGATTTCAAAAATAAATTTCGGTCCAGGGAGCAGGATTATTATTGTAGCAACTGGAAGGCAGTTGCTCGAATTGTCAGTTCCACATTGCGAGTACAAAGGCTCGCGGGACTGTTAATGTTTAAGCTGGGAGAGTGTTATGGGCTAAATAGCAGTAAGCCACTGTGGCTGAGAGTCCTCCAGCTAGTATTCATGAGAAACATGCATCATGTGGTTAAAGTAACAGCTTCTCCTAGATCTCTGTGATGTACAGAGCACAGGAGATTTCATGAGAAGCTAAGATCTCTGTCTCATGTCTCCTTCCACACACCCGCCAAATTAGTTCACCACTTATCTCTGTGGTTGCCTGCTTTTACATCTGAGTCGAATGAACGTTCTTCATAATTGATAACCAACTTTAGTTGGTGTGCCTTTACGTTCTGGTTTGACCTTTGATGTGCCTTGGCCCCAAAATAGTTGAAAACCTCTGGCCGAGACTCCTCCTTTCCCACTATGGTATGATGATTGTTAATCGGATCAATAGAGACTCAGTATTGAATATAGTATTGAATTCCTAACTTCTTTAAAGGACTCATCTATTTTTTTTTCAATACTTTACTGAAATAATTACAGCCTGATTTAAAAATCATTTTAGATGCTAAAGTCAATAAATAAATAGCTCATACAATTACACGGGAAATTATCTGGCACTGTTTCAGTAATATGTAGATGCCGAAGGATTTTAATTTCGCATTAACTTTGTCACGTGGAGCAGGAAGAACCACCTCCAGCTCAACGTGATGAAGACGAAAGAACTGGTGGTTGATCTGAACCCTGTTAACATCCAAGGGGTCAGTGTGGACGTGGTGGAGGAATAGAAGTATCTGGGGGTGTACTTGGATAATAAACTGGACTGGTCCGAAAACGTGGACACGGTACACAAAAAGGGCCAGAGCCGTCTCTATTTTCTGAGACTGCTGAGGTCCTTCAACATCTGCTGAACGATGCTGCGGATGTTCTATGAGTCTGTGGTGGCCGATGCCATCCTGTACGCTGTTGTCTGCTGGGGCAGCGGCTTGAGTGTGAAGGACACTTACAGACTCGATAAGATCATCAGGAAGGCCGGCCATGTTGTAGGCGAGGAACTGGACTCTCTGACAGTGGTGTTGGAGAAGAGGACACTGTCCAAAATAAAGACAGACAAATCTTAGACTGTCCTTCCCACCCTCTACATGAGGAGCTGATCAGCCACAGGAGCACGTTCAGTAAACAGCTGATTCTTCTACGCTGCACAACTGAGAGACAGGAAATCATTCCTACCTGTTGCAGTCAAGCTGTACAATGCCACTGTATAACTGTAGTACACTGTCGTACCATGTATACTGTATTCTTAACTCGGGTGCGATATATGTATATCGGAATCATTGTATATAGAATCACTTCATTTTGCTTCTACTTGAAGTTATTGAACTTTATTTTTATTCTTTTTTTCGGACGATTTTATCTGCTATTTTTAGACATGTTTACTACTTCTCTGATTCAGGAGCTTTTGTAGCAAATTTGAATTTCCGTCTGGGGATTAATAAAGTGATTTCTGATCATCTGAAATCCCCCATTGCTGTTATTTTTACACTGCACAATGGAAAAACTCCTGCATGTTTATGTAATTGTTTGGCACTTAAACAGGTGACCACACAGGCTGGGTCTTAAGAAGATTCACCAGTATCCTAATACACTGTGTCTCTGGAAAAGTGTATGATTGTGTGTATGGCAGGTTAAATCTGGAGATCGAGTGTAAGCGGGTGACTGCTCTGTCTCCCATCACTGTGGAGTGGGCCTATGAACTGACCAGAGCTAACGTACAGACACTGTAGGTATTAAGCACACAGATTATTTATTCATTTTTAACGTAAGCATAGACCTGTCTGTTTGTCATTAGATGTATGATATAACTGGTAGCATGAATGTCTGCGTAGACTGAGGTAATGTAGGACTAAACACATTATTTTAATGAGGCAGGTCTGTTCATGAGTTGTTTTCACACTGTTGGTGCTCGTCACAATATCACTTGCATTTAATACTGTTAATGTGACTACAGAGGATCTGAATGTGATTCACAGATTTATAGCCATGATATTCATGATTTAACATTTCGCCAATTAACATGGAGCCATGTAATGGCTTCTAGTGGATTAAAGCAGGTTATACAAACGTGCACAGTTCCTTGTGTGTTAATGGATCCCTGCTTTTGTGGTTCATAGATATGAACAGAGTGAGTGGGGCTGGAAGGAGCGAGAGAAAAGGGAGGAGATGAAGGATGAAAGAGCGTGGTATCTCCTGGCCCGTGATGCCGAATCTGCCCCTGTTGCTTTCTCTCATTTTCGATTTGATGTTGAATGTGGTGACGAGGTGTTATATTGGTAAGGTCTGTTATTTTTCAGTATGGCCGTATGCATCATATAGTCTTGATTATTTGCCTCCAGCTTCAGTTCTTTAATTGAGCTGTAACTCGTGGTTGAACGTTATCCTTGTATGTTCACACATTAGACATTGTGTTTGTAATGTGTGAAAATGTAAACATAGCTGAAGGCTGTTAATAAACTAAACCCTTTAAACTTTTTCCAGTTACGAACTCCAGTTGGAGAGCAAGGTCAGGCGGAAAGGTCTGGGAAAGTTTCTCGTCCAGATCCTGCAGCTTATCGCCAACAGGTACAAATTTGCAAATGTCATGCAATAGTAGATGACTGGTTAGGGTGCTTCAGGACTCTGTATACACCAAATACACACAGCCACAGGCAGCACAGTCCGAAGAAACAGTGATGTGTATGAAGTTTGGGAAAGCGTGTACAGTGGTATTTGAAAGTTTTATGAACCTTTTAGAATTTTCTGCATAAATCTGACCCAAAACATTCAGATTTTCACACAAGTCCTAAAAGTAGCAGGAGAGCCCAATTAAGCAAATGATTAAAAAAAAATTATACATGGTTTTATTTATTTATTGAGGAAAATGATCTGACTCCATGTTAGTGAGTAGCAAAAGTATGTGAACCTCGAGGACTAGCAGTTAATTTAAAGGTGAAATTAGAATCTGATTTTTTCAGTCAGTGGGCTGATGGTCAGGAGTGAGTGGGTCTCCTGTTTTATTTGAAAGAACAGCCATCTGTCGAAGGCTGATCTTCACACCACATGTTTGTAGAAAGTGGATCATCTGCACAAACGGATGTGATTTCTGAAGACCTCAGAAACTGAGTTGGTGTTCATCTGGCTGGAAAAGGTTACAAAACAATCTCTCTAAAGAGTTTAGACTCCACCAAATCACAGTCTGGATGGACCACAGATGGAGCAAATCCAAGATCATTGTTACCCTCCCCAGGAGTGATCAACTAACAAAGATCACTCCAAGGGAAAGGCATGTAATGCCGCTTTTCCACTACAAACGCGGCTGAGCCGTGCCGTGCTGAGTCGAGCTGAGTGGGGCTGTTGGAGTTGCATTTCGACTACAACCGCGCTGAACCGTGCTGGCTGGAAGTGGGTGGACACATTGGGTGGAGTTAGCGAAAGTGGGTGGACGTCACGTGATGTCGTTAAGCAGCGCAAACAGTGACATCAGTGAGCTTTTAAGCGGTAGTCTCACGACCCGGATAGTAAAGAATAAACATGGAGAACATGGAGTCGTTAGTGTTGCTGGTCTTGGTTCTGTGGCTTGTTGTCACCGACAACGCCAACAGATACTGGCAAGAGCATATAGATGAGGCGAGGCGCATAAGGCTTCAGAATTCTCGTAATTCGTAATTCTTCTCCTTCCGGGTTTACGGTGTTTACAGATCCCAGCGTGCTCGCGGGGCGTGTGTGGGCATGTGAGGACACTCCTCCTCACCAATCAGTGCACAGGGGAGTGTCTGCTCACGCCCCCAGCCTCACTCGGCACGGTTTGGCTCGCTTCAGCCCCACTCCAAAACCGTGCGAGTTTTAGGGGCTAAGCAGGGCTGAAGCGAGCTGAGTTGTGCTGTTTTTTGGTAGTCGAAACGCGAGCCGTGTCGGGCTGAAGTGAGCTGAAAAAGGGTAGTGGAAAAGGGCCAAAATAGTCCACGAGGTCACAAAGGAACCCAGAGTAACTTCTAAGCAACTGAAGGCCTCTCACACACTGGCTGATATTAATGTTCATGAGTCCATCGTCAGAAGCATAATGGTGTGGAGAAAGCTACTGTTCTCCAAAAAGAACACTGCTGGCCATCTACAGTTTGATAAAAGATCACATGGACAAGCCAGAAGGCTAATGGAAAACTGTTATGGGCAAATGAGACCAAAATGGCTAACTTTTGGTTTAAATGAGAAGCGTTATGTTTGGAGAAAGGAAAACACTGCATTCCAGCATAAGAACCTTATCCCATCTGTGAAACATGGTGGTGGTAGTATCATGGTACGGGCTTGTTTTTCTGCATCTATGCCAGGACGGCTGGCCATTGATGGAGCAATGAATTCTGAATTATTCCAACAAATTCTAAAGGAAAATATCAGCACATCTGTCCGTGAACTGAATCTCAGGAGAAAGTGGGTCATGCAGGAAGACAATGACCCTAAACACCCAAGTTGTTCTACCAGAGAATCTCATCTCATTATCTCTAGCCGCTTTATCCTTCTACAGGGTCGCAGGCAAGCTGGAGCCTATCCCAGCTGACTACGGGTGAAAGGCGGGGTACACCCTGGACAAGTCGCCAGGTCATCACAGGGCTGACACATAGACACAGACAACCATTCACACTCACATTCACACCTACGGTCAATTTAGAGTCACCAGTTAACCTAACCTGCATGTCTTTGGACTGTGGGGGAAACCGGAGCACCCGGAGGAAACCCACGCGGACACGGGGAGAACATGCAAACTCTGCACAGAAAGGCCCTCACCGGCCACGGGGCTCGAACCTGGACCTCCTTGCTGTGAGGCGACAGCGCTAACCACTACACCACCGTGCCGCCCTCTACCAGAGAATGGTTAAAGAATAAAATGAAATGACCTGGCCATTCAAAAACAAAGTCCTGACCTAAATCCACATGAACTACTTAAAGCATTTCTATTGAGGAAACCCACCAACATCCCAGAGTCGAAGCTGTTCTACAAAGGAATGGGCTAAAATCCCTCCAAGCCAATGTTCAGCACTGATCAACAGTTACTGGAAATGTTTAGTTGCAGGTTTTGCTGCACAAAGAGAGGTCACAAGATACTGAAAGCCAAGGTTGACATTATTATTATTATTATTATTATTATTATTATTATTATTGTTGTTGTCACTCGTGTAATATTGGACCATTTTTGTTTAAATAAATAAATGACCAAGTACAAGTATTGTGTTTTTGTCTCTGTTTAACTGGTTTTTTTTTTTTTAATCTACTTTTAGAACTTGTGTGTGAAACTGATATTTTAGGGCATTTATGCAGAAATATAGAAAATTCTAAAGGGTTCACAAATTTTCATACACCACTGTAATTCTGTCATGGACTGTACTTTTGTAGCTTATTTCTAAAACTAGAATACATCAGGATTTATTTGTAGCACCACAGCTCTGTTCTTTGGCCACTTTTGCACAAACTGTCAGCCAGTTTACGTCAATTCAGCATTCCTACTGGTGGTGCAAACGGGGAGGGGAAGCCCTTGAATGTATGTTGTTCTTGTGGGAGCTCCCCAGCGGGTAGTTCCTCTCATGGAGTTCCTAGAACTGTCTGGTCCAAAAGCACCAATGGTTACACCCTCTCTTACTCTCCTTGAACCTGAAATAATGGAAATGCTTGTTTTTAAATTGTTTGTGAGGGGAAGGGGGTGTTTTTTTGTTCAATGGAAACTTGGGGGGGGAATCAGTATTGCACAAGCCCAAACCAGAGTTTGATTCAAATGGAGTAAAGGCTGCATATGTGAGAGACTTTAATGGGCAGTAAATTTCACAAAATTTTTTATACAGGCGCCGCCCCCCCCCCCCCCCCCCCCATTTAATTAATTTATTTTTTAAATAGAAGTGTGCGCTTTATAGCTGCTTAAACCCTTGATCTCTTAGTTGACAGTGGTGGATCCTTATGGAAATAAAGGGACGTTCTTTAATCTACCATGTAAAATGTATACGTTGGACGAATATCCTAAGTAGTGTCTGCTATTGACATTTACCTTCCATATTTTCCATGATTTAAAATCCTACTGGGATATTCAGGGATGATGGTGAATCATGACTCGATGTTGATGTCCTGCTTTCAGGTCCCTGTATAATTCGCTCACTGGCTGTAGGGTGATGAGCTATTGCCATCATGCAGCGTCCGTCGTTCATCTGTCTACAAGTCACAAAAATCGCTATTCCTCCCTGAGTATTCAATGGATTCTGATTTTGTTGTGCAGACTGATTTAGATCTTCCAAAAAGTTACTTCCTGGTTTTGTGATTTCTCATTAACAAATTGCTAATTAGGCCAGTTAATGAACTTTTTTCAGGAAAATCCCTACTCCTTCAGTTCTCAATGGATTTTGATTGATTTTTTTTGGAAGATCAAATTTGTTCTAATTTTTCCCGTGAACAACTGGGCTAATTATAAACGAGTCTGGTTTCTCATGGTACAGCCATGTGAGCTACTGCGTCGCTGACGCTCTGGTTAATACATCACCCCTGTGACTCATTTTGTTTCAGAATTAACAGAACTCCTCATACTGCTATTTGAACGTTTTATGACTTCCTATTTTTGCTGTCTTTGTTTCAGTACACAGATGAAAAAGGTCATGTTGACTGTCTTCAAACACAACCATGGAGCCTACCAGTTTTTTCGGGAGGCCTTACAGTAAGTTCCAGCTTTTTTGCTTGCCAGATGGCTAATGATTTTTTTTTTTCCAAGTTTATAATTCATCTGTACATTTTAAACGGTGGACAGTGTGTAAAGATAAAATAAAAACTAATAGATGTGTAGGTGGAGAAATGGCCTGTTTTTTTCTGATATCTGTGGCAGAGCTTAACACTGTTTCAGTGTGATTAATATGATTACTGTGCTTTCTGCCTCAGGTTTGAGATTGACGAAACCTCGCCCAGCATGTCTGGTTGCTGTGGAGACGAGTACTCGTATGAGATTTTGAGTCGACGGACAAAATATGGCGAGGTGTCGGGTCACGCGCATGCTGGCAGCCACTGTGGAGGCTGCTGCCATTAGGTGCTGGTCCTGCTGTTCTCTTACACTCCTCATCTGAACCTCCAGTCAACAATCATGTTTGCCCTGCGTTTCCCCCATATCGCATCCCCTTAAGCCTAGTTCAGTCATGCAGTGTAGCCAAGAAGAACAAGGAATGAACAGGAACCAATCAGAACGCCACTGATGTGTTCATCTTTCAATAACCGGTATTTAACAGTGTTTAGAGAGAGATCTTGCAGTAGGTTACAGTACATAAGGGACTTGTAGAAGAGGATCACCGTAAATGATGTGATTATGGTTTGGATAGCTCCTTTCTTGAATGTTTTTTGTCATGTGTAATGTGTGTGGAATTGGAAATGCATAATAAAAATGCAAAGTGCATTATCCTTCAGTTACAAACTTGATGCACACAGTGGTTCTCTTGTCCCAGTGTGAATTGAATCATGTTGGGGATGGCAGCAAACTTTATTTGCATAGTGTTTGCGTTTAAACATCATGAAAAATTATCCTATCGCTCAGTATTTTTGACTTCACTTAAGACCATTTACTGATTTTATAAACTTTCGCTATTTGTCATCTATGTGCTGGGTATGTGGGGTTTTTTTTCTTTTTTTTTTTTTTTTTAATATTAAATTGTTCACTAAATTCATTTGAAAGTGTTACTCTGCAGGCTGTATAGGTAAGAATTGAAAGCCACATGGATTTTGAGGTATGTGTTACATGGTGCTCTTAATGACCGTACAAAGGTGATGCATTTTAAAGCTGTGAAGCAGTGACTGAACTAGGCCTTAGATTAATCTCTCCTCTATGAAGGTCCTCCTTCTTCCTTGTTGTTGGTCTCCCCCCCCCCCCCCCCCTTTTTTTTTTTTTTTTAATTAACTTAATTGCTGCCCATTACTTGAAGAAAAACAAATGTATTCCCTCTCCAGCTTCATGACTCTTTGAATAACAGGGATGGCAGTAATGCTTATGTGACAGCTCTGTGTAGTGAACTTTTCCTCTCACCTCAGGAACCAGCATGGTGAGTCGTACATCTACACATCCCATGATTGTGATGATAATCACAACACACACCAAGGCTGGACTTGATGCCTTTAGCCTACAGTTCTCTCTCTCCTAGGCTGTTGATCGTTATAGTGAGTTCAAGGGCATGGCACACTGGCTGTTACTGCCATTTTCTCTTGCTCTGTCAGGGTACTTGTACATACATTTTAACAAAAATGCAAGGGGCTTACTTACGTGTTGTATTCAGTTACTTAAAGAAATACAATGAATGGCTTTGTATTCTTTATAATCCCTCAAACTGGTCAGTCTCAGGTCATTCAACTAAGTAAAACCTATATCAAATATTTTATAACGGTTATCCCTGTCTAATCGATGAAGGGGCTGATACTTATGGCAACACAACCGTAGTGTAGAAAAGTACTGTTTTTTTTTTTTTGTTGTTTTTTTTAAGTATCATAGCCTTCTTTTATCATCTCAAAACATAAGTTGTGGGTTTTTTCTTTTTTCTTTTTTTTCCCTTAACTGTATATAATCTGTTTGCTATTTTCATTTTATTTGCCTTCATAAATGTCTTTGGAGAGAGCTCACCTTGAGACAATTTAAAAGTGATTTGTTTGATAAATGAGTATTCCTGTCTCATGCTTTGTTGTTGATGCAGAAAGGGAAGTTATTTCAGCTTTTGGTGTTTTATTTGTATGCAACAAATAAACTGGGTTGACTCAGAATTGCTTCATTTGTTTTGTTTTATATTATGCTGAAAATAAATTACAAAGCATGATGCACTTTACCATTGTACAAGCCCAAATCAAACAAAGTTGGGACAGTATGTTAGGCGGGGGATATAGAAACGGGTTTCATCCGTCTGGTCACGTTTTCGTTTCTGGGCCAAGTCTTTTAAAACTACTGAAGATATCTTCATGAAACTTTGTTTGCATATCAAGCAACATGTGAACTGGTGCCTTTTTTGCTAGTTTGGATTTTTGAAAAAGTATTTTTCAAGTTTTTACATGAATAGATTTTGACTTTGTTTCTAAGAGCAATGTTCGTTTCTGGAGCATATATCCAAAACTATTCATGATACGGATTTTAAACTTGGTATACATGTTAAGGTGATGTAGATGTACCTTTTTCATACTAAGATTTTAATTTTTCATGTTTCCATGGAGGGGCAGCACGGTGGTGTAGTGGTTAGCGCTGTCGCCTCACAGCAAGAAGGTCCGGGTTTGAGTCCCTGTGGCCGGTGAGGGCCTTTCTGTGTGGAGTTTGCATGTTCTCCCCGTGTCTGCGTGGGTTTCCTCCGGGTGCTCCGGTTTCCCCCACAGTCCAAAGACATGCAGGTTAGGTTAACTGGTGACTAAATTGACCGTAGGTGTGAATGTGAGTGTGAATGGTTGTCTGTGTCTGTCAGCCCTGTGATGACCTGGTGACTTGTCCAGGGTGTACCCCGCCTTTCGCCCGTAGTCAGCTGGGATAGGCTCCAGCTTGCCTGCGACCCTGTAGAACAGGATAAAGCGGCTAGAGATAATGAGATGTTTCCATGGAAACAATTTCAGACTTGGTCTCTCAGGTTAGTCTTAGGGGTAGGTTTTGTTTCCGGAGCAGAACTTGAAAACTATGAATGGTATGGTCTTGAAAGCTGGTGTATGTGTTGATTAAGTAATGTATATGTGCCTTTTTGATACTAAGAAATGTGAGATTTTAATTTTTATCTCACCTGGACCAAAGGTCTGATGGGTTTATGCCATGGGCTGCTGAGGTCAGTGTAAAGAGGTAGGGTTGGTTTCCTGCAGCAGAACTTGAAAAATGTGACAATATCTTGAAACTTGGTATATAGTTGGTATGTAGGGCGGGGGATATAGATGACTGTCTTCTTGTTGATTTACAAATCACTTTCATTTTTAATCTTTGTCCTGTATTGCACTCAAAACAATACAACAGCACATCATTTGATGCTTTACCTCATGACTTGATGTTTGTTTAAAAAAATAAATTTTGATTCTTGCAAAATTAAAAAGAGTAGGCACAGTAAAGTATTTGGCATTCCTTCTCACAGCATTTTAAAATATGAGAGACTGAAGACACCAAGTGAAGTATTTCAGGTGTTCTCATTCTTTCAGCAAACAGGTCTTGGTGTGTGTGTGACAGTATGAGGTCATGAATCATTTTTTTTGTTTGTTTCATAATTCATCATGCATTCTCTATTGGGGACCGAAGGGATACAGCACTCAGCGTAAATGAGTATACCCCCCTTTGAAAAGTAACATTTTAAACTCTCTCAAGGAACACAATTTCCAAAATGTTGACAAGACAAAGTTTAATATAACATCTGTTTAACTTATAACGTGAAAGTAAGATTAATAATATAAACTTAGATTACACATTTTTTCAGTTTTACTCAAATTAGGGTGGTGCAAAAATGAGTACACCCCACAACAAAAACTACATCTAGTACTTTGTATGGCCTCCATGATTTTTAATGACAGCACCAAGTCTTCTAGGCATGGAATGAACAAGTTGGCGACATTTTGCAACATCAATCTTTTTCCATTCTTCAACAATGACCTCTTTTAGTGACTGGATGCTGGATGGAGAGTGATGCTCAACTTGTCTCTTCAGAATTCCCCAAAGAAAATAATTTCTTTACACCACAAATGTGAAGGCTACAAGAAGATCAGCAAAGCTTTACTTATCAGTCAGAATACTGTAGCAAAAGTGGTACAAAAATTTAAGAAAGATGGAACTGCAACCATCTCACAGAGACGTCCAGGTCGTCCACGGAAGTTAACACCTCGACAGGAGCGTCTTCTGATGAGAAGGGTTGAAGAAAATCGGCATGCAAGTTCACTGCAGTTATCTAAAGAAGTAGAAAGCCAAACTGGGGTGACTATTTCCCGTGACACAATACGGCGTACGCTGCAGAGGAATGGCATGCATGGACGCCGTCCACGAAAGAAGCCTCTCCTAAAGCCCAGGCACAAAAAAGCCCACCTAGAGTTTGCCAGGGCCCATGCTGACAAAGATGAAGACTACTGGGATTCTATACTCTGGAGTGATGAGACCAAGATAAATGTTTTTGGAACTGATGGCTTCAAAACTGTATGGTGTCGCAAAGGTGAGGAATACAAAGGAAAATGCCTGGTGCCTACAGTGAAACATGGTGGTGGCAGTGTCCTTACGTGGGGCTGCATGAGTGCTGCTGGTGTCGGGGAGCTGCATTTCATTGATGGCATCATGAATTCACAGATGTATTGCTCTATACTGAAAGAGAAGATGCTACCATCACTCTGTGCCCTTGGTCATCATGCACTTTTCCAACATGACAATGATCCTAAACACACATCTAAGGACGCTGTTGGATTTCTGAAGAAGAACAGGGTGAAAGTGATTCAGTGGCCAAGTATGTCTCCTGATCTGAACCCAATCGAACACCTATGGGGAATTCTGAAGAGACAAGTTGAGCATCACTCTCCATCCAGCATCCAGTCACTAAAAGAGGTCGTTGTTGAAGAATGGAAAAAGATTGATGTTGCAAAATTTCGCCAACTTGTTCGTTCCATGCCGAGAAGACTTGGTGCGGTCATTAAAAATCATGGAGGCCATACAAAGTACTAGATGTAGTAGTTTTTGTTGTGGAGTGTACTCATTTTTGCACCACCCTAATTTGAGTAAAACTGAAAAATGTGTAATCTAAGTTATATTATTAACCTTACTTTCACGTTATAAGTTACAGATTTTATATTAAACTTTGTCTTTTCAACATTTTGGAAATTGTGTTCATTGAGATATTGTTTAAAATGTTACTTTTCAAAGGGGGTGCACTCATTTACGCTCAGCACTGTAGGTACCCTCTTCTTCCACAGCCATGCCCTTGTAATGTGTGCAGAATGTGGTTTTGTGGTGTCTTGTTGAAATCTCCGTGGAAAAGGTGTTGTCTTAAAGGCAGCATATGTTGCTCCACAATCTCAATGTACTTTTCTGCATTAATGCTGACATCACAGAAGTGTAAGTTACTTTTGCCAAAGGCACGGACACAACCCCATACCATGACAAATCCTGCCTTTTTGACTTTTTGCTGGTAACCGTCTGGATGATCCTTTTTGACTTTGGTTTAGCCCATGTGGGGGTCCATTTCTTCTTCTTCTTCTTCTTCAAAAAAGGCCTGAGATACTGATTCGTCTGACCACAGTACACATTTCCACTGTGTGATGGTCCATCCCAGATTCCTCTGAGCCCAGAGCAGTCAGCAGTGCTTCTGGACACAGTTAACGTAAGGCTTCCTTTTTGCATACAAGTTTTAAATGGCATTCGTGGATGTCCCTGTATTGTAGTGCTTGACAAAGGTTTCACAAAGTAATCCTGAGCCCATGTGGTTATATCTGCTATAGATGAAGGACGGTTCCTGATGCAGCGCCAGCGGAGGGATCGAAAATCACGGGTGTTCAGCTTAGGCTTGTGCCCTTGTCCTTTACTTACACACACATTCTTCCAGATTCCTTTGATTTGTTTAATGATCTGCACTGTAGATGGTGAAATATTAAAATCCTTTCCTATCTTTTTTTTTGGAGGAACATTTGTTTTTAATCATTTTGATAATTTTCTCACATTTGTTGACAAACTGCCCTAAATTTCCCCTTCCCAACATTTTTTTTTTTGGTATGTACTGCAGGTCTGACATGCAGGAACAGATGTATATTAATAAATGAAATGAAATTGACAAAACATAAAATATCTTGGGTTCCTACTGTGTGCAATGAAATACAAGTCAAAATAAATTTAGAAATCACTACTTTTTATTTGCATTTTCCATACTGTTCCAACTTTTTCCGATTTGGGGTTGTAATAAAAAAAAAAAGCTCCTGAAAGCTTCTTATATTAACAGAACAATTTTTCATTAACATAATTTAATGGGAGAAAAAAATAGTAGTAGTGATAATGATAGTAGAAAGTACAGTGCTTGCAAAAGTATTCATCCCCCTTTGGTGTTTGTCCTGTTTTGTTGCCTTACAAGCTGGAATTAAAATGGACTTTTGGAAGGTTTGCACCATTTGATTTAAAACATGCCTACCACTTTAAAGGTGCAAATTTTTTTTTTACTGTGACACAAACAATAATTAAGATGAAAAAAAGGGGGTGTTGTGGCTTAGGTGGATAAGGCGCCATACCATAAATCTGGGGACCCGGGTTCGATTCTGACCCGAGGTCATTTCCCGATCCCTCCCTGTCTCTCTCTCCCGCTCATTTCCTGTCTCTACACTGTCCTATCCAATAATAAAGCTGAAAAAAGCCCAAAAAATATCTATAAAAAAAAAAAGATGAAAAAAAAACAGCAATCTGGAGTATGCATAAGTATTCACCCCCTTTCATATGAAACCCCTAAATAAGAGCTGGTCCAACCAATTCACTTGATAAGTCACATAATTAGTTGATTAAGATCCACCTGTGTGCAATCAAAGTGTCACATGATCTGTCACATGATGTCTGTATAAAGCAACCTGTTCTGGAAGGACCCTGACTCTGCAACACTACTAAGCAAGCAACATGAAAACCAAGGAGCCTCCAAACAGGTCAGAGACAAAGTTGTGGAGAAGTATAGATGAGGGTTGGGTTATAAAAAATATCCCAAACTTTGAATATCCCAGGGAGCACCATTAAATCCATTATAGCAAAATGGAAAGAATGTGGCACCACTACAACCTGACAAGAGAAGGCCGCCCACCAAAACTCTCAGACTGAGCAAGGAGGGCATTAATCAGAGATGCAACAAAGACACCAAAGATAACACTGAAGGAGCTGCAGAGATCCACAGTGGAGATGGGAGTATCTGTCCATAGGACCACTTTAAGCCGTACACTCCACAGAGCGGGTCGTTATGGAAGAGTGTCCAGAAAAAAAGTAATTGCTTAAAAAAAATCATGTTTGGAGTTTGCCCAACAGCATGTGGCAGACTCCCCAAATACATGAAAGAAGATTCTCTGGTCAAATGAGGTTAAAATTGATCTTTTTGGCCATCATGGGAAATGCCATGTGTGGCACAAATCCTGAGAACACCATTCCTACAGTGAAGCATGGTGGTGGCAGCATCATGCTGTGGGGATATTTTTCATCTGCAGGGACAGGAAAGCTGGTCAGGACTGAAGGAAAGATGGATGGCACTAAATACAGGGCAATTCCGGAGGAAAACCTGTTTGAGTCAGCCAGAGGTTTGAGACTGGGATGAAGGTTCATGTTCCAGCAGGACAATGACCCTACAGTGCCTTGAAAAAGTATTCATACCCCTTGAACTTTTTCACATTTTTCCACCTTACAACCACGAACTTAAGTTTTTTATTGAGATTTTATGTGATAGACCAACACAGAGTAGCACATAATTGTGAAGTGAAACAAAAATGATAAACAGTCTTCAAAATTTTAAACAAATAAAAATCTGAAAAATGTGGTGTGCATTAGTATTCAGCCCCCCTGCATCAATACTTTGTAGAGCCACCTTTTGCTGCAATTACAGCTGCAAGTCTTTTGTGGTATGTCTCTACCAGCTTTGCACATCTAGACACTGAAATTTTTGCCCATTCTTCTTTGCAAAATAGCTCAAGCTCAGCCAGATTGGATGGAGAGCATCTGTGAACAGCAATTTTCAAGTCTTGCCACAGATGCTCAATGGGATTTAGGTCTGGACTTTGACTGGGCCATTCTAATACATGTTCTTTGATCTAAACCATTCCATTGTAGCTCTGGCTGTATGTTTAGGGTCATTGTCTTGCTGGAAGGTGAATCTCCTTCCCAGTCTCAAGTCTTTTGCAGCCTCCAACAGGTTTTCTTCCAGGATTGCCCTGTATTTAGCTCCATCCATCTTCCCATCAACTCTGACCAGCTTCCCTGTCCCTGCTGAAGAAAAGCATCCCCATAGCATGATGCTGCCACCACCAGGGCCGTAACCAGGATTTTTCAAATACCGAGGTCAAACATTGCGATACATCTTATTTGCCAAAAAAAAAAGTCCTAATATGGTGACTTTTCATACATTTTGGAAACGAGTCAAAATCACAAGCCCAACAAGATGAACATGTAGGTGAACATGTTTATTTTAACAATTTCAAAACTGCACGATCACAAAAGTATTTTGTGTGTGTGCGTGAGTGAGTGTGGGTGAGTGAGTGAGTGAGTGAGTGAGTGAGTGAGTGAGTGAGTGAGAGTGAGTGAGTGAGAATGAGTGAGTGAGAATAGTGAGAGTGAGAGTGACAATGCAATCTAGCCGAGCCTGAATAGACTTCAATTGCTTTTTAAAAAATATATGCCCTTTTCAATAGCAAAATACTAGACGGTTATTGGACAAAACCGACTAAAACGCTACATTCGGAGACTGAGCCTCACTGGAGATGGGAGTCAATAAGAGGGGCGGGACAAGACTTCCCGAGAGGAGGCTCATCTCCAGCTGGTGATCGGAGGAGGAGCTGTGAACGCGGCTGGGCTGCTCATGATTGACAGAAAGCAGTCAGAGGTGGTACATCATGTTGTAAATAAAATGTGAACATAAGTTTGCTACCCGTTTTTATTTCCGTTCGAAAATACAACCAATGATCAAAACAATAGTGTCTTGGGTTCACGTTAGCCTATAGTCTGGTAAGTTAGCAAAATAGCTCAAGTCTCGTCAGCACCCAATCAAATCAAGTTTATTTGTATAGCGCTTTTAACAATAAACATTGTCGCAAAGCAGCTTTACAGAATTTGAACGACTTAAAACATGAGCTAATTTTATCCCTAATCTATCCCCAATGAGCAAGCCTGTGGCGACGGTGGCAAGGAAAAACTCCCTCAGACGACATGAGGAAGAAACCTCGAGAGGAACCAGACTCAAAAGGGAACCCATCCTCATTTGGACAACAACAGACAGCCTGACTATAATATTAACAGTTTTAACAGGTATAACCCTCAACTGTCCTCATGGGGCCGTCCTTCACAGGAGCGGTGCGATAAAACTCCGACCAGACACAGGGCACCAGGATGGATCCAGCAGGTCCGAGGGGCAGAAGAGGCCAGCATCTCAATCCCAGGATCAACATGTAATTCAGAGGGACAGATTGGGGGGGGGGGGGAGAGAAA
Source organism: Neoarius graeffei (assembly GCF_027579695.1). NCBI lineage: Eukaryota > Metazoa > Chordata > Actinopteri > Siluriformes > Ariidae > Neoarius > Neoarius graeffei. Next base: position 62,462,766 of record NC_083569.1, on the reverse strand, counting down.
GAAAACACAGGTTGTTAGGTATGCCCTAAAAATGACAAGTATTAAATCTGTGTGGTAGGCTCGCAGAGACGAGAGTCTTTACATCAGGCATAACACACAACAATGGCATGTTAATATGGTAAAATATATCATGACCTGCTCTGGCTGGATGCTTGATTGGGTGATGGGAGCACACTCCTCAGCAATGATGAGATGCAGATGGGACCCTTAGGGCTGGCCAAGACAATTTAGTTACATTTCACCGGGTCTGGGACATGCGACAGAATGTCTGACGGCCGATTCCCTGCAGGCTACGATAGCCAGTCGAGGTCTCCACCAAAAGATTTCCTGTTGACTCCATGTAACTCAGAGGGACAGATTTGGGGGGGGGGGGGGGAGAAAGAAAACACAGGTGGTTAGGTATGCCCAATGTCACCTGAATAAGTAGGAACAGTATACATATTGCACCGAGTACAAGCAGGGACTCCGGCAACTAACTATGACAGCATAACTAAAAGGAGAGAGCCAGAAGGTAACACAGGCATGAGGGAACCCCGGGACATAAAGCAGCCAGCCACTACACCGTCAACAAACTCCAGTGAGCAAGCGAGTGGGGACTGACAGCATCCATACATCCCAGTTTACCAAAACACTCTATGTCTGAGGACCCTCCAGATCTACTCCTTTACCTCATAAACACCATTAACAAAAGGCTTGACTAAACAGATATGTTTTCAGCCTAGACTTAAACGCTGAGACTGTGTCTGATTCCCGAACATTACTTGGAAGGCTGTTCCATAACTGTGGGGCTTTGTAAGAAAAGGCTCTGCCCCCTGATGTAGCCTTCACTATACGAGGTACCAGCAGATAGCCTGCACCTTTTGATCTAAGTAGCGTGGCGGGTCATAGAGGAGCAGAAGTTCACTCAGGTACTGTGGTGTGAGACCATTTAGTGCTTTAAAGGTCAATAGTAGTATTTTATAATCAATACGAAATTTGATTGGGAGCCAATGCAGTGTGGATAAGACAGGGGTGATGTGGTCATATTTTCTAGTTCTAGTAAGGACTCTTGCTGCTGCATTTTGAACTAACTGGAGCTTGTTTATGCACTTATTGGAACATCCAGACAGTAAAGCATTACAGTAATCCAACCTGGAGGTAACGAAAGCATGGACTAGTTTTTCTGCATCATGCAATGACATTAAATTTCTTATCTTTGCAATATTTCTGAGATGAAAGAAAGCTATCTGGGTGATGTTATCAATGTGAGTTTCGAATGAAAGACTGGGGTCAATAATCACTCCGAGGTCTTTTACTGCTGCACGTGAAGAAACAGAAAGGCCATCCAGAGTTACTGTGTAATCAGAAAACTTACTTCTAGCTGTATGTGGTCCTAGCACAAGTACTTCAGTCTTGTCAGAGTTAAGCAGAAGGAAATTAATAAGCATCCAGTGTCTAATGTCCTTAACACATTCCTCAATTCTATTAAGCTGGTGTCTCTCATCAGGTTTTGCAGAGACATACAACTGTGTGTCATCAGCATAACAGTGGAAACTAATACAATGTTTACGAATAATATCGCCCAGAGGTAACATATATAGAGAAAAAAGCAGTGGACCCAAGACAGAACCTTGTGGAACACCAAACTTTACCTCGGAACATCTAGAAATATCACCATTTATATCAACATACTGATAACGATCAGTTAGATAAGACCTGAGCCAGAAGAGGGCCATTCCCTTAACTCCCACAACATTTTCTAGTCTATCCAGAAGAATGGAATGATCAATGGTATCAAATGCTGCACTAAGGTCAAGCAACACAAGTAGCGAGACACAGCCCTGGTCAGACGCCAACAGTAGGTCGTTTACTACTTTAACCAGTGCTGTCTCTGTGCTATGATGAGGTCTAAATCCTGACTGATACATTTCATGGATGTTATTCCTATGTAAATATGAGCATAACTGCTGTGCCACAGCTTTTTCAAGGATCTTGGAGATAAAGGGGAGGTTTGATATTGGCCGATAATTGGACAGCTGACAGGGATCAAGGTCAGGTTTTTTAATCAGGGGTTTGATAACTGCTAGTTTAAAGGATTTGGGTACATAGCCAATCGTAAGAGAAGAATTTATTATTTTTAGAAGCGGTTCAATTACTCCAGGCATTATCTGTTTGAATAGATGTGTCGGTAAGGGATCTAGTACACAAGTTGAGGCTTTTGATGTAGAGATTAATGAAAGTAATTCAGTTTCTTTTAGGGGAGTAAAACATTCTAGCTGATGATCTGATACAGTTATATTGTTAACTACAAGGTCACTTTCATTGTCTAACCTTAAATTAGTAGTTTGAATTTTTTGTCGGATATTCTCAATTTTGTCATTAAAAAAAATTCATGAAGTCGTTGCTACTACATACTGCAGGTGTGCATGTGTTGATAGTGGACTTATTCCTGGTTAATTTTGCTACAGTATTAAATAGGAATCTAGGATTATTTTTGTTATCTTCTACTAGGGAGGAGAGATATGTTGATCTCGCAGCACTAAGAGCTTTTCTATACTTCAGGAAGCTCTCCTTCCAAGCTAATTTGAACACTACCAATTTTGTTTGACGCCATTTACGTTCCAATTTTCGAGTGGTCTGTTTTAATGTGCGAGTGTCATCATTATACCAGGGTGCTAATTTTTTGTCTCTGACCATTTTCCTTTTTAGAGGAGCTACATTATCTAAAGTATGGCGGAATGTTGACTAAGCATTCAGTTGCCTGATCAAGTTCTGCAGGGGCTGACAGTGACCCAATCAAAGTTGACAGCTCTGGGAGATCATTTATAAAGCTCTGTGCAGTAGTTGACGTGAAAGTACGTTTAATACAGTAGCATGGTGAGGTGCATATATTATTACTCAGACATATTTTGAATGAGATGAGACAATGATCTGAGATAACTTCAGACTGTGGAAGTATGACTATATTGTCTACGTTTAATCTGAATGTTAGTATTAGATCAAGGGTGTGACCACCATTATGGATCGGTCCTATGACATTCTGTTTAATCCGACTGAGTCTAAGATGGACACAAACGCTGTTTTTAAAGGGTCTTCTGGGTTATCGAAGTGAATATTAAAATCTCCGACAACTAAAGCTTTGTCTAAGGAAATAACCAGATCTGAGATAAAATCTGCAAATTCAGAAAGAAACTCAGAATATGGCCCCGGGGGCCTGTAAATAATAAGCAATGGAATTAACTGGGTAGACTTATTTTTCGAGGCTACATACATTATATGAGTATGAAGAACTTCAAATGTATTAAATTTATAACCAGGTTTGTGTGTTACACCTAGATAATCGTTATAAATAACCGCGACGCCTCCTCTGCCAGTTAGACGAGGCTGGTGTATATAACTGTATCCAGGAGGACTCGCTTCATTTAATGCTATATATTCATTTGGCTTAATCCATGTTTCTGTTAAACACAGTACATTAAACTCCTGATCAGTAATGAGTTCATTAACCATTAGCGCTTTAGATGTAAGAGATCTAATATTTAATAGCCCCACCTTTAGATCAAAGGTGCTGGCAACAGCTGTACAGTCAGTATGATCTAATTTTATATTCAATAGGTTACTGGAACAAACTCTCTGAAAATTTCTACCTTTTTGTTGAGCTCGGGGAACAGACACAGTCTCGATGTAGTGGGCCCTGAGTGACGACTCTGTGCAGCTAGCAGACAGTCGGTTTAGCCTGTTCGTCTGCTCCCTGGCCTTGGCTCTGGATTGTCAGAAATTAACTAGGCCTGTTCTGAGACTATGACCTATGCTGCAGGAAATGAGAGCAGCACCTTCCCGAGTGGGATGGATACCGTCCCGCCCTAACAGGCCAGCAGTGGCCTCAAAATTAGCCCAATTATCTATAAAGCCCACACTGTTTTCAGAGCACCACCTGGACAGCCAGCAGTTCAGCGACCATAACCTGCTGTAAGCTACATTGCCATGCCACATTGGGATGGGGCCAGAGCATACTACAGCATCGGACATCGCCTTCGCTAATTTAAACACCTCTACAAAGTTACTCTTAGTAACCTCAGACTGACGAAGGCGTATATCATTAGCTCCTGCATGGATAACTATCTTTGAGAACCTGTGCTTGCCTAGGACCCTAAGATTACCTGCTATGTCTGGTGCCCTGGCTCCCGGTATACACCTGACTAAAGCTGCTGGTGCCCCTAAAGGCTGAGCTAATTTCACGTGCCGTATGATAGAGTCCCCTATAACCAGAGCTCTTTCAGGTTTCTCAGTGGGTGCATCACTAAGGAGAGCAAACCTGTTCGACACGTGACGCGGAGAGGAGTGGTGCTCCCGTGGGCGAGCCTCAGCGGTAGTTTTGGCTCTACGCTTATGCCGCAGAGCCGTCACCCATTCGCCCTGCTGTAAGGGCTCTAATGCCGGAGTTGGGGGATTGCTAACTCCACCTAGGGCATCCAGACTTTCCCTAACAGAAACTGCACTGTTCTCACGCTCACTAACCTGCTCTAAAGCCTGGACACGCGCTTCTAGCACTGTAATCTTCTCCGTCAGAGAGCTAACTAATCTGCACTTATCACAAGTAAAGCTAATAGAGCTATCGCTAGTGACGGAGGAAGAATGACTAAACATCCTGCACTCAGCACACTGAACAGGCTGAAGGTGTGCCATGATGAAAAGATTCACGTACCTTAAATGAAGATATGTTGATATTAAAGCAGATCATAAACAACAGGTCACGACTGTCCAGCCTTTTCTGATCTGAAACACACCAAATCAAATCGAGACGAGAGAGAATGAAAGAGTTTGTGCCGCCTGGAAAACGAAAATCCTATCTAGCTAAGTGGCTTCGACTGTTGTTGCTTGAAATGCTAATTAAAATTGCACTGTTAATGATCATAAGCATTCCGGCACATAACTGTCAGTGACTGGCAAAATTAACTCACCTTCTTACCTCTTTCTTTTTCGCTCACTTGTTGACTTTCCAAAGCTGAGTTTGGTTTGTTTTAGTGTAGTAGACTTCATCTTATGTCAATTTTCAGATTCCACGACTAATTGACAAACTGACTGGCTGCGGAGTCGGACCTTGATGAGACACTTCTCAGCTCTTGTATATCCCGTGGTGCTTAGCTGACTATCGCGAGGCTGCCTAATATGAAATGTTTCCAATGTCGGATATTTCAGCTTCGTTTAAAAATGATTATGTGGACTTTATTTTTAGACAAACAAATGAGAACAGGGGGATGCAAGCTGAATTTAGAATTTTCCACCGATCAAAGTCAGAACAATTTTCATCATATATTAATTTCACGTTTCTGAGTGAAAAAAAAAATACCGTGGGAAAAAAATGCCGAGGACATGACCTCGGTGTCCTCAATGGTAGTTACGGCCCTGGCCACCACCATGTTTCACAGTGGGGATGGTGTGTGCAGGGTGATGAGCAGTGTTAGTTTTCCGCCACACATAGCGCTTTGCATTTAGGCCAAAAAGTTCAACTTTGGTCTCATCTGACCAAAGCACCTTCTTCCACATGTTTGCTGTGTCCCCTACATGGCTTCTGGCAAACTGCAAACGGGACTTCTTATGCCTGTCTTTCAACAATGGCTTTCTTCTTGCCACTCTTCCAAAAAGGCCAGATTTGTGGAGTGTACGACTTATAGTTGTCCTGTGCACAGATTCTCCCACCTGAGCTGTGGATTTCTGCAGCTCCTCCAGAGTGATCATGGGCCTCTTGGCTGCTTCTCTGACCAGTGCTCTCCTTGCTCGCTCTGTCAGTTTAGGTGGACGGCCATGTCTTGGTAGGTTTGCAGTTGCGCCATACTTTTTCCATTTTTGAATGATGGATTGAACAGTGCTTCTTGAGATGTTCAGAGCTTGGGATATTTTTTTATAACCTAACCCTGCTTTAAACTTCTCCAGAACTTTATCCCTGACCTGTCTGGTGAGTTCTTTGGTCTTCGTGATGCTGTTTGTTCTTCAGTGTTCTCTAACAAACCACTGAGGCCTTCACAGAACAAGTGTATTTATGCTGAGAGTAAATTACACACAGTAGGACTCTATTAACTAATTAGATGACTTCTGAAGGCAATTGATTGCACTGGATTGTATTTAGAGGTATCAGAGTACAGGGGGCTGAATACTAATGCACACCACATTTTTCAGATTTTTATTTGTTTAAAATTTTGAAGACCATTTATCATTTTCGTTTCACTTCACAATTATGTGCTACTCTGTGTTGGTCTATCACATAAAATCTCAATAAAAAAAAAACTTTTAAGTTCGTGGTTGTAAGGTGGAAAAATGTGAAAAAGTTCAAGGGGTATGAATACTTTTTCAAGGCACTGTAAATATACTGCTAAAGCTACCCTGGAGTGGTTTAAAGGGAAACATTTAAAAGTCTTGGAATGGCCTAATCAAAGCCCAGATCTCAGTCCAATTGAGAATCTGTGGTATAGCTTGAAGATTGCTGTATACCAACACAACCCATTTAACTTGAAGGAGTTGGAGCAGTTTTGCCTTGTGGAATGGGCAAAAATCCCAGTCACTAGATGTGCTAAGGTAATAGAGACATACCCCAAGAGACTCGGAGCTGTAATTGCAGCAAAAGGCAGCTCTACAAAGTATTGACTTTGAGGGGGTGAATACCTATGCACACTCCAGATTTCTGTTTTTCGTCTTAATTATTGTTTGTGTCACAATAAAACAATTTTCACCTTTAAAGCATGAGGCATGTTGCGTAAATCAAATGGTGCTAACCCCACAAAAATCCATTTTAATTCCAGCTTGTAATGCGACAAAACAGGACAAACACAAAGGGGGATGAATACTTTTCCAAGACACTGTATGATGGTTATTGGAGCCATTAGAGATTTTTTTATTTCTTAATATTTCACCACAGAGCCCCTCTAGTTATACTGCGTTAGAATGTACAAGCAAAACCATCTATCCATCCATCCATTATCTGTAGCCGCTTATCCTGTTCTACAGGGTTGCAGGTGAGCTGGAGCCTATCCCACCTGACTATGGGCGAGAGGCGGGGTACACCCTGGACAAGTTGCCAGATCATCGTAGGGCTGACACAGAGACAAACAACTATTCACACTCTCATTCACACCTATGGTCAATTTAGAGCCACCAGTTAACCTAATAGCAGGGCGGACAAACCCAGCTTTTACATAAAAGCTGGTGCAAATGGAGATACAAGCACCAAATTTGGTACAGTGATACTCCATGGGCTATTGATAATTTTTAGCCAATTGGCCATTCAAAAATCCAAGATGGCTGCCATTTTTCAAGATGGCCACCAAACTGGTCACCCGAGATCGTATTTTTGCTGAGAGGCATTGTTTTCATTTTTTTCTTCGGCGCTTTTTGCCAAATCATTGATTCCAGCATTGACTATGACTATTTTACAATCTGAGAAGTGAATTGTGTTTCCCTTTTGAAATTTGTTAGCAGTTTTTGTTCTGAAATTCCTATTTTTGGCGTCAATAACACTCATCTGAATAAGGATGGAAATGAAAGATTGTGGTTGACTGTCTTTTTCTAGACTTAAGAAGTTTTATCTATCTATCTATCTATCTATCTATCTATCTATCTATCTATCTATCTATCTATCTATCTATCTGTCTGTCTGTCTGTCTGTCTGTCTGTCTATCTATCTATCTATCTATCTATCTATCTATCTATCTATCTATCTATCTATCTATCTATCTTTCTTAGTTTTTATTTCTAATGGAGTGACTGTCAAGCACTACCAGGGCACACTGGTGACATCATTGCTGTGAAACCTAGCATGGGGTTCAGTGTCAGCTGAGGTTTTGTAGATTACTAACTTCAGTATCCCAAATGCTGATTAGCAAACCCCAATCATGTTAATCAGCCGCACCTGAATTGACAGGATGTGCCAGCACGGGAGAGCCGAGCCAAGGATAACGGGGTTTTAGTTAACCGAATGGTGTACAGATCACATGGGACTAATGACACTGGATGAACGATCGGGCTAGGTGAATGACAGAGAGCAGGATCCTAGTTGAATCCCATACATTACAGTGCTTTTTCTTAGGGTGGTAAAAGGATAGCCCCTCGACCCTAGAGCACAAGAAGTCAGGAAGTATGGAAATCTCCAAGAAATCATGGTCCACAGACTGGACCAAGTGCTATCTTTGTCAGCAAGACAAAAAGGAAACCCTTAAGAGTCCACAGACAAATCCTGTCAGAAAAGAAGGAGATTGTTACAGTGGTTTGGCAAGGAACATTCCTTGGTTTCACTCGCTGAACGCAATGCCCATCAAAATTGACATGGACAGGCTCAATGAGGGTCACAGAATTGAAGAGACAATGAAGAGTAACAGGGCACAATATCATGAGAGTTGTAGGCTCCTTTTTAACAACTTGAAAGTACAGAGGGCCCAGAAAAGATCAGCTTCTGCAGCCGAGACAGAAGACTGCAGCAGTAGCAAGATACCTCGAAGACTGAGTGAAGTGAGCAAGCTGTGAAGACTTTCGAAGCCTATGCTGACAAAGACATCATTCCCAAAGTAGATTGTTACTGTGCCAAATACAGAAGGGTCGATGTAGTCTTCGATGAGTATAGAACTTCAAGTCTGAAATGTGAAGCCAGGCTGAAACAGGGAAAAGGAGTCAGGAGAAGAGTCACAGGAACTAGCAAGACCCCGGCAAACTGGAAGAGTTTTCTGAGAGACGACAGAAACAAGAAGGAGCTTTTCTGTTTTCTTGCTGAGAAAATTTGTGATGCACGGCTGACAGGCATGGTTGTTGTGACGAAAGGAGAGACAGCAATAAGCAACAGAGACAGAGCCAATGAAGGTGTGTCCCCATGTTCTCATGAAGAATCAGACACGAGAATATTCATACATGCGAAAGATGCAACAAAGGAGGGCAGCAAATCCCTTATCATCAAAGCAAATGACACTGACGTGTTGGTCATTGCAATATCTGTACTGTCTTCACTACAGAAGCTTGGACTTGAGCATATGTGGATCTTCTTTGGTCAGGGAACAAAGGCGCGATGGAGTCCAGTTTGTGATGTAGTTTCAGCAATCGGGCCTAGAAAAACCAGTGGAATCCTATATTTCCATGCTTTCACTGGCTGTGACGGCGTTTCTGGCTTCCGTGGAAAGGGAAAAAAAACTGCATGGCAAACATGGAATGTATGTGATGATGAGGTATCAGATGTCTTCACCAGACTCAGCCATCGACCTGCAACAGTCACAGATGATGACCTGCAACAGCTTGAGAAGTTTGTTGTTCTCATGTATGACAGGTCTAGTGCAACCACACATGTGAATGAAGCTCGATTGCATCTGTTTGCTCGAAAACAGAGAGCGTATGACTCTATCCCACCAATGCATGCAGCTCTCAGGGAGCATGCAAAGCGTGCTGCATATCAGGCAGGAATAATTTGGGGACAGGCAACAGTCCGCCTTCCAGACTTCAATAGTCCTTCCAGTTGGGGATGGACTCAGAACGGAGATGCATGGGAGATATGCTGGACAGTTCTACCACCAATCGCAACAAGCTGCCAAGAGCTTACCAAGTGTTCCTGTAAGAAGAACTGCAGTCAGAAGTGCAAATGTTACAGCTCAGGTCTTCCATGTACTGTGCTGTGCAGCTGTGTGCGTGAACAGCAGTAAACAATGTGAGTTGTGAACAGATGTGACTCACTCCTAGATGCCTCAGTAGCAAACAATGTGGAGTTGTGAACATACAGTGGTGCTTGAAAGTTTGTGAACCCTTAAGAATTTTCTATATTTCTGCATAAATATGACCTAAAACATCATCAGATTTTCACACAAGTCCTAAAAGTATATAAAGAGAACCCAGTTAAACAAATGAGACAAAAAATATTATACTTGATCATTTATTTATTGAGGAAAATGACCCAATAGTACACATCTGTGAGTGGCAAAAGTATGTGAACCTCTAGGATTAGCAGTTAATTTAAAGGTGAAATTAGAGTCAGGTGTTTTCAATCAATGGGATGACAATCAGGTGTGAGTGGGCACCCTGTTTTATTTAAAGAAAAGGGATCTATCAAAGTCTGATCTTCACAACACATGTTTGTGGAAGTGTATCATGGCACGAACAAAGAAGATTTCTGAGGACCTCAGAAAAAGTGTTGTTGATGCTCATCAGGCTGGAAAAGGTTACAAAACCATCTCTAAAGAGTTTGGACTCCACCAATCCACAGTCAGACAGATTGTGTACAAATGGAGGAAATTCAAGACCATTGTTACCCTCCCCAGGAGTGGTCGACCAACAAAGATCACTCCAAGAGCAAGGCATGTGATAGTCGACGAGGTCACAAAGTACCCCAGAGTAACTTCTAAGCAACTGAAGGCCTCTCTCACATTGGCTAATGTTAATGTTCATGAGTCCACCATCAGGAGAACACTGAACAACAATGGTGTGTATGGCAGGGTTGCAAGGAGAAAGCCACTGCTCTCCAAAAAGAACATTGCTGCTCGTCTGCAGTTTGCTAAAGATCACATGGACAAGCCAGAAGGCTATTGGAAAAAATGTTTTGTGGACGGATGAGACCAAAATAGAACTTTTTGGTTTAAATGAGAAGCGTTATGTTTGGAGAAAGGAAAACACTGCATTTCAGCATAAGAATCTTATCCCATCTGTGAAACATGGTGGTGGTAGTATCATGGTTTGGGCCTGTTTTGCTGCATCTGGGCCAGGACGGCTTGCCATCATTGATGGAACAATGAATTCTGAATTATACCAGCGAATTCTAAAGGAAAATGTCAGGACATCTGTCCATGAACTGAATCTCAAGAGAAGGTGGGTCATGTAGCAAGACAACGACCCTAAGCACACAAGTCATTCTACCAAAGAATGGTTAAAGAAGGATAAAGTTAATGTTTTGGAATGGCCAAGTCAAAGTCCTGACCTTAATCCAATCAAAATGTTGTGGAAGGACCTGAAGTGAGCAGTTCATGTGAGGAAACCCACCGACATCCCAGAGTTGAAGCTGTTCTGTACGGAGGAATGGGCTAAAATTCCTCCAAGCCGGTGTGCAGGACTGATCAACGGTTACTGGAAATGTTTAGTTGCAGTTATTGCTGCACAAGGGGGTCACACCAGATACTGAAAGCAAAGGTTCATATACTTTTGCCACTCACAGATATGTAATATTGGATCATTTTCCTCAATAAATAAATGACCAAGTATAATATTTTTGTCTCATTTGTTTAACTGGGTTCTCTTTATCTACTTTTAGGACTTGTGTGAAAATCTGATGATGTTTTAGGTCATATTTATGCAGAAATATAGAAAATTCTAAAGGGTTCACAAACTTTCAAGCACCACTGTATGTCTCACTATTGCATGTACAGTCTGACATGAACTGAACTCAAGTTCAACATCTAGATTTATCCACGGGCGCAGATAGAGGGGGGATGGGGGGATTCGTCCCACCCAGATTTAAATTCACCTCGTTCGGTCTCCCCCACTTATAGGGAGGAAAAAACGTCTATGCTGTCTTTCTTTGCATAAGGCAAACCTCACGGAAAAATCAAAAGACTAATTACCATTTGGTTTATTGAGGTGCACAGCAGTACAGACATAGTTGCAACTGCGCAGACTGCACAGGTTGCGAGCTCGAGCTTGGTTGCTATGGTTACCCACAACAAGTTTGACAGGCATATCGGGGACAGCTCCTCCTAGTTCAGGACCCCAACACGGCATGATGAAGGGTGCCAAAAGGCAGAAAACGATTGCATCGTTTTTTCAAAAAAAAAAACGACTGTAAGTAAATTGTGCCTTACTTTATCATATCACCTTGCAATTTTTTGATAGTCTGTTCAAAGTAATGTCGTAGTGAAAGTAAAATCGTACGGAGTAGAGATGCCTTTCTGGTAGCCTCCTTCTTTCGGTGGTAGCCTGTAGATACAGTGCTCAGAAGGCAGTTTTAATGTTTAATCTGGCGTTCCCTGCCATAATTTCAGCGAGCATATTGTTTCATAAGGAAACTTTGTGAAGAGTTGTTGGCTGACTGCCGCTCACACAACACACAGGCATAGTTAGAAAGTCAGGATGCACTGGTTTACACTTTACACACACACACGTAGCCCAGCCTCTCGCTATGGTTAACAGTTGGAACTTAGCGGTTTTAAAACTAGTTTTGCAGTTTTGCAATTTCTGTGCGTGATGATAATGTGTAAACTTTGGATTTCCATAGGCTATGTTAAAATGTTATCATTGTCCTGGCCTGCAGGTAGTTCCTGGTGATGGCAGTGAGGGAGGTGAAATAACATGTATACACACTACCGTTCAAAAGTTTGGGGTCACCCAGACAATTTTGTGTTTTCCATGAAAAGTCACACTTTTATTTCCCACCATAAGTTGTAAAATGAATAGAAAATATAGTCAAGCCATTTTTCTGGCCATTTTGAGCATTTAATCGACCCCACAAATGTGATGCTCCAGAAACTCAATCTGCTCAAAGGAAGGTCAGTTGACTGACTACGGGCGAATGATTAGAAAATCCTTGTACAATCATGTTAGCACAGCTGAAAACAGTTTAGCTCTTTAGAGAAGCTATAAAGCTAACATGATTGTACAAGGGTTTTCTAATCATCCATTAGCCTTCTGAGGCAATGAGCAAACACATTGTACCATTAGAACACTGGAGTGATAGTTGCTGGAAATGGGCCTCTATACACCTATGGAGATATTGCACCAAAAACCAGACATTTGCAGCTAGAATAGTCATTTACCACATTAGCAATGTATAGAGTGCATTTCTGATTAGTTTAAAGTGATCTTCATTGAAAAGAACAGTGCTTTTCTTTCAAAAATAAGGACATTTCAAAGTGACCCCAAACTTTTGAACGGTAGTGTGTGTATATATATATATATATATATATATATATATATATATATATATACACACAGTGGTGCTTAAAAGTTTGTGAACCCTTTAGAATTTTCTATATTTCTGCAAAAATATGACCCAAAACATCATCAGATTTTCACACAAGTCCTAAAAGTAGATAAAGAGAACCCAGTTAAACAAATGAGACAAAAATATTATACTTGGTCATTTATTTATTGAGGAAAATGATCCAATATTACATGTCTGTGAGTAGCAAAAGTATGTGAACCTTTGCTTTTAGTATCTGGTGTGACCCCCTTGTGCAGCAATAACTGCAACTAAACGTTTCCGGTAACTGTTGATCAGTCCTGCACACCGGCTTGGAGGAATTTTAGCCCATTCCTCCGTACAGAACAGCTTCAACTCTGGGATGTTGGTGGGTTTCCTCACATGAACTGCTCGCTTCAGGTCCTTCCACAACATTTTGATTGGATTAAGGTCAGGATTTTGACTTGGCCATTCCAAAACATTAACTTTATTCTTCTTTAACCATTCTTTGGTAGAACGACTTGTGTGCTTAGGGTCGTTGTCTTGCTGCATGACCCACCTTCTCTTGAAATTCAGTTCATGGACAGATGTCCTGACATTTTCCTTTAGAATTCCCTGGTATAATTCAGAATTCATTGCTCCATCAATGATGGCAAGCCATCCTGGCCCAGATGCAGCAAAACAGGCCCAAAACACGATACTACCACCACCATGTTTCACAGATGGGATATGGTTGTTATGCTGGAATGCAGTGTTTTCCTTTCTCCAAACTTAACGCTTCGCTTCTCATTTAAACCAAATTGTTCTATTTTGGGCTCAGCCGTCCACAAAACATTTTTCCAATAGCCTTCTGGCTTGTCCATGTGATCTTTAGCAAACTGCAGACAAGCAGCAAGTTTTTTGGAGAGCAGTGGCTTTCTCCTTGCAACCCTGTCATGCACACCATTGTTGTTCAGTGTTCTCCTGATGGTGGACTCATGAACATTAACATTAGCCAATGTGAGAGAGGCCTTCAGTTGCTTAGAAGTTACCCTGGGGTCCTTTGTGACCTCGCCAACTATTACACGCCTTGCTCTTGGAGTGATCTTTGCTGGTGTACCACTCCTGGGGAGGGTAACAATGGTCTTGAATTTCCTCCATTTGTACACAATCTGTCTGACTGTGGATTGGCGGAGTCCAAACTCTTTAGAGATGGTCTTGTAACCTTTTCCAGCCTGATGAACATCAACAACGCTTTTTCTGAGGTCCTCAGAAATCTCCTTTGTCCGTGCCATGATACACTTGCACAAACGTGTTGTGAAGATCAGACTTTGATAGATCCCTGTTCTTTAAATAAAACAGGGTGCCCACTCACACCTGATTTGTCATCCAATTGATTGAAAACACCTGACTCAAATTTCACCTTCAAATTAACTGCTAATCCTAGAGGTTCACATACTTTTGCCACTCACAGATATGTAATATTGGATCATTTTCCTCAATAAATAAATGACCAAGTATCATATTTTTGTCTAATTTGTTTAACTGGGTTCTCTTTATCTACTTTTAGGACTTGTGTGAAAATCTGATGATGTTTTGGGTCATATTTATGCAGAAATATAGAAAATTCTAAAGGGTTCACAAACTTTCAAGCACCACTGTATATATATATATATATATATATATATATATATATATACACAAAATGGAATCATTTGCTGACAGCTCAGTCCCCCCCAGTTCAAAAATCCTATCTGCGCCCCTGGATTTATTGCATAGTGAAGAAAGTTAAATCAAAGAGGTGTCTAATCCAAAAAAGAACAGCTGCCATCTTGAACCTTACAATGACTACAACAGTGTATTTCCAGATAGATATTTGGTTCAGTTTGACAAACAGCCTCTAATAATATGTTGATTCTTAACACCCGGTCAATCAGATAATGGCAACGCTTTGTTGAGAAAAAAGATGATTCTGAAGGCCTAAATGGCAGCCATCCTGAAAAATGCTGCCATTTTGAATTGCCGATAGTTCAGATGGCTAGATCTGACCAAATGTCATTAATGTGTATTCAAGTAATGACGTTAATAATTGTTAACATATACAGCCACTAGCATGAAGAACCAGTGCCTATTGAGACATCTTGGATTTTCAAGTGGCCAATCGGACAGATTTGATGCATGTCCCCAAGAAAAGCCACATGCCAAGCTTCATGCTTGTATCACCATTTGCACGATTTTCTCATTACCTGCTCTGCTATAACCTGCATGTTTTTGGACTGTGGGGGAAACCGGAGCACCCGGAGGAAACCCATGCAGACACGGGGAGAACATGCAAACTCCACACAGAAAGGCCCTCGCCAGCCACGGGGCTCGAACCCAGAACCTTCTTGCTGTGAGGCAACAGTGCTAACCACTACACCACCGTGCTGCCCCTACAAGCAAAACCATTTGGATTATCTCATCTCATTATCTCTAGCCACTTTATCCTGTTCTACAGGGTCGCAGGCAAGCTGGAGCCTATCCCAGCTGACTACGGGCGAAAGGCGGGGTACACCCTGGACAAGTTGCCAGGTCATCACAGGGCTGACACATAGACACAGACAACCATTCACACTCACATTCACACCTACGCTCAATTTAGAGTCACCAGTTAACCTAACCTGCATGTCTTTGGACTGTGGGGGAAACCGGAGCACCCGGAGGAAACCCACGCGGACACGGGGAGAACATGCAAACTCCACACAGAAAGGCCCTCGCCGGCCCCAGGGCTCGAACCCGGACCTTCTTGCTGTGAGACGACAGCGCTAACCACTACACCACCGTGCCACCCGTTTGGATTATATTAACAGTATTTTGTTTGTTTTATTAACCCTTTGATGCAAAACATATGCACACCCCTTCTAATGCACAACATGGGTCAAAAATGACCCGCATTCATTTTCCAGGTTATTTCATGCTGACTGAGTTTTTCTTTGCGCTATCTTTTGAAATCAATTTATTTTATGATTGAATATTCCAAGTATTCTTTAAATATCTTGTTTTTAATTACCACAAATCATTAATTTAATTTTTTCTTTCCTACTTTATGAACAAAAATACTTTTTATATTACGACACATGGGTCATCCAAGTGTGATTTAAAATTAAATATCTTAATACTATAATGATAATTTGTTTCAAGTAATTACTTTAGCAGTGAATGGGGCCAGTTATTTATTTATTAACTATGTAGTTAGCTAAGCCAACTACAATAAAATTAGCTAACTAAAGTAGAATATGTCAACAGCTCGGTAGCTAATAGTAATTACTTGTACCTTTCTGACAAGTAATCTACTCACTCTCAAGGGAACCTAAACATAATCAATTTTTTTTTTAAGGTAATGTTAGAACAATTGAAAAACATTACTTCCATGTATTAGATGGGTAAAGGGCGCTGTGCTGAGCTGTGAAATGTCTGACACAAGCACAATTCACAGTTCCCACCAAACGCTGGAGTAAATGCATGCGGGTCGGTTCTGACCCATGTGTGTAAACTTGATGTAGAATTACAAAAGCTGTGCTTGTTCATAACTTAAGAAAGGAAAAATAAAAATGATGATTTGTGCTAAACAAAAACAAGATATTTACTGCATATTTGGAAAAGTAAATGATAAAATGAATTTATTTCAAAAGTATATCATAGAAACACTCAGCCATACATGAAATAACCTGGAAAATGAATGCAGGTCGTTTTTGACCCATGTTGTGCATTAGAAGGGTAGTGATACAAAAAGGGTTTTTATTCAAAAAGTAAGAAGGAAAAAATAAAATAAGGATGTATGATGATCAAAAACAAGTTAATTGAGGAATACCTTGAATACTGAATGATGGAATTAATTTATTGCAAAGATATAGAAGATAAAAACTCAGCCGGGTCACTTTTGACCCATGTTTTGCATCAAAGGGTTAAAATAATCAGATTTTACATTCTGGGCGGCACAGTGTTGTAGTGGTTAGCGCTGTTGCCTCACAGCAAGAAGGTCCTGGGTTCGAGCCCCGTGGCCGGCGAGGGCCTTTCTGTGCGGAGTTTGCATGTTCTCCCCATGTCCGCGTGGGTTTCCTCCGGGTGCTCCAGTTTCCCCCACAGTCCAAAGACATGCAGGTTAGGTTAACTGGTGACTCTAAATTGACCGTAGGTGTGAATGTGAGTGTGAATGGTTGTCTGTGTCTATGTGTCAGCCCTGTGATGACCTGGCGACTTGTCCAGGGTGTACCCCGCCTTTCGCCCATAGTCAGCTGGGATAGGCTCCAGCTTGCCTGCGACCCTGTAGAAGGATAAAGCGGCTAGAGATAATGAGATGAGATGAGATTTTACATTCTGGGCGGCACAGTGTTGTAGTGGTTAGCGCTGTTGCTTCACAGCAAGAAGGTCCGGGTTCGAGCCCCGTGGCCGGCGAGGGCCTTTCTGTGCGGAGTTTGCATGTTCTCCCCGTGTCTGCGTGGGTTTCCTCCGGGTGCTTCGTTTTCCCCCACAGTCCAAAGACATGCAGGTTAGGTTAACTGGTGACTCTAAATTGAGCGTAGGTGTGAATGTGAGTGTGAATGGTTGTCTGTGTCTATGTGTCAGCCCTGTGATGACCTGGCGACTTGTCCAGGGTGTACCCCGCCTTTCGCCCGTAGTCAGCTGGGATAGGCTCCAGCTTGCCTGCGACCCTGTAGAACAGGATAAAGCAGCTAGAGATAATGAGATGAGATTTTACATTCTGGGCGGCACTGTGGTGTAGTGGTTAGCGCTGTCGCCTCACAGCAAGAAGGTCCGGGTTCGAGCCCCGTGGCCAGCGAGGGCCTTTCTGTGTGGAGTTTGCATGTTCTCCCCGTGTCCGCGTGGGTTTCCTCCGGGTGCTCTGGTTTCCTCCACAGTCCAAAGACATGCAGGTTGGGTTAACTGGTGGCTCTAAATTGACCGTAGGTGTGAATGTGAGTGTGAATGGTTGTCTGTGTCTATGTGTCAGCCCTGTGATGACCTGGCGACTTGTCCAGGGTGTACCCCGCCTTTCGCCCGTAGTCAGCTGGGATAGGCTCCAGCTTGCCTGCGACCCTGTAGAATAGGATAAAGCAGCTAGAGATAATGAGATGAGATTTTACATTCTGGGCGGCACTGTGGTGTAGTGGTTAGCGCTGTCGCCTCACAGCAAGAAGGTCCGGGTTCGAGCCCCGTGGCCAGCGAGGGCCTTTCTGTGTGGAGTTTGCATGTTCTCCCCGTGTCCGCGTGGGTTTCCTCCGGGTGCTCTGGTTTCCTCCACAGTCCAAAGACATGCAGGTTAGGTTAACTGGTGACTCTAAATTGACCGTAGGTGTGAATGTGAGTGTGAATGGTTGTCTGTGTCTATGTGTCAGCCCTGTGATGACCTGGCGACTTGTCCAGGGTGTACCCCGCCTTTCGCCTGTAGTCAGCTGGGATAGGCTCCAGCTTGCCTGCGACCCTGTAGAACAGGATAAAGTGGCTAGAGATAATGAGATGAGATGAGAAAAATAATTGGAATATTCTCTCTCTCTCACACACACACACACCTCTTTCCCCACATATCTTTTCTGACATGTCTCTTATAATTTCCTCTTTTTCTCCCTTGGAGTGTGGAGATTATTCATCATTCATGTCCCTAAATCTCCTGCGACAAAATGGAAGCGGAACTATATTAATCCGGATCTTGGTCAGGGGAACGCAATGAATGTTGCACCGCAGCGGAAACTGCTGGAGCTGTTTGAAATGAGTCTTATTACAATGAACGGTTGTTTTTTGGATATGGCAGCTTCCTCGCTGACTTTGTGTATTATATAGATGATCGTGTCGCTTCAGTGAATTAAAGAGAACTCGCACAGGCTTTCTCCCGGCCGGACTGATGAAGTCGATGGTAGGTTAGAAGAAGCGTCTGTTTAATGCCCGGAGTGTCAACAACCCAGTCATGATGCTTCGTTAGCAGCTAGCTAGCTAACTGTTTACCTGCCTTTAATGCACGTTAATTTTCTGCGTTGGAAAAATGTCTGTATTCTAATGTCAGATCACTTGCTTTTTTTTTCTTTTAAAATAATTTAGGCTGCTATCAATAATAATCTGGTAACATTCAAAAGAAAGGCTTGTGTGTCCTGGGCTATAAAGTGAAGTTCAGCAGCCTCATCCGTTCTGCTTGTGGTGTCACCTCTATACAATGAGAATGAAGCTCAAGCTGAAGACTGTGTTCCTGCTTTACTTTATGGTCTCCCTACTAGGCCTCATCTATGCCCTCATGCAGTTAGGTAAGACTGGTGTAGCTTAATTCTCCTGTCAATGCAATTGATAAACTGCTTACTTACACTACCGTTCAAAAGTTTGGGGTCACCCAGACAATTTTGTGTTTTCCATGAAAAGTCACACTTTTATTTACCACCATAAGTTGCAGGGCTGCCAACTTTTCAAAATTCCTTGGAGTGAGATTTTTTTTTTGGGGGGGTCGATGGCAAAATTTTTCTGCACACCATGCAGTAAGTGGGGAATTTTGTATTCAGTTTGATATTCACTTGTCCCCCTGCATTCTGGTGTTTGTTTGTGGGTCGTCCAGCTGGAGATGGACAATGGGAGGGTTGAGATTTTGGATTTAGTAGATGTTCCTGCATTCTGGTGGATTTTTGGAGTGGCCTGCTGTGCCATACCTACATTCTTTTACACCCTGACTTGCCAGGCCTTCAGCTTGTGGCCAACAAAAGCACCAAGTTTTGGCTTAAACGCCCCCACACTAGAAAACTACAGATGACTGCCAATGTTCCTGTAGCCCTATAGACCTGTGTTTCAGATTTAAAGGCAAGTTCATGTTTGAAACTATTTCATCAGCTAAGCCTAAACACCTTCTGAATTGAAACTAAATGTTAAGTTTTTAATAACTGTTGCAAAAATAAGATTGTCCCTCACTGACTATTCATTATGCATTTAAGGGCTTTCCCCACCACTGGGTTCAGCAGAAGATTGGCATGGGGAAAAATATCAACAGCAAAAGAACAAATAAAATGTTTAAACAGTAAGCAAAATGTGCATGTGCTACAAGAAACATTAAAATGATTAAGTTTGAACAGTACTGAAACACAAAAAGCTGAACCTTGGCCATAGGTGGGAATGTGCACACAAAGTTGGGCTTAAAAATTTTGGTCATACTTAAATAAGCTATATTAATAGATTTCTTATTAATTTATTTCTTATCTATGTTTCTTATTAGTAATAGAGCATTCGTCAGGGCCTGTTATCTGACAAATATTCTCTACCTGTCTTGCCCTCTTTGAAACCCTGTCTCCTCAGTATATTGTTCTGTCTTTTTTTTTTTATTATTCACAAGTTCAAGTTCTTTGATATTACAGGTGACCATGCTTTATTTACTTTAACTGAGCAATTACATACATCATAAGTAATTAAAAATAAATACCCTGTAAATAAACAATAGGTATGTTGGCTAACGGCTCTTCTTGCATTTGTAATATTATCTCTTACTTGCTTTATTTTACAACATTTCCTGTATGGCTTCAAATAAAGTCATAAAGTATGATAACATACAGTAAACAAACTAAAAATGCACCTTAATAACCGTGTGCTAAGGAGGTGCTCTCCCGTGCTGCTTGTTGGGGAAGATAGAGGCTGTGGCATGGCAGTAGGCCTATAATGATATTTAGCATGCCTAGTACACAGCTCTCAATATGGCATTAAATATTTTCACAACACTTATAGGCTAAAACGATTCAGAAACTTTATACAAGTTCATAATTACGCCAGTAGCACCACACATTGGCGTGCATATGTACAAACCTGTCTGAGACACCAGTCTTCAACTCGGACACCTTCTTCTCTCTCCTCTTCCTCTAAATTGACGGTAGGCAATTATCCAACTTCCAGCGAGTGCAGCATCATTAGATGCGCCACCTACCATAGGGGAGTGTGTACAGAAGGGAACACCTCTCTGCCTGTTTAGCCGTGCGTAAGGCGTAATTGATCAATTGCAAGTGGTTGGCGCGACGCAATGGGTAGCCTAGATTAAATAGATAAACTAGATTTTTTTCTAGCGTGAGAAATCGGAGGTATGGCGTGTGAGCGTGTGGAGACAATCAAATGCGTGTGTCTCACACTCATTGCGTGAGAGTTGGCAGCCCAGAAGTTGTAAAATGAATAGAAAATATAGTCAAGACATTTTTCTGGCCATTTTGAGCATTTAATCGACCCCACAAATGTGATGCTCCAGAAACTCAATCTGCTCAAAGGAAGGTCAGTTTTATAGCTTCTCTAAAGAGCTCAACTGTTTTCAGCTGTGCTAACATGATTGTACAAGGGTTTTCTAATCATCCATTAGCCTTCTGAGGCAATGAGCAAACACACTGTACCATTAGAACACTGGAGTGAGAGTTGCTGGAAATGGGCCTCTATACACCTATGGAGATATTGCACCAAAAACCACACATTTGCAGCTAGAATAGTCATTTACCACATTAGCAATGTATAGAGTGCATTTCTGATTAGTTTAAAGTGATCTTCATTGAAAAGAACAGTGCTTTTCTTTCAAAAACAAGGACATTTCAAAGTGACCCCAAACTTTTGAACGGTAGTGTAAATCCATGGATTATTATTATTTTCTTCCCAGGCCAGCGCTGTGACTGCAGAGAACATGACTTGCCCAAGGATCGAACCATCTCCCAATTGCGAGGGGAGTTACATAAGCTGCAAGAACAAATAAAAAAATCAGAGGCGTCAAAAGCCTCAAAGCAATCTAGTTTGCCTACAATCTTTGTAATAACACCTACCTATGCAAGGTATACATCTGTCTACATTTGATTTTTGTATGAACAATTTTTTTGAGACTAAATTTTCTGAAAGGGTAATACTAAATTTCATTCCCCAACAAACTCTCTTTACTTCCTCTAGACTGGTGCAGAAAGCTGAGCTCACACGCTTGTCCCACACTTTTCTGCATGTACCTCAGCTCCACTGGATCGTGGTGGAGGATTCTTCCAGCCCGACAGAGCTGGTCCGAAACTTTCTTGCTGTTTCTGGACTGACCTACACTCACCTACACGTACTGACGCCTAAAGATAGGAAACTGCAGGAAGGTGACCCTCACTGGCTGAAGCCTCGTGGGGCTGAGCAGAGGAACGAGGGTTTGCGCTGGCTCAGGGAGAAGGCTGCTGCTGACAAGGGGAAAGGGTTCGCCTTCAACAGTGCTGTCATCTACTTTGCCGATGATGATAACACGTATAGCCTGCAGCTCTTTGAGGAGGTGAGCAACTTCAGCCAAGATAAAAGATTGGAAAGGTATCATTAATGTGTACCCTGTAAGTGTAATGTTAAATAATCTTTGCAAAATGTTTCAAATGCAAATTTATTCATCACTAACAGTGAAGTTACCAAAGCATTTAGGGTCTGTGGTTAGAAGCACAATGTTATCCTTTTAATAATTTCTCTATCAGACGTGATTGTACTTTTTTTTAACCTTTCTAGCATTTGGCAGATGTTCTTTGAAGCATCCACAAAAGAATTCCTGATGTCTAGTAATACTTTAAGCTAAATATCTGTAAGAGAGAAATTATTGCAAAAAGTTTAATATAGTAACAAAAACAAGTACAACTTGATGGAGGTGCTTCTGCTGCGAACAAATGTAAAACTTCGTTACAATTTTTATGTCCGAAATACCCTTTAAACAGGAAGGAAGCTACTGAAGAATAGTGAAGCTACTGTCTTTATTCAAGTGCACATCACGGGTAAATTCAGGAGCAAGATCAGTGTAATTCTCCTATTTTTATATTAAACTTTGGTCAAATATCTGTTGCATTTTGTGCAATTTTTTTTACCTTGCGCAATACCAGAAAAATTCAGTTGAAATCAAGCCATTTGAGGCGAATTGGTCCGCCTCTGAAAAAACTTGGCATTTGAATTTCCCGGCAAACATTGATTTTCGTGACGTCACGTGCGGGACGCCTCCCTCTGAATCCTACGTCAGCGCTAGCCTGGCTAACACGACTTCAAAGCTCTACGAGCTATTGGTCTGGCCAAGATATTAAGCCCAACTGTTTCCCAGAGCCCGTGGTTGACCCGCCTCCCTGAAATGCCTCAGTTTGCTACTGGTCGAAGCCAGAAAAGGCTGTGACGAAGCTTAAACCAATCACATCACTCTTTCCTCTGACGTATGCGACGCGACGGGGCTAACTGGTAGATTAAACTCTTACCGAAGCCGGTCGGGAGCAAGGCGAAAACGTCCTTCCTTTCAATAAATACCTCCAGGGCTGCTCTTTGCTCTGTTTTCAATGAGAACTTCCCGTTGAATGCTTTCAATACAGCATCTATGTGTAATAGATGCGGAAGCGTGAATGAAGCGCTTCCGGCGTAGATTCTGTAAACAATCTATGGCTTCCGGTCGCAGTTCTACTACGTCAGTGCCTTGAACACGCCTCTACCCAGGACCCAGGGCCGTTGGAGATGCTCAAAGTTGATTGGTTCCCGATTTTTCGGGAGCTTGGAAGAGCTGTAGATAGCTTGCCTGGCCAGACTAAGCTCGCAACAGGCCCTCGTGTTGCGTCACGCTTAGGATGGGCAGGCCCAGGCTATGTCAGCGCTGGTTTGTTGATGAGAAAACGACCTGGTGGTTTTCTGCAAATTTCTTCAACGTTATCGCGTAATTATTAAAATGGTTAACAGATGTATCGTAGGAGGGGGTAGCAACACCAATCATGATGGGATTAGTACTCATCATTTTCCAAAAGACCGGACAATGAGAGAGAAATGGGAGCACTTCGTGCGAGGCACCCGGAAAAATTGGCTACATGCTACAGACTACAGCATTATTTATGGTGCTCACTTCACAAGGCCCGACGACTTTGAGAACTCTTTGCAGTGGGAAATGGGCTTCGTGAGGCAACTTGATCTGAAAAAAGACGCAGTTCCATCTGTTAGAATGCCCAAAGCAACACCGTCCCCATCTGTGTCAGCGTCACCAAAGGAGCCAGCCGTGTTCGTCTCCCCTGACAGAAGGCAAAGTGTTATTTACATCCCCGGTGTTGTCTCCGTCGTCTTCACTACTTGAATCATCATCAAATCCAAACAGATGAAGCCCTAATTCTGACATCTCATTATATTCTTCATCCAAAGGTGAAGTAACATTGCGCTCAGGTGACAATTCCATATTTCAATGCAAAATGGCTAGCTACTAAACTTGGTCTACACAGGCTGTGTATTGAAACTGTGCAAGCTCTTGCAGCCTGCTGGCGCTTCCGCAGGTGACGTCACGAATCTGGCTCCAGACTCCTTTGGGATTTTTCCAGATGCATTTTATTTTATTTTTTTCTGCTGTAGACAGATGGCCTTGTGCAAAATTACCCTTCTGGATGAGTGTGTAAAGGGACATACTTTCATAAAAAAAAAAAAAAAGGAAATTGGTCCAGGATATGCACTTTAAAGAAGGTGACAGTCATCAGAAGATAAGGAGGAAATGGAGGATTAAAAAGTTAAGGGATAAGAGGGTTAAGGAATGGGTGGTGTAGTGGTGAGCACTGTTGCCTCACAGCAAGAAGGTTCTGGGTTTTAATCCCACAGCCGACCTTTCTGCGTAGAGTTTGCATGTTCTCCCCGTGGGTTTTGGTTTCCCCCACAGTCCAAAGACATGCAGATTAGGTAAAATACCCAGCCACTGGGGTTGTATAAGGTGGTGTTTACATTAGACCGTATCCGTCTCGTTTTTGTCACGGATGCACTGTCCGTTCACATTAAAACGCCGGGAAACGACTCCACAGGCGGAACAACTTGAATCCGCCAGGGCCCACGTATTCAACCCAGTTCGTATCTGATCCGGTGCTGTGTAAACATTGAGGAACGTGGAAACGCTGTGCTGAGCTCTAGCTGACGTCGTCATTGGACGACGTCACTGTGACATCCACCTTCCTGATTTGCTGGCGTTGGGATCTCACACACAGCAGCTCAGTCCCGAATCACTGCTCGCGCGCACTGTGAGCTGTGCAGGGCCGGAGTGCGCACCCTCCAGAGGGCACTCGCTGTTCAGGGCGGAGTGATTTGGAGCGCAGGAGGAAGCGCTGAGCCGCACTGAGGTTTATTTACACATTTCAACTTATTTACCTCTTTCAGGCGCTTAAACTCATGCCATGTACACACGTAGCCGGGTATTTTTAAAACCGAACATTTTCCCCCCCTCCGTTTATAAAAATGTTTTATCCACACCACCTCGTCTTCGAAAAAAATCCCTTCCACACATAACCGAACATCTGCGTTTTCAATCACATTCATAAGCATTCCAAACCTGTAGATGGCTATTTCCCCAAATCCTACCACCTAATCACATCGCCTGTGCTCTTGGAGCAGTAGTTGGGCTTCTAAAATTAAACATGTAAATAGCACCTGCACAATAATTAACGCTTTCAAGGCACTACTCCGATCCATTACTCTTTAGCTAGCCGCACACTACGCCGATTTTCAGCGTACCGAGCCAACTGAAGTCGCGAGTCAGGCGTAAAGACTAGTTTTCGATGGTACCGACTCATCTCACAGCCGATTCGAAAAATTAATCGGGAGCCAGACTGATCGGCGAGAGTCGCTAGCAATAGCCAATCATATCTTTCGCATATAACACGTGACATCATTAAACACAATTTCTAGTGCGAGAAATACGTGTTGGTAGCACCTAATGCAGGTATATACTGTAATTCCATAGACTGAAGCTTTATCCATAGACACAGTGGGCTGGAAAGCCACTCTGCTCAAGTTGTGTGGCTGAATTCCAAATCGCTTTAACTCCCCTATATAAGTGCACTATTTAAGGTTGGAAATAATAGCTCATGCAGCCTAGATAGTGCGCTACATATTCCATGTTGTGTCATTTGTAATTCAGCCTGTAGCATCTTCAAGTGTTGGATTTAACAGTAACTATATCCAATAGCCAATCACAAAGCTATTAAGTTGTTACATGTCGCTTCAATCACGACTGCACTCGTCAACAGTCGGGGGATATGTGCGTGCCCTGTCGGGAGTCAGCTCTGAAATGGGTCGGTTCGGTACCGCGTGGATCGCCGCTTAATCTGGCTTCTGCAGTAAACAAAGGTCGCACGTTTGACGTCAGGGCAGATTTGTTGTCATTTTTTTGGCGCAGACTGTGACGTTCTAAAACGCAAAACTCCGGTTATCTCTGTCTACACGAAAAGGCATACACGGAGTTTTCAAAAATCTTCACTTTGCCCGGAGTTTTTTTAAATATTCGTTTTTGATGTGTTTTCATGTGGATGACAGGCCAAAACGTAGAAAAATATCTTCGATTTAGCAGATACCCGGCTACGTGTGGACGGGGTCTCAGTGAGAACATGAGCATCACAGCCAGGTGTGTTTATCTGCTGGAGAAGGTGTTCGCTTGCCATCCTTCCACTTGCAAGTGGTGAGTGACTTGCGCATGCCCGATATGCACTGGGATCATGTGACGTGCTGTCTAATTAATCATGTGA
Organism: Neoarius graeffei; assembly: GCF_027579695.1. Taxonomy (NCBI): domain Eukaryota; kingdom Metazoa; phylum Chordata; class Actinopteri; order Siluriformes; family Ariidae; genus Neoarius; species Neoarius graeffei. Next base: position 62,436,417 of record NC_083569.1, on the reverse strand, counting down.
TTAGCGTATCCGTGTATTGGCGTTGCTGTGTGCACGCGAATCGTTTTAAAAACGTTAATCTGATGATCCGCTGATACGGTCTAATGTAAACACCACCTAAGTCTGTGCATACTTAGTGTTGGTCCCAAGCCCAGGTAGATTTGGGAGGGTTGCATCAAGAAGGGCATCTGGTGTAAAACCTATGCTTAATCAAATATGCGGACCCCTAACAGGAGCAGCCGAAAAAAAGAATGAAAAATGTTATGGAGCTTGCACGGATCAAATGCTTCCAGCTTTCCCTTGTAAAAGATTTTCTTGCCAGCAATCACAAAACAGAACTTTAACAGAAGAGAGCTGAATGGGAGGAGATCAACATCAAATTGTTTTCGTCAATTACTCTCAGCTGCACTCAGTCCTCACTGATGGTTTCAGACATGCTCTGCAACAAAGATGTGACTTTCTTGATCTTGAAGATAGAGGGCAGAGTCAGAGATCAGTGGATGAAGAAAGTGAAAAAGAAATTTTAATGAATGAATGTCACAAACTGAGCTCATCACATAGTAATCTCATACTTAACACTCTCCCCCAAAATCTGTTTTCCCCCAAAGATATGAGAAATTCTAGCAAAAAAAAAAATTGTCTCCTTGATTTACAGGGGGCTCTGAATAGCACTTTGACATCAGGGTTAACATTTTTTTTCTTCTTCCTCTCTTTCATTACTCCTGTCTGCCTGTCTCAGATGCGTTACACTAAGAAAGTCTCCGTTTGGCCAGTGGGTCTGGTGGGGGCTATGAAGTTTGAGCGGCCTGTAGTAGAGAATGGGAAGGTGATTCGTTTCCACACTGGCTGGCGACCCAACCGTCCCTTCCCCATTGACATGGCTGGCTTTGCTGTCTCCCTAAACCTGGTGTTGGCCAATCCTGAGGCTCGGTTTGATGGCAATGCAGAGATGGGCTTCCTGGAAAGCAGCTTCCTTCAGAACCTGGTTACCATGGAGGAGCTGGAGCCCAAAGCTGACATGTGCACTAAGGTAAATTGTAAATTTTTTTTGCAGCAGCATAACAGCTGTAAATCTGTGGACTGCATATTAGTAATTGATATATTGTGTGTGTGTGTAATATATATGAGGTCCGTATCATGAAATATCGAGGTCTTGAAAGTTCTGGGCCGAGGTCGGTATTCAAGGCCGAGGTCACGGTATTTCACCATATGGACCGACCTTAAGCTGGTAAATAATATATTTATTTTTTTCTTTACCAAATTCTAACAGAAAACGAGCGCCCGAAAGGGAAAACCGAGGCGAGCTGCCATTTTGAATCCTCATTCACGGCTGTAATGTAAATTGCTTCCTCCTCGGTATACAAGTGCACTTCCATGGCAGGAAAAAACTACATTTTGCCACCTATGTCGTCCCCTATTTATACAAAATTGAGTCATTCAGGATTCAGCCATGTTTTTGCTCGGCGTTAGCAAGTTAGAGGTTTTTAGCTTTCTCCTGAAATGTTATCTTTTATTTCTTCTTCCTCAGGGTAGTAAAACTCGCTTTCGCTGTGAACACTGTCGTTATCGCTATCCATGCTGTAAAATTAATGCTATTCTCCTGAGAAATGCTGGCAAAAATTTATAAGATTTTTGATAATCTTATAATTACTTATAATATTATAAGGCCTTCTAAAAAAAAGATAAACGTTGACAAAAAATGCTACTATGTTTGTTGTTGTGAGCAAGCGAGTCGTCAGAGATCCGTAACTGGGGTCCGTATCGCTCGCTAGCCAATCGGAGTGCAGGATTTGATGGAAACTGCACCGTGAAAATTTTTTATATATATAATATAAAAATGTGTGTGGTCATGTTCTAAATTCGAGGTATTTTTGTTCTGTTATTGTCACATTGGGGAAGTTTGTAGCTATAAAAATAAATGCCTTAAAATATTGTGTGGTGTATGTTTTTTGCTGTCTCAGGTGTTGGTGTGGCACACACGTACTGAAAAGCCAAAGATGAAAAGGGAGGAGGCTCTTATAAAGCAGGGGTTAGGATCAGATCCCAATGTGGAGGTGTAAGCTCCAAGAACACTCTTCAAAAACACTATGGTACATCCTAGTTACAAAAACCCATTTTGCTGTACTGTTAACCTGAGAACATTGCTCTTTCTTCAATACGGGAGGTTGGTTTACTGTTATCCAGGAATCATGACACTGTATGAATAACCGTATGGTTACTATGATTGGTTGTACTGTATGTATTTGTGTGCATGAATGAATGCGGTTTCCTATTTATATGTCTATTTATCATTCATGGTATTATGTAGAACATGTGGATATTTGATGTTTCTGCCTCATGCCTGTAAATGTTTTGTCTTGTACAATGTTATTGCTATGATCAGGGGAGCCATTATAAAGGAGTTCTGTGGTGAGGAGGATTCCAGGGGGTCGGATTAGCCAGATTAGCCAAGTGGCTCAATGAGACCCGAGGGAACTAAAATCACCAAAAATTGTACGAGCTACTGTATGTACATCTTTCCAAAAATGGCTTAAAATAAAAGAGATTTTACACAAACGTTCTAGTTTTATGATGACCTTGGAATGTGTGCACAGCAGAGGTGGACAGTAACAAAGTACATTTGCTTGAGTACTGTACTTAAGTACACTTTTTGAGTATCTGTACTTTACTTGAGTTTTTTTTTTTTTGAAACTTATGACTTTAACTTCACTACGTTTGAAAGGCAAATATCATACTTTTCACTCCACTACATTTCTATCAAGGTCCTCGTTACTATGAAGCAGCTTTGAAATTGGATGTTTTTTTTCTTTTCTAAAACATGATTTTTTTTTTTTCTGCAGGTGACACTGAGACAGTTTATCAGTAATCACTAGGGTCACATCACGTCCATGGACTGTATAAAATCAAGTTCATTTATTTCTCAGCAGCGTTATTTGAACACGATCCATTGATGGCAGAATGGAAGGAGGCGGTTCTTCTGGGAAATGCACACACCCATGGCTATAGCTAGAACCCATGTTTCAGTTTTCTGAAAGGATTAAAGATTTGTTTTAAATGTTTGCCGAAAACTAACCACATCACAGCCTACAAAAACTCACCGTCCAACCTGCGGAAGCATATTGAGGTATAAAGCTTGTAATGAAGTTGTCTGTGCTTTTAGAGCTAGTGATAACGTTGCAGTAGCTATGCAGTCTGGTTAGTCAAATGACTTTCTTTGGATTTGCTCACTAAGTTGCCTTAGACTTGTCCACGACTAACGTTTACACATAGCTAGTTAACTTGGACACTGTTAGTTAGCATGTAAAAATGGAGTTACGCTAACATGAATAACGTTAACTTATCTGAAGTCCTTTTAGAAATGTTTTAGCATAATCTTGCCAAATAAACAATGTAGAAATTTTTCTTTTCTAGTAGCGTTAGCTACCCAATATGATTTTGAGTTTGAAAAGCGTTTGCTAGCATGTCAGGTGGAGTTTCACTGATTTAGCTAGCTTAACGTTAAACCACCATGATGCACAGCATGCGTTCATTTTGTGAATTCACATTTCTGTCTTTGGTAGCAGCATTAGGTTTTGTAAGTGCTGTGGCAATAATACAACGATGCGTTGACAGAAAATGTACTTTATTTTTAAAAGCAAGTACTTTGACTTAAGTAAAAAAAAAATTGACTGTACAACTTTCACTTGTATTGGAGTCACATTTGACCAGTGGGATCTGTACTTTGACTTAAGTAATGAAGTTGGGTACTTTGTCCACCTCTGGTGCACAGAGAAGCTGTGGTGTAGAACATCAAACCTCAGGCACAATAACCGGAATTGGTTAATTTGGAATTGTATGTCTCATCAGGGTCATAATTATCTTAGTCATTGTGTACAGTTTTACATTCATGGGTTATTTGAGCTAAACCTACCATACAGTTGCACTTAGTAGCTATACAATTAGTGACTGTGGTGTTGTGCACATGTCAGACCCCACTACTCCATACATCATTGAGCAGATATTTTGGTGACGAACCATTCTCGGTACACCAGCTTTGGAAAAATGTTGTCTTGTCTTTCTCCAATCTTGAAATCTCCAGTTAGGGTGAGTCTCTGTGCGTCCTGTAGCCTCAGGTTCTTGTTTTTGTCTGACAGGAGTGGAACTTGATATGGTCTTCTGCTGTTTTAGCTCATCTGCCCCAAGATTCGATGTGCTGTGATACTTTTCTGTTCACCACATTTGTAAAGTGTGGTTATTGGAGTTACCATTGCCTTCCTGTCCACTCAAACCATTCTTCCTCTGGCCTCTCTCAACAAGATCTTTCCACCTGTAGGACTGCTGTTTACTTAGGGTGACCAGATATCCCGGTTTTACCGGGACAGTCCCGATTTGGGGTTGTGTGTCCCGAGTCCCGACAAAAGTCTGTCGGGACACGGATATGTCCCGGTTTTCGCCACTCGCGACGTTTGCGACTGAGCAGCGTGGGAATCATGAGCGGAGAAATGTCTGCATTTACTATTTTGATGAATTGACAGGAATCGCAAACTTTCCTGGTTACTGGCCCTGTGGCATGGGTGTTTATTTAGCCACATTATTCCAGACAACAGAACGGGTTGCCATGCAACAATAAAATAAACATTAACTGGTGCGAATGTTCTTTGTCTACCAGCTAGCAGCAGTAATGCCGCAGCAATTATGCCGAAAAGAAAATGTGCCTTTTCCAAAGATTTACAGGGCACCTACCCCTTCCTCCAAGAGGTGCAGAACAATGCGCACGAAGCCTACTGCACACACTGTAAGTGCTTTTGTTCTTGTACTGAGTTGGGTAGCCTATGCTGCAAATGCTGTGCGCTCCTGTGGGGGCTTTCCTCGGGCTGTCGCCCCTCTCCTCCTTTACTACTGAGAGAGGCCCTTCATATAATCTTTTTTTATTCACCTTGTTATCCCGAGATAACGACATAATTAATTCAGGATCTCGAGAAAACAACACAACTAATTCGAGATCTCGAGAAAACAAAACCGTTATTCCGAGATAACAACATAATTAATTCAGGATCTCGAGGAAACGAAGCCGGGCCAGTCTTCTGCGGAGATGCCGCGGACTAATTTTGAAATTATCCCTTATTAAAAGACTTAATGCAATCTCTCCCTGTGTCAACCCCTGATCAAAATATTGCCTTATTAGGTGATCGATTATTCCAGACATTCTAATGACCAAAGTTGCGTCTGTACAGAATGAGAAATAGCCCCAAAGTCAGCATATCACAAGTCTCTTGGCGTACCTGAATGAACCATTTCTCAGCTGTTTACTCGAGGTCATGAAATAATTGTTTTATTTTCTCGAGATCTCGAATTAGTTGTGTTGTTTTCTCGAGATCCTGAATTAATTATGTCGTTATCTCGGGATAAGGTGAATTAAAAAAAAAAGGATTATATGAAGGGCCTCTCTCGGCTTCCGTAGGTAGTATATATTCTCAAATCACTTGTCTCTTTTTTGTTTCTGTTTAACATACCATTCTGACAGTTTGGCCATATTGCTGTGTTGAACAGCTTGTTGCACCTTCCATTAAAGTGTTCACTTTTGTATACATCTTGCTTTATTCATTCAGTTGTGGGGAATGGTTAGTAAGGTTGATTCTGACCTAGGCTATGTTGATGTCACATATCTACTTTTTAAGTTCATGCTATAGTGCATACAATTTTAGAGATATAGCCTACATGTGCATATGCATTCTTCTTGGTGTTCTCACAAACAAGTGAAATAAATCAGTTTAAATTTGGCCTATGGACATAGCCTGGCCTATTCTCAGCCATTACAAAATCTGTTGTCTGACCATAATTTAACTGATCTGTATAGCACTATGCTACTAGATAACAAAATGCCTGTTTGTTTTATTTCATGTGATATGTTGATAAATGTGAGCTTCAACAAAATAAGAGCACCTCTCCGAGTGTCACGTTTACGTAAAAAAAAGGTGTGCGTCCATGAGCATGGTCGCGTGCAAAAGTGTCCTGGTTTCAGACTAGGGAAATCTGGTCACCCTATGTTTACTGCATGTCTTTTTTTTTTTTCGCACCAACTCGAGAGATCGTTGTACACAAAAGGCCCAAGAGATCATCAGTTTCTGAGCTACTCAAATCAGCCCATCAGACACCAACTAATTCCAAAGTGCACTTTTGAGATCACGTTTTTTCATGACTCTGACGTTCAATGTGTAAATTACCTGAAGCTCCAGACTTGTATCTGCATAATTTTATGCAATCCACTACTGCCACATGATTGGCTGAATGAGCAGGTGTTCCTATTAAAGTGCAAATGTAAGTTTATTAATATTGTAAGGAATAAATTCAACCACTGAGGTGCACAAACCAGTGCGTTCTTAGTGCTGGCCCCAGCTTGGATAAAGGGGGAGGGGTTGCATCAGGAAGGGCATCCAGCGTAAAAATCATGCCAAATCAACTACACCGATGATGAAGAAAAGGACTTTCATACCGGATTGGTTGAGGCCCGGGTTAACGACGGCCGCCACTGGAACCATTTCCTAGCAGGTTGCCAGTGGAAACTATGCTACTGGTGGGAAAAGGAGAAGAAAGAGAGGTGGAAGGTGAATCCGGAAAAAAACGTGAGAATAGAAAAGGCAGGAGAACGGAATTGAAAGTTGGAACTTTAAGTGTTGGCACTATGACTGGTAAAGGAAGAGAACTGGCTGATACGGTGGAGAGGAGAAAGACTGACATCATGTGTGTACAAGAAACAAAGTGGAAGGGAAGTAAGGCCAGGAAGATTGGAGGTGGCTTCAAGCTTTTCTATCATGGTGTGGATGGGAGGAGAAATGGTGTAGGGGTAATCCTAAACGAAGAGTGTGTTGGAGGTAGAGTGTGAGTGACAGTGATGAGCGTGAAGCTGGAAATCGAAGGGGGGTGATGAATATTGTCAGTGCATAATACCCCTCAAGTGAGGTGCGAGATGGAGGAGAAAGAATAATTCTGGAGTGAGTTGGATGAAGTGGCTGAAAGTTTACCAAAAAAGGAAAGAGTGGTGATTGGAGCAGACTTAAATGGGCATGTTGGAGAAGGGAACAGTGGTGATGAGGAGGTGATGGGTAGGTACGGAGTGAAGCAGAGAAATGTGGAAGGGCAAATGGTGGTGGATTTCGCAAAGAGGATGAAAATGACTGTGGTGGAGGAAGGTGTTCTCAGGTTTTATGTCACAGATACAATCTAAAGGAGATTGCAGACTACAAAGTGATAGCAGGGGAGAGTGTAGCTAAGCAGTATTGAATGGTGGTTGGGAGGATGACCTTAGGGGGGAGAAAGCTAAACCAAAAATCAGATGGTGGAAGTTGGAGGAAGATTGTAAGTCAGAATTTAGGAATAGGGTGAGACAGACATTGGGTGACGAAGTATTAGATAATTGGACAACTATGGCAGAAGTGGTGAGGGAGACGGTTAGGACATCAGGACAAAGAAAGGAAGACAAGTATTGACGGGCAAAACAAACCTCGCCTGGCAGCACTTATATGTTGATAATGGTAATATTTCTCAATCATCAGCTGTCAGGTTATAGTCCTATGAAAATCCATGACCTTGAGTTTGACATTTCAAAGTCATTCAAGGCCAAAGGTCATGGTGGCAACTGAAAGCCCATATGGGACTTCTTATATGTTGATAATGGCAAACATCTGGCTATCATTAACCATTTTAAAGTTATAGCCCTTTGAAAACCCATGACCTTGAGTTTGACCTTTCAAGGTCAAAGATAATGGTGCCCAATGAAAGCCTATATGGCACTTCCTATAAGTTGATAATTGTAAATATCTGTCAACCATCAACAGTTTAAGTTATAGCCCTCTGAAAATCCGTGACCTTGAGTTTGACCTTTCAAGGTCAAAGATCATGGTGCCAAATGAAAGGCCATATGGGAGTTCCTATATGCTCATAATAGTAAACATCTGTCTATCAGCAACCGTTTTTGAGTTATAATGGAAAATGTTATTTTGACCGATGACCTTGCCCCCCGACATTTAACCTCCAACCGCGACAGACACTGTCCAAGCTACCCCATCATGCAGCATATGGTTGGAAGCAGAATTGAACGATGCACATTTAGGTGGTGACCCTGACTCAATTACCCCCAAAATTTAATCAGGTAATCTACAGACCTACAGCAATGGCCTACCTACCCTGAAAATTTGAAGTCAGTTGGTGTAACCGTCTAGATGCTAGATTGTTAACAGACAGACAAACAAACCACACTGATTACAATACTGTTGCAACTTAAACTCCTTATAAAGACGATGGAGTCATTTACTTCGTTCCTTGCACTCGGGAACATTCCGGTGCATCTTTATTCAACTCAGGTCAAGTACGAGAGTCAACGTTGCCCCAGTAACCACGCATGCGCGTTGAGGTGCGCACCACACTCACTCCACACACCAGACACACACACAACATTCATGCATAAGGGGAGAAGCCCCCCAAATTATCCCCAGTTACAACAAATACCTCGCCCCGTTTACTCTTTCATGGGACGGAGGTAACAAGGAGACTTGGTCGTGGAATGAGGAAGACCAGGACAGTATAAGGAGGAAGTAGTTGGCAAAGCAAAACTGGGATAAAGAGAGCGATCAAGAGAGCAGACAAGAATACAAAGAGATGTGAGGAAAAGCAAAGAGAGCAGTGGCAAATTTAAAGGCGTATGATGAACTATAAGGATGGGGGGAAAAGGGCGTGTACCGATTAGCAAGACAACGAGATCAAGCTGGGAAGGATGTGCAGCAGGTTAGGCTGATAAAGGAAATGTGCTGACAAGTGAAGAGCGTGTGTTGAGAAGGTGGATGGCGTACTTTGAGAAGCTGATGAATGAAGAGAATGAAAGAGAGAGAAGGTTGGCCGAGGTAGAGATAGTGAATCAGGAAATACAGCAGATTAGCAAGGAGAGATATGATGAGAATGAAAAGTGGTAAGGCAGTCAGCCCAGATAATCTACCAGTAGAGGCATGGAGATGCTTAGGAAAGAGTGTAGTAGTATACTAGTACCAATATTCAAGAACAAGGGTGATTGTCCAGTGCTGCAATAATTATAGAGGCATAAAGTTGACCAGCCACAGCATGAAGTTATGGGAAAGAGTAATGGAAGCTCAGCTAAGAGGAGAGGTGGAGATATATGAGCAGCAATAATGGTTTCATGCCAGGAAAGAGTCCTACAGATGCAATATTTGCCTTGAGAATGTCGATGGAAAAGTATAGAGAAGGTAAGAAGGAGCTGCATTATGTGTTTGTGAATTTAGAGAAGGCATATGACAGAGTGCTGAGAGAGGAGTAGTGGTACTGCATGACGGAATCAGGAGTGATGGAGAAGTATGTGAGATTGGTGCAGGATATACTTGTATAATGAGGACAGTGACTGCAATGGGAATGACGGAGGCATTTAAAATGGATGTTGGTTTGCACCAGGGCTCGGCCCTAAGCCCTTTCTTGTTTGCACTGGTAATGGACAGGCTGACAGACATCAGGCAAGAGACCCCATGGATAATGATGTTTGCAGATGATATTGTGATCTGTCCTGAGAAGAAGGAGCAAGTGGAAGAAAACTTGGAGACATGGAAATATGCACTCGAGAGAAGGGGAATGAAAGTCGGTCGGAGCAAGACGGAGTACATGTGTGCGAATGAGGGTGAGGACAATAGAATGGTACAGCTACAAGGAATAGAGGTGGTCAAAGCAGAGGAGTTCAAATATCTGGGATCAACTGTACAAAGTAATGGAGAGTGAAGAAGAGAGTGCAAGCAGGTTGGAATGGATGGAGGAGAGGGTCACAAGTGATTTGTGACAGAAGGGTACCAGCAAGAGTGAAAGGGAAAGTGTACAAGACAGCAGTAAGAGCAGCTCTTTTGTACGGTTTGGAGACAGCGGCACTGACTAAAAGACAGGAGGTTGAACTGGAGGTAGCGGAGTTGAAGATGCTGAGATTTTCATTGGGAGTGACAAAGTTGGACAGGATTGGAAATGAGAATGTTAGAGGGACGGCACATGAAGGACGGCTTGGAGACAAAGTGAGAGAGGCGAGATTGAGATGGTTTGGAGACGTACAGAGGAGAGATCCAGGGTATATTATTAAACTTTATTGCAGGCTCGAGGCCCACAAAGAATACAATACATACATCAATAAAACAATACACCACACATTCATATACATAAAAAAGCTAATAAAGGCACTCATATCAGTGTTCCCAAATCACAGACATGTACCTAACAGAGCTATGACTTGGATCTACTAATTGTGCAATAAGTTGATTTGTAGAGCGGTCCAGCCTGCTCATAAACTTAAAGGTGAAATTTCTCACCAGTGCCATGAATGTAGTTAGACCTAGTTTGCAGAACAACCCACTTGCTCTAGTACTTCTTGGTTTCTTCAAACGAATCCTGAGACAGTCATTGTAAGCTACTTTCAGCTTGAGCAAGCTCTCCTTCTTGTATCTAACCCAGAGTGGAGCTGTGTAAAGAGGGGAGCAGTACGTTCGAAACAAGTTGACTTTAACATCTGTAGTGCAGTGATGGAATTTTCTAGCCAGCATGTTAGCTTGAACATATAACACTCTCCTCTGTCTGCTAATGTCGGCATCATCCTCCAGCATATCAGTTAGGATATGCCCCAGATATTTTGTTACATTAGCTACTCCCAGCTTTTCTCCAGATAGATAAAAAGGAGGGAACTTGATTTTAAAATCATCCTTGGTCCTACAAAACATTACCACACTCTTCTTAGCATTATATTTAATGTCAAACTCTACCCCATAATCAGAACAGATATTGAGGAGCTGTTGGAACCCACTGCTACTTGGGGATAGAATGGTAAGGTCATCTGCATATAAGAAGTGATTAATCAACGCGTCACCAACCATACAACCTGTTTGGCATGCCCCCAACTGCCTAGACAGGTCATCCATATAAGCATTGAATAAGGCTGGAGATAAAATTCCCCCCTACCGTACCCCGTTACTGACATTAAAAGGTGTAGATAGGATGTTCCCCCATTTAACCCGCACACTTTGGTTAGAGTACCATTAAGCTAAAATTCGTACCAGACTACTGGGGACTCCCCTTTGCTTGAGTTTATTAAACAATTTAAAATGATTGACACGATCAAAAGCTCTCAAAGCATCAATAAAACCTACAAGGACAGTAGAACCCTGTCTCCTATATGCCTCTACAACCTCTTTCAGTGCATAGATACATTGGTCAGTGCTATGCTTAGGCTTGAAGCCAAACTGATTGTCAGTGGTAGTTATGTAGTTACTTACTCTTTCAAGAATTAGACTTTCAAGAACTTTAGAGATAATGCTGGCAAGGGCTATGGGTCTGTAGTTATCAATACTACCAACCTTACCAGCCTTAGCACGCTTAGCATACTATGAAAAGAATGCTGGAGATGGAGTTGCCAGGTAGAAGGAAAAGAAGAAGACCAAAGATGAGATTTATGGATGTGATGAAGGAGGACATGAGGACGGTTGGTGCGACAGAAGAAGATACGGAGGACAGGAGGGGATGGAGGGACATTATCTGCTGTGGCGACCCCTAATGGGAACAGCCGAAAGAAGTAGTAGTAAGAAATGCACTGCTTATAGGTGAATGTCAGGATTAGTCCTTTAATGCTTTATTTTATTAACAATTTAAGAAAGACCTACAGTTCACTCCAGTGAAATTGACCTAAAACAGATTTCATACTTTGTCCCTCTTTAAGGTTGGGTCTTTAAACATTACAGCTTTCTTGCTTTGAGTGATGAAACCTTTCCAGTGTTAATTTCGTTGACGAAGACTATGACGAAAAATATTCATCAACGAACCTTTTTCACGGACGAAAACTAAATAAAAACGAAATAAAAAGTCAGATATGATGACGAAACTGTGACGAAATATAACTGACAGTTTAGTCAACGAATAAAAACGAGACGAAAATGTTAGGGCGGGATGAATGGAGAACAAATCCAATCGAATTACTCTGTTTGTGAGACAGACATTCCAACCTGCAGAAACTCATTTCCGAGAGGTGTCATGACCCCCCCCTCCCCCGCTGATGGGGAAAAAAAGTCACGACAGGTTGGGATGTCTGTAAACCAATCAGGATGCTCTTTGTCTAGCGTGCCCTACATGAACAGGCACACACGCAGTCTCTCTCGTGCTCCCTCGCGCACTCCGTCATATGTGCGATGCAGATATTAATGTTTCGCGTGCATGCTCTTGCTCGCTTGCTCTAGATTCCGGGAGATATTCTCCAATTTGCGGGGCGGCACGGTGGTGTAGTGGTTAGCGCTGTCACCTCACAGCAAGAAGGTCCGGGTTCGAGCCCCGTGGCCGGTGAGGGCCTTTCTGTGCGGAGTTTGCATGTTCTCCCCGTGTCCGCGTGGGTTTCCTCCTGGTGCTCCGGTTTCCCCCACAGTCCAAAGACATGCAGGTTGGGTTAACTGGTGACTCTAAATTGACCGTAGGTGTGAATGTGAGTGTGAATGGTTGTCTGTGTCTATGTGTCAGCCCTGTGATGACCTGGCGACTTGTCCAGGGTGTACCCCGCCTTTCACCCGTAGTCAGCTGGGATAGGCTCCAGCTTGCCTGCGACCCTGTAGAAGGATAAAGCGGCTAGAGATAATGAGATGAGATTCTCCAATTTGCGGGCATCAGGGAGCCACTATCAATATGCGGGAGACTCCCAGAACTTCCGGGAGACTTAGGATGTCTGGTGAGACATCCAAGAAATCCAATCAGAACGAATCTTTTGAGGGCAGGTTGAGCCGCAGAGCCGTTTTAAAAAAAAACGTGGGAAATGCAGGCGCGACACCTAAACAAACGCAGCGGTTACACATGGGGAGAACAGAGTCGAGTGTGGAGACAGAAATGTCAGGGCTTGGACGAAAACGAAGAATTGACGTTTGGTCAAACTTCACATACAACAACAAGGACAACAAGATGGTCTGTAAACCTTGTGGAGCAAAATTCACTGGGAAAAAACACCACCAACTTGAAGCGAGATTTACAGACGACTCATCCAGAAATACATGCGAAGGTAAGCATACATGCTAGGGTTATTTTATCAGCTAATCCACCGTGTTTCTGCTAAAGTTGGAATAAAATAGAAGCTAAAGAAAACAACCTCTGAACTGTATTGATTAGATGATTGTCTAGCTGAATTAATACGAGTATAAATATTCAGTGTCCTCAAATTGAATCGAATGTGTACTATTAAAGTAGATGTTGTGGTGTTGACTGGACAAAGGGTGTGTGTGTGTGTGTGTGTGTGTGAGAGAGAGAGAGAGAGAGAGAGGGAGAGATCTGAGGAGATTGGGCAAGAAAGAAAAAATCACAACTTGATTCCGCCTCTATTCACCCTCACAGATACAGAAGACATCTGATGACAAAGATGACCATGGGCCAAGTGGAAATAAAGTTAGTGCTGCTAGTGCAACTCAGCAGCAGGCCATCTCTACAGCTTTCCTAAGTTCTTCACAGTACAAAACTGAATCGAAGGAACAACAGACCAAGGAGCAGGCCATAGCTAGATGGATTGGACGCACAGGTTTACCACTCACAACGATTGAAGACGAGGACTTTGTGCAAATGATGGAGATAGTAGATAGGAGACTAACAGTTCCAAAGAAAACTAAAATGAACAATTTGATTGAAACACAGTATGAACACGAAAGTCAAAAATTCAAAGAGAGACTGGCTGCTGCCCGGAGAGTATCCATCGGCCTTGACTTGTAGACAAAAAAAGGACTGACAGCCTCATTTCTTGCTATAAGCGCATGCTACTTTTGTGTTGAACAAGGTAAACCTGACCACATATTGTTGGCCCTTGAACAAGTAGTTCACCCACACACTGCACAGTCTATTAAGGCATGTGTGGACAAATGTATGCAAGAGTGGGCTATATACCAAAGGAGAAGATCCTGACGGTAATAACAGACAATGGGAGTAACATGGTGGCAGCCTTTAAAAACACCAAAGCAGAAGAAACCAGCTCTGAGGACGACTCCCCTGGGCCCGCGATGGAAAGTGACTCTGAAATTGATGACCAGCGGTGAGCCATGTTTAGTTTTTTCTTTTACATTACAAGCAATTATCACATGAATGATTTTCTCCGCGGCATGGTGGTGTAGTGGTTAGCGCTGTTGCCTCACAGCAAGAAGGTCTGGGTTCGAGCCCCGTGGCCGGCGAGGGCCTTTCTGTGTGGAGTTTGCATGTTCTCCCCGTGTCCGCGTGGGTTTCCTCCGGGTGCTCCGGTTTCCCCCACAGTCCAAAGACATGCAGGTTAGGTTAACTGGTGACTCTAAATTGAGCGTAGGTGTGAATGTGAGTGTGAATGGTTGTCTGTGTCTATGTGTCAGCCCTGTGATGACCTGGCGACTTGTCCAGGGTGTACCCCGCCTTTCGCCCGTAGTCAGCTGGGATAGGCTCCAGCTTGCCTGCGACCCTGTAGAACAGGATAAAGCGGCTACAGATAATGAGATGAGATGAGATGATTTTCTCCCTGCCACATACTACATATATACAGTATAAACAGACACACACCAGCCATTTTATTAGGTTTAGACTTATTTGATTGTCTTTTCTTATTATTAGGTACCATCATGTCGACATGGAAATGGAACGGACACCTTGTGTGGTGCATACCATTCAACTTGTGGTCCACATGTTGCAGAAAGAGACAACTGTCAAAAGAGTCCTCGATAAAGCAAGGTCTGTGGTGAAGCTCTTTTGCAAGTCCTCAGTTGCAACACAGAGGTTATTGGACCAGTGCGGTGTTGTTGTTGTAAACGACTGCCCCACACGCTGGTCAAGCACATTCAACATGGTCATACGACTCCTCACAGTCAAAGATGCAGTATGTCAAATCCCAAATGACATGGGATGGGACAGTTTGCTTACTAGTGAGTGGCAAAAGCTTTCATCATTGCATGACCTACTGTTGCCTTTTGCGGAACACACTGATGGCGTACGTTGTTTGGTCCGGACCAAACGACCAAACAAACCAAATTTCCCTTGGTCCGGACCTTTTGGGTTGGTCTGAATACAAACCACCGAACTCTGGTCCGGACCAAACAAGCGGACCGAGACCGAACTGCAAGGTCGGACTCGGTCCGGACCAAAGGAACCCTGGTGCGGATCTTTTGGAGGTGTGAAAGCAGACCGGACCTAATCCGACAGTTTTGCTTTTTTGTACCTCGGGAGCTTCCGTCGTTTGTCGAGCATTATGGGAAACAGAGTCTTGACACTCCACCGCAAAGTGCAAACACTGTTTTGGTTGTCAAGGGAACCTTACAACAGTCGTTCAGTCATTCAGACCAGTGGTAGGCTAGACTACAGAGTACAAAAAATGAGTAGGGGGCAAACGTGGGCCGAGGAAGAAACGCGTACCCTTGTGGATATATGGGCAGATGTCCACATATCTGAGCTTTTGGAGAGAACACACAAAAATGCCGACGTGTTTGCTGTATTCAGTGAGAAAATGAAGGAGAAGGGGTTCACGCGCTCCCCAGAACAATGTCGACTAAAAGTGAAGAAACTCCGTCAGACCTACATTAAAATCAGGGACATTCTTTCAAAAAGTGGCGGTGCTAGCGACGCAAAAAAGAAATTCATCTATTGCGTGAAGAGCCAGAACTGTCACAACATGATGTGCGCTCATCAGCGCTATCCTCCGTAGCCGCCTTGCCCTTTGTCGTCGTCGTTGATAAATTACTTGTACAACAGCATAGTAATCGCACAATTGTGAAAACAGTAAAAACTGGAAAAAGCATATAGCTTTGATGAGATTAAAAAGAATAACAGCACGGAAAGCCTCCATGACTACTTTTGAACTTAACGCTTTGTGGGCGTGTCGTCTCTGACCAATAGCTGAACGACCTCAGGGCGCGTGGCTTTGTTGACAGATTTTGGTCCGCTTACTAAAATGTACAGTGTGAAAGCGAACCGCACCAAAATGAAAAAATTAAAAAAACATTTGGTTCGGACCAAAGCAAGTGAACTATCGAACTATCCTGGTCTGAATACACCTTAAACTCTTCAGAGTGACACCACATCTATGTCCCTAGTGGTTCCTGCCCTTTTTGATCTGCTGAGCCACCTAACTGACTTTGCAGAGAACACTCGGTACAGAGACCTCGCCACTCTTGCAGAGAAAATGAGATCAAATCTGAACCAGCATTTTGCTTGCCTCTTGGATTCAACCGATGAAAAATTCTCACTACTTGCAGCAGCTTCCTGCTTTGTCAACCCAACTGTCTGTGAAATCCTTGTTAATGTTGAGGTGGCTGATGGAAATATCCAGGAACTGCTGAAACAGGCAGAAGACTATGTGGTCAAAAGCACTTTCCCACACACAACACATGAGGACCAGTCTGAAGATGATGCAGAAGAAGAGGTTGTTGAGGAACCAGAAGCGGGGCCATCCTCAAAGCAGCCGGTGTTTTGGTTTCTCTCAAAATGCTGCACCACAAGGCCTAAACAGAAAACCCCTACAACCAGCACCAGACAACAGATCATCAAGTACAAGGACGAACTTTCACATCCCATCACTGAGGACACAGGAATAGACTTCTGGCTGAAAAAGAGTGACAGTTTTTATCACAGTTTAAAACCTTTTGCGTTAGACTTGTTGGCTATGCCAGCTTCTCAAGCTTTTGCAGAGAGGGTATTCAGCATCACAAGTGACCTCACAAGAGGATGGCGCAACAGAGGAAGGGTTACATTGGAGCGAAGTGCTTTCCTTAAAATGAACAGAAACAAACTGTAGAACTGTTGCATTCACTGCTATTTACAGCATTTCCTGTAGTAGTATATGCACAACTTGAAAGTTACTGATATGGTATTTGTTTTGATTTTTGTTTAATATGAGAGCAGAGATTTTTTTTTTATTCCATGCAATAATGGCATTACAGCTTAGCATGTCACTTGTCTTGAGTTGAGCTAATTGATACTTTTATTATTACTTAATTATTAACAGAGGAATATTTCATTTTGTGTGCAATGACATTACAACCTATAGTTTTATTATTATTTTTGTGAATTGCACTTTATTTTTCTTTATGCTTTTGAGCAGGCCATATGCTTATTTTAAGGGAGGTTTTTTTTGTGAAAAGGCCATAGTCATGTTTGCATTCAGAATAAAATAAAAATACTTGTTTTGTAGTACAACTGTTACTGTAGATCTGTGTCTGTATTGCATATTCAAACCTTAATACCATTTCATAACAGACTGATGGATACTTCCAATGACCAGAAATTCTGGAGAAACATTTAGTCGACTAAAATCTGCTAATATTTGGTCTACTAAAACTAGACTAAGACTAAAACTCATGATATTTAGTCGACTAAAACTAGACTAAGACTAAACAATTTCAGATGACTAAAATAAGACTAAAACTAAATGTCTCATCTCATTATCTCTAGCCGCTTTATCCTTCTACAGGGTCGCAGGCAAGCTGGAGCCTATCCCAGCTGACTACGGGCGAAAGGCAGGGTACACCCTGGGCAAGTCGCCAGGTCATCACAGGGCTGACACATAGACACAGACAACCATTCACACTCACATTCACACCTACGGTCAATTTAGAGTCACCAGTTAACCTAACCTGCATGTCTTTGGACTGTGGGGGAAACCGGAGCACCCGGAGGAAACCCACGCGGACACGGGGAGAACATGCAAACTCCGCACAGAAAGGCCCTCGCCGGCCCCGGGGCTCGAACCCAGGACCTTCTTGCTGTGAGGCGACAGCGCTAACCACTACACCACCGTGCCGCCTCTAAAACTAAATGTGTTATTCAAAAGACTAAGACTAAGTCAGAATTTGCTGACAAAATTAACACTAAACCTTTCACAGCTGTATATTTGTTAACAAACAAGAACATAAAGTTTGTTTCCACCTCCATCTATTAGTTGAACACATTATGACCTTGCATTAAGACCTGGTGTACCTGTGCTCATGTTTGATCAGTATGGTCATGTTATTAGATGAGTAATAGCTCTGTTGTCTATAAAATTCACCATCAATACACGCCCCTCTTAATGACTCCTAACCACATCCTATCTGAATCTGATGCTTTCCTCACATTACTGTTCATCGGCACCGGTAGGCACAGCTGCAAAACAGCTGCTGCATTGGCTCACGTGTGATGATCCTTGCCTGACGTTCAGAGTGGGAGGGGTGAAACTGACTCACTAATGAAATCCTGTGGCATATGAGATTACTCATACACTCTTAAAGGAACATTATCAAGGATTAACCTTTTACTGCTTTTCAAGTCTTTATTTGTTAAACGACACACCTACTGCTTCCAGGGATATGCTGCATTCCTTTACTACTCCCTGTCTTGGGCACCTATTCATTAAAGTTGACAATTTTATAGGTGTGCTTTGTCGTTGTTGTTTTTTTTCAACTTTGTCGAAATCTTCTTTCCATGACACTTTTATAAAATAATAAAACCAATAGAAATGATATATTTCCTATGTGAAACTGCATGATTCATTATGTACCTTCATGATGGTCCTCTACAGATGTTTTTCCCACTAAAGGAAAAGAACCACCTCAAATACAAACATTTGTAGCCCCAAACTCCAGTTTACTAGCTTTATTCGGAGTGTTCACACTGCTCATATGGTGTTTTTTAATCGTTCCTATTGGAAGGCATTGCATGCTTAGTGTACATAATGTGTAAATATTGCTAAGCCTTGATAATAGTTATCACGGACAAAACCCATGGAGATTGTGAGTTGGAGAAAGTGATTATTTGTTTTAATGACGACAGGTTTAGGCAGAGTCTGTGACGACAGTGTGTGTGTGTGTGTGTGTGTGTGTGTGTGTGTGTGTGTGAGGTGAGCTGAGAGAGTACTGATTTTGCACACACACGCACACAGCCAAACCTGGTGAGAACACCCAGCAGGTAAGCGACTCACCTCTCATTTTCTTACATTCTTGAAACAAATCATGCTTTTACTAAGGTAGAAAACGGCTTAAGAGCCACTCGGATATTGTGTATAAGTGTATTATTTGATATAGGAATATTCACTGTTTCTGTGTGATTAACACAGACAACATCAGTGTTTCACTGTATTCAGGAATAGAAAGACTAGAAAGCCTGTTCATCCTCGTTATGGAAGCGGAGTCTAAGGACAGCTGTTGAATTTGGTCAGTTTTTGTGTAACCGTTACACTCCAGCAAATAGTTCTGACTATTCATTAAAGTATTCATGTTCTACAAAATCACATTTGACATAAATGGTGAAATGACAATCTCTCTTAGATTTCAATCATCAATGAGTTTTGAGCAAAGTTCCTTTCTCGGTACAGGGAAACGTGTAAAAATGATTGTCTGTCTGTAGTATTTACACATATAATACAGATGAGATGAGCAAAGATTGGGTTGAACGATGCTGGATTATTTTTTTAAGACCATAAATATCTGCAGCCGACCATTTAAATCAAATGAACATAGGATGTACTATATTTGCCTGAACAATAGACATGAATATGGACATGTAATATCACCAGATCTGTTCAGAGTCCTGTGTGATAGTAGGTTTCAGTCACACACATCTTGGCATGAGTAACAGTTCCAGCATGACAAAAGAGAGTCAAAGTTAAAGTGAGGCTGGAGCTTCTCTTATCTATCAGGACATGAGACACACAGACACATGGATACGTCAAACACACACGCAGGCACTTGAACTTTAACCATTGCCATGTTGATGAGGTGATCTGCACAAGAGATATATATAATAAGTACCTAGCAATAACCTTCAAAGCTTTCTAAGCATCTTTGATATCAGGCAAGGTTCCTCTACCAAACTATTTACCGTTTGTTATTTCTGAGGTCACAGACAAAACAGAACATTGTTTTATTAACGTCTTGCTTCCTTTCCTGCCTCTTCCCTACAGCTAAGTGATAACATCAGCGACTTGGGAAAAATCATGACGATCAGCAAAAGCTCCAAGAAGCAAAAGGCTCCTCGGTCTCCTCCTTTCCTAGACCGGGCCAGTGGATTCTATGGACGTTTAGATGAAATAGAAACAGAGTTCAGGGTAGAGGTGCAGATCACACAGAAACAACCATCAGCAAAGCCTGTGGCAGGAGAAATGAACAGCAGAGAGCTGCCAGATGACCAAGAGCACTGTGTGTGTGATTTCAGCGAGGGCCTAATGGAAGATGACGGAGCCACCCTGCTGAAGAGGAAGCCAAGCCGACTGAGCCGGCGCTGGAGCAGGAAAAGCTCCAAGAGGGCCAAGTCTGATAAATCGTCCCTGGAGATGGATATCGAAAACACTGAGACTGAGGTGGCGCCTTCCATTAACCCGAGCCTGCATATGCACTTAGAAACTCAGCCTGAAACAGGATCCGGCAGCAGAGCTCCAGAACCCATGTTAATCCACTTCTCCATAAGAGAGGAAGATGATGATCAGAAACTCCTTCCTGAAGGAAAGGAGAGACATTGTGGGATGAAGGAGAAAAGGAGAGAACAAGAGGTGGAGGGGAAAACAGACGTAGAGAACATGAAGGTCGTTAAAAGGAGCTCGCTTAGGAATTATCATAAGGTGAGATACTGCAAGGTTATGACATAAGAGATAAAACTTAATCTCAGCACGGTTTCCTGATATAATATGACCTGTTTATGGTTGGTGAAATTATTACTCAGTAAGGTTTTTGGAAATCACCGAAGGTATTTGTATCACTCTATAGTGGAAATAACAACTTAAATGTAACATAGTAGTAAGGTGGTTTTGTTTTTCCACCACACCTTCATATCAGTATTTCAAGAAAGAGCCTGTGCCAGCACAAATTACACTTGCATAAGTACATCTATGGATACTGTTTAATTCTCCGGTGATGTCATCCGTACTGTATAATGAGGACATTTTATGGTGGCCAAAGTTCCTTTTTCTAACACAGATAAAAAGATAAGGTTTGTTAACTTATCCTTTGCAATAGATGTTTTCCACAATATGACATAATCAGAGTCTTCCTCCTGTTGTTTTCTATTTTATCATGTTTATACTCTTTGCTTCATGATGAACCATTGCTCCTGTCCATCTATTCCACAATCTTTTTGTTTACACTGTACACACAACAAGAGGAAAGGGAGGGAACGGGTTTAAATAGCTAACTGAGATTTAGCTTTAACTCTCTGCTAACACTCAGTAATCGTGCTTACTGTAGAAATATCGATGACCAACTATACCAAACGTATTCTCATCTCATCTCATTATCTCTAGCCGCTTTATCCTTCTACAGGGTCGCAGGCAAGCTGGAGCCTATCCCAGCTGACTACGGGCGAAAGGCGGGGTACACCCTGGACAAGTCGCCAGGTCATCACAGGGCTGACACATAGACACAGACAACCATTCACACTCACATTCACACCTACGCTCAATTTAGAGTCACCAGTTAACCTAACCTGCATGTCTTTGGACTGTGGGGGAAACCGGAGCACCCGGAGGAAACCCACGCGGACACGGGGAGAACATGCAAACTCCGCACAGAAAGGCCCTCGCCGGCCCCGGGGCTCGAACCCAGGACCTTCTTGCTGTGAGGCGACAGCGCTAACCACTACACCACCGTGCCTCCCCCAAACGTATTCTTCAAAGGTTTATTTTTTTGTAAACATAGTTTACATTCTGTTTCTGCACTACACAGATTGCTGCACATGTCAAATGAAAACTGATTTGTTTTGGCTTTTTAGGTTTTGGATAAAGCATTCCGACGAGGATGGGAGACCTTCGTTGCTAACTTGTACAGTGTGACCCTCTCTCCTGTTTCCTCGTCCGTGTCCTCACCAAGCAAGTCTGAAATGGACAGGAAAACTGCTTTGGCAGAGTTTAAATAATACTGAATTAGATACTGATTATTTGAATGATAAATTATACATTTCAGTTGTTAATTGCCTGAAAATGTGTTCACGTAGTAATCACTGTTATTACATGAATTTTTGTAATCTGTATTTACATTTGATTTATATCCACCAGAATAACCTATTTTAATAATGTTACTACAGTATCTCGCATGGGTCTTGTTTGAGGATGGTTTCTGTTATATAACCTGAAAATGGTTAATTTCTTGAAAGTGGCTGTGAGCTTCTTGTTTTGGTTCTGATATGGGTGCAGGGCGATTTATGGTGAATTTATGTTACTGTTCAAAAAGCTTTCGTCTCACAGAAGAACAACAATCTCACAAAACCTAATGGAATCATTTAAGGACTTGTTCTGAATGTTGTAAAACTGACTGAGCTACGAACAGTGTTATGGAGACAGAGGTCTTTGGTGTAATTTATCTTTGCGAGCAGGCAATCTGCCATGACCAAGGGACTAAAACTCCAACACTGGGAGCTCATATCTATTTGGCTTTGAAGTCCATGACTGAGCCAGCTGACTGAGTTATTTACGTATATGGATCATAGGATGTAATGAACTTATCATAATATCAGGACTACAAAGAAATAAAATATGCATTCATTGTAAAAAAAAAAAACATGTCTGGGCAAAGGTTATTCTCTGAGAGCTGATAATGTACATATTTGGTTGGAAAATAACTAACACATTTAAAGGGCATATCCTGGACCAAATTCGTTTTTTTTTT
This sequence comes from Neoarius graeffei, assembly GCF_027579695.1. Taxonomy (NCBI): domain Eukaryota; kingdom Metazoa; phylum Chordata; class Actinopteri; order Siluriformes; family Ariidae; genus Neoarius; species Neoarius graeffei. Next base: position 62,413,837 of record NC_083569.1, on the reverse strand, counting down.
TTAAATATGAAAGTATGTCCCTTTACACACTCATCCAGAAGGGTAATTTTGCACAAGGCCATCTGTCTACAGCAGAAAAAAATAAAATAACAAAACACATCTGGAAAAATCCCAAGGGAGTCTGGAGCCAGATTCGTGACGTCACCTGCAGAAGCGCCAGCAGGCTGCGCGAGCTTTGCACGGTTTCAGTGCACAGCCTGTGTAGACCAAGTTTAGCAGCTAGCGATTTTGCATTGAAATATGGAATTGTCACCTGAGCGCAATGTGGGAAACGATGAGTACTAATCCCATCAAGATTGGTGTTGCTACACCCTCCTACGATACATCTGTTAACCATTTTAATAATTACATGATAACGTTGAAAAAATTTGCAGAAAACCACCAGGTCGTTTTCTCATAAACAAACCAGCGCTGACGTAGGATTCAGAGGGAGGCGTCCCGCACGCGACGTCACGAAAATCAGTGTTTGCCGGGAAATCCAAATGCCAAGTTTTTTCAGAGGCGGACCAATTCGCCTCAAATGGCTTGATTTCAACAGAATTTTTCTGGTATTGCACACAAAATGTGACAGATATTTGACCAAAGTTTAATATAAAATAGGAGAATTACATTGATCTTGCTCCTGTATTTACCCGTGATATGCACTTTAAGCTTATATGCGCTTACTTGAGGCGGCATGGTGATGTAGTGGTTAGTACTGTCGCCTCACAGCAAGAAGGTTCTGGGTTTGAGGCCAATGACCGATGGGGGCCTTTCTGTGTAGAGTTTGCATGTTCTCCCCGTATCTGGGTAATCTAGTTTCCCCAAAGACATGCACTTAGGTTAACTGCCTACTCTAAATCCACCATAAGTGTGTGAATGTGCAGAAAAGAACTGGCCACCCTACTGCTGCAATTCTGGCCAAGTCAACCAAAGATGGTTCGTCTCAAGCCTGCGTCAGGTTAGGCAGCGATGACGACTGTTACTTGAATGGGGGAATTCAGATAACAGTTAACCTTTAACTTATTTGCAGCACCTGATACACAACTGGGAGTCTCTAGCACGCCCTCCAGCGTCTGTACAGGTCAGGTACAATAATTATAATTTCCCTGATGACCACATTCACACTCTAAAGTGGATAGTTGTAGGTTTACATTTTTTATAAATGATTTCAAAATGTAAACGTTAAATAAGAATGCCAAAAACTCTCTCTTTTTACATTTGTCCCTGAATGATTTGGCTACTTTCAGCACTTTTTGCACTATTTTGCATTGCTGCCCTATTCTTCCTCTGTGTCATGTTTATTCCTCTGTTATGGTTTATGTGGAGTTTCCCTTGACTTTTGATGTACGTAATTTGGATCCTAGTTGCACAGATTAGTGAGAATGCAATATAATATGCCTGCAATGCCACTAAAACACTCCTGAAACAGAACAGCACTTTCCAACTGAATAAACAATGAATTCTTCAGGAAATCACATTCTGAATGTATTTCACATAATGGAAAAATGAATGCATTTGGTAGCACAGTACATCACACATTAGAGTGATCGCTCTCTCAAACACACACACTAATAATAATAAGCAATATGGCCAAAAGTATGTGGACATCTGACCATCACACCCATATGTGGGCCTTCTTCAAACTGTTGCCACAGTGTTAGAAACATACAATTTTTTTACAATGTCCTTGTACATTGTAGCATTATGAGTACAATTTTTCTTCACTGGAACTCAAGGGCCCAAACATGCTGTTCCAGGTTATTATAACAGCAAAGGGGGATTCAATCTGGAATGGGATGTTCCACAAGCACATGTGAGTGTAATGGTCATGCGTCCACAAACTTTTGGCCATATAGTGTGTGTAATTTGATCCTTTTTTAAACTCATGTGGACAGGCAGAAATTTTAGACTTTTATGACGGACAATTGGTACAATTATAAAATTATAATATTTATTTGTATTTGCATTGAGATACATGCATGAAATTTGCACTCTTTGGAAATACAAATATATTTGTCAGGTCATGAAGAACTTTTGCCATAAAGTCATAAAGGACTAGTGGCTGAATCCCCAGTGACTTCCTTCTCTTTATGGAAATGTACTTTTTTATTGACAGTTTCCTTATGTACAAACAACTTGGCTTGACATTCAGCTGGACTTCATCTTTGTATTAGATCAATAGGCTCAGGTGCATATCACAAAAAAGCAAATCAGAACATACAAGAGGTTGGGGAAAAATAAATGAATAAAAATGAAATAAGTAAATAAAAAGAAAGAAAGAGCTTTTTTGTAAGTCATATTTTTCCATTATGCTATAATTCTTGCCAAGTCTCATTTTATATATGCAGTACTGTGCAAAAGTCTTAGCACCCTACTTTTTTCATACAAACTTTGCTATAGATTTCTCTTTTATGACTTCTACATGGGGGCGGCACGGTGGTGTAGTGGTTAGCGCTGTCGCCTCACAGCAAGAAGGTCCAGGTTTGAGCCCCGTGGCCGGCGAGGGCCTTTCTGTGCGGAGTTTGCATGTTCTCCCCGTGTCCGCGTGGGTTTCCTCCGGGTGCTCCGGTTTCCCCCACAGTCCAAAGACATGCAGGTTAGGTTAACTGGTGACTCTAAATTGAGCGTAGGTGTGAATGTGAGTGTGAATGGTTGTCTGTGTCTATGTCTCAGCCCTGTGATGACCTAGCGACTTGTCCAGGGTGTACCCCGCCTTTCGCCCGTAGTCAGCTGGGATAGGCTCCAGCTTGCCTGCGACCCTGTAGAACAGGATAAAGTGGCTACAGATAATGAGATGAGATGAGACTTCTACATGATCAAGTCAGTACAAAAACATTTTAGAGTCCAAACGTTCATTTTCCAGCACAAAATTAAATGTTACAGAAAAAAAAAGTTTGTATTTGAGCAGCATATTACAACCCCGATTCCAAAAAAGTTGGGACAAAGTACAAATTGTAAATAAAAACGGAATGCAATGATGTGGAAGTTTCAAAATTCCAGATTTTATTCAGAATAGAACATAGATGACATATCAAATGTTTAAACTGAGAAAATGTATCATTTAAAGAGAAAAATTAGGTGATTTTAAATTTCATGACAACAACACATCTCAAAAAAGTTGGGACAAGGCCATGTTTACCACTGTGAGACATCCCCTTTTCTCTTTACAACAGTCTGTAAACGTCTGGGGACTGAGGAGACAAGTTGCTCAAGTTTAGGGATAGGAATGTTAACCCATTCTTGTCTAATGTAGGATTCTAGTTGCTCAACTGTCTTAGGTCTTTTTTGTCGTATCTTCCGTTTTATGATGCGCCAAATGTTTTCTATGGGTGAAAGATCTGGACTGCAGGCTGGCCAGTTCAGTACCTGGACCCTTCTTCTACGCAGCCATGATGCTGTAATTGATGCAGTATGTGGTTTGGCATTGTCATGTTGGAAAATGCAAGGTCTTCCCTGAAAGAGACGTTGTCTGGATGAGAGCACATGTTGCTCTAGAACCTGGATATACCTTTCAGCATCGATGGTGTCTTTCCAGATGTGTAAGCTGCCCATGCCACACACACTAATGCAACCCCATACCATCAGAGATGCAGGCTTCTGAACTGAGCGCTGATAACAACTTGGGTCGTCCTTCTCCTCTTTAGTCCGAATGACACGGCGTCCCTGATTTCCATAAAGAACTTCAAATTTTGATTTGTCTGACCACAGAACAGTTTTCCACTTTGCCACAGTCCATTTTAAATGAGCCTTGGCCCAGAGAAGACGTCTGCGCTTCTGGATCGTGTTTAGATACGGCTTCTTCTTTGAACTATAGAGTTTTAGCTGGCAACGGCAGATGGTATGGTGAATTGTGTTCACAGATAATGTTCTCTGGAAATATTCCTGAGCCCATTTTGTGATTTCCAATACAGAAGGATGCCTGTATGTGATGCAGTGCCGTCTAAGGGCCTGAAGATCACGGGCACCCAGTATGGTTTTCCAGCCTTGACCCTTACGCACAGAGATTCTTCCAGATTCTCTGAATCTTTTGATGATATTATGCACTGTAGATGATGATATGTTCAAACTCTTTGCAATTTTACACTGTCGAACTCCTTTCTGATATTGCTCCACTATTTGTCGGTGCAGAATTAGGGGGATTGGTGATCCTCTTCCCATCTTTACTTCTGAGAGCCGCTGCCACTCCAAGATGCTCTTTTTATACCCAGTCATGTTAATGACCTATTGCCAATTGACCTAATGAGTTGCAATTTGGTCCTCCAGCTGTTCCTTTTTTGTACCTTTAACTTTTCCAGCCTCTTATTGCCCGTCCCAACTTTTTTGAGATGTGTTACTGTCATGAAATTTCAAATGAGCCAATATTTGGCATGAAATTTCAAAACGTCTCACTTTCGACATTTGATATGTTGTCTATGTTCTATTGTGAATACAATATCAGTTTTTGAGATTTGTAAATTATTGCATTCCATTTTTATTTACAATTTGTACTTTGTCCCAACTTTTTTGGAATCGGGGTTGTACATAAGAGAGCACTTTTCAGATTATAAAAGAAAACATAATGAAGGCTGCTGGGTTTTGGTGCAAAATGAAGAAGCGAGTGTGACAAAGTGTCCAGAAGAACTGTGGCTGGTTCTGTAAGACGCTCAGTAAAACCTACAGCTCATTTCCTTATAAAACTGCACTCATTGTACCTGAGACTACTTTTTTCCCTTTTTTTTTAAAGCAAAGGGTTGTCTCACAGCAAATTACTTTCATTTATTATGGCTTACTGCTGTTTATAGTATTTTTTAAATGTTGAAATATTTAATTTCATTATTTTTTAAGTCATTTTTTCGACAGAATTTCTTTACATGTACCAAAACCCACATAACTCAGGTTTAACCTTCATTTGATTTGATTTGATTTATTTGGTAAATAATGAAAAACATATAACAAATATGAAAGACATTAAGAACCAGGATAGCACATGAAAGTGAAAACACTTATTTCCAGTGTGGTCCTAGGAATCACATAACTATCATGGACACATGACTACAAAAAAAAAAAAAAAAATTATAAAAAGAACAAAAACTAAAAATATATAAAAAAGTGTTATTTTCCTGGTCTATGGGTTGATTAAAAAAATATAATTTAACTGCAGACTTAAAATTAACTAAACTATTTATGGATTTATGGCGGCACAGTGGTGTCATGGTTAGCACTGTCGCCTCACAGCAAGAAGGTCCGGGTTCGAGCCCAGCAGCCGGCGAGGGCCTTTCTGTGTGGAGTTTGCATGTTCTCCCCGTGTCCGCCTGGGTTTCATCTGGGTGCTCCGGTTTCCCCCACAGTCCAAAGACATGCAGGTTAGGTTAACTGGTGACTCTAAATTGAGCGTAGGTGTGAGTGTGAGTGTAAATGGTTGTCTGTGTCTCTGTGTCAGCCCTGTGATGACCTGGCGACTTGTCCAGGGTGTACCCCGCCTTTCACCCATAGTCAGCTGTGATAGGCTCCAGCTTGCCTGTGACCCTGTAGGACAGGATAAGCGGCTACAGATAATGGATGGATGGATTTATGGATTTAATATGGCCTGGAAGAGCATTCCAGGCCTTGATACCTGTGTACATAAAAGTGGAAGCACCATAAGGACCTATGTGAGGTATCTGCAAAGAAGTGCCACTTGACCTTGTGTTAAAGGAATGGGAATTTTGTAGAGCTGAACTGGCCTGAAAGAAAATATGGTGCATTAACGTGGAGCATTTTGAAGGTTAGGTTCAGCTTCAACTGGATATGACTGGCAACATATTTACCTGCTTAAATTCTGGTGGAAGTGTAGCAGTTGAGGCAGCCATGGCCTGAAAGTTAAAGAAGCAGCCTTGGGCCCAAAGCGTTGCTGGTTCGATTCCTGGGACCAGCAGGAAAATGTGAGTGGAGTGGAGTTGAGTGAATGAACAGAACTTTCCCCTCATGGCTGAAGTGCCTTTGAGCAAGGCCCCTAACCCCTCAACTGCTCCCTGGGCACTGGAGCAAAGCTGCCCACTGCTCTGGGTATGTGTGTGTGCTCATTGCTCACTTGTGTGTGCATACATGTGTTCACTACTTCAGATGGGTTCAATACAGAGGAAGAATTTCGCAAGTGTGTGATGAATACAGCTGTTCTTTCTTTCATACGGTATGAATTAAAGTCTAATGCAGTGCGCTTTATGTCCTATAGGGGGCTATCTGAGATTTGATATGAAGTCGAGGGTGAGCATTACCGGAAGTGACGTCTGAATAGCGTCTCAAAAAAACTACGAATATTAACCTGTTTAATATTTATGAGAATTTTGTATCAGATATGCTTTGTGAAATAGATGACTGAAAAGTAAAAATAGTTTAGGAACTTTTCAAAGCTTTTTTTTTTCAACACAATACAATACAACAAAGCCAATCATTTAAAGGAAATACACAGACATCAGATATTAACAGAAAGAATAAAAAAAACCCTAACATATAATGAATGCAAGTAATCAATTATGTAAAGAGTTAGCAGATCACCTATTCAATACTGTGCTAATAAAACACAACAGTCTGTCATTTCTTGAATTTTTCTTAACTAGATTTGGTATGAAGTCGAGCGTGAGCATTACCGGAAGTGACGTCTGAATAGCGTCTCAAAAAAACTACGAATATTAACCTGTTTAATATTTATAAGAATTTTGTATCAGAAATGCTTTGTGAAATAGATGATTGAAAAGTAAAAATAGTTTAGGAACTTTTTAAAGGGTTTTTTTAACACAATACAATACAACAAAGCCAATCATTTAAAGGAAATACATAGACATCAGATATTAACAGAAAGAATAAAAAAACTAACATATAATGAATGCAAGTAATCAATTATGTAAAGAGTTAGCAGATCACCTATTCAATACTGTGCTAATAAGACACAACAGTTTGTTATTTCTTGAATTTTTCTTAACTAGGTTCGGTATGAAGTCTCGCGTGAGCATGACCGGAAGTGACGTCTGAATAGCGTCTCAAAAAACTACGAATATTAACCTGTTTAATATTTATGAGAATTTTGTATCAGATATGCTTTGTGAAATAGATGATTGAAAAATAAAAATAGTTTAGGAACTTTTTAAAGGTTTTTTTTTTTTTTTTTACAATTTCCGGTGGGATTTTTAAGGGGGCGGGATTTAGGGGTCTGAATAAAAAGCAGCACCGCCTTCCTTTCGGCCATTTTCCTGCAGCACACATTGAGGTGAGATATTTTTATATTTATGTGTTTTGCTTTTGAAAACGAATATAAAACTGTGCACCTTTTCTTTTTCTAATAGTGTTTGGTTAAGCCATGTAAAGATTTTTGCGCAGTGAAGTTTGAGTATTCTGGTGTTTATTATAGTTAATTTTGGAGTGAACAGGCCCCAAACCGACTCTAAATCTCCTGTTCTGCTTCTTGAAGGATTCCTAATCCGTGGCCATCCTGTGCTTGGTTTTACTTATCGCTTATGTTTTCACTTCAGCATTAATATCACTTTATTGATGCGTTATTACTAGTGATTATTAACACGTTTTGCTGATTTGCTTGTCTGGATGAATGACTACTGAAGTTATGGCGTGCAGTTCTGCATGCTGCAGACATATCACATCTCTCAGTGATGATAACTTTCACAGACCTGTACTGAAATACTGTGATTGTAACTATATAATCTGATGAGAGATTTTTTTTTTTCTACCTCTTCCAAATCGCAGTGTGTTATAATGAAATTTCTCAGGCCCCCCACATGGCCATCCAGGCCCCTGACTCTCACTGCTTTCTTTTATTGCAGTGAATTGGCTGAAGCTGCAGCAGCTGGACAGGTGTGTGAATGTGTTTTATTTCTGTTTATTCTGAGTATAAGTCAGAACAGACTGCTTGCTTGGAGTTTAATCTACAAATTGATTGTTGCACTGCTTTGATGAGTCTTGAACTCTCTCTTACTGAATTCTGTTGAGGAGTCCATGTGTTTTATTCTGAGTAGTTGATCTTCCTCTTATACACTTCATATGGTCATGTACGTTGTGATCATTGTGAAATGTTCTTTGCAGCTTCTTTGACTTCCTGGGCCAGTTGGCTGATAAATGGTAAGTCTCGTTATGTCCTTGGCTTTCTTTTTTTTTTCCCTAGTCTGGGGTTATGATGAGTTAATTGACAAGCATATGTCTGAGTTTCAGTGATGCTCACTTTTAAATCTGAGTCCCTTATTTCCCAGTGTAACAGGTTAGAGTTGATCCTCTTTCACTAATCATTCCTTTCTTTTCTTGGCTAGAAAGATGTTCATCGTGAGACAAGCTTGTCAGCAGCCCACTGAACATGTGGTGCTTATCTGTAAGTAACTTTTTTTTTTGCACTTAATATTTGTTAATAAATTAGGTCTGAAGTGATTAAGTGGGTTTCATCCCATAATTTCTGGATGGCTACTTGGTCAAATGACGTTCTAGTCACCAAAGTCTGATCAGACTTTGGTTGGTGTGGATCAGAATCCAGTCATGTGATCAGACTTAATGTTTCACTTCCTTCCACACTAGGGGCCCTGGCTTCAATGTCCTTGAAAGATGTTAGGTGGTGAGTACGTGTTCATGTTTTCAGTTTTTACACTGCAGTCTGAAAGGATGAACTGGGTTCTACCCATTAAACTTGTGGACGGCATTCTTGTCTCATGGCATCTGTCACCAAAGCGCTGATCAGACTGTTCATAATGCAGCTTGTTGTAGTGAAGGTTTTTTTTTTGCTTCATTTCCACTATCTGTCTTTCAGATGCTGTGTAAAGTGGCTTTGACCCATGGTAAGCTTCTCCATAAGCTTGTTGGTTTTGTTGAGCCTGTCTCAGTGATGTGACCTTTATTCTTAGCTCAGTTTGAACCCATGTGATACCACTGAAACATCTGAGAGATTGAGGTGCTTTTTTTGTAACTTGTATTGTTTTGTTTGACTTTGCATCAGTCCCCCTCTCTTTCCTTCAGATGTCTTTACCTGGAAGCTTGAGGGTGTTTGCAGATGGGGTAAGCAGATGTTCTAGTTGCATTTATGACCTTTAGTCAGTGGCGTGCACAGACACGAGGTGGTGCTCAAGCGCCTGCCCCTCTGTCCAAAAAAGTGCCCTTTTGAATTTTTAAAAAAAAAAAAGTTTACTGAGGCCAATGTCGACATGATCTCTTAGAAAAGCCGCGGCATTAAAAGAATGTGTGAAAATGGTCCTGATGTGTGCCCCCTCCGCATACACACACCGGACCGCTGTCTCTCTTGCTCTGTCACGTGAACAAGCGTGCAGTGCATTCAATGTGAGGTTGCAGCAGCATAGCGTCCTGGAAGCCACGGCCTTGTCGTAGCGCAGACAACCCATCGGGCAGTCAGTCAGCTCTTCCCCTGCCCCACCAGCCAGGTGACACATGAATCAAGTGAAAATGTATTGTTTGCCCTCTAAGCCCAAGCTGTAATTTTGTCGTGAAGTAGCCCGTCGCATACAGAAACAACTGCACAAGTATATTTTTTGCCAGACCATTTTCAGATTTAGGAAAAATTTCTATTTTGTTCAACTAGAGATTCCTGGCAAAGTCAAAAAGCCTTGATGTAATAAATTAACATTAAGTAGTTGTTTTACACCTTTAAAAGCTAAAACGGGTCAGTGGCGACTCGAACACAAGAGGAGGGTTAAATCTCAGACTTTTATAATAAGGTGTTCCACATGCGCAAAAAAAGTGCCCTTTTTCCCCTCAGAGCACTTGCCCCCCAAAATGTCTGTGCACGCTACTGGCTTTAGTGGTCACATCATGCCACAAACTGTATGTTCTGTTAATTTTTGTTTGACTATTTCCTTCCTAAAGACTAGATGTCCTTGCCAATAATGAAATTTGGATTGCATTGAGCAAATTATATGAACTGCACTAAAGATTTAATGTGGGTGTTTTTTTTTTTTTGTTAAGTTAGATGGCTCTAAAGCTTTATCTAAAAAGCTATTTGTTTTCATCCACAGATGCATCATCCCTCTGAAGCGCAGACATTTGTGACCTTGAGGTCTTGGCTCATAAGTGCTCTCTTGAATGCAGTGTTCACGGTAAATGGCAGTTTCTGTAACTGCTTTTATAAATGGTTCTGGTCTCAGTGATGAAGATACTTAGCTCACTTTGACCCAATGTGAAAAGTTATGAACACCTGAGAGATCTATTTGCTTGCTTTCTACTCTACCTGCCTGGCCAGATCAGTCCTTGATCCTTTTGTCCTTTTTACAGGATGGCTTCAGGAACATGAGAACTTGATGGTCTACAGTGGATTTCAGGTAAGTTGCTGGTGTGTGGGTCCCCCCCGATGTCTGTCTGAATGTTTTGCATCTTATGATGATTTTACTCTGGAATCTCGTTCGTCTGAATTCCTGTTGAGATTTTTTTGAATGCTGATGATGCTTTGATCTGTTACTAATTGACCTACTTAAGGAAAGTGCAAACTAATTGTAAGTTCTGTTGTAGGTGGGCCTGGCAGTTTGTATTAAACAGGTGAGAACTTTTTGTTTTTAAAATTAAACTGACTGCTGGTGCTTATGATGAACCTTGCACGTGTCTTACGCACTGTGCTAATGCCAGAACCTGAAAAGGTGAACCCACTGGTGTTGCCAGGGCAGCAAGGGGATGGTTTGTTGGGGTTACCAACAGTCTGATGGCCCGGCTACAATTTTAATTTGCTTGTGTGGTGTGTTACTTTGTCTCATGCAGTGCCTAATTGTTTTTTAGCTGAGACTGGAGGAGTTGGATGCCCTTTGGACCAAAGATTTTCTTGATCAGGTAGGTGTGCAGGTGAAATTAAATTTCAAGTTCAGTGGTAACTGATATGATGAGTAGCTTATACCGCCCCAGTCTGATTTTGATCTGACTGATTGGTACCCCTCTGATCTCTGCTCATATCCAAGATAGTCAAGGATTTGTCAGCTGGATTGTTTTCCCATTGGTTGTACCTACAAGCCTGGTGCCAAATTCAAGTTTGTTTCAAAGGAATATCTTTATCTTCTAGGACCGTAAGCTGATGCATGAATGTACTGGAGCTGCCCTGCATGAGGTTTGTATTTGTTGTGTTGGTGTTTAACACTAGGTTGAAATGATGACTTGAGCTTACCGCCCCAGTCTGATGTGTAGTGACTGATTGGTACCCCTCTGATCACCTCCTAGAAAATGAACAAGATCTAATTTTATGTTGGCATGCTCTAAATGTAACTTTTAAATCCTTTGCAGATCCTGTTTTGTTGTGGAGCTGGTTGATTTTTGGTGAGTTGTATACTTATTCTTGTTGCAAGCTGCTGTAATAAATGATGAGTAGTGATACCGCCCCAGTCTGATTAAAATCTGACTGACTGGTAGTCTTCTGATGTCTTCTACAAAGCATTTGCTCATATATGCTAGTGAATAAATATTAATGTAGTCTTCTCTTTAAGGTGCTGGAGTCCATGGACCTGTGAAGTTATGCCTCTAACTGCATTGTCTTGTTTGCTGTGAGATTCAGACCTTGTAACTGCATTATTCAATAAACCTGCAGGGTGAACGTGTGCTTTTTTTTTTTAAATTTATTCCTTGCTGGCCTAAAGGGGTGGGGGGATTACGTTGTGACTGTCCATCCCAGGACAGGGTACTTGCCTTCTGAAGAGTGTATAAAAAAAAATTTCACAAGACTTGAGGCAATATGCATGGGTACAAGTTTTCCGGCACATGCCGGAATCTCCCCCCTCCTGGTTCTGAAAGTCACTTTTTTCCAAATCATGTAAATCTGAGATTTTTTTTTAGGGGTGGCCCTTTTGCTCTACCACAGTACAGTCTCTGCACGAGACAAAATCTTGTCTTTGCCACAAACCTCATTTGATTTATTCGCTGCTCACCGACAAAGCAGTCCTGATTAGCCTGTTTCATGGTGTTATACACGTGATGTTTCATGCACCATAGCTATTCCCATGAGTCACCGTTTCTTTTGGTGCAAGTTAGAACGGTGCTTTTTGATTGGCTCACTGTTAACTGCTGTCCAATGAAACTTCAGCTTTTATAATAAGCCTTATTTCACTTCCCTCCCTTGCAATATATTCACGTGCTTTGTCTCTGGTTGCTGACCTAAAGATGTCAATGTCTTTATCGGAAGGCTCCAATACAAAAGAATTAGAAAGATGTCTAGAAATAAATGGAGATAGGAATGGTTAAGAGAGGGTGACAAATGGGGAATATGGCTGAGAAAACCAGATGTCCTGGGAGTTGCGGATTGTGACTGCTGTTCAAAGACTAATCAAGTCTGGCTCCAGCGGGAAGAAGGGACTTAAGTCATGCGGATGAGACTAATCACTTTCTGATTTTTGTGCATGTAGTAATAAGTGAATTCGAAACATTTGACTTGTCATCTGATATTGTGTGATGTGCAAATGCAATGTGCTTTCTTCTAGAATTGAAATTCATCACAAGTATCTGCTTTTATAAATTTGACATTTGATTACCTTTCAATTATTAAATAAAAGTAAGGCAGGTCTTGAAATAAGTTTGTTTGCTTTTTATCATCTTTTCTAATGTGGTTGTTGGGTTGAAAAACTCCTTTGTAGTCATAATGGATTATAAAATATAGAATTTTTGTATATGGAAAAAGCTGAATCTTATTTGCTAAAATCCAGGCATTTCTGAGGATAAGACATGGCCCCTTATTTAAACTCAAGCTGTGTATATATTGTAAAAAAAAAAAAAAATCACAGTAAAAGCATATTAAAAATGGTTGTTTCAACTTTTAAATTAGTAGTTGCTAGTGTTTTGAAATATCAAGCCTTGTACTTGAACATTGGTATTTCAGATGAATTGATAAAATGTATTAAACATTTTGATGTGAATATGCAAGTTTATATAAATTAGTTAAGCGTTTACATGAGAGACAACCATTTTAACTTGTAGTTTAAAGTTGCTTTTTTGGGGGGGGCTCACCCCCTTTGTAAACATCCCCCACCCTGCATGGCTGTGCCATGCATGTCAGACTTTTCAGGTTTTTGAAAGTGTTATACTTGCACCCATGAATATGTTGCAAATGTGCATGTTTCAAGTTGGTTCCCATTTTACCAGAGTTGGTCCTTGATTAACAAAATTATACTTGGGCAATTGCATTTTTTTTTTCTGAAATTAACTCAATTGTTGGAGGAATTTCACACAACCTGGTAAAAGGCATTGTATTTTAAATTTTTTTTTTTTTTTTAATTTGGGTTTTTTAAGAAGTCTCAGCCTTTGATTAACAATTCTATTCATCTGTCCTGGGAAGGATACTTGCCTTCTGAAATCAACTTTTTTTGGGGGGGGAGGAATTTCACCAAACTTGACAGGATTCTTTGTTGGCAATATACATATTGCAATTTTGTTCAATTCAGTTGTATTTTCAGTGTTATGGCCCTTGATTACCAAACTTGCACTTTGACAATTTCATGAGGGTGTATTAAGAACTTGTAGTTGCCAGTAAGGGATATTGTGCTTTTGGAGCACTCTAAAGACTGGTGGAATTTACAGTAAATGCCAACTAAATGGAGTTAAACCTGCAACAGATGTAATTGGAGAGGGTTATATTTTAAAGTGATTTTAATGGATATAAATAAACTTTGATCCATTCCTACTTCTGCCAGATAAAGTGAAGTAACCTCAGTATTTGAGAAGGGGGTAAAGTCTTTCACAAACAGTTAAGATGACACGTATTGAATTCAAGTGTATAGCAAAACTTCTATTGCACAGAGGTAAATGTGTATATATTTTTTTTCTAAATTGGTATAGACTAAGTTTGACTTGTAGCATGAAAGACCTCTTTCTCAAGTGGCATCAACAAACTGAAGCTTACAATGCATTTTAAAATGAACTGATAGGATCTGAGTGTAGTGTGGATGTGTGGTCAAATACACCCCAGCCCACCTCTGCAACTGATCTAAATATCTCCTGGCAAGTGTTTGATGGCCACAACATTTACAGTGTGAACAGGGCATTAGTGGCTTCAAGTCAGGTTTGCACTTTAAGGTTGTACATTCTTGTGCTATTACAATATTTGGTTCATGTTTTAACTTTCATGTTACTGGGTGCAGGCCCACTAACGGGTATGTTGTCCCGGGCCCAGGAATGGGGAGGGCCCAGAACTGGGCTCTCATGAAGTTGCGATTATTTTATTTCATTTCAAAACATGTTGATTTGGGGGAGAAATGTGCTATATTTGCATTCAATAAATGATTGCTAGATCTTTTGCCTTTATTGTCTTTGAAAAAGGTGTCAAGAACCCCCTACCACCCCTAATGCAAAAATGGTTTGGTCTGACTCTTTAAGGGGAAAAAACGACATCGTTCGATCATAGCGCTTCGATAATCAGCGTGCGTGCCATTTGCCAACATGCACAAGTCAGGAGCACAGAAAAGAGAGGAAGAAACCAAGAGACTCGGGTTCACTGCATAAATATTTTAAAAAAGATTGGGATGATGCACCAGGTACTAGCAAAGGCAGTGCGGCAGCTGAGCCAGGTAAGACACAGCCAACTTTTTCCAGCCCCGTAAAGTAACCCCAACCAAGGTACGCGCGGCATGCGATTCATGTTACAAACGAGGGGAGAGCAAGTCACACTGAACACCATATCAAACGCACAGGGCATTGAATTATTTCATAACCACAATGGCTTAATAACATTGTGTTTCATATATCTGATTGAAGCTAAGAATATTCACATTAGCCCGCAATCGTATCCCGCCGTTTCTCAAGCGGTGTGTTCTCTGCTTTTCACACTGGACAGTACGCATGCACAAAAGTCCGGCGCATTGCATTTCGCGCCTGAATAGTTGCAGACTAAGGAAATGTTAAAACTGTAAAAATGTTGAAATGCTAAAATGAAATGGTTGTTGACCAGTTGAATGGTTTTTGAATACCTGTCATTTAAGGGTTGGAGTGAGTGGAGACTGGGATAAGAGAGGTGGGCATGTGTGTGGGTTGGCCCGGGGGGTTGTTAGGGGGGGTCCATTCAGAGCATTTTGTCCCGGGCCCAGCCAAAGCTGTCAGCGGCCCTGACTGGGTGTTTTAAGGATAAAATATAGTGCAGCTCTAACTTAATTCACAATCATTGCTGCTGGGAGAGTAGAACTAGAGAGGTGTTAAAGAGGTCCAAAATGAATGCACTTGATCCATACTGCGAAAGCAATTTAATAAACACGTAAAGTCACCTTTTACAAACAGTGTCCATCTGTTGAGGTTTGGGCCTTCACAGCTGTAATACTGAATGTATTTCTCAACTTATTCACAGGACATCATTTAAACCATTTTCTCCATAGGTTAGCAACATAAGGTTAAAATGCAGACCTTGATAAAGGCAGAGTGTTATTCATCTGAAAGGAGGGGGAGGGAAAAAAAACCTTCAATCACGTAGACTTATGCATTAGTTATGATGCCTCCTCAGGGTTCTAACCAAAGAATAAAGATGCTCTTCCTACAGTTCTATCAACAGTGAATTGTAAAACACAAGGCTGTTTTTCTCAGTCTGCTGTAAAAATCCGAGCAGCGATATCATCCAGGAGCCAGTCTACACCTGTCAGGAGGTTCTCTCCGGTCATGGCACTGCAGCCCACTATACACCAGTGATGCGTCTTAATCTCATCCAGAGCTAGTGCCTGTCAAAACAATAACAGTCACCTGTTGGAGTAAAGGAAAACTAAAAAGACAATTTAAAGTAAAGTACTGCTTTTGCACTTCTGGTTATGATTTATACACTTGATTTTGGCTTTAATAAAAAAAACAATAGTTTGAATCGGTGGTCTAGACACACAGTAGCAGTCAAAAGTTTGTACACCCCAACTCCACAGATTTCTGTATTGTGACCATTTTCTACATTACAGAACAATACTGAAGACATCAAAACTATAAAATAGAACATGTATGAAATGTAAACAAGTGTTAATGTTTAATATTTTAGATAGCCTTGCCAATAGCGTACAGTGTTATTCTCTTAACCAGCTTCACGAGGTAGTCACCTGGAATGCTTTTCAATTAACAACTGTGCCTCATGAAAAGTTAATTAGTGGAATTTCTTTTCTTAATGTGTTTGAGGTTATCAAAAATGTAATAATTACTATAAAAGGTGTCTTGCATAACAAACAACTGACATTTAATGCCGTGATCCCGTAGCACTGACAGCGAGGCTAGATGAATTACAAATGTCTGTAACAAGCATTTTCTCACTTGTAATACACACGCTTCAGCTACAATAAGTCCCTTTATCAAAGCAACTAACTGAGTTTGGGCATGACTACCCTGGGCGGTGCAGTGATTCTTTAAAACTGAATTATTGCAATCCTGATTTCCTGAAAAAAGAAAGATAGATATTGACCTCTCTGATGGCATCCCTGGACAATGCACCAGGCAAATCCTGTTTGTTGGCAAACACTAGGAGAGTGGCTCCTGCTAGTCTCTGGTAGAAGAAATGAATGGAGTGTAGAGAATAGAAGGTGAACAAGTTGATGACAGTAGCTATGAAAGGAGTAAAACAGTATTTAAAATAAACAGAACAGGGTTTTCACCTCCTCCAGTAAAAGAGCACCGAGTTCCTTCCTGCAGTCCTCCAGTCTCAGTCTGTCTGCACTATCCACCACCCACACCAGCCCATCTGTGCTCTCGAAATAATTCCTCCAGTACGAACGAAGAGACTTCTGACCCCCCACGTCCCAGATGTTCAACTTGAACCTATTTTCATGTGGGGGAAAATATAAACACAAGCAAGACAAACATAAGTGTACAACATGTGGGTGAGATGGTTTACACTGGGGCATTAAAGGAAAAGTCCATCCTGAACACACATTATATATACTCACAGTGTACTTTATTAGAAACCCCTGTACACCTACTCAATCATGCAGTTATCAAATCAGCCAATCATGTGGCAACAGTGCAGTGCATAAAGTCATGCAGATATGGACCAGTGGCTTTGGGTACTGTTTACAGCAACCATCAGACGGGGGGGGGGGGGGGGGGGGGGGGGGGGGGGGGGGGGGACACGACAATAGGATCACTGATTTTGATAGTGGTTGTTGATGCCAGACAGGCTGGTTTGAGTATTCCTTGAACTGCTGATCTCCTGGGATTTTCACACACAACAGACTATCATTTACTGTGACTGGTGCAATAAAGAAAGAAAGAAGAAAAAAAAAACATCCAGTGAGCAGCAGCTGTGTGGGGACAGAGACACCTTGTTGATGAGACAGGTCAATGGAGAATGGTCTGACTGGCTCGAGCTGATAGAAAGATTAAAGTAACTCTGATAACCACTCTGTACAATTGTAGTGAGCAGAAAAACATCTCAGAATGCACAAAATGTTGAACCTTGCTACAACAGACCACTTCTGTCAGCCAAGAACAGAAAGTCAAAGCTTCAGTGGGCTCAGGCTCACCAAAACTGAACAACTGAAGACTGGAAAAACATAGCCTGGTCTGATGAATCTTAATTTCTGCCGATTACCTGCCTTGTGTGAACAGTCCAGGCTGGTGGGGGTGGTGTAATGATGTGGGGAATGTTTTCTTGGCAAACTTGGCCCGTTAATACCAAATCAGTCATCACTTGAATGCCACAACCTATTTGGGTATTGTTGCTGACCGTGTGCATCCCTTCATGGTCACAATTTACCATCTTTTAATGGCTGCTTCCAATATGATAATGCACCATGTCACAAAGCAAAAGTCTCAAACTGGTTTCATGAACATGACAGTGAGTTCAGTGTTCTTCCCAGTCACAGGAGCTGAATCCAGTAGAACACCTATGGGATGTGGTAGAACAGGAGATTCGAAGCATGAAAGTGCACCTAAAAAATCTATAAGAATTGCATGACACAAATCATGTCAACATGGACCAGAATCTCAAAGGAATGTTTCCAAAAATCTTGTGGAATCCATGCTATAAAACAACGGAGGCTGTACACAATATTCATAGTGCTTCTAATAAACTGCTCAGTGTATATGCTTTTATTGAAATATTCATGAGTTTAGTGATTCAGGTGCAGATTTGTTGGGCGGTGTTGTATTTCCATTATTCACATGAGAAGTTATCAGCTGTGTCACACAGTGACATCGCAGCGTGCCAAATTTTAGGTCAAATCATAAATATGACCTAAAACATCATCAGATTTTCACACAAGTCCTAAAAGTAGATAAAGAGAACCCAGTTAAACAAATGAGGGAAAAAAAATTATACTTGGTCATTTATTTATTGAGGAAAATGATCCAATATTACATATCTGTGAGTGGTAAAAGTATGTGAACCTCTAGGATTAGTAGTTAATTTGAAGGTGAAATTAGAGTCGGGTGTTTCAATCAATGGGATGACAATCAGGTGTGAGTGGGCACCCGTTTTATTTAAAGAACAGGGATCTATCAAAGTCTGATCTTCACAACACGTTTGTGAAAGTGTATCATGGCACGAACAAAGGAGATTTCTGAGGACCTCAGAAAAAGCGTTGTTGATGCTCATCAGGCTGGAAAAGGTTACAAAACCATCTCTAAAGAGTTTGGACTCCACCAATCCACAGTCAGACAGATTGTGTACAAATGGAGGAAATTCAAGACCATTGTTACCCTCCCCAGGAGTGGTCGACCAACAAAGATCACTCCAAGAGCAAGGCATGTAATAAATCGGCCAAGTTACAAAGGACCCCAGGGTAACTTCTAAGCAACTGAAGGCTTCTCTCACATTAACATTTAGCCAATGTTCATGAGTCCACCATCAGGAGAACACTGAACAACAAATGGTGTGCATGGCAGGGTTGCAAGGAGAAAACCACTGCTCTCCAAAAAGAACATTGCTGCTCGTCTGCAGTTTGCTAAAGATCACGTGGACAAGCCAGAAGGCTATTTGGAAAAATGTTTTGTGGACGGATGAGACCAAAATAGAACTTTTTGGTTTAAATGAAAAGCATTATGTTTGGAGAAAGGAAAACACTGCATTCCAGCATAAGAACCTTATCCTATCTGTGAAACATGGTGGTGGTAGTATCATGGTTTGGGCCTGTTTTGCTGCATCTGGGCCAGGACAGCTTGCCATCATTGATGGAACAATGGATTCTGAATTATACCAGCAAATTCTAAAGGAAAATGTCAGGACATCTGTCCATGAACTGAATCTCAAGAGAAGGTGGGTCATGCAGCAAGACAACGACCCTAAGCACACAAGTTGTTCTACCAAAGAATGGTTAAAGAAGAATAAAGTTAATGTTTTGGAACGGCCAAGTCCTGACCTTAATCCAATCAAAATGTTGTGGAAGGACCTGAAGCAAGCAGTTCATGTGAGGAAACCCACCAACATCCCAGAGTTGAAGCTGTTCTGTATGGAGGAATGGGCTAAAATTCCTCCAAGCCGGTGTGCAGGACTGATCAACAGTTACTGGAAACGTTTAGTTGCAGTTATTGCTGCACAAGGGGGCCACACCAGATACTGAAAGCAAAGGGACACATACTCTTGCCACTCACAGATACGTAATATTGGATCATTTTCCTCAATAAATAAATGACCAAGTACAATATTTTTGTCTCATTTGTTTAGCTGGGTTCTCTTTATCTACTTTTAGGACTTGTGTGAAAATCTGTTGTTGTTTTAGGTCATATTTATGCAGAAATATAGAAAATTCTAAAGGGTTCACAAACTCTCAAGTACCACTGTACAATCACATTCAACAGGACAAACAAATTAATTGAGCGTAAATACAAGTTATAACAGTCAGGGTTTGCTGTCAGCTACTAAAATCAAAAGACAGAGTTCTTTTCTCATTTACTATTTTCCAGTGACATTCATCGTCATATTAAAGGGGTCGTCTCACTCTTCCCAGAAGCCTCTGCACTAAGCAGCGAATCACCATTTGTCGTCATCGATATTCCGCAACAATCCGCAACCGTGCAGCATAAGCCATAGATCATAAAGTGTAATGTGAAATTGAAGTTGTAGGATTCTGCATCAGTGCATTCAGAGACAAATGATGCAAATGCTAAATATGGAAAACTAGCACTGCTATCAGCAATCAGTCAAACAGCACTGTGGGTACAAAACCATTAACCAAAGTGAAAAGAGACGAACGTGTTAATGAAAAGTTTAAAGATAAAAAAAAAAAAATCAACTATGATATTCATTCCATAATAAATCTAAAAACTTTGTTAAAGATTAATTCATTCATTCATCTTCAGTAACCACTTCATCCTTGTTAGGGATGTGGCAAAGCCAAAGTCTGTCCTGGGAACACTGGACGTAAGGCAAGGACACACCCTTGATGGGATGACAGTCCATCACAGGACACCATGCACTCGCACATTCATACCTCGGGGGAATTTAACACAACAAATCTACTTTCTGGCATGTTTTTGAAGGTGGAAGGAAACTCATGTGGACATGGGGAGACCCACAGACCTGGACTCAGGATCAAACTGGAGATGTTGGAACTGTGAGATGGTATCACTACCCAATACTGTTAAAGATCACATGTTAATTGAATAAAAAAAAAGATTAACATGTAAATTGATCAGGGGGAATTTTCCTTTATGTATTCAGGGAGTAGGTTTTGCATTTTTAAAATGCTATATTTAGTTGTTTTGGCAGAGGTACTAGCTTACTGTAGGGCAGCATGGTGGTGTAGTGGTTCACACTGTCGCCTCACAGCAAGGAGGCTCTGGGTTCAAGCCAATGGAGGCCTTTCTGTGTGGAGTTTGCATGTTCTCCTCGTGTCTGTGTGGGTTTCCTCTGGGTGCTCCGGTTTCCCCCACAGTCCAAAGAGATGCACTTAGGCTAACTGGCTACTCTAAACTGTCCATTGTTCAAAGCTTTTTTTGTGTGTGTGTGTGTGTGTGTGTGTGTGTGTACAATTGTGAACAATAGCATGATAGAATACAATTCCACTTGGCCAATCATCTAGTTCACTGTAGCTCATCTGGTAGTGGGAGGAGTGGTCAGAAGATGCCTGTGGACCCTGCATTTAAAGGCCTGGGGGCCAGTGTCTACGGGTCCAACTACATGTTCTGGAAGGCTATTCCATACCCGGACAGCAGTGTGGAGGAAGGTTCTGTCCAGGGTGTGAGTATTAGAAGCTGGGAGGTCCAGGGCATGATCTGGCACAGCTGTGCATAGGCGGGTGGTTTGCCGTCTAGGGTACGGCGGGGGGAGCATATCCCGGAGATCCATAGGGCAGTGGTGGGTGTGCATTTTGAACAGGACTGTAGCAGCAGCAACCTGTCTTCTGTGGTCAAAGCTGGGGATGGAGAGTTTTGTGCTGGCAGTGTCCTGGTCCACTCCTATAATCTTTAGTGCCTTCTTCTGGATGTTGTCAAGTAGGCCAAGATGTGTTGGTGAGGCACTCATCCAGCTGAGTGAGGCGTATTCCATGACGCTGCGTACCTGTAGCTTGTAGACAGTTGCTCGGCTCTCCGTGGCGAGTTTACTGGCCACTCTCTTCAGCTCTGCCAGTTTCTGACCTGCCCGTATGGAGATTTTGGTCAGATGTTTCGACCAGGACAGCTTCTTGTCTATTGTGACCCCCAGGATGTCCAACTCATTGGCCGTGGTCAACCGGCGACCATTGAAGTGCAGGTCCAGTGCAGATGGAGTCCTCTTTCTTGAGAGTGTAACAAACTTGCACTTTGATGGTTCGAAAGTGGTCTTCCGCTGGTCTCTCCAGATGGCGATTTGTTAGAGATCCTGGTTCAGGCTCGCCTCCATTTCGGCCTTGTCTACTGAAGATCTGATGCGTGCATACAGGGTTAAGTCGTCAGCATACATGTACATCTCATTCTCACATACATCAACCAGGTCGTTGATGATGATGAAGAAGAGGAGAGGGCCAAGGATCGATCCTTGAGGTACTGAGGCATTGATAGAGTAGGGTTCTGAGGGCTGGCCTGACAGGACCACTCTGATGGATCTGTTCGAGAGGTAGCTTTGGAGCCATCGGAGCAGCTTTCCAGACACTCCTCTCGAATAGAGTTTGGCCATCAGACCGTGATGCCACACTTTGTCAAATGCCCCCTGGATGTCCAAGGCTACAACGCAGACGTCCTCGCCTGAGTCTAGGGAGTTGTTCCGCCTCTGATTCTGATTCAGATTCAGAATATTTGTCGTCATTGTCACAAAAAGAACAACGAAATTTCATTTGGAGCATCCATACAGCAGAGTTGATAAAGTGCAAACTCAAATAAATACATACCCCCCTAAGTAACCCAGTGTAAGCATTTGACCCAGTATTACATCAGTACAACAAAAAGCAGCATAGCAAATAGCAGCATAAGTTCAAGTCATCAATGTTGATAAAGTGCAGAGCAGGGACATTCCAACAGATACCTGAGTATTATGACATTGTATAAACAGTGCAAAAACCAGATCAGTGCCATTATAATGTTATAACGTTACTGTCTGGGGGTGTGTGTGTCAGGGGAGAGAGAGTAGTGACAACTGCAACAATGCAAACCAGTTCAATGATATTAATTGGTGGATATGGTTGTGGCAGAGTTCAGTAGCCTCACAGCTTGTGGATACAGGCTATTGGCCAGTCTGGATGTTCTGGCCTGTATAGACCTGTATCTTCTCCCTGAGGGCAGCAGGTGGAAGAGGTGATGAGCAGGGTGGTGCTGATCCCGCAGGATGTTGCGCACTCTTCTCAGACAGCGAGTGGAGTAGATGGTGCTGATCTCTGGGAGAGTCGTTCCAATGATTCTCCTGGCAGCTTTCACCACCCACTGAAGTGCCTGCTGGTCGGCCTTAGTGCAGCTGGAGAACCACACTAGAAATCCATGTGTCAGCACACTACTGATGGCACAGTTGTAAAAGTTCACCATCAGAGGTCTGGGGATATTAGCGCTCCTCAGCTTCCTCAGGTAATAGAGCCGCTGTTGTGCTTTTCCCACGGCTGTGGAAATGTGAGTGCCCCAGAACAGGTCCTCAGTCACCGTTACCCCCAGGAACTCTGGCACAGGATGTTTAGGAGGTCAGCCGTGCTGTGTTCTGGTCTGAATCCAAACTGTCTGTGGGACATGAGATTGTTTTTGAGAACGTATCTCTGTAGCTGTTGGTTCACTGCTGATTCCATAACCTTGCTGATGACTGAAAGCAGGGATATGGGGCAGTACTTGGATGGGTCCGCTTTCGAGTTTTTCTTGGGCACTGGAGTAACAGAGGCCACCTTCCACTGACTTGGGAAGAGTCCACTTGAAAAGCAGCGGTTAACGAGGTGACACAGGGGGCTTGTGAGCTCTGCACCACATTCCCTAAGGACTCTGGTGGGGATTTCATCTGGCCCAGAAGCTTTGTCTGGTTTGAGTCCTTTCAAGAGCCTCTTGATGTCCTTTGGTTTGAATGTGATGGTGTTGATAGTGCAGGAGGTGGCTTGCTGGATTTGAGGTGCCGGGGCAGTTGCATCTTAGAGATGGCATTTTTGTGTGAATGCCTTGCAGAACACTTCTGCCTTTTTATGGGCAGTAATGTGGGCTGTGTTGTTGTGAATAATGACAGGGATGTCAGAGATAGCAGCTCTCCCAGAGAGTGAGTTAACAAGCCTCCACCATCTCTTGCCGGTCAGGTTATTGCCAGTGAGTTCCTTGGTGAGTCTGGCGTTATAGTTCTGCTTAGCTTGCTTCTCTGCCTGGTTAAATATGTGTCTGGCATCTGCAAACTGCTGCTTATTGGTGGGTGAGTTGTTGCTTTTAAGCTCTCGAAAGAGACGCCGCTTCTTTCTCACAGCTCTTCGGCAGTTCTCGTCGAACCATGGTTTGTCTCCTGGTTTTTTTGGTGACAGTTTTGTTGGGGATGAACTGTTCCATGGCGGTCTGGATGATTTCTGTGATCTGGGCACATATGCTCTCAGGATCTTCCACAGAGAATACCTTCCGCCAGTTGGTGCCTGAAGTGAAGCCTTGCATTCCCCAGTAATTGGCTCTCTCATACTGCCACACCTTCCTTTTGTATGGCTTATCTCTGTATGCTGGCAGGTCAAGCCTTACTAGGACAGGGTTATGGTCCAATGTTCCCACGTTGGCCAGTGTTGTGGATACAGCTGGAAGGTCAGTCATGATGAGGTCTAGAATCTGGTCACCTCTGGTTGGAGTCGTCATGACTTGTTCTAGGCCTAGACAGCTCGCAAGCTCCAGGGCCTGGTGACCAGCTACATCAGTTGTTCGACTTCCTAGCCAATCTTCATGATGGACATTAAAATCTCCAACCAGCATGACAGAGTGGGCACCATGCTTGAAGAGGGATGGGCTCCACCAACTTTAAAATGCCCTAGACACACCAATGATCCATCCATTTTCTTCCGCTTATCCGAAGTCGGGTCGCAGTGGCAGAAGGCTAAGCAGGGTATTCCAATCGTCCGTCTCCCTAGCAACACTTTCTAGTTCCTCCTGGGGGATCCCAAGACGCTCCCAGACCAGATGAGATATATCGTCTCTCTAGCATGTTCTGGGTCTACCCCGAGGTCTCTTCCCAGTTGGACGTGCCTGGAAAACATTGAAAGGAAGGCACCCAGGAGGCATCCTAATCAGATGTCCGAACTGACTCCTTTCAACCTGAAGGAGCAGCAGCTTGACTCCGAGATCCTGCCAGATGTCTGAGCTTCTCACTCCATCTCTAAAGGTGAGCCCAGTCCATCACACTAATGATGGACTGTTAAAATGTCATCAGTGGTGCCCTTGCTGGCTATGGGAAGATAAGGATGACGACGACTAGCTTACTGTAGATCTGTGTAGGTTCTGTTACTTTTAACACATCAGTTGAAACATTTGCTTTTCAGCATATACAGTGGTTCTGTTGATCCTGTTTCAGGTTTTCCTTCTGTATCTAATTGGATGCCCATTGCAGTCCATATTGAAGAGCTCACTACAGCCGGGGTCCCTAACTTTTTGCAGTCAGGAACCTCTTTAATAGTAAAATAAATACTTTCCACTGAGTGCTGAGTACAAATTTACTTTAAAAATGTATTTTATTGATGTGTATAATAACAGTGACTATTTTTAAGAGCCATCAAGCTTTATAACCGACTTTGAAAACCACCGATCTACAGTGTGGGTTTTACTTCAAATGTCAATTTAGGATGATTTGACTCTTAGCTAAATCTAGGGCTCAGTTGATAGAAGTGCTCGGGTCAGATCCACTACTGCAAAGCAAATTCACATGATTTTAAACCAAATCACAGAACATTTATAGATTTGAAACATGAAACTGGATTCATCTCACTAGCTTCATCTGTAACAAGCCTCAATATACTGAAAGTTGAAATTTACCCTCTGTGTTCCAGTGTCTTTATGTTGAATCCTAATGTGGGAGAAATGGTGCTCACATCCTCGCCATTAAATTTCTTCAGTATGGTGGTTTTCCCAGCATTGTCCAGTCCACTAATCCAGTAGTTAAGGAACCAGAGAAGAACAGAGTTTCAACTTAACACGAAAAAACAAGGCTCTTAGCTAAAGCAGCATTTAAAAAAAAAAAAAAAAAAAACACACACACACACACACTATATATATATATATATATATATATATATATACATACATACACATACATACATATATATATATATATAGTACACACACACTGGCATGCAAAAGTTTGGGCACCCTTACTGAAAATCTCTGTTACTGTGAATAGTTAAGTGAGCAGAAGATGAACCGATCACCAAAAGGCATAAAGGTAAAGACGACACATTTCTTTTCAGCGTTTTCTGCAAGATGTGTGTATTATTTTTGTTTTGTACAATTGGAAAGTGAAAAAAGAAAAAGGAACACCATGCGAAAGTTTGGGCACCCCAATACATTTGAGTTCTCAGGTAACTTTTACCAAGGTTCCAGACCTTAATTAGCTTATTGAGCTGTGGCTTGTTCAAATTCTTCGTTAGGAAAGGTCAGATGATGCAGATTTCAAAGCTGTATAAATTCTCTGACTCCTCAAACTTGTCCCTAAAATCAACAGCCATGGGCTCCTCTAAGCAACTCCCTCGCATTCTGAATAATACAATAATTGATGCTCACAAAGCAGGAGAAGGCTACAAGAACGCAGCAAAGTGTTTTCAGGTAGCTGTTTCCTCAGACTGTAATGTTATTAAGAAATGGCAGTTAACAGAAACAGTGGAGATCAAGGTGAGGTCTGGAAGATGAAGAAAACTTTCTGAAAGAACTGCTCATTGGATTGCTAGAAAGGCAAATAAAAACCCCTGCTTGACTGCAAAAGACCTTCAGAAAGATTTAGCAGACCCTGGAGTGGCGGTGCACTGTTCTACTATGCAGCGACACCTGAACAAATATGACCTTCATGGGAGAGTCATCAGAAGAAAACCGTTCCTGCATCCTAGCCACAAAATTCAGCGTCTGAAGTTTGCAAATGAACATCTAAATAAGCCTGATGCATTTTGGAAACAAGTCCTGTGGACTGATGAAATCAAAATAGAACTTTTTGGCCACAATGTGCAAAGGTATGTTTGGAGAAAAAAGGGTGCTAAATTCCAGGAAAAGAACACCTCTCCAACTCTGAAGCATGGGTGTGGATCGATCATGCTTTGGGGTTGTGTTGCAGCCAGTGGCACAGGGCACGTTTCATTGGTCGAGGGAAGCATGGATTCAAATAAATACCAGCAAATTCTGGAAGCAAACATCACACCATCTGTAAAAAAGTTGAAGTTAAAAAGAGGACGGGGCCTACAATAAGACGATGATCCAAAACACACCTCAAAATCTACAATGGAATACCTCAAGAGGCCCAAGCTGAAGGTTTTGCCCTGGCCCTCACAGTCCCCTGACCTAAACATCATTGGAAATCTGTGGATAGAGCTCAAAAGAGCAGTGCATGCAAGACAGACCAAGAAACTTGTAGAACTGGAAGCCTTTTGCAAAGACGAATGTGTGAAAATCCCCCAGGTAAGAACTGAGAGATTATTAGCTGGCTACAAAAAGTGTTTACAAGCTGTGATACTTGCCAAAGGGGGTGTTACTAGGTACTAACCATGCAGGGTGCCCAAACTTTTGCTTTGGGCCCTTTTCCTTTTTTGTCATTTTGAGAATACAAAAGATGAAAATAAAAAATTGTTTTGCTTAAAATATAAAGGGAATGAGTCATCTTTAACTTTATGTCTTTTGGAGATCATTTCATCTTCAACTTGCTTAACTGTTCACAGTAACAGCAATTTTGACGAGAGGTGCACAAACTTTTGCATACCACTGTACATACATACATACATACATACATACATACATACAATATTTTATATATATGAGCAAATAAGCATAAATCCTCTTTAGGAATTAAGGACACATGAAGCAAAGCTGCGTAGCTTCTTAAGGATACAGCATCAGTAAACGCATCTCCCGCTCCTTATGTTTCAGCTTCTTTAATATGGTCAGTAAGCCCATCGTTTTCTCTCACCCTGTCTGCCTAAACAAAATGATAAACTGAAACACTTTATCTAAAACTGCCCCAGCTCTTCTTTCTGTCTTAAAAGAAGCATCACTCCATCACATCACCGCTTTCTTCAAACCAGGAAGTGTTGCTGCGCGTCGCTCCAACATCCTCAAACGTGATTGGTCACACCAACGAAATGCCTGACAAAATGATTGGTTGTCTGCCATAGGTCTCACCCATCTCTCAAATTGACCAATCAGCTCGAAGCTTCAGGGCGTGTCTGTACACCGGATTGGTCAAACGCAGAGAGACGCTTCTACACTGTCGCAGCATGTTCGGCCTCCTGACTCCACACCGCCACCTGGCGGCGCTCAGAGCTTCAGTCAGCTTCTGCAACTGCTCCACAAACTCATCTCATCTCATCTCATTATCTGTAGCCGCTTTATCCTGTTCTACAGGGTCGCAGGCAAGCTGGATCCTATCCCAGCTGACTACGGGCGAAAGGCAGGGTACACCCTGGACAAGTCGCCAGGTCATCACAGGGCTGACACATAGACACAGACAACCATTCACACTCACATTCACACCTACGCTCAATTTAGAGTCACCAGTTAACCTAACCTGCATGTCTTTGGACTGTGGGGGAAACCGGAGCACCCGGAGGAAACCCACGCGGACACGGGGAGAACATGCAAACTCCACACAGAAAGTCCCTCGCCAGCCACGGGGCTCGAACCCGGACCTTCTTGCTGTGAGGCGACAGCACTAACCACTACACCACCATGCCGCCCCTGCTCCACAAACTGATTTGGGTTATTTTTGTAATCACTATATCGCTTCATCAAACTTTATCCAAACTTACAGTAGAGTTATCAGTTATCAGTTAACAGTTATCAGTTATCATTATCTGTGAACACAATTCACCGTGCCATCTGCCGTTGCCAGCTAAAACTCTATAGTTCAAAGAAGCCGCCGTATCTAAACATGATCCAGAAGCGCAGACGTCTTCTCTGGGCCAAGGCTCATTTAAAATGGACTGTGGCAAAGTGGAAAACTGTTCTGTGGTCAGAGGAATCAAAATTTGAAGTTCTTTATGGAAATCAGGGACGCCGTGTCATTCGGACTAAAGAGGAGAAGGACGACCCAAGTTGTTATCAGCGCTCAGTTCAGAAGCCTGCATCTCTGATGGTATGGGGTTGCATTAGTGCGTGTGGCATGGGCAGCTTACACATCTGGAAAGACACCATCAATGCTGAAAGGTATATCCAGGTTCTAGAGCAACATGTGCTCCCATCCAGACGACGTCTCTTTCAGGGAAGAAAAAGTTAAATATTTTTCAATATTATTTATTATTTATTTTTCAGTATTTTTAATCGTGAAAAATTTCAATATTTCTATGTTCAGTACTGGAACATGTAAATTTCCCTACCGAGGGATGAATAAAGTTTATTTTATCTTATTTGATCTTATTTCATTTTTCCATCAGTTATTTAAGAAAGTGAAAATTTTATATATTCTAGACTCATTACACATAAACTAAAAGGTATCAAGCATTTTTTCTATTTTAAATTTTGATAATTATGGGTTACAGTGCAAAAAAAAAAATCTCAAATTATTAGAATATTTCATTTCGAGTTTGAGTACACCAGTATAAATACTGTGTATCTCTCAGTCTAGTTCAGTACATGCAACCACAATCATGGGGAAGACTGCTTACTTGACAGTTGTCCAGAAGATGATCATTGACACCCTCCACAAGGAGGGTCAGCCACAGAAGGTCATTGCTGAAAAGGCTAGCTGGAAAAGGTGCGCAAGCAACAGGGATGACCGAGCATTTTTAAAGGATTGTCAAGAAAAGTCGATTCAAGAACTTGGGAGAGGTTCACTAGAAGTGGACTGAGGCTGGTATCAGTGCATCAAGAGCCACCACACACAGACGTCTTCAGGAAAGGGGATACAACTGTTGCATTCCTAATATCAAGCCACTTCTGAACCAGAGACAACGTCAGAGGCATCTTACCTGGGCTAAGGAGAGAAAGAACTGGATTGTTGCTCAGTGGTTCAAGGTCTTCTTTTCAGATGAAAGTAAATTTTGTATTTCATTTGGAAATCAAGGTCCTAGAATCTGGAGGAAGAGTGGAAAGACACAGAATCCAAGGTATTTGAAGTCCAGTGAGAAGTTTCTACAGTCTGTGATGATCTGGGGTGCCATGCCATCTGCTGGTGTTGGTCCACTGTGTTTTATCAAGCCCAAAGTCAACACAGCTGTCTACCAGGAGATTTTAGAGCACTTCATGCTTCCATCTGCTGACAAGCTTTATGGAGATGCCGATTTCCTTTTCCAGCAGGACTTAACACCTGCCCACAGTGCCAAAACTACTATTAAATGGTTTGCTGGCCATGATATTACTGTGCTTGGTTGGACAGCCAACTTGCCTGACCTGAACCCGAGAATCTATGGGGTATTGTCAAGAGGAAGATGAGAAACACCCGACCCAAAAATACAGATGAGCTGAAGGCCACTATCAAAGTAACCTGGGCTTCAATAACACCTCAGCAGTGCCACAGGCTGATCACCTCCATGCCACGCTGCACTGATGCAGTAATTCGTGGTAAAGGAGCCCCAAACAAGTATTGAGTCTATCAATGAACATACTTTTCAGAAGTTGGATATTTCTGGATAGTAAATCCGTTTTTGGTTGACTTTAGGAAATATTCTAATAATTTGACATACTGGATTTCAGAATTTCATAAGCTATAAACCATGATCATCAAAATTAAAACAAAAAAGGCTTTAAATATTTCACTTTACATGTGATGAATATAGAATATAGAGTGTGTGTGTGTGTGTGTGTGTTATAGAATATATGTGTGTGTGTTTTTTTTCTATACTTTCTTTCTGTCTGTACTATGAAAGCTAAGTCGAACCGGAGTCAAATTCCTCGTGTGTGTAACATACCTGGCAATAAAGTGCTTCTGCTTCTGATTCTGATATAGGAAAGTTAAACTTTTTGAATTACATAACAAAAAAAACCCTTTTCCATGATATTTTAATTGTTTGAGATGGACTAGTATTTCCCAACTCTTTTTATTTCCATCTGTTATATTCAAATGAGTGGGGCATGGTTATTTCACAGATTCAGAACTTAGCAGTTAAAAATGATGAGCATCAGAGGATACTATTTTGGCACTTATTGAAGACATTTTAGAATTACTCAGATGGATAAGTGCTCTTCAAAATACAGTATGGACATGGATATTGAAGTGTTAAATTTAATAGGTTTGAGACTAAGAAATGGACAAAAAAGAAAATTACTGGTCCTCTTTACAGCAGACTTGTCTTGTGCACATAAAACTTGTCTTAGTATAAAAGAAAGTTAATTAATATAATCAGGCTATACCTTTTTATGCAGAACTTTATAGCCAGGTCATGAAACTTATAATGAATATTATAATAGTCTATGTGTCTAAATGCAAGAAGAATGTGTGTGTGCGCACAAGAAGTGATATTGGTGCTTTTCAAAACTCAGATTAGTTTAAAACACAGGTTCCCAGTTAGAGCCCTGCACTCCCGCGGGACCCGCCGCAAAGCAGTGCGGCGCAGGACAAATTTTGAAAGCTCATTGCGGGCGCGGGCAGGAGCGGGAGTGCACAATGAGGGCGCGGGAGGGAGCGGTGATAAGCTGCAGTCCCGCTAACTAAAAACGTGTTTAAAATAAAATTTATAAATTATTAATTTATGTCTATCATATATAATTTGTGCTGGATATTTTATTTGGCATCAATAAAAAACATTTTAAGATGCCTAAATTTGCAGAGAGAGTCAGATTGCCATTGATCACTTTAACGGGCAATCCTTTGATCACTCTAATGACTCGCCGTTCACACCCAGCCTCCAGTGACCCACACTAACATGATGCCTCAATGACACCTTAGATGAGCTGGTCATCAGAATTCTGATTCTGATTCTGATCCAGGAGAGGATAAATATCTCTCGTATGTTTCCGATTCCTTTCCTCTTCCGTGTTCGAGATCTCCGATCATGGCAGAAGAGCAGAGCTCCTCTACTGAAGCTCACAGTGCTTCAAAAGTAAGTGCTGCTTTAAAAAGAGATACATTTACCGTTAAAAAGTCAAGAGTCCTGAAATTGGACATTTGGAAATCATTCTCACTCGTGTACGACGCGGAGGGAAATCAGCTGCCCTTTGCTGTGATAAGTGCCAAAAGGTTCTGACATACTAGGATATTTTAGTTAGAAATGCTTTACAAATGTAAACTGGGTTAGCCTAATGTTTTGTATGGCTGAACAATAAATATACCAAATTTCCACTTGGAATTATGTGCTTGCCTGTCTTTTTTTATTGTTTATTATTATTATTATTATTATTATTATTATTATTAGAGACACTGACGAAGGCAACAGCCGAAACGTTTGTCTCCTTCTGCTGCTAAAAACAACTGAAAAGAAATGTAACTAAAAGAATAAGTTCAAGAGTGCAATCCATCTCTCCTTTCGCACTAATTATTCATAGGAGACGCACCACGGGAGAGCGCATACTTAAATGATTAGCCTACTTAAATAATTATTATTATTAGGTCTACATGTTGCCATTTCAACATTCCGAATTCAGAAACAAGGTAAATAATAACAAACGTGAACGTAAGCTGTAGATATTTAAGCTCAAATCCACTCAAAGTAGGGTGCGGGGCACCATCACGCTGTGTCAAGACAAGAACTTTCCTGAGAAATAACGCGAATGTCTGCATCATGCGGGATTTGCGGGCGGGAGCGGGACAAAATATGGCAGGCGCGGGTGGGAGCGGGACTGAAAATCATAATTCTTTGCGGGAGAGGGCAGGAGCGGGACTGCACAATGCGGGCGCGAGCAGGAGCGGGACTGAAAAATCTGACCCGCGCAGACCTCTATTCCCAGTCATGGTTCTGGAGTACACTTGAACATTTTTGGGCTTTCCCAACTCACCTGATCCAATCCATCTACAACCCCGATTCAAAAAAAAGTTGGGACAAAGTACAAATTGTAAATAAAAACGGAATGCAATAATTTACAAATTTCAAAAATTGATATTGTATTCACAATAGAACATAGACAACATATCAAATGTCGAAAGTGAGACATTTTGAAATTTCATGCCAAATATTGGCTCATTTGAAATTTCATGACAGCAACACATCTCAAAAAAATTGGGACAGGGGCAATAAGAGGCTGGAAAAGTTAAAGGTACAAAAAAGGAACAGCTGGAGGACCAGATTGCAACTCATTAGGTCAATTAGCAATAGGTCATTAACATGACTGGGTATAAAAAGAGCATCTTGGAGTGGCAGCGGCTCTCAGAAGTAAAGATGGGAAGAGGATCACCAATCCCCCTAATTCTGCGCCGACAAATAGTGGAGCAATATCAGAAAGGAGTTCAACAGTGTAAAATTACAAAGAGTTTGAACATATCATCATCTACAGTGCATAATATCATCAAAAGATTCAGAGAATCTGGAAGAATCTCTGTGCGTAAGGGTCAAGGCCGGAAAACCATACTGGGTGCCCGTGATCTTCAGGCCCTCAGACGGCACTGCATCACATACAGGCATACTTCTGTATTGGAAATCACAAAATGGGCTCAGGAATATTTCCAGAGAACATTATCTGTGAACACAATTCATCGTGCCATCTGCCGTTGCCAGCTAAAACTCTATAGTTCAAAGAAGAAGCCATATCTAAACATGATCCAGAAGCGCAGACGTCTTCTCTGGGCCAAGGCTCATTTAAAATGGACTGTGGCAAAGTGGAAAACTGTTCTGTGGTCAGACAAATCAAAATTTGAAGGTCCTTATGGAAATCAGGGACGCCGTGTCATTCGGACTAAAGAGGAGAAGGACGACCCAAGTTGTTATCAGCGCTCAGTTCAGAAGCCTGCATCTCTGATGGTATGGGGTTGCATTAGTGCATGTGGCATGGGCAGCTTACACATCTGGAAAGACACCATCAATGCTGAAAGGTATATCCAGGTTCTAGAGCAACATATGCTCCCATCCAGACGACGTCTCTTTCAGGGAAGACCTTGCATTTTCCAACATGACAATGCCAAACCACATACTGCATCAATTACAGCATCATGGCTGCGTAGAAGAAGGGTCCAGGTACTGAACTGGCCAGCCTGCAGTCCAGATCTTTCACCCATAGAAAACATTTGGCGCATCATAAAACAGAAGATATGACAAAAAAGACCTAAGACAGTTGAGCAACTAGAATCCTACCTTAGACAAGAATGGGTTAACATTCCTATCCCTAAACTTGAGCAACTTGTCTCCTCATTCCCCAGACGTTTACAGACTGTTGTAAAGAGAAAAGGGGATGTCTCACAGTGGTAAACATGGCCTTGTCCCAACTTTTTTGAGATGTGTTGTCATGAAATTTAAAATCACCTAATTTTTCTCTTTAAATGATACATTTTCTCAGTTTAAACATTTGATATGTCATCTATGTTCTATTCTGAATAAAATATGGAATTTTGAAACTTCCACATCATTGCATTACATTTTTATTTACAAATTGTACTTTGTCCCAACTTTTTTGGAATTGGGGTTGTATATACCAGACTATGCTGAGTTGAAGTGAGTGGATTAGAGTACAGTGGTGCTTGAAAGTTTGTGAACCCTTTAGAATTTTCTATATTTCTGCATAAATATGACCTAAAACAACATCAGATTCTCACACAAGTCCTAAAAGTAGATAAAGAGAACCCAATTAAACAAATGAGACAAAAATATGATACTTGGTCATTTATTTATTGAGGAAAATGATCCAACATTACATATCTGTGAGTGGCAAAAGTATGTAAACTTTTGTTTTCAGTATCTGGTGTGACCCCCTTGTGCAGCAATAACTGCAGCTAAACGTTTCCATTAACTGTTGATCAGTCCTGCACACCGGCTTGGAGGAATTTTAGCCCATTCCTCCGTACAGAACAGCTTCAACTCTGGGTTGTTGTTGGGTTTCCTCACATGAACTGCTCACTTCAGGTCCTTCCACAACATTTCGATTGGATTAAGGTCAGGACTTTGACTTGGCCAAAACATTCCAAAACATTAACTTTATTCTTCTTTAACCATTCTTTGGTAGAACGACTTGTGTGCTTAGGGTCACTGTCTTGCTGCATGACCCACCTTCTCTTGAGAGACAGATGTCCTGACATTTTCCTTTAGAATTTGCTGGTATAATTCAGAATTCATTGTTCCATCAATGATGGCAAGCCGTCCTGGCCCAGATGCAGCAAAACAGGCCCAAACAATGATATTACCACCACCATGTTTCACAGAGGGGATAAGGTTCTGATGCTGGAATGCAGTGTTTTCCTTTCTCCAAACATAACGCTTCTCATTTAAACCAAAAAGTTCTATTTTGGTTTCATCCGTCCACAAAACATTTTTCCAATAGCCTTCTGGCTTGTTCACGTGATCTTTAGCAAACTGCAGATGAGCAGCAATGTTCTTTTTGGAGAGCAGTGGCTTTCTCCTTGCAACCCTGCCATGCACACCATTGTTGTTCAGTGTTCTCCTGATGGTGTACTCATGAACATTAACATTAGCCAATGTGAGAGAGGCCTTCAGTTGCTTAGAAGTTACCCTAGGGTCCTTTGTGACTTTGCTGACTATTACATGTCTTGCTCTTGAAGTGATCTTTGTTGGTCGACCACTCCTGGGGAGGGTAACAATGGTCTTGAATTTCCTCCATTTGTACACAATTTGTCTGACTGTAGATTGGTGGAGTCCAAACTCTTTAGAGATGGTTTTATAACCTTTTCCAGCCTGATGAGCATCAACAACGCTTTTTCTGAGGTCCTCAGAAATCTCCTTTGTTCGTGCCATGATACACTTCCACAAACATGTGTTGTGAAGATCAGACTTTGATAGATCCCTGTTCTTTAAATAAAACAGGGTGCCCACTCACACCTGATTGTCATCCCATTGATTGAAAATACCTGACTCTAATTTCACCTTCAAATTAACTGCTGATCCTAGAGGTTCACATACTTTTGCTCCTCACAGATATGTAATATTGGATCATTTTCTTCAATAAATAAATGACCAAGTATATTTTTGTCTCATTTGTTTAACTGGGTTCTCTTTATCTACTTTTAGTACTTGTGTGAAAATCTGATGATGTTTTAGGTTATATTTATGCAGAAATGTAAAAAATCCTAAAGGGTTCACAAACTTTCAAGCACCACTATAGGGCATCAGGATGGATCAAGTAGGTCTGAAGAGCAGGAGAGGTCAGCATCACTGGTGTGTAACTTGACAGAGAGAGAGAGAGAAAGAGAGAAAGAGAGCGTGTGTGTACATTGTGTGCTGAGTAAGCAAACTTGCAAAACTATTCATGTAATCTGCGGAGGAAGAAGCTCTGAAGTCAAAAGGTCAGAAGTTGTTTTAGCTAAGTGTTATGTTTAGAAATGCAGAATTTAAAAAACCCCTTCATGTCAAAATTATTGCCTGTATGGCTCATAAACACACGTCTAGCAATGAACTCCTTCTTATCCACTTCTGTTCACTATATTTTTTACTCTATGATATGGTGTATTATATATGATTTTACTATTCTTTTTTATTATTTGGAAGTCATACAAAATAATAACCTTTTGTTATCTCTAATAAATGGCATTAATTTTTTATCCCAGGTGTATGAGGTAATAAAGTTGTACACCTGTACTGTAGGCTACATGATCTTTTCAAGTAAACACAAGTATATCTCATGTCAGCTAGTTAATCTAATAAATTATCTAATATATATATACACTACCATTCAAAAGTTTGGGGTCACTTTGAAATGTCCTTATTTTTGAAAGAAAAGCACTGTTCTTTTCAATGAAGATCACTTTAAACTAATCAGAAATACACTCTATACATTGCTAATGTGGTAAATGACTATTCTAGCTGCAAATGTGTGGTTTTTGGTGCAATATCTCCATAGGTGTATAGAGGCCCATTTCCAGCAACTCTCACTCCAGTGTTCTAATGGTACAATGTGTTTGCTCATTGCCTCAGAAGGCTAATGGATGATTAGAAAACCCTTGTACAATCATGTTAGCACAGCTGAAAACAGTTGAGCTCTTTAGAGAAGCTATAAAACTGACCTTCCTTTGAGCAGATTGAGTTTCTGGAGCATCACATTTGTGGGGTCGATTAAATGCTCAAAATGGCCAGAAAAATGTCTTGACTATATTTTCTATCCATTTTACAACTTATGGTGGTAAATAAAAGTGTGACTTTTCATGGAAAACACAAAATTGTCTGGGCGACCCCAAACTTTTGAACAGTAGTGTATAAGCACAGACTGTTATTTGGACTTAATCCCATTATATTCCATCATACTATATTGAAAATAGCATGTATCTGTGAGTGTTTGTGGTTAATATTCAGTTTATACACCTTTGGTAAACATATACCTCTTTGGTCTCAATATTTTAAATTATCAGTGTTGATTTTTTTCCCCCTCAAAATACTTTCCATGATTATTGATTGGCAGCACTCTATCTGGAAAAAGCTGGCCAACATGACATTTCATCTCTGCCCCAACTGCAACTGTACCATCCGAACTTTAACACACTTAATATCACATCAGAGGCTTCATTCATATGACCACAGGGAATGAACGCCTTCCTTTATATAGCACACGTTCCCAGCCCTGGTCCTGGAAAACCCATTGTCCTGCACATTTTAGTCTTTTCCCTGCTCTCAATAGACCAGCTAACAAACAGCCATTCCTGAGTTGAAGTAGGCGTGTTCGAGGGAAACAGTATAATGTGTGGGACGGGGGTACTCCGGGATGTGGTTTGGGAATCTATGCCATATAGTATCTCGCCTGTGTATCAGAAGCATGCAAAACATCCTCCAAATTAATTAGCCTTGTGCAAATCCAGTCGCAGTGGTGCCTCCTTCTGAATTCTTGGAAATGGAAGCGTTTTTGTTGAGGATCCTTGGGGGCTATGGGCCTCACTCTTATCCCAGCACTGACGTCTCTGACCAGGCAAACTGCCAACAACAGCAGGAATGTTCAGGGATAAGGCTAGTCCATAAACTATAGTGCTCTAATCATTCTTCTTTGAGAGTGCTGAAGGGTTGTGTCAGGGTGTTCCTGGTCAAGACTAGGGATGTTTAAGTTAGAACTGATGTCTAGGCTATTTGCACAGAAAATTAGCTATCTTATGTTTTTTTAAAAAAAGCTCTTGGCTAAAGGCTAAGTATAGAAGCTGTAATAATAGCAGGCTTATATTTATTCAAACAGTGAATTTCAGAAGTGGTGTAAGAGTACTGCAGTAGTTCTAGTGAATAATGTGGCTTTGGAAGTTTGCCACATAATCATTACCATCCTTCTAGAGGCAGGCTTTTGGATCAAGGCCAATATATTTCGGTTTTCACAATAATTTCATCATCACAGGAAACGTAATCCAGACATAAAAGCACTGTCGTGGCCTGGGAGTCCAGACCATGAGTCATTATGTGTATACTGGTAACATTTCAAATTTTATCCCTGATTCAGGGAACTTTTCAGAATAGGTAGGGAATTTCTGGGGAACTGGAATAATCAAAGATGTTATGGTGATGCAAAAAGGAAAAAATGAGTCAGTCCTTCCGATCTGCTGAATGACCTGACACCTCCCATTATTTTCATGTTTTAGTGTCACTTACAACTGTTACAATAACTGTGGAGTGTTGTGTCAGCAATATAGGAGGGCAGGAGATATAGGCAACATCCACTGACAGCTACAGGATTAAAAGACGGTCTTGAAGAAGACATACAAGCTATATGTACTCCGAGTGAGCAGTGGACTGAAGAAAGTCCATGTAAACCTTTGCAGGGTTTATAATTTAATGAGCAGCAGCAGTAGCAGCAGCTCTACCTCAACCACCAGTGTAGTAAAGATTTAAAGGGACCAGCTCGTCCTTAGAATAAGAATAGAATAACTTTATTTAACGAGAGTTGCATAGAATATCAAAAATGTGATAAAATACATACGGCTCTCAAAATAAACGATCAAAAATATAATTAAACAAATTAATGAAACTAAAAATGAAAAACTAAACTTACTAAATTATCAATTTCGAATAACAATAAAAACTAACCTAATAAACCTAACTTTATTGTAAGGTCTTAATCAAATCGCAGAATACAAAATATGATTTGATTTCTCTAGGTAGAGAATTCCAGATTTTAGCTCCACTAAATAAAAATGTCTTTTGTCTGAAACTTCGGTTCACACGAGGTAACAAAAGGCGATAAGCAGCAGACCTCATGTTCTTATCATGGACACTGCTGAAATTAACCAATTTTTCAGTGAGATACTTTGGCGCCAGGCCGTTCTGAACTTTAAACATCAGTTGGCATTTAAGTCACCATACTCTTTTGTCAAAGCGTTCAATGTTAAACCTTTGAAACAAGTCAGCTGATGGATGGTCCCATCGGGCATGACCAATGATACGTGCTGCTCTTTTTTGTAGTTTAACAATTTGATCAGTGTGCTTGGTGCTGCTATCTCCCCATACCACTGCGCCATAATCTAAGATGGGTTGAACCAGTGTTGCATAGAACGTCCGACGAGCTTTGACACTTAGAAAATTCTTGGTTCGTTTAAGAAGACCTAAGCGCTTATTGACTTTCTTAATGACGTGATCAATGTGGGTGTTCCAAGAGAGCATATTATCAAGGTAGAGTCCCAAAAGCTTTGCTGATGATACTTCATCCAACTTTCTGTCTCCAATGACAACTTCTAATCCAGTTCCTGTTACAGTTATGTTGCGAAGTTTGGGCGTGCTGCAGATCAACATTGACTTAGTTTTTTCACAGCTCAGTGTTATTCTATTTTCATTAGCCCAAGTGCCGATGTAAGTGAGTTCCGTGCACAAACTAGCTCGAACCTCATTTAAAGATGCTCCTGCGGCTATCTGAGTGGTGTCATCCACATACATCGAAGTAGTAGTATCGACGGTGTGCAACGGAAGATCATTGACAAAGACGATGAACAAAAGAGGGCCTTCCCATAATCCAATATGCTGTTTTAGTTTAAATAAAGATTATTGCTTTTGGAAAGCATATGAGTGCTACTCTGCTTGCTTTTTCCATCCATCCATCCATTATCTGTAGCCATGTATCCTGTTCTACAGGGTGGAGCAGCTGACTATGGGCGAGAGGTGGGGTACACCCTGGATAAGTCACCAGGTCATCGCAGGGCTGACACACTCATTCACCCTCACAAACATTCATTCCAGCTCATGGTCAATTTAGAGCCACCAATTAGCCTAACCTGCATGGACTGTGGGGGAAACTGGACCACCCGGAGGAAACCCACACAGACACAGGGAGAACATGCAAACTCCACACAGAAAGGCCTTCGCTGGCCACTGGGCTCAAACCCAGGACCTTCTTGCTGTGAGGTGATAGTGCTAACCACTACACCACCGTGCTTGCTTTTTGTTGAACAAATTTAAAACATAACTACTTTGAGAAAATTTCCACTTCACGTTGCAATGCGGCTTTGGATGTTGCCGCGTTGTTGAAGAAGAAAGAAACCTTTATTCGTCACATGCACACTTTAAGCACAGTGAAATTCATCCTCTGCATTTAACCCATCTGAAGCAGTGAACACACACACACAGATTGTTCCAGATCGCTTTTCAAATGTAAAACAGAGGAATATCGATGGCATCGAAAATGGTGATTTCGTGTTGGCTTTCTGGAAGGGTGAGCTGGCTTCTATATGGTACTCTGTACATAACTGAACTGTAACCATCCATCCATTATCTGTAGCCGTTTTATCCTGTCCTACAGGGTC
The DNA here is from genome assembly GCF_027579695.1 of Neoarius graeffei. Taxonomy (NCBI): domain Eukaryota; kingdom Metazoa; phylum Chordata; class Actinopteri; order Siluriformes; family Ariidae; genus Neoarius; species Neoarius graeffei. Next base: position 62,373,663 of record NC_083569.1, on the reverse strand, counting down.
GCAGCAAGCTGGAGCCTATCCCAGCTGACTACGGGCGAAAGGCAGGGTACACCCTGGACAAGTCGCCAGGTCATCACAGGGCTGACACATAGACACAGACAACCATTCACACTCACATTCACACCTACGCTCAATTTACGCTACGTTCACACTGCAAGGCTTAATGCTCAATTCTGATTTTTTTGTGAAATCCGATTTTTTTGTGAGGTCGTTCACATTAACAAATATATGCGACTTGTATGTGATCCTCAGTATGAACGAAAAGCGACCTAAAAGTGTTCCGCATGCGCATTGCAGGATACGACGATGTCACACGCAGTGAGCATGGCCAGTGTTTACGGAAGTAACCTAAAGTTTCCTGTGTATGACAGTAGCCAGCATGGAGTACCTGGCGATGATGCAGTTGTTGTTGCGACGGAGCCAGGACATGCACAATAGCCTGATGTTAAGGAGGAGGTTGAGAAGGAAGAGGGCAAGGGTTTTGGCTCAGGCGTTCTGCGGGGTAGTGACTGCAACCTCCGTTCAAAGGAACGTGTCATGCGCCATGTTTTTGTAACTTTTTTTGAGAGACCCGCCGCCTACTTCAGCGCAGAATAGTGACGTTTGTGGCTTGTTGATGACGTGTAAGTCGGATGAATGCGACCTGGCGGTTCAGACTGAAGTCGCATATGAAAAGATCGGATAGGAATCGGAATTAGGACCACATATCCAAACGGCCTGGGTCGGATTTGAAAAAATCGGATCTGTGTCGTTCATATTGTCAATGAAAGATCGGATACAGGTCACATATGGGTGAAAAGATTGGATTTGAGTCACTTCAGCCTGCAGTGTGAACGTAGTGTTAGAGTCACCAGTTAACCTAACCTGCATGTCTTTGGACTGTGGGGGAAACCGGAGCACCCGGAGGAAACCCACGCGGACACGGGGAGAACATGCAAACTCCACACAGAAAGGCCCTCGCCGGCCACCGGCCTCGAACCCGGACCTTCTTGCTGTGAAGTGATAGTCAGGGGCGTAACTAGGATTTTTCAAAAAATAATTACCATTGCTAGTTTTAGGCAGTGGTGGCACGGTGGTGTAGTGGTTAGCGCTGTCGCCTCACAGCAAGAAGGTCCTGGGTTCGAGCCCCGGGGCCGGCGAGGGCCTTTCTGTGTGGAGTTTGCATGTTCTCCCCGTGTCCGCGTGGGTTTCCTCCGGGTGCTCCGGTTTCCCCCACAGTCCAAAGACATGCAGGTTAGGTTAACTGGTGACTCTAAATTGACCGTAGGTGTGAATGGTTGTCTATGTGTCAGCCCTGTGATGACCTGGCGACTTGTCCAGGGTGTACCCCGCCTTTCGCCCGTAGTCAGCTGGGATAGGCTCCAGCTTGCCTGCAACCCTGTAGAAGGATAAAGCGGCTAGAGATAATGAGATGAGATGAGTTTTAGGCAGCTTAGAAACCGGCTCTCCATTATTGCTGTTCCATCCACGTTTTCTTGATGTTGTGTTCTAGAAACAGCACACCAAAACTTAGCTTCGAAGCCACAAAATGCAACTTTGATGGAAAAAATATATATATATAATAAATTGCTTACCTCTCTTCACGTCGAAAGAAGGAAAGTTTCGCTTGTTTTGACATGGTGAATTATTAACACGAGTGCTGGAAATTTCTTCTCTTTTCAGTGAGTCTGATCATTTGTTTCATTTATGTACTATAAGAGTTTCACTGAAGGACCACTGAATAATCACTGAAGGACCAGTGATTATTCTTCTTGTGCTCAAACACACGTCACTTTTCACGAGTGGACTGGTGGACTGATCAGTGTTCATTTAGGGACAAGTACAGCATTGCGTCATGTTTCACTGAGGAGCTTTATTGAGCTCCTGACTGTGGATTTCCTGTCGTGTGGAATAGAAAAGGAGTGTGTGTATGTGTGTGGAGTGTGCAGGACTGTGGGGGTGTTTATGTGAATCAGTGAGCACACAGCAGAGCGGGAAGAGGGCTGCAGTGTTCGGGAAGCGCGTCCTGGCGCAATGTGCCCTGCCTTCCGCTCTCCGCCTCCGCGAACGCGCCCGTTTCAAATAATGTGAAAGTGAAAGAGGGTGCACCCACAAAGAGGCTCAGTATAAAATAAAGCAGGACACTCAGGATCACACCAGTTCAGCTGCGTCAGGCCAATAACCTTCCTCCGGGTTGCATCAGCATTAAAGACGCTGTGTTTCTTCCAAGAAAAAGCGCACAGCTCATATTTAAGGAGCTTCAGCACAGCAGAGCTTCACTCTCCTCCTTCACTGGACTGAAGAACATGGACACATCTGTTCAACTGCTGCGTTTTTAAAAAGCGAGCACTGTGCTTTCGAGATGCCATTTGCGCTCATGGAGAAGTTAGATGAAGAAACAAGCTCTTTCTCTGGAAGTGATTCTCAGAGTCCACAGAACTGGGTAATCCCTTTATTACATGCATGAATTATAGGCCTAAGATTATTAATTACATGCATATCTGTGCAAACTATTGCATATACATGTTTAAATATATAGTATCAGTGCTAATTCTACTAATACTGCCATTAATAACATAATTAAGAATCAATATTGTACTCCATATTCTGTATAATAATAATAATAATAATAATAATAATAATCCTTATAATAATAATAATAATAATGCATTTACTAAATTTTTTAAAATTAATTAATTTATTTATTTATTATGATATATAGATACACACACTAGGGTGCATCAGTTGCCCTCACTTTCATAAAATCTGATGCATTTTTGTTCGGGTGTTCCTTTTCACCAATAAAGACATCCTGTAAAATTTTTTGACCATATTCAAAAGTCTAATGGTGGCACCATGAGGTTCATTTTTTTTTTTTTTGCCAAAAAACGCTTATTTTATGTTTTCGCGTAAGGTTTGAATCACAATGTTGGACTCCATTTATTGATTTCTTGTGACCCAGAGATCATGTTAAGAACCTTTGCAAGGGATTGAGAAGCATTAATGTGATTCATAATACATTTGTGTTGTTTAAAAGTAGTTGAACAATGATTCAGTGAACAGCTAAAACTCAAACTGTGCTTGATAATATATTTAGAATATGTACTAAAAATGTGTATCTAAGATATTTGGTATACTCTATAAGGTGCCATAATGTGTCATGAAAAGTGATTGAAATTTTGTCATAAAAGTCATAAAATAGCAGCTTTTTCCATAAATTTGGGCTCCTGGTGCCACCATTAAACTTTTGAATTTTGTCAAAATATTTCACCCAGTGTGCTTTCTTACCAAAAGGAACATAAAAACAAAAATGCATCATGATCGGAGGAACTTTTCATTTTTAGGGGCAGCTGATGCACCCTAACACACACACACACACACGTCCACATGCATTAAGTCCAGCATGTGTTAATTCGCTCGCTGTGGTACTGTGTTCAGGGTGGAGGTCAGCTAAATGTGCGGATTTGTCACCGTCGACAGCGGAACAGAGATGCAGCTCGGAAGAGTCGCAAAAAGCAGACAGAGAGGGCCGATGTGCTTCATGAGGTCTGTAGGCTTTTCCACAGACGACCATTTGACTTCATGTTGATACCATGCTACACTGTAAAACATTTCAAATTGTTTTAACTTAGAAACGCAAAGTTGACCTGCCGCCTTGAAAATGCAGGTCAACTCGATTTGACGATTATCTTTGTTTCAGCTCAGAAAACGCCAAGACAACTAAGTAATTCGAGTCTAACCTTTGAAAACTTGCACTTGGATTAGTTCAAATGAAAACACTTCTCAGAGCTCATTGAGTTCAAGGGAAAAAGTAAGTGGACATAAGGCTGAAATGTTTTACAGTGTAATATTACCGCATACTGATGCTATACTGTTTACCCAAGCCAGTCCATCATCTTAATCATGCATGTCTTGTTGCCAACTGATAAAACATACCATTTAAGTCATGCTAATAATATTACATATTACTTAGTATACAAATACTTTACAAATAGTTCTTCAAGGATTCTTGAAGTGTTTGAACCTTTCGAACCCTTCAGTGTGTACTATACACCTGTTCCAATCCGGAAACACTTCACTGAAGACTCTTAAAGGTTTAAGGTTCTAAATTTTCTACAGAGTATACTGTATATTTATTTGACCATGAAAAAGGAAGTGCTTTGAAGTATGTGGTTTCATATTACATTTTGGGTTCATGTACAGGAGTGAGGTTACTGGTTATAGTATAACTTGAATCTGTGTTTACTTTGAAAATTTTTAATATCCGCGGTCCTTTCATAGCAAGTGCTTTTATGAGTTTGTAAGAGAGAGAGAGAGAGAGAGAGAGAGAGTGTGTGTGTGTGTGGGTGGGGGGAGGGGGGGGGGGGTGTTGGGTGGGTTGTTGGGTGGGTGTATATGATAAAATGTGCTTGCCCAGGCAGGCATTTCTTGGAAACCCAGTTGATTAACAGAACAGCTATGGTAACTGGAGGTCAGATTCCTTCACCCATGTGTCATCTCAGTCTCATTTGTGCTTTCCTTTGTATAGTATTACTACAGTGGTTAGTTGTAAACTCTTTTGCTCAACTTAATGTCTATTTACTTTATCTTCAATGCTTATTTTAGTTCTCATTTCCATTTTAGCAATAACCTCTTTGATTTAATTCACCAGGACAGCTGTTTTGCTTTCACTTTCTCTTCTGAGGTTGTGCAAACCTTGGACTTTCCCCCCTGCTTAACTTTCCTGTTATTCCTCATTATCTTGACAGTAGCATGAAACCCTAGGAAAAACATGTACTTTACCGGATGTAAGGGTTTAATAAATATTCCTGCTGGGGGATGCTTTAAAATTTCAATGTAGAACAATACAACAGAGGATCTTCCTGTTAGACTGGGTTCCAGGCAGGACGTACGGTATTTAAGAAGCTAAGAAATCTGAAGTAGTCAAAGAACCCTTGAGGAACTATTTTTAAGAGTATAGTGGCTCATTAGGCAGATAATAATCGGTATAATTAATTATAACAAAAGTACAGTAATAGCTATGAAAATCTGTTTTGTGCAGTGTGGCCATAACTTGTGTTTATTTATAACAAAAATACAGTAATAACTATGAAAACATATAGAATGCATGCATTTTTCACACTGATATAATACATATTCCATAATTGAATACACACCTGCCACTTTAATAGAAACACTGGTACACCTGCTCATTCGATTCAAATTAACTCACTGCAATTATACAATCAAATCAAGTCATGTGGAAGCCGTGTAACGCATAAAATCATGTACAACCCTGATTCCAAAAAAGTTGGGACCATGGACATCACTAGGATTGAGAGATGGGGGGGGCTTAGCCCCAGGAGTGTGTTCAGTAATGTGCGTGCGCGCCGAAATTTTTTTTATTGCTCCTACATAGGCTTCGTCAATTATTCATTATTTGAAGAACATTTATCAGAATCTGTTATCTGACATGGCAATGTACAGGAGGCCTACAGTAGCCTATGACTGTTCTCATTAAATTAAATAATTGGGGGCGTCGTGGATAAGGCGCCATACCATAAATCCGGGGACCTGGGTTCGATTCTGGCCCGAGGTCATTTCCCGATCCCTCCCCGTCTCTCTCTTCCGCTCATTTCCTGTCTCTACACTGTCCTATCCAATAAAGGTTCAAAAAGCCCAAAAAAATTAAATTATTATAAAATAATCATTAATTCATTAAATATTTTGTTGTGTAGGCCATCAAACGACTTCAGGTGATGCAAAATGCAGCGGTTAGGGTTCTCACACGAACAAAAAGGACAGCACATTACTCCAATTCTAAGGTCCCTTCACTGGCTTCCAGTAAGCTACAGAATTGACTTTAAACTGTGGTTGGTTGAAGAGAGCAACTGGACTTGCTTGAAGTTGAATCTTCAAGCAAGTCCAGTTGCTCTCTTCAACCAACCAACCACAGATTACTATGTACCTGGATGACTGAGATTCGTCACAGATAAATTGACTTTAAAGCATTGCTGCTGGTGTACAAATCTCTAAATGGTACAGTACAGGGCCCAATTACCTCTCTGATATGTTGCAGCGGCCTAACCCAATCAGATCTACCAGATCGCAGCAGCAAAATTTACTGGTAAAACCTGTTGTTAAAACAAAGTGTGGTGAAGCAGCTTTTAGCTACTATGCAGTACAGCTATGGAACCAACTCCCAGAGGACATCAGAAATGCTCCTGCTGTTGGCAGCTTCAAATCTAGACTAAAGACCAAGCTGTTCTCAGATGCTTTCTGCTAACTGATAAATATCATCTTTACATGTTTTAAACTTTACTTTTTTACAGTCTCTGCATGTTTTAAACTTTACTTAACTTTTATTCTATTTTATTCTGCTGTTTTTTACTGAACTTTTACTTCATTTTATTTCTACTATTGTTTAATTCTTACTATTTTTTTCTCTCTTCTTCCCCCTTTATTTTATGTAATTTTATTTTCTATTGTTTACTGTTTTGCCTTTACCTCTGTAAAGCACATTGAACTGCCACTGTGTATGAAATGCGCTATATAAATAAACTTGCCTTGCCTAGGCCTACTGTATGTAAGCTGGCCTATCTTTAACATCCAGTGAGACTAGTTTAGACTATAAGCTAAGCCTAGATAGGGAATACAAGTCAAGTTGGCCAGAACTGAATATGAAATAAGGGGCTAGTTTATGCCATGCAAGACAGTTAATTCAACAGAAACAGAGGTGCACTAAAGGCGTTGATCAGACAGGAGCAGCTGAGTGGGCCATCGCTTGCCATTTGCTTTTATCCAAGCTTGATTAAGGCATATAAATATGGGGATTACTTTATTTTCACTTATATCATTCAACTGGAGGTGGATAGCCTACTGTGCATGTTGTCTTTTTTTATTTTTAATTCAGTGGGTTTTTGATGGCCTGCACATCAGTGCTGATATGGTGACTTCTGACACACCCACCAAACGAAAGAAAACAAACTCAGAAGCCTATTGCAAAGGCCAATGCGGTCACAATGTTTTGAAATGTTTTCCTACAGTTTCCATTCTTATGCAACGCATTGTCATCTTTAACTCGAGGAAAGCGTTGTGGGCTACTACTTCAGCATCAGCTCCCTTGTCACTCTCCTGTTCCTCACTCACTTAAAAAATTTTCGTATATCTATCTAGCCAATGAACTGAAAGGACACATTAAATCTTCTCTTGCTATAACTATTGCTACTAATGGCATTTAGTTTTCACTCACAATAGTTGAAGAACATACCAATACTGTTAGGGTTTTACTGGGATTCGAACCTGGTTCGCTGGTGTGATAATCCAGCAAACCCCCACTAGGCCACCAGGGGAATGACTCATGTGCAGAGGCATGAGGCGGAAGTAGAAAAGTATCAAAAGGTTTATTTACAATATTTACAGTCCCAAAAAATACAATCCAAAAAACGCTCAGAAGATGAAGGGAAAAATAAAATATCCAAAAGTTCAAAGTCAAATCCAACAGCCAAAAAACCAGAAAGAAAAGGCAAAAATACCAACGCTCAGAAGATCCAAAAAACGATAAATACAAAGTCCAAAAAGAAAAGCAAAGTGCAAAACCAAAAAGACAAAGGCAAGGAACACAGAGCAGTGGTAACTGGAGCTAAACATAACAGCATAAAGACTCCATGACAAGAGGACTGAACTCAGGGGTATAAATACAGGAACTAATTAAGGACAGGGCGGGGCAGGAAACAGGCAATAAGACAAAAACAAAACACAGAACACAGTGGTGACCTCTAGAGGCCCAAAACAAACATGACCAGAAAAGGAAATAACAGCGGCCTCTAGAGGCCAAAACAGTCCCAGACCTAACAAATACACAGATGGGACAGAATATAGAAAGCTGTCAAGTTTAACTGTTCACGCTAATATTGGCTAACATTTTCCATAAAGTTCAATTTAGCTGCCATAATGTTAAAAGGGACAAGTAGCCTACAACATCACATTTTCTTCCCCTTAGATAAACGTAGGTAACGTTAAGCAATTAACAATGACTGACATCAACTTACAATCTCTTGTTCACTGTATCATTCACTGCGAATTAAGTCCTCTTCTTCTCTTAACAACTCTGCCGGCCTCAGGAATGTAACGTTACAGCAAGTAGGCCTAATAACACACCGGTACAGCTCCCGCCTGAACCGCGCATGCCCGCCTACCTGGCTATGCTAGGAAACATAGCGATAATTTTATTCGTGTCGTAGCTAGAACTTGTAGACATATTATTGTTTGACTTGTTTTCTTGCTGGTTTGTGTTATGTGCAAGTCTGCACTATTATATATATATATATATATATATATATATATATATATATATATATATATATATATATATAAATACTGAAAATTATAGGGGGGCTTGGGAACATTTTAGGGGGGCTTAAGCCCCCCTAAAATGGACCTAACGACGTCCATGGTTGGGACAAAGTACAAATTGTAAAAACATAAAAACGGAATGCAATAATGTGGAAGATTCAAAATTCCATATTTTATTCAGAATAGAACACAGATGACATATCAAATGTTTAAACTGAGAAAATGTATCATTTAAAGAGAAAAATGAGGTGATTTTAAATTTCATGACAACAACACATCTCAAAAAAGTTGGGACAAGGCCATGTTTACCACTGTGAGACATCCCCTTTTCTCTTTACAACAGTCTGTAAACGTCTGGGGACTGAGGAGACAAGTTGCTCAAGTTTAGGGATAGGAATGTTAACCCATTCTTGTCTAATGTAGGATTCTAGTTGCTCAACTGTCTTAGGTCTTTTTTGTCGTATCTTCCGTTTTATGATGCGCCAAATGTTTTCTATGGGTGAAAGATCTGGACTGCAGGCTGGCCAGTTCAGTACCCGGACCCTTCTTCTACGCAGCCATGATGCTGTAATTGATGCAGTATGTGGTTTGGCATTGTCATGTTGGAAAATGCAAGGTCTTCCCTGAAAGAGACGTCGTCTGGATGGGAGCATATGTTGCTCTAGAACCTGGATATACCTTTCAGCATTGATGGTGTCTTTCAGATGTGTAAGCTGCCCATGCCACACGCACTAATGCAACCCCATACCATCAGAGATGCAGGCTTCTGAACTGAGCGCTGATGACAACTTGGGTCATCCTTCTCCTCTTTAGTCCGAATGACACGGCGTCCCTGATTTCCATAAAGAACTTCAAATTTTGATTCGTCTGACCACAGAACAGTTTTCCACTTTGCCACAGTCCATTTTAAATGAGCCTTGGCCCAGAGAAGACGTCTGCGCTTCTGGATCATGTTTAGATGCGGCTTCTTCTTTGAACTATGGAGTTTTAGCTGGCAACGGCGGATGGCACGGTGAATTGTGTTCACAGATAATGTTCTCTGGAAATATTCCTGAGCCCATTTTGTGATTTCCAATACAGAAGCATGCCTGTATGTGATGCAGTGCCGTCTAAGGGCCCGAAGATCACGGGCACCCAGTATGGTTTTCCAGCCTTGACCCTTACACACAGAGATTCTTCCAGATTCTCTGAATCTTTTGATGATATTATGCACTGTAGATGATGACATGTTCAAACTCTTTGCAATTTTACACTGTCTAACTCCTTTCTGATATTGCTCCACTATTTGTCGGTGCAGGATTAGGGGGACTGATGATCCTCTTCCCATCTTTACTTCTGAGAGCCGCTGCCACTCCAAGATGCTCTTTTTATACCCAGTCATGTTAATGACCTATTGCCAATTGACCTAATGAGTTGCAATCTGGTCCTCCAGCTGTTCCTTTTTTGTACCTTTAACTTTTCCAGCCTCTTATTGCCCCTGTCCCAACTTTTTTGAGATGTGTTGCTGTCATGAAATTTCAAATGAGCCAATATTTGGCATGAAATTTCAAAATGTCTCACTTTCGACATTTGATATGTTGTCTATGTTCTATTGTGAATACAATATCAGTTTTTGAGATTTGTAAATTATTGCATTCCATTTTTATTTACAATTTGTACTTTGTCCCAACTTTTTTGGAATCGGGGTTGTAGATACATGTCAAGAGCTTCTGTTAATGTTCACATCATTATCATCATCAGAATGAGGAAAAATGTGATCTCAGTGACTGTGTGATAGACAGGCTGGTTGCAGTATTTCAGAAACTGCTGAATAGAAACGTCACCTGTACTTTTCCAATCTTAAACTGTCCAGTTTCGGTGAGGCTGTGCCCACTGTAGCCTCAGTATATCGATTCCTGTCCTTGGCTGACAGGACCGGAACCTGCTGTGATCTTCTGCTCAAGGTTCAGTGTGATGTGAGTTCTGAGATGATTTTCTGCTCATTGTGGTTGTAAAAAGTGGTTTATTTGATTACTGTAGCCTTCCTGTCAGCTCCAACCAGTCTGGTTGTTTTCTTCTGACTGCTCTCATTACTAAGGTGTTTCTGCCCACAGAACTGCTGTTCACTGGGTGTTTTTAGTTTGTCATACAAATCTGTGTAAACTCTAGAGACTGTTGTATGTGAAAATCCCAGGAGATCAGCAGTTTCTGAAATGCTGAAACTGGCCTGTCTGGCACCAACAATCATTGCCACAGTGCTCACATATTTCACCCATTCTGATATTTGATGTGAACATTTACTGAAGCTCTTGACATGTACCTGCATGATTTTATGCATTGTACTGCTGCTATATGATTGGCTGATTGGATAACTGCATAAATGACCAGATGTACAGATGTTCCTTATGAAGTGTCTGGTGTCTGAATGTAAATGTTTTGTAAGATGTAAAATGACATAAAATGGTTTTACCATGCAATTAAAACTCAGTTCTTGCTTTTTTAAACAGGAAATGCAGACTCTAGAACGGTCCAACACTGCCTTAGCGAAAGAGATTTCTCAACTGGAGAAAGAACTGGAGCGATACGTTACAGCCTTAAAAGAACATGAACCCCACTGTACACTATCATGTTGGTCTGGAACTTCCATACCAAACATGTCTACCTCAGATCTACCCCAACGCTGTAACCCAAACCCTGGTGGAGAGCCTAATTTTCCAGTGAATGATCCAACCATACCAGATTCCTCTCTCGATGAGCTGCTGTGTAGAACTGACTGGATGTCATGGGACTCAGACTTACCATTGTCATCATTTTGAAAAGAAATAATAGATGTTAAAGCTGAAAACAAACAAAAATGTAGCTATGCTGAACGTACTTCCTCCTACCACCTCTGTCTGGCTTTAACACGTTCTCGTGGGTGCTGGTTTTTAGACGTCTGTGAGATTCAGCATTGTACTAAGATTTATTATTAAAATTCAAATTTATTTTTATATTGAAAACAAATATAGTCTACTTTTTGGTGTAAAATATAATGACCTGAATGAAAAAAATGTGTATGTTATTTCAGTTGTCCACAAACCACTTGCTGCTCATGTGTATGTATGAAAATTAATATAAAATGTATGACGTGTATATGTAAATATGTAAGCCAAATGTAAAATGATTGAATCTTAAATCACTGAATGCAGCCTGTATACTGCATTTGTATTTATAAATAATGTATTCAAAATATATACAGTTTGACTGATCCCTTGCATGTGTTTGTGTCCATGTCAGATGCAAAAGTGTATAAGGATTTTAATGCCAATTGAGGAAAGGTGTCTCAGTCAGCATCGAAGGGCAATGTATTGGTACATGATTAGATAATACAGCTGAAAATATCTCAATTATTCTCAATTTTCTTTCACTGTAACAGCCCTCTCAATATATTTCTGAGAAAGGGGCAAGTAAGAAAGAGTAGTAGGCAGAGGTTAAGCCAGGGATCCCAGCAATAATTGAAAAAAATAGAGGAATGTAAGAAACTATCAGCATGGGTCAAGGGGGCTGCAAGCCCTTTGCGGGGTGCAGGGGCAGCACCCCTGCTGGGGGTACAGGGGGCGAAGCCCCCTGAAGCTGTTGAGATTTTAACATTTAAAGATGCTATAGAACACATTTTTTACATAAATTTAACATAGAAAAGCAACAGAATTTAACAATAATGTGTATCTATTTGATGCCATATTTTGTAATCTATGACATAAGTGGCAAAAAAATTATTTATAAAAATTAGACGAAAATGTAGCTTTGAAGAATATACTTGCCTAAATATTCCACTGATTTTGTTATAATATAACAATAGTATCCATAGTTCATCTCATTTGTTTATTTTTTTGTTTCGAGTTAATGTCAATACTAGTCTAATATAAGCCACATTCATTTTTCAAAAATCATGAATATGAGCAGAAATCAATGATTCAGTAATATTATGCCGCTTTTCCACTACAAACGCGGCTGAGTCGGGCTGAGCCGTGCGGTGCTGAGTCGAGCTGAGCGGGGCTGTTGGAGTTGCATTTCGACTACAACCGCGCTGAACCGTGCTGGCTGGAAGTGGGTGGACACATTGGGTGGAGTTAGCGAAAGTGGGTGGACGTCACGTGATGTCGTTAAGCAGCGCAAACAGTGACATCAGTGAGCTTTTAAGCGGTAGTCTCACGACCCGAATAGTAAACAATAAACATGGAGGACATGGAGTCATTAGTGTTGCTGGTCTTGGTGCTGTGGCTTGTTGTCACCGACAACGTGGACAGATACTGGCAAGAGCGTATAGATGAGGCGAGGCGCATAAGGCTTCAGAAATTCTCGTAATTCGTAATTATTCTTCTTCCGGGTTTGCGGTGTTTACAGATCCCAGCGCACTCGCGGGGCGTGTGTGGGCATGTGAGGACACGCCTCCTCACCAATCAGTGCACAGGGGAGTGTCTGCTCACGCCCCTAGCCTCACTTGGCTCGCTTTGGCTCGCTTCAGCCCCACTCCAAAACGGTGCGAGTTTTAGGGGCTAAGCAGGGCTGAAGCGAGCTGAGTCGTGCTGGTTTTTGGTAGTCGAAACGCGAGCCGTGTCGGGCTGAAGTGAGCTGAAGCGAGCTGAAGTGAGCTGAAAAAGGGTAGTGGAAAAGGGCCATTAGATATATACATATGTACAGCAAATATTGGAGATATTTGATTTAAACCTTTCTCTTTTTGAAAGGTTTCACTGCAGAGGAATTTAATGCTCTTTTCTGGGGTGCATTTTGTGAGCTTTCCTCCAGTTTTCTCTGCTTTTGTTTCTCTGATCTTTCCTTCTGCTTTTTCTGATGTTCCTGCAGTGCTCTTTTGGATAGTTTCTTGGCTACTCTGTTCACATGAGCTTTTGTTTCAAGTTCTGTATTCACCACATTCATTAATCTCTTCTTGGATTCAACTTCCTCTCTGGCTAAGCACAACTACGCTTTCCACGACATATTGAATTAAGTTCAACGCATTAGAAACAAAAGCATGAACGGAGTTAAAACACGTTTTCTAGCAAATGGGCGCAGCCATATTGTTTTCTCATTCTATCGCGTACAGTCTCGCGGTATTTACATCAATTTAACTTCTGAGTGTTCCCGAATGTCAATGAGAACAAACGAAGCCGATGAAAACATCGCTAAACAAGCAAACCAAATCAGAACGTATTCTGCTGGTCATTTTACTTAAACATATTTTTAACAGATATACAAGAGATTTTAAAAAAGCAACACTTTGGCTAGAAAAATAGCGAAATTCCGCTAAATAGCGGACATCTGGGATCCATGTTAAGCGTAAGTTGAGCAGAGGCTGCGTTAGCCGCCGCCGCGATGTATAAAAAAGAGGGGGGTCCGGGGGTCCTCCTCCGGAAAATTTTGAAAATGTAGATGTTAAATGGTGAATTCTGAGTGATCCTGAATGCAAAATTTTATTTTTATGAAGTATAAATTATGAAGTAAAAACTTATGAATTTCAATTCTTTGAAAAACCACTGTGAGTAGCCGGCAATGGAGCGTTTGTAGGCGGCAAAATCGCCGGTTACCGGCAGTTATTGAGAGGACTGCTGTAAAAATCGCTGTTAGTGTAGAGTATCTGTTTTACATCAAAATACTGTTTTATTGTTTTTCAGGACGGTATTGTAAATGATAGGGTGGTGTAGTGGTTAGCGCTGTCGCCTCACAGCAAGAAGGTCCGGGTTTGAGCCCTGTGGCCGGCGAAGGCCTTTCTGTGCGGGGTTTGCATGTTCTCCCCGTGTCCGCGTGGGTTTCCTCCGGGTGCTCCGGTTTCCCCCACAGTCCAAAGACATGCAGGTTAGGTTAACTGGTGGCTCTAAATTGACCGTAGGTGTGAATGTGAGTGTGAATGGTTGTCTGTGTCTATGTGTCAGCCCTGTGATGACCTGGCGACTTGTCCAGGGTGTACCCTGCCTTTCGCCCATAGTCAGCTGGGATAGGCTCCAGCTTGCCCGCGACCCTGTAGAACAGGATAAGCGGCTACAGATAATTGATAGATGGATGTATTGTAAATGATTAGGAAATTAGAGCAGTGCTCTGGTTTACAGTAAAATGCTAGAAAATGCAATGCATAGTGGGATAGCTAACATTTTTGACAGGGGTGAAAATAGTAAAAAAAAAAAATTCCTTGTGTTGATATTGAATTTAACTTTATATGCTCTGGTGCCTCAGTAGTTAAGGCTTTGAGTTACAGGTCAGAAGGTTGTGTGTTCAAGCCCAGTACTGCCAAGCTGCTTGGATGAGTCCTTGAGCAAGACTCTCAACCTTCTGTTGTGTCCTTGTAAAATGTTCAATATATTACTGGAAAGTAATACAATGTAGTAATACACATACAGTCGGCGGCGGCACTGCTGAACCATGTTTGATTGACCTAGCCAGAATTGTAACAGTAGGGTGGCCGGTTCCTTTCTGTGCACTCACACAATTTAGAGTAGCCAGTTAACCTAATTGCATGTCTTTGGACTGTAGAGGAAACCCACACAGACACAGGAAGAACATGCAAACGCCACAACAGAAAGGCCCTCGTCGGCTGCTGGGCTCGAACCCAGAACCTTTTTGCTGTGAGGCAACAGTGCCAACCACTATACCACTGTATCACCCACACATACAGTAATATGCAGTAAAGAATGACCTGTAATTATCGGTAAAGATATGATAGTACTTTACTGTGAATATATTTTAAGTCAAGTCAAGTCTATTTTTATAGCGCTTTTAGCAATAAACATTGTCGCAAAGCAGCTTTACAGAATTTGAACGACTTAAAATATGAGCTAAGAGCTAATTTTATCCCTAATCTATCCCCAGTGAGCAAGCCTGTGGCGACGGTGGCAAGGAAAAACTCCCTCAGACGACACGAGGAAGAAACCTCGAGAGGAACCAGACTCAAAAGGGAACCCATCCCCATCCGGGCAACAACAGACAGCATGACTATAACATTAACAGTCCTAACATAAAGTCAGCTTCGTTGATGCTATAAACCCCCCACCGACAGAAACCCGAGCGCAGAACCATTCATGACAACCGCAGTCCCAGAGTCAGCAAGTCAACTGCAGTCCAAAGCACCACTGCAAGAGTCCAGCGCGTCCTCCAGGCGCGACCCCCAACTGTCCACATGGGGCCACCCTCCACAGGAGTGATGTGATGAGACTCCAACCAGACACAGGGCACCAGGATGGATCAGGCAGGTCCGAGGAGCAGAAGAGGTCAGTATCTCGATCCCAGGACCGACATGTAACTTTTTGGGGGGTTTACAGTATTTTTACGGTAGATGTTGATGTCCAGGACATACGAAACAACAAATTGTATTTTTCTCCTAGTTTTCATAATAACTGTTTACCAGTTAAGAGGCTGCCATTTTACCCCAGAGTGAATGTTTGGCATCACACATGATTCGGAATGATTCGTTTCAAGAGGTGCAGTGAAGAATAGTCAAGGAAGGCAGCACACAAAATCACTGGGGTTCAGTGTCTCTATGTGTGTGTCCATGTCAATCCAAACGTAGGGACTGTTGTTTATCAGGTGTGTGCTAGTGATGACTGAAGGGGTTTGATCTAGGCTCCTTTGTGCGTGAACATAATGCTGTAGGGACATGGCTGATCAGAAATCCCTTCATAGAGAGAGAGAGAGAGAGAGAGAGAGGGAGAGAGAAAGCTAATGTGCTGTGTGTGAGTGAAGCCATGATGGATATGTGATGGAGCAATAAGAACAATGGCTCTGTGCGCATGCAATGTCAGTCCCAAAATACCGCGAGAGAGAGAAAGAGAGAGAGAGATTGAGAGAGAGAGAGGAGGGCTTGGAGGAAGGAGACACAGACGACGATTATAGGCTATAGCCTTCCAGATAGTTATATGATCATGATCATGATCATCTGGGATTTATTTTAAAGAAAGACAAACCAGACGTCGGTGCTGTTTGGATTAGTGAGCGAACCAGCCGTGGGAAGGATTTAAAAAAAAAAAAAAGAGCAGTAAACAAGGTCGATAGCGCAAGTGCATGTGAGTAAATAAATAAATAAACAGAACGTCATCCGCAGTGTGTGAGCTCCAGCCCCCATCTCCTTGCAGCACCTGCGCGCGCGCGCTCAGGCTCCAGGAGCAGGAGCAGACGGAGCGCGAGGAACCCAAACACGAGGAGCACAGATCAGGAGACTGGGGTTTGGTTTTGCCATTATTGATCAAATCCCTTTTTATTTTATTTTTTTGAGAGAGAGAGAGAGAGAGGTGGTTGTAACGGCGCGGTTGGGTTGCCATTGCTGATGCACAGATCAGAAGATCAGGGTTTGGTTTTACCATATTGATCAAATCCCTTTTTTTTTTTTTTTTTGAGACAGAGAGAGAGGTGGTTGTAATGGCGCGGTTGCTGATGCACACATGTCCGCGGGTGTGAAGTCGCCATTCTCTGCCCTGCAGCGCGGATTCTCCGCCTCTCTGTGCTGCGGACACCAGCCCTGATCCGGATCATCACACACTATTCATACCCGACTAGCAGCACCACAGACCTGTAAGACCGAACCAGTGGCCTAAGACTCAGGATCAGTGGCCTGATCAATACCTGATGCAGTTTATTCTGTATGGACGGAGCATCTGACCGGATTTTTATTCCCCAGCACCTATTTTCCCAGACCTTCACCATGGGACGACACTGACTGGAGAAAGAAGAAGAAGCAGGAGGAGGAAAAAAACCGGTATGTTGATCGCATCTTCATTCTCTGTTCCATCCCGCTAATCTCCTGAGCCTATAAATATTTTAATAAAGACCAAATCCATGCTGATGACTTACCAATGACGCCAATACAGCAGCTCATTCTGTATAGTAGCTCTGGATGTATCTGTTCTCCCCCATAAGTAGATTTCATCGCTTGTTGTCTTATTTTAAAGGCAGATCCCTGGGTTTTGTTGTTGGGTTTTTATTAAAAACATAGGGATCCACCAAATCCAGCACTGATCATTCTATTCATATCCTGACTGGGCCAGGTTTTACTTCATGCTTATTTCTTCTTCTTCTTGCTGTTTTGTCAGCAGCTAATACAAGGCACTAAGGAACAGTTTTCTCCCGCTGCCTTACGGACATCAGGCTTCTATCAGGCTCGCACCCATGGATCAGCCCACCAAGCTGCCGCCGTCGAGTCCGTCCTCGCCCACAGCGGCCTTCTCTGTGCCCAGTGCTGAGAAGGTGGATGGCTTTCCACGCCGCTCCATGCGCAGGGCCCGCCAGAGAAGGTCACACAGCTCGTCGCAGTTCCGTTATCAGAGCTCGCAGGTGGAGCTCACACCTCTGCCTCTGCTCAAAGGTAGGCCACAGACTCCTGGGACTATGGCTGTTCGAAGGCTCCTTCCATAAACATCTTTAAGTTCCTCTGTCCATTAAGAGATCTGGATGGTAAAAGTCTTAAGTGCAGGGCTGGAGGGGAGTGGAGTCTGACACAGTCTGGTATGTTCCCTGCTCAAAGACTTATAATTCATAGAGCAAATAGATATATTATAAGAAGATCTAGTACTATATAAAATATGTACGATTTATAAAACCACCAAAATGTGATGTCTGTAACGTTGACGTAAAGTATACGCATATGGTCGAAACCAGGCGGCACAGTGGTGTAGTGGTTAGCGCTGTCGCCTCACAGAAAGAAGGTCCGGGTTCGAGCCCAGTGGCCGACGAGGGCCTTTCTGTGTGGAGTTTGCATGTTCTCCCCGTGTCTGCGTGGGTTTCCTCCGGGTGCTCCGGTTTCCCCCACAGTCCAAAGACATGCAGGTTAGGTTAACTGGTGACTCTAAATTGACCGTAGGTGTGAATGTGAGTGTGAATCGTTGTTTGTGTCTATGTATCAGCCCTGCGATGATCTGGCGACTTGTCCAGGGTGTACCCCGCCTTTCGCCCGTAGTCAGCTGGGATAGGCTCCAGCTTGCCTGCGACCCTGTAGAACAGGATAAGCGGCCACAGATAATGGATGGATGGATGGATGCGTCGAAACCTTATTCAAGACCCTGTATATGACCACATCTTCTTAAGAACAAGGCAAGTATCCATTACTGAAATATGATTACCTGATCAAAGCATATTCCATGGTTCTTTCAGCACATGAACATTTCAGAGACATCAGTTCATGCGCATTTGATTTCTGTGAGTGTGAAACATTTAAGCTGGACGTAACCAGTTACTGTACTCTTGAGCTCAAATTCGCTTACGTTATAATAATTAAGATAAAGATTTTAATGCTTTAGTCAGCATTAAAGGCAATGTTTTGGTGAAGGGTAGATAATACACCTGAAAATGTTTTCAATTTTCTTTTGTCTTTTTATGTAGTCACTATTTGTTGATTCATTATTAATGTCCAGGACACATAAAACAAGATAAATCGTATTCTTCTCCCAGTGTTCATAATAACTGTGAACCATAAGAGACTGCATTTTTACCCCAGAGTGAATTTTTAGCGTCACACATGATTCATATTGATTCATTTCAAGAGGTGCAATAGAAGAATGGTCATGGAGAGCAGCACACAAAATCACTGGGTTTCAGTGTAAAACCTATAAATCCAACATTCAGTCACTCTAGGTCATCTTTATCACCTTATCACCTTGATAACTCAAACTGCAAAGCAACATCACTCAGGACACTGGTAGTGTTATGAAACAGAAGATAACGTCCTCCACCACAGGATATTAGACATATTACTCAGTGACTCACCAAACCATGACCAGATGTAATCCAAAGTCAGTTTATTTCTTACCATCAGTTGTAAGAAAGATATCTCTTTTCATAATGATCACAAATATGACTCAGATTTTGTTCTTTTCATTTAGACACCCACAAGACATTTGTGATTCATATTTCAGCTCTGGATGATTCTCCTAGGATTTATCTGGGATTCTCTTTAGTTTCTTTTCTAGGGCAGCAGGATTTGGCAAGACATGTTCACATGTGAAAATGCAGATGTAAAATTGTTGCCAGTAAATGGAACCATCAAGGTCCAGACATGGCCCCTGTCCTTCTTTCTCATACTAATCCACCATTTGTAGTGGAACACACACGGATACTCTAAGCAAGAGCAGCTCTGAAGGAACTTCTAGTCTTTCATTAATTATATCTGACTAATAATACATTTAACCTTCATGCTCTCCATTGCACAATGGTTTTGGTATTGTATGTCTGTCATATAATGTTCTTAATGCAATCCATGACCGTGCTTTTAACATTAACAATAAGCCATGCAAACATTTACATTGAACACTCAAATGAATCTGTTGCGGCCACTTTGATTTGGAGAGCTTAACAGAGGCAAAACATTGTTTAAAAAAAAATCTTATTTGACACTGTCTAGAATCGTACACTATAGGTAAAAAAGTCCAAAAGATTATGGTTCTTTATTAACATTATTTTTGTGGAATCTAGTTAAGTATTCAGCATAGTGTGTGTTTAGGTTTTCTAGTGTTTTCTGTTTGGTATGCTCTACATACTGTTGCAGCTTGATGACTAAACCATGATGTTGCAGCCCCATAGCAGCATTTCAGCAGTTCTGCGCTAAAGTATGATTCTTTTTTTAACCGTGGTTAGGAAATGCATTTGAGGTTGTACTTATAGACTGGATAAACTGGGATTTTTGGAATCATTCTCTATGTAAATATTGCATTTATTGTATTTGTGAACATGGCATCTTTGACTGCTGGCATTATGATTCTTATAGTGCTCATGAAATTGCTTGAGAGTTGTGATTCTGATGCTGATTGTGGTTAGTTCCTTTTGAAACAGGAAGTCATGGAAGGAGCGTGTTGTTTGGTTCGACCGATTTCCCCAATAGTCAGTAGTGTTTGAGATACACCATATTTCCTGCCAAATCTAAAGAGACTTGATAGTGGTTTAGCAAATGGTCTGTAAAAGGACACAGTTTTAAATAGAGCTTGGCTTTAACGGCGTAGGATTTCTGATTGCCAATTTACTTATTGTCATTGTCACCTTTATCACGTTTGGTATCCTAGAACATAGGATTCCAGCCACTGTGCCTCAAATTGGTACCAGCCATGGCAGGTTTTATTATTTATTTATTTATCTATTTATTTATCTATTCATTATTTTATTGCTATCTATTCTCTGTGGCAGTGACAGCATTCCCCACGGGGGAAAAGACTGTAAAAAGGAGCAAACATTTTGGATAACTGTCTCTCTCACACACACATATACACAATTCACACCAATGTGCTTTGATACGTCCAAAAGCGCATTAACTGTATATTAAACTACACATCACAGCACAAAGTCCATCACAATTAGTGTGTCTTGCAATGGTCAAGATAAAGATTTTGGAGGGGGAACGAGTGAAGACATGCATACAGATAAACTTCTACCTTCTTTTCAACACATAAAGGATTGTTTGGAAAGAGAATAACATGCAGTAACATGCTGCTACTTTACAGTGATAATATATGGGGGTGGGACAAATGCATTTTTGAGAGCATTTGATTGGATGAGTATGGGACGAATAATTAGAAGTTTTTTCACGGTTTCCCCAGAAATGATAAACTGTAAAATTGTAATTAAGAATATCTACAAAAATAACTATGTCATTTTTAATATATATGGTTTGATTTGTGTCGACAACAACAAGAGACTCACACAACAAGTTCTAAAACACAAATGTTATAGATGGAATAATAGACCCGTATTTAAAAACAGAAAGGTTACATACAAACCCCATTTCCAGAAAATTTGGGATATTTTTCAAAATGCAATAAAATCTGTGACTTGTTAATTCACGTGAGCCTTTCTTTAACTGACGAAACTACAAAGAAAAGTTTTTCAGTAGTTTTACTGACCAACTTAACTGCATTTTAAAAATATAAACAAAGTTAGAATTTGATGCCTGGAACACACTCAAGTTTACAAGATATTCAAATAACACTGTTTTGGAAGATTCCACAATAAGCAGGTTAATTAGTAACATGACTGGGTATTAGGGTGCATCAGTTGCCCTCGCTTTCATAAAATCTGATGCATTTTTGTTTGGGTGTTCCTTTTCACCAATAAAGACATCCTGTAAAATTTTTTGACCATATTCAAAAGTCTAATGGTGGCACCATGAGGTTCATTTTTTGCCAAAAAACGCTTATTTTGTTTTCGCGTAAGGTTTGAATCACAATGTTGGACTCCATTTATTGATTTCTTGTGACCCAGAGATCATGTTAAGAACCTTTGCAAGGGATTGAGAAGCATTAATGTGATTCATAATACATTTGTATTGTTTAAAAGTAGTTGAACAATGATTCAGCTAAAACTCAAACTGTGCTTGATAATATATTTAGAATATGTACTAAAAATGTGTATCTAAGATATTTGGTATATTCTATAAGGTGCCATAATGTTTGATGAAAAGTGATTGAAATTTTGTCATAAAAGTCATAAAATAGCAGCTTTTTCCATAACTTTGAGCTCCTGGTGCCGCCATTAAACTTTTGAATTTTGTCAAAATATTTCACCCAGTGTGTTTTCTTACCAAAAGGAACATAAAAACAAAAATGCATCATGATCGGAGGAACTTTTCATTTTTAGGGGGCAGCTGATGCACCCTACTGGGTATTAAAGGAGCATGCTCCAAAGGCTCAGTCTTTGCAAGCATGGGTGGGATGTGGCTTACTCCTTTGCACCAAAATTCATGAGAGCATTGTTTGTCAATTCAAAAAGAACATTTTTTAATGCAAGATTGCAGAGAATTTAGGTATTTCACAATCTACAGTACATAATATTGTGAAAAGATTCAGGGAATTCAGAGACACCTCAGTGCGTAAAGGGCAAGGTTGGAAACCACTGTTGAATGTGCGTGGCCGTCGAGCCCTCAGGCGGCACTGCCTGAGAAACCATCATGCTAATGTGACAAATATAGCCACATGGGCTAAGGAGTACTTCGAAAAACCATTGTCACTTAACACAGTCTGCCACTGCATCCAGAAATGCAACTTGAAACTGGATTACACAGGAGGAAGCCATTCATCAATTCTATGCAGAAATGCCACCGATTTCTCTGGGCCTGAACTCATCTCAGATGGACCGAAAGACAGTGGAAATGTGTGCTGTGGTCAGATGAGTCCATATTTCAGCTTGTTTCTGGGAAAACCAGATGTCGAGTTCTCAGTGCCAAAGGCGAACACGACCGTCCAGTTCGTTATCACAGAAAAGTGCACAAGCCAGCATATGTGATGGTATGGGGTGGATCAGTGCCCATGGTGTGGATGAGTTGCATGTGTGTGAGTACCACTGACACTGAGGCATATATTGGGATTTTATAGAGACATATGTTGCCATCAAGGCAACGTCTCTTCCCGGGAAGTCCATGTTTATTTCAGCAGGACAATGCCAGACTTCATTCTGCATGAGCTACAACAGCATGGCTTCGTAGACACAGTGCGTGTGTTTGACTGGCCTGCTGCCAGTCCAGATCTCCTATTGAGAATGTATGGCGCATCATGAAGAGGAGAATCAGACAATGTTGACCATGGACTCTTGAGTAGCTGAAGTCTTGTATCAAGCAAGAATGGACAAAAATTCCAATTGCAAAACTGCAACAATTAGTATCCTCAGTTGCCATACGATTAAAAAGTGTTATTAAAAGGAAAGGTGACGTAATACAATGGTAATAATGTCTCTGTCCCAGCTTCTTTTGAATGTGTTGCAAGCATCAAATTCTAACTTCGTTTATATTTACAAAATACAAGTAAGTTGGTCAGTAAAACTATTGAAAATCTTTTCTTTGTACTTTCATCAGTAAAATAAAGGTTCACGTGAATTAATAAATCACAGGTTTTTGTTTTGGGGTTTGTATATAACCATGGTGCTACACCTTCAGAACTTGTGGAAGATTCTCGATCATTTCTCATTTCCTTGCCTAGTACCCTGACACCACGGCACTAGTCTGTAAAAGGCCTCTGCTATGTCACAGTCATCCTTTGGTCATTCTCGTCAACCCAAGTGACCCGAGTGACCCTGGCGCTATTTACATAACCTTCTGTTCTACCTTCTTTTGCCTACCACTTAGGCTATTTCCATTTGAAATCTTAGAAGCCATGTATAAAATTAGTCACAAAGGTTCATAAGACATCCTGATGATACGAGTACACCTCTGCAGAAAGTAATAGGTAGCACTCATGAATGATGCTGATACTATAGTTTACTGAAAATGAGATATTCTAATGAGGATTAAAATTAATTAAGTGCAGCTGCAGTTCTTTACTGTTTTTTTTAATGAAAATTCTGATACTGTATTTAATTAGCCAAGATGCCAATATTGTACTCTACTGAGGACTAGAATCTTGATGCTGTCCAATGTGGACAGTAAGGCTCACTCAAACTCATGATGGCACATGAGCTGCAGTGAGGTAACATTCATTCTGTAAGATCTACAAATGTTTGACAGTGAACTCCATGCCATTGCATCACAAATGTTCACAAGCGACGCTAGTCCTGCTCAAGAGGTTACCATATTGCATGCTGAATTGCATTTAATGGTATAAGGCATCTCTTATACCATCAAGAATGCTTGTGCAGTCCCTTCTTTTACTCAATAGGCTCAACATCCTTCAGACAGCAGAGCCTCTTTATGATGATTTTGTGTCCCCTGGTGATTGATGTAAAATCTTTTGCTACCGTTTCCCCATTTGCAGGTAGAACACCTTAAAGTAGGAATTTCACACTAAACCAGTGCCTGAGGGTGGGAGCACATGCTCTTATAAACAATACTGACACATGCCTGGTGTGCGACCACTCACAATTTCCTGATTGCATTCCTAATTGACATAGCTCTGTCTTCTGTCAAAAAGGCTTGCATAGCACATGAGTTCAATTTCATGCCTTGAACTGCATAGTCTGCCCAGGTGACAAATGATTCTTTATGTACTCTGTGTAATCCTAGAACTTCCACATGCAAGTTCAGGAGTTCTGTCTTGCTGTTGAGACTGTCACTGCTTGCTATGTGATTTCACGTATGTAGAAGAGGCAGAATCATTTGTGCTCCACAGCAATTGGAATGCAGAAATGTACATCCTTCAGATCTGTGCTTACAACCCAATCACATTTGCCCACTGTTTGCATCATATCTAGTATGTGTAGTATAACGAATGGCAGTCATTTTAAGATCATTGTTTAGATCCAGAATGGGGGAGATTCTACCTACTCTTTTTTTGGAATCTAAAACTTCTTCAGAAGAACCTGCTCAGGCTCTCTGGTCTAAGTACTTACATTTCTATTGTCTATTTATCTAGTAGTGACTGTACTTCTGCAGTCAGTAAAGGTGATTGCCTTGGGTATTGCACCTTTTTGGGGAGGACCCCTATGTTTGCCAGTGGCCAACAGCAAAAGTGTGAGGTATATCCTGTGGCCACTGAGTTAAGTAAACACTGATCTGTTGTTATCAAGCTGTAATGCTTCAGGTGCAGAAGGGGGAACCATCCCTCAGTTGGCCGTGTAAATTCAGAACCAATGCCAAGCTCCCTTGGCACATTCAATAAACCATGCTTTACAGACTTGGTCATTGCGCTGCCTCTTGTGACGCTACCTGCTTCAATGGTAGCAGTCTTTGAAACCCAGCTCTGCGGGAATAATATGCCTTTGCACATGAATGCCTAAAGGCAATCTGTTGTACCATGTGCTTTGTTCGTTCCTCACACAGAAGGGGTCAATCATTTAATGCTGTGTGGTCCTGTGTGCCAATGACCTGCCCAATGTACGCTTACACTTGCCAGTGTATCATATGTCTTGCAGACTGGTATGTCAGCTCTTTTGTATTTGGGCTGTATACAGCACAGTTTTACAAGCAAAGCTTCATTAGAGCATGTGTTCATATAGTGTTTTTCTCTGGCAGAAAAGTGCTGGCAGGGCACTGCTTCATTCCAGTGTTTCATCCAAAAAAAAAAAAATGCTCCCATGCTGCACGTGGGTTTGTTTCTCTGACAACAATATCTTGACAACATATCACCACTCTAACCAACATTGTATGATAGACTACCATCAATGAATGCAAAATATGAAATTAGAGTTTGAAATTAGAAATTGTGACTTTACCTTCCTTCCTATCTTCCCAGCCAACCTGCTCACATAAATGGTCTTTTCTGTCTTTGTTGTGATAATTTCTGTCTGACATGTAATTCAGCTCGGGATAGGCAGACTCTGCCAGAAACAGCTTCTCCTCCATTTTCTTGGTTACCAGGGTGATGAGACCTGCCCACATGATTGGTCGCTTGAAAAGCAGTGACAGTGACGACATCAGGGCCTTTCTGAAAAGTTCAGAGATTTTCAACTAGAAGCACTCAGAGCAGCCACAAAAAAAGTGGTGGAGCACTCTGCAAACAGTAGCTGGGTGCAGCGCTTTTTTTCTTGGCAGACACGTATGCTCTCTCCTTATTGGGAACAGTTGAAAAAAAGATGCTGGTTCTCAAAAAAAAATGCTATATGGACACTCACCCTTAAGTGACAAAGGCCTAAAGCCTAAAGCTGTCATTACATCTGTCATTACAGCCAGTATGTCTATGCATTTGAAGCTTCAATGTGCTATTAAACATGCATATGAGCTCATCAGTGAAATAGGTACATTGTGAAAGAACCAAGGGCGGCTGGTGCATAAGGGCGATTGGGCGACCCATTGCCAAAACGAAAAAATAAAAAAGTTTTTTTTTCTTTTTTTAAAACAAACTTTCACCAGCGCTGCTCGAGGCCGTTTTAATCTGTCTCTGGGTATCATTGTCCAATCAGGGTGGTCTTGCTTCTAGAGTACCGCCCCTTTTGGGGCGATTTCAGTCACGCTGAAAATTGCCCAAGAGTTCACTGATAGAGTCCCATGTTAATATATTTTTTTTCTCCTGACTGACACTTCAATGCAATCTCTATGGGTTCCGGGGGGGCTTGCCCTAACGTGCTTTCGTCACTGCGAAGCGCGGCAAAGTTGCGTTCGATCCGCTCAGTTTCTGAGGTGAGATGGATGCGGAAAGCAATTCAGTGCGGTCCTTAAAAGAAGTTCCATTTAGTCAGCGATCAAATCGAGCTAAGGCAACAAAACAAGCTGGACCCCCCTCGACCAAATCTAAACATAAAACAAATTTCGACAAGGGGGGGAATCATATACTCGAGGTTTTACTTCAACATGGTGCCAGCGCAAATCCTGGCGAGTTGGCTGCAAGGACGCCTCAGCGGTTTTCTGCTCCCCCTGCTTACTTTTCCACCCTGGAGGTGGCTCCATGGACAACACTGCTTGGACGGTCACTGGAGTTTCGGACATGCATCATTTGTCGGAGAAAATAAAAAAACATGAGTCATCAAAGATTCACATGGGCAGCTGCCTGAAATTTTCGGCTTTTGGGAGAGTGAACATCGCTACACAACCGGATGAGGGCTACAGGCTAGCAGTTTGCCGCCACAACGATGAGATGAGCAAGAACAGGCACATATTAAACCGGCTCACCCAATGTGTGAAATTTTGTGGAGTGTTCGAGTTAGCTCTACGAGGCAAAGACGAAACTGAGGGCTCCAGTCACCGTAGTGTTTTTCTGGGTTTGGTTGACTATTGACTTGCTACCTAGGTCAATTTACTTCAGTCCTGTGGACATTTATGGTCCGTGTAGACATAACGGGGGAAAATTGCCCCCCCCCCCCCGAAAAAAAATTCAGGAGCCGCCACTGGAAAGAACCCAGTCATTTGGCAGATGTACTAAAAATTCATTAGCCACTTGGCCAGTTGTATTTGGTGGGTGACCCATATTTACCTCCGCCAAGGAGGTTATGTTTTCAGTAGCGTTGGTTTGTTTGTTTGTTGGTTGGTTTGTCTGTTAGCAACGTTATGGAAAAAGTTATAAACGGATTGCTCTGAAATTTTTTCCAGAGGTGTGACTGGGCACAAGTAACAATCCATTAAATTTTGGCGGTGACCCGGATCATCTTCTGGATCCCGGATTTTTTTAAAGGATTCTTGGCGGAGGTCTGTGCTCTCTGAGTGCTTTTCTAGTTTATTTTATTTTACCCTCTGATCTTCACACCGCTAATCTTTAAAGCATCTAATGTATAGACACTCACACGTCCTCTTCCATGGGACTGATCAGCTGAGTCTTCTGGACACTTCTTTTCCTGCCACTGCAACATAGTAAAAGAGCGTACCTTTTTCTTCCCAGTCGGCTTTTTCTACTGAGCTGCTCACTTCACTACTCCTTGCTGTGGCAGCACAGCATCAAAGGAAGCAGATTAATAGCCAGAAGTATTTCCATAGCCTGTGAAGCATGCTTTGTGCATAGCTAATGGATTTACATTGCAATTAGGGCAATGCTCTTTTAAGTGCCTGTCACAGATGTTCATGTCCCAACCAGTTTGGTCATTGATCCTGTCCATCATTTAACTTCATCAGGGCTGGAAGAACAAACAGCTGGCCATCGTGCCCTGAAATACACAAGAAGTTGCAAGGTTGAATAAAGTGTCAACACTTCACATTGAATTCAGGTTACGGTTATAAGATTGTTTACGCTGTGTCTGCAGTGCCAATGCTGCTTCATACCAATTCAAACAATTGTAATATCATCAAATATTAGAATTACTGGCACCCACAGTGAGCATCAACACACTCTGTCTCATGGTGCGGACTGACGATAACACTGAGATTGTTATTTAATATCAAAGGATTTAATTTCTATACAGAGCATCTTTGAAACCATTTCCTCAGCTCCTCAACAAGGTACAGCAGTCGAGAACAAAATGAAGTAGAACCAATATGCTCAGCTATGCATCTGGAAAATAAGGCTACAAAAATGTTTTCTTTTACAAAAATGTGTAAGGGTAAGCAAACATAACCCTTAATATTCATATGAGTATTCCTGATAATTGAATGTACTGGAACAATGGAACATTTTCAACTCAAAAAGACAGCTCAATTTGTCTTGTGTTTCAGTTCACAGTTCACGTCGCACCTATTTCTAGGTTAACTGTTTATATGATATTATCATAACACCGACAGTTATGAATCAGTAACTGATTAGTCATGCCTCAGTCATATAATACTGTGCATTTAACTTTTGTAACATTTAATATATATTTAGGCACTGCTTAAAAGTGGAGCTCCTGTTGAGTGTATGAGCAAAATATTTCACATTGAATTCCCCATCTATCACAGTTATGAATACATATGTATCCCTTTCTGTGACACAACATGCCATGCGCCAGAAACAACACCAGGACATTTATTATGGTGTGACTATGCTGGGTGCCTGGTGGACAGCAGTGAACCAGCACTTTCACTTTACACCATTACTATATAGTTATGATTGAATATCAAACTTGATATGTTAAACAGTTTCCTGGTAACATCGCTCACATCCATGCGCGTTCACGCTTAGAGCATGCAGTGCACGTTGTAGACTGCAATGCATGCACAGCACCATTAGGACTAATTACCATGCACCTGT
Source organism: Neoarius graeffei (assembly GCF_027579695.1). Taxonomy (NCBI): domain Eukaryota; kingdom Metazoa; phylum Chordata; class Actinopteri; order Siluriformes; family Ariidae; genus Neoarius; species Neoarius graeffei. The sequence continues at coordinate 62,344,915 of NC_083569.1, read as the reverse complement.
TCCTGATTAGAGTGCAATCACAGCACATACATATAAGGACTCTCAGTAACACACAGACTTTGCGAAGTATACACTCTGTACCCTGCATCTGATGTTACCAAGCCTTGTATTTTGTATCACTTTTCTGGTTTTGATCCTGTTTGTGTTTTTGGACTTTGAGTATTATACACTGCACGCTCCTCTGATATCCTGTCTGTGCCTCGCTTGACCACTGCCTGTTTTTCAACTCTGCCTTTGTCTACGTTTTGGATCAGTTTGCTAGCATGTTTTTAATAAAACTCTTCCTGCACTTACATCCATCTATCACCCTTACATGACAGAAACTGTAAATTGTCCAACAAGCTAGTGGACTAATAACTGTTTTAACTAGTTTTATATGAAACTGTCATGAATATTTTCCATAAAATGTGTTAGTAAATAATCCCATGTTATTTTTGAAAAAGCAAGTTAAAAATAACCACTAGATAAAACCCCATCTATCTTCTGTAAATAAAGATACGAATTTCATTGTCTGGTGGTCATGTGTTTATGAGATACGTTGCATTGCACTTACGATTGGATTTCCTGTGATGGTACGTGTTTGTCGGACGGTCGCAAAAGCCATCAAAAATCAGGTTGATGCATTACCATATTCTCTTAAGTATGGACCTCCATCATAAATATAACAATATAGATAGGCAGAAGTGAACAAATCTATCTATCTATCTATCTATCTATCTATCTATCTATCTATCTATCTATCTATCTATCTATCTATCTATCTGTGCATTGGTTCATACATAATTTTTGTACATGAGCTTACTGCATTTCATAATGTTGCCATTTTGTCAGTAGAATACTATGATACATATGGTATATCAGAAAAATGTCTTCAGGTATTATTATATGATATATTTTGATTTTTAATCATATCAGCTACCACTAATGTACTTATTTATAACTTCCCAAAAACATTCTGGGATTTCACCATTGTACTAGATGAGTAGCTAAACAGTCATCAAGATATGCCAGTGATTATCTCATTCACAGGTGACAGTCATATTGTTACATGCAATTTATCTCCATCCATCCATCCATCCATCCATCCATCCATCCATCCACCCATCCATCCATCCATCCATTATCCGTAACTACTTATCCTGTACAGGGTCGCGGGCAAGCTGGAGCCTATCCCAGCTGACTGTGGGCGAGAGGCGGGGTACACCCTGGACAAGTCGCCAGATCATTGCAGGGCTGACACATAAAGACAACCATTCACACTCACATTCACACCTACGGTCAATTTAGAGCCACCAGTTAGCCTAACCTGCATGTCTTTGGACTGTGGGGGAAACCGGAGCACCCGGAGGAAACCCACACAGACACAGGGAGAACATGCAAACTCCACACAGAAAGACCCCCACAGTTGGCCACTGGGGTTGAACCCAGAACCTTCTTGCTGTGAGGCGACAGTGCCACTATACCACTGTGCCGCCACAATTTATCTCTCATCTCATCTCATCTCATCTCATCTCATCTCATCTCATCTCATCTCATTATCTCTAGCCGCTTTATCCTGTCCTACAGGGTCGCAAGCAAGCTGGAGCCTATCCCAGCTGACTACGGGCGAAAGGCGGGGTACACCCTGGACAAGTCACCAGGTCATCGCAGGGCTGACACATAGACACAGACAACCATTCACACTCACGTTCACACCTACGGTCAATTTAGAGTCACCAGTTAACCTAACCTGCATGTCTTTGGACTGTGGGGGAAACCGGAGCACCCGGAGGAAACCCACACAGACACAGGGAGAACATGCAAACTCCACACAGAAAGACCCCCACAGTTGGCCACTGGGGTTGAACCCAGAACCTTCTTGCTGTGAGGCGACAGTGCCACTATACCACTGTGCCGCCGCAATTTATCTCTCATCTCATCTCATCTCATCTCATCTCATCTCATTATCTCTAGCTGCTTTATCCTGTCCTACAGGGTCACAGGCAAGCTGGAGCCTATCCCAGCTGACTACGGGCGAAAGGCGGGGTACACCCTGGACAAGTCGCCAGGTCATCACAGGGCTGACACATAGACACAGACAACCATTCACACTCACATTCACACCTACGGTCAATTTAGAGTCACCAGTTAACCTAACCTGCATGTCTTTGGACTGTGGGGGAAACCGGAGCACCCGGAGGAAACCCATGCGGACACGGGGAGAACATGCAAACTCTGCACAGAAAGGCCCTCGCCGGCCACGGGGCTCGAACCCGGACCTTCTTGCTGTGAGGCGACAGCGCTAACCACTACACCACCGTGCCGCCCGCAATTTATCTCTGTTATATAGAATTCTACATCTGAAAATATGTAATTTCCAAAATGTAATTATTCTGTATGCATTTGTCTTTTTGCAGTATTACACTGTAGTAAATTGCTAAAGTTTAAAAGAGTGAGAATTTGGCAGCCAAGCAGTATTAGGGTCAGGTGGCAACAAATCATGATGGTATTGATCAAGAAAAAATAAATTTGCAACCCTAACTGAAAGAGAGCCTGTTTGTTCCACATACAGTTTGGTAATATAATAAAAGCTATTACTAAAAATGATTATACTTTTTAAACCAAAATGTACTTGTACATCCTTTTAGAATAGTGGGTAACGTTATATTACAACTGTGCTTCATGTAATATGCACTACACTGATATATTTCCCCTTTTTGCTTTGTCACTACAGATGCATATTTACATCCACCTATTTTGTACACACAAGATACATGAAGACACTTAGAGTTTTCATGCAGACTTTTTAAATTAGTGATCAGACACATCAAGCTAAAGACAGTTAACAGAATAAACCACTGGTTTTATATGATAATGAAATAGAAATATCAAAGTCAATAATAGTCTGTTAACAGGGATCTGATTGAATTAGGCCCTATGTCTGTTGGTATCGTTGTTATTATTCCCAGCTAGACTCCAGCAGCGACTTGGCGTTAGCTGCTCCTAATGAGTGAGTGAGTGAGTGAGTTTCTGTAAATAGGCTCTGTAGCCTGCAGCAGGGCTTTCTTTCACAATAAGCCACTCAGAAATCGTACTTCAGTCTTGACTGCTGAATAGAGTCATGGAGTCATAACATTTGGTTTCAACGCAATTTCAGTTAAATATTTGGTCCTCCTAATCAGTTGCTTTGAAGTGATACTGATTGGGTGGGGAAATAAATTGCACATCTTAATGTTTTTTTTTTTATTTGTATATTAAGTGAATAAGCAATCATCGTGTGTGTGTGTACTACAGTGCATACTGTTAAGTTCTTTGTGCATATGTGTGAATATCTGTGTTTGCATGTCCATATAGAGCCAGCTGTACAGAATGGTGTAGGGTTACTGGCAGACAGAAGGTTTGCTCTTTCACTGGTCTCCTCAGATCAATAAGGGGCATGAGAGAGAAAGTGGAAAAGAGCAGAAGAATGGAGAGAGAATGGAGAAAGAGGGAGAGTAGTGCTGGGGGAATTGAATCTGAGGCAGTAAAGAGTTGTCTAGAAAAAATAGTTTCAAAGCAGAAAAGCTGCGTCTTGTTTTGGGACATGTGAACCAGGAAGCAAAAAGATCACATGTTTTCTATTTTGCCCGTATCTGATGTCAGGACATTGTAGTGTAATAATTCTTGCAAAAAAATAAATAAATAAATCAGTGCTTTTAATGTATTTATGATCCAAATAAAGAGCATTTGGTTCAACTCCAGCATAGGTTTCTTTTTACACATAAGCAAGCCTCCTGTAAATCTTGTTCATTTTGGTTTGTTGTGTTCTTGTAATCATAATTTTATTAAATAATTTTAATTCTGGGTGGCACGGTGGTGTAGTGGTTAGCGCTGTCGCCTCACAGCAAGAAGGTCCTGGGTTCGAGCCCCGTGGCCAGTGAGGGCCTTTCTGTGTGGAGTTTGCATGTTCTCCCCGTGTCCGCGTGGGTTTCCTCCGGGTGCTCCGGTTTCCCCCACAGTCCAAAGACATGCAGGTTAGGTTAACTGGTGGCTCTAAATTGACCGTAGGTGTGAATGTGAGTGTGAATGGTTGTCTGTGTCTATGTGGCAGCCCTGTGATGACCTGGTGACTTGTCCAGGGTGTACCCCGCCTTTCGCCTGTAGTCAGCTGGGATAGGCTCCAGCTTGCCTGCGACCCTGTAGAACAGGATAAAGCGGCTAGAGGTAATGAGATGAATGAATGAATTTTAATTCCTGAAACGTACTTAGGTTTACATTTACAAAATGTTTCTTTTTTATATGCAATTATGATGCATTTGGGAAATATCATACTGCAGAAAGAAAATTAAGTGTATTTTTTTAAAATTAAAAAGTAGTTTTAATGCCTTTTCTGAATGGCTGAAAAGAGAAAACTTTTGCTTTCCCAGGCTGCAGTGTGGCTGTTTTTACCAATAAGGAACAAGGTGGGTTTGGCAGCCCTGAAAATAGAGCAACAGCTCAGCAGCCACCCAAACACTTTAACTGTTATTTAATGAGAGAGAGAGAGAGAGAGAGAGAGAGAGAGAGAGAGAGGTACCTAGTGGGAGTGATGGAGAGAGAGTTGGGTGGGGGAAGAGGTGGAAGAGAGAGGTCTGGTAAAGGGATGACATCATCCCTGTTGCTCTCTCCACCCCGCAGCCTTTTCCTTCATTTTATTCTCCCTTGCTTTCTCTCTCTCTCTCTCTCTCTCACACACACACACTCTCTCTCTCTCTCTCTCTCTCTCTCTCTCTCTCTCTCTCTCTCCTCCTCCTCTGCCTTGCTCATTGGCTGCACTATATTTAGCTCCAGCTTTGAGTTGAGGATATTAGTGGGTGTTTCATTCAGTTATGGCCAGCCTTGTTGCAGAGAGGCTTCACTATTAAGACATCCATAGCCATGAATGTTAAATGTTGAATTATTGTAGTTTGCAATCAAATTTTGTGCAGCTGTTGTATCATATTAGCGCACATCAATTTAACATCTTTAATTACTTTTGTCTAGGAATAATTTTGCTTTCTTTTTTGGGAGGAATTGAAAACCTTGCTGTTCTCCATTCCCCCCTCTCTCCTCCCGCCCTCATTTTTTCCCCTGGAGAATTCAGCTCTTCTGCTCTCGTCTCTAGCAGAGTCATGCACTCTTGTTTCCATCTCTATCTAACCCCCTCCCTCTCTGTAGACGTTGAGGTTATGGACTGTGTGAGGTTATGGATTATGAGTGTAGCAGTAGGGGTTATGGACTGCGTGTGCAAATGTTAAGGTTATAAACTATGCTTATGGATGCAGGGATTGTGGACTGTGTGTGTAGATACTCTGGTCATGGATTGAGTGTATGGACTGTGTATAGTATGTTGAGTTTGTGGATCTAATAATGAAACATTAAAAATGTTATTTAACAAATAGAAACGTATCATCATCGATATGGTGAAGTTTTCTGTAAGATGTTTTTTTTAACATTTCTGTCAGGACTCTCTAGTGTGAGAACTTTGTGAAAGATGAATACAAGTTTTTGGGAAGTGCACTTCTAGGAAAATAATCAGCATAGGGCTGGTAACAGATCACACTTCCCTGTCATTAATTATTTTCCAGTAAAGCACAACCCACTGTGTTTCATTCTTTACACGAGTTTCACTTCATTCTAATTTTATATTCAGTTTATGGCAAAGCCACTACCACCCTTTGCGGCTCTCTCTTGAAGCACAATCTTAATTTTTCCTCTTCATGTGTATCACAGTAAAAACCCAGACACTCTTACTTATAGTTCATGACTTCAACATTAAATTGCAATCCACTACATAACCGCTATATGTTCACTTATAAAGGTGCAGCATGAGGGCCTGTGTTTGGATCACTTTAACTAGTATAATCACTAGTAGTTATTGCCTGTGAACCTGATTTCCTCTGAATGGCCCAGTGGAGAGTTGAATGGACACATGTGATATATATGTTTTCACTGTGTTCTGTCAAAATGATGTAAATTGCTCCCCGCGTCTTCTCAGTGATGTAGACTCGGCCCTAGCGGAAGTCTCCAGCAAGGAGTGCTGATTGTGAGGTCCCGTACAATCGAAACTCTCACTCAGGCAAGTCGGGGACGGGATTCCCTGCTGAGGCTGCGCGCAGTGTGTTAGCACGAGCATGTAGCCTATGGGAAATGGATAGTGTATTGGATTAACACTAATCCCATGTTTTGGAAAATCGAAAATGTTGTCTTGGGCCCATCTGGGGCATCACCAATCCATGTGCAAAGTATGGAGTCTGTGTGTCCAGCCGTGTCGATTTGCATAGGTGAACAGACAGACAGACTTCCTTTTAGTAATATATATATATATATATATATATATATATATATATATATATATATATATATATATATAATGCACGACTGATTGCCAGGGTCTGTTTTTCAGTGTGTGCATCAGGGCTTTACATTAGCACCCGCCAAATGCGGGTAAAAGTCGGCTTTAGCGGGTAATGACTTTAGTCTCACTAGCCACTTTGGCGGGTGGTTTATTCTGTGGTATGACAATATATTTTAATTGTAGTTTTCTCTGAAGGCATCTGATATAATAAATGCATTGCAATGTAATATTACGCGCCTACAACTCCCATGAGCACCTGCATAAACATTCTGAAAACATGTTAGAATTGTTTAGAACGTTCGTTAACGTCTCAGATAAAATCAATGATATGGTAACCTGCGGTTAATGAACGAAGCAACAAAGTTGCTGACGACTGACAAGCGCACTATGTGGCGGCAGAAAGCTGGAGTTTCAAACTCTGCTGCTCAGGAAAAAAGGGGCAGAGATGAACAGGGGCGGAGCAGCATTTTAAAATCATCGAGGTCCGTGATGCGCAAAGTGCGCGCCGAAAAATGTTCGACATATTTAAATGAGAGGGTGAATTACACATCACACAAGAGATCTATTCCTGAAATTACTTTTAATGGTGTTTGAATTGAATATCATCAGTTTTGAAAAAAATCATGTATGTGGCAAGAGTAAGAATAATTTAAGCTTGTTTAATGGTTTGATCCGGCCCAAGCAATGAGGACAAAAGATACCCTAACCATGCAGCCTATGTACGTTAAATAATGATACATTAACAATCTGGCATCCGTTACACCTACACAAAAAAAATTCTGGGAAAAAAATCAGGATACACCACCATGTTTTAGGCAAAGTTATCCAAGGCAAACATAAGTTAAAACTTTCCCCTCTATTGCTTTGGCTTATCGAATGATTTATTTTTAAAATCGCAAACAAAGTAGGTTACAACTGTGCTGCTTCGAAAATGTAAATTGAACAGCTTGATGAAAGTGCGCTGATGGTTCCCATGGAAACCCTGTGTCTCCTGCACTGCGTTCCTCCCCCGAGTCACGCACTCATTCGGTTTTGTGTTCTTGGTCTCAGAGCCACGCGCACGAAACAGACACAGAAGACAGAATCAACGTTTAACATAATTAACAATGCACTTTTTACGGAGACGTTTTAATGTTATTCTTTATTTTTTTTATCCAGTTGAATATTTAGCGTACAACTGTATTTTCAGCTCTTAAAAATGACCGAGGTCCAGACCTCGGTGGCCTCATTGCTGGCTACGGCCATGGAGATGAACAAGACGCTAATAGGAAGATAAGACAGTTCAATGACAAATGGAAGTTCGGGCGAGATTGGCTAGTTCATAGCAAAACCGAAAATACCATGTACTGCAAAGACTGTAGAAAGTCTGGCAAAGACAGGCACCAGTAATTTTAAACTCGAAACTATAAAGGACCACGAAAAGTTAAATGCACACATCGGTACTATAACATCAAAACCGACGAAGACGGCTGGTTCACTACAGGACAGCATTGCTTTCAGTCCCTGGCTGTCATGAAGTCGGCTGAGCTGGAGAGGATGGAGCTGCTGTTTAGAAACGTTCACGCAATTGGAAAGAAGTTGGTCCCGCCCCAGCTATCAACTTATGGCCTGCCGGAAGCCTCAGGTCACAAAGACCATTTTTCATGGACCATTCAGACTCATCTGATGATGAATGTAATGAGGACATCTAATGTCTCTCTCTACACATGTTCACACACACACACACTATTAATAGATAATACATAATATACAGGCGGCACGGTGGTGTAGTGGTTAGCGCTGTCACCTCACAGCAAGAAGGTCCTGAGTTCGAGCCCTGGGGCCGGCAAGGGCCTTTCTGTGTGGAGTTTGCATGTTCTCCCCGTGTCCGTGTGGGTTTCCTCCGGGTGCTCCGGTTTCCCCCACAGTCCAAAGACATGCAGGTTAGGTTAACTGGTGACTCTAAATTGACCGTAGGTGTGAGTGTGAATGGTTGTCTGTGTCTATGTGTCAGCCCTGTGATGACCTGGCGACTTGTCCAGGGTGTACCCCGCCTTTCGCCCGTAGTCAGCTGGGATAGGCTCCAGCTTGCCTGCGACCCTGTAGAAGGATAAAGCGGCTAGAGATAATGAGATGAGATGAGACATAATATACATAATAATACTTGATAATACACATAATACTTGCATATCAAAACATCAAATGTTTTTCAATGATAAATGTTTTGAATTGGACTTTTAATATTAGAATCAGTTTAGTTGTACTGAATGTTATTTTTCATATTATACGATATTTTATATTGTAAGGGGCTTGAATTTGAGTTCAATAAACAGAATACTCTGTTTATATTTTTGTCTGAATTGGTTGCATGTTTTCATATAGGGAGCTACCTTAACAGCACTGAATACTTGAGTGCTACTGTAGAGATACATTATACGCTGCCATTCATAATTCAATCTAGGTATTCCAAACTTTAACGTATCATGGTGAAGAAAAAACTGCGATTTCCTGGCAACAAAATTGTGGCTAGTGAAAAGACTGATTGGCTAGTGACTCGGGAAAACCACTAGCCACAGTGGCCGGTGAGCAAAAAAGTTAATGTAAAGCCCTGGTGTGCATATATCCAAACGATGTAATTCCTTTCTAGTCAAATGTGCATGGTTGCCCCCTGCCCTGACTCCCCGGTTTGGTCAATTCTCACCCACCCACCAGTTCTCCTCTATCATACAACAGCTACCAATCAGGTAGGGTAAAAGGCTAACACATGCTACTGTTGAGAAATCTGACAACAGCTGCAAATCCTGCATCGCTGGGAAGAGTAACGCACTCAGAGGAAAGCACTATCTGCCCGCTTACTCATGCATTAGCTCACAGACACCTATTGCTGTTCATGTAGCCGCTTGTGTCACTGTGATTGACAGGGGGGAAACATGCCACCCCTCTCACCCAGAGAGCACAGACAGTTTTGCTCCTGGCCAGGGTTAGATGTGGTATCATCAGGATTCAAACTCATGATCTCCTGACAATCAGGTGAATGTGTTACTGCTGTACCACTCAGGAGCCCCTGTGGGTTTTGTTTTAAAGATCTTTTATCTTTTTATCCAATTTCTTTTTTTCCCCTTCTTCACCTTATGATATTAGTTATATAAACAGAGTTGTTAAATCTGTTTATTTTCTCTCTCTCTATCTTTTAGATGCCCCAGTGGCGGAGCTGCATGATCTGTTTTGTAAGAAGCTGCAGCAGTGCTGTGTGCTCTTTGACTTCCTGGACTGTGTGGCTGACCTGAAGGGGAAAGAGATCAAGCGTGCGGCACTAAACGAGCTGGTAGAGAGTGTGGCCACCAGCCGCGGCATCCTTATTGAGCCCCTCTATCCTGAGGCCATCAAGATGGTAAGAATCACACCATAGAATGAATTATGAAACTAAAAATATGATTGTGATTGAGGAGAGAAAGATAAAGTTGTCGTGAATGAGTTTTAAATAGGGTGATTTTGTGATATTTTACATGATTTAGTTTTACTTGGCTACATTAGTGTTGGAATTGATGTCGTAGTTATTTCAGTAGAAAGGAAAAAATGTGTAAAAATATAGTGGTGGTTTGCTTGCTATGTTTTTGTGTATGTTATCTTTTTAGAATTTCATATGTGTGCTAGATGTTGGCTGGATTGACCTGCGCTGGTTATTCCAGTGAATTATTAAAATTGAACTTACCAAAAAAATTTACTGGTTCCACCCATAACTCTAGATCTCAGTGAACATCTTCCGCACCCTGCCGCCCAGTGAGAACCCAGAGTTTGATCCAGAGGAGGATGAACCCACACTGGAGGCCTCCTGGCCCCATTTACAGGTTCTTGCAAACTCACATCATTATAATCTTGAAAACATGTTGTATTTATTACTGAACTGATAAAGCCTGTTTGTGATTTTAGATTTTAACACAAATTCAGTAGGCTTTACTTACAGTTAGTGACCTCCATAATCACAAAGCTCTGGAGTGAATCATGGAGAAGAGCCTGGTCTTTAATAGACATAAGTATTGAGTGTTATGGAAGTTACATTATGATGATATGAAACCATGATATCAGGACACAAAAGTGCAGTAAGGACACAAAAGTGCAGAAAACTCAGTAAGAGTGAGACCAGTAGACCAGAGAAATAAATGAGTGCATAACCTTGATCCTGGGTGAGAATGTCTACATGTTGGGTAAGGCTGAAATAATCCAATACAGCCATGAATTCTCTAGAAAATGAGCATATTAGTGTCAACATGTTAAAATCATCAAGTAAAATCTTTCTTCTTCGTCCCATAGCCGGCAAGGGCTATAGGGGCACCACTGATGACATTTTAACAGTCCATCATTGGTGTGCCTTGGCATTTAAACTTGGCGGAGCCCATCCCTCCCCAAGCTTGATCAATGGGCAATTTAGAGTAGCCAGTTAACCTAACTGCACGTCTTTGGACTGTGGAAGAAACCGGAGCACCCGGAGGAAACCCACGCAGACAACATGCAAACTCCACACAGAAAGGCCCCCATCAGCCACTGAGCTTGAACCCAGAACCTTCTTGCTGTGCGGTGACAATGCTAACTACTGCACCACCGTGCCACACCGTAAAATCTTTTAAAAAAAAATCTAAAGTCCTTTCCGCACCATATGGTGGCACCGATCTCTGTTTCTGTAGCCCTCAGCCTCTCACCTATTACATAGCTAGGGTTACTGTGGGGGGCTGGTCCTCTGGTAACCACAAGAGTTTGACTCCCCATTCACATCTGTATTGCAGCATGCCTTGCCAGATGGCAGTAGGTACCATTTTTATGATGGTCTTTGGTATGACCTGACCACAAGTAGAACTCGCGATCTCCCGATCGAGAGGCGGACACGCTACCCACTGGCCAACTCATGGTGTAAAATCTTTATGTTCTTTAAATTAATAAGAACAGCTTATTAGTGGATCTGTCAAACCTTGGTATACTCAAAAGATGATTTTTCATTTACATTGAGACTTTTCTGAAAAAAAAAAAAAAACAGCAGCCAGACTTTCCCTTTCCTTTTCAAACAGAGTTTAGATATACAGTCATACCCTGGGGGAATCAGTATGTTAAAATGTAAACAGTCCCCTGGCCGTTGCCAGGTTTCAGTCAGCAAAAGAAAGTCTAAGAGTTTTTCCCTCAATGATCAGGCCATTAACTGGTGTTTCTTTATTAGCTTTGATGTGAGAGTTCAGAAGTGCTAAATATACATGATGAAAAGACACATACATCCATATATCTAATATACACAATGGGTGAAGTTCATATATCCTTGTGCCAATAGAGATGTGTAGTTCTGCAGTAAATAGAATGGCATTGCATAAACCAGTGAGTATACCTTGGACACCAAGCAATACTAACTGCACTACACAAATTAAATGTCTAGTGTTAAAGTTCATGTGTGGAGTATGTCATCTGCATCAGTTCATGACAAAAAATAGCCAATTAAAAAAGTTATTTTAAAGGGAATGTGAAAGCAAAAATGCTGTCAGGAGTCAGGAGTTAATTTATTGGTCCGAACTTATAAGCGAAAATTTTATGACACAAAAAGTTAGCCAACACTATACCTCGTTAGTAAAACACCACACTTACCTGCAAGACTGAGGGAATGAAAGCAGCAAGACTAGTAGAGACAGCAGCGAGACCAGTGATTACAGCTTACAGAGGGGATAGAGGCTCACTCTCTGCAGATGCAATCAAAAAGGTAAAGGGACGTGGGAAAGAGTCAGCCAGGTGGCGACAGCCAGAGGAAAAAAAGACCAGTGAGGATAAAATGGGGTCCAGAATGTTCAACAGGGGTCTTACGTAAATCAGCAAAGAAACCACACAAAATAAGCATGAAAAAATGACCTGAAGATATCAGGAAGCATATAAATGTGAAAGAAAAATGATCAGTTGAGAAGCAGAAGCCATACAAACACATTTGTATCATGTGTTATCACCATGTTTGAGTGTCTTATAACTGATGGAATGAAAACAGTTATTGGTGTGCTTGTAGTTACATGAGGTCTGTAATTTCTCCCTTTATCTAGTTAGTGTACGAGTTCTTTTTACGCTTCTTGGAGAGTCCTGATTTCCAACCCTCCATGGCCAAACGTTATGTGGATCAGAAATTTGTTCTGCAGGTACAGTGTCTCAACCTGAAATGAACCTGGAGATTGCTTGTGTATGTTTATAGGTAGCATATATTGTCTGTCATAATAACTGAGTGTATCCCTCACATATGTAAATCGTACTGCTTTCTTGTCCTTGGTATACCTGCTTGCTTTTGCTTTTAGTGAGATCATTTATATCAATTGCAGGTAATCTGTATGCATGCGAAATGACTTGTTTTGTGGATATATTGTTGTGTTCCAAGTTGCTAGAGCTATTTGATAGTGAGGACCCCAGAGAGAGGGAATATCTGAAGACCATACTGCATCGTGTCTATGGCAAACTGCTTGGCCTCAGAGCGTACATCCGGAAACAGATCAATAACATCTTCCTCAGGTTAGAGACACACAGACATATCTTTTATTGCTGGTCTATAATGATCAAGTCAAAATCATAGCTGAAATACAGTGATATTACAGTCTTTTAACAGCTTAGATAACCATAATAGGAATCAGCAAGCTGCAATATGACATACACTATATGGCCAAAACTATGTGGATGCCTGACCATGACCCCCCATGTGCTCTTTTCCCAAACTTTTGCTACAAAGTTGGAGGCACGCAATCTTTGTATGCTGTAGCATTACAATTTTCCTTCACTGGAACTAATTGGCCCAAACATGTTCCTGCATGATAATGCACAAAGCGAGGTTTGCTAAGGTTGGAAAGGAAGAACTTGAGTGGCCTGTTCAGAGCCCTGATCTCAACCCCACTGAACATCTTTGGGATGAATTGGGATGCAGACTACTTCCCAGGCCTTGTCACTCAAAATCAGTGCCTGACTTCACTAATGCTCTTGTAGCTGAATGAGCACAAATCCCCACAGCCACACTCCAAAATCTAGTGGAAAGCCTTCCTAACACAGTGGAGGCTGTTATAAAAGACATTCACTAACGTCACAGATTTTTGTTTTTCACGCAGCATCCTCCATATTGCTGGGCAAACAAAGAAACAGCCGCAACAGTTAATAATGAAAATTGAGATGACTGCAGTCAGTACAATTTCTCTGAAATTATTAAAAAATGTATTTTATACCAGCAGATTGCAATACATCCAAAAGCTGAAACATGTAGGCATCACAGATCCATATAGTTTCCCACAAACATATTTATTTATCATTTATTCTGCACACTGCTCTCTCTCTCTCTCTCTCTCTCTCCCCCTCTCTCTCTCTGCACATGTTCACAGCTTCAGATGGATTAAATGCAGAGGAAAAATTTCTCTGTGCTTGAGTGGATGTGTGACAAAAGTAAAGGCTTGTTCTTCTTAATTTAGCCATAAATTCAAGATTCAAGATTCCTTTATTGTCACTGCACCATACAGTACAGTGAAACTGAGGCAAGCAATCCAGTCGGTGTATTCATACAAACACTTAGTTTAAAAAAAAAAAAAAAGATAGTCGGATCTGTACAAGATAAACATGCAAGCAAAAAGATAAACAAATCTGTACAAGATAGATAGATAAGTCAATAAAAAAGATAAACATATCTATACAAGAATTGCTTAAAAATATTTAATTCTATGTATCTAGGGTGTGACCTATGATACAGCATGACGATCAGTCAGTGGGTTATTGCACAGTGATAAGTGAATGTATTGCACAATTAGGTGTGATAATTGCACATTTGCCCATGTTGACAGAGTGCAGTTGAGCAGGAGCAATATAACGTCGCTGTCAGTTCAAAACCTGCTATGTGACAATTTAGGTCAAATTGGGTTCTCTATGCTGGTTGGTCAGTTTTGACCTCGTGCTTCCATTTATGCTAATTAGAAAAGCTAATAATAGAACAAGTAAACTTTTACTGGCTTCTCAGCTTGTTATTTCAGAGTTTTATTGTTTTTTACGTCTCCTGTAAAAAAGGAAAAATGTCACATAGCAGGTTTTGACCTGACAGCGATGATAAATAAATAAATAAATCAATAAATAAATGTGATTGAGAGAATAAGGTGCATGTGGTTGTAAAAACATATATTGTTTAGGTAAGAGGTAGGCATGTAGAAGTGTAGACAGTTTGTGTTACAGTTCAGTCCTGTTTCTGCCCGTACCACTGGCATCTGTGTAGGTGACTGGCTTTGTTCAGTTCACGTATGCCACTCGGGTAAAAGCTGTTCTTTAGTCTATTTGTCCATGATGCAATGGACCTGAACCGTCTACCAGAGGGAAGTGGTTCAAGAAGCTGGTGTCCAGGGTGGGAAGGGTCCTTTAGGATGTTGGTGGCTCTGCTGAGGCAATGGGTGGTGTAGAGTTGCTCTAAAGAGAACAGTGGGCAGCCAATGATCATCTGTGCAGAGTCGATGACTCTTTGAAGGGCTTTCTTGTCTGCCACAGAGCTGCTGGTGTACCACGTAGCGATGCAGTATGTCAGCACACTCTCGATCGAGCAACAGTAGAAGGTCACTAGCAGCTGCTCGTGGAGGTTGTTCTTCTTGAGGATCCTCAGGAAGTACAGTCGCTGCTGTGCCTTTTTCACTGCCGCTGTGGAGTTTGTGGTCCAGGTGAGGTTGTCTGCAATGTGTGTGCCCAGGAACTTGAAAATGGGCACTCTTTCCACTCTGACCCCGCTGATTAGCAATGGAGTGTAGTTCTTGTTGTGTTTTCAGAAGTCTATTATGAGTTCTTTTGTTTTTGATGGGTTCAGGGCTAGGTTTTTTTCTTCACACCACCATGTCAGTTTCTGGACGTCATCATCCCTGTAGGCTGTTTCGTCATCTCTTGAGATAAGTCCAATCACAGTTGTGTTGTCCACGAACTTGATGATGGTGTTGGTAGGGTGGGTGGGAGTGCAGTCGTGGGTGTAAAGGGCATAGAGGAGGGGGCTCAGCACACAGCCCTCTGGGGCTCCAATGCCGAGTATGAGGGTGGATGAGGTGTGGGGGCCTAGTCTTACCATCTGGAAGCGGTTGGTGAGGAAGTCCTTGATCCAGTGGCAGATGGTTTGGGAGAGTCCTAGGTCAGACAGTTTGGGAATCAGTCTGTCTGGGATGACTGTATTGAATGCAGAGTGTAATCTACGAAGAGCATCCTCACGTAGCTGCCCTGCTGTTTGAGGTGGCAAAGTGCAGTGTGTAGGGCAGTGGTTATCGCGTCCTCAGTAGACCTGTTTGATCTGTAAGTGAACTGGTGTGGGTTGAAGGTGGCTGGGAGGTTGGTTTTGATGTGCTGCTAGATCAGCGTCTCAAAGAAAATGTATTTATTCCACTTGAAAAGTGTTCCGCAAACCAGCTACTGGATTTGGGACACTATGAATCCTGAAATATTTAGTATTTGGGACTTCTAAATACACTGGAGAGATGCTAAAGGCAGACAAAAGTACAGATGCTAACTGATATTTTGTGCCAGAATGTTATGGGAAATTCCCGAAAAAGAAAAATACCTTATTATGACAAAGGGAAGCTCAAACATGGGCTTATAACAGCAATAAACAAGCCAGGGCCTAGATCTAGCATATTTTATGGTGTTTAGCCTAGTCTATGCTATCACAACGTAAACATGCTGCTAGTTGAGCCAAGCATTAGGCCTAATAAAATATATTTTGTCCAAAGCCCACATCCAGATGTACATTTTAATGTTGCACAGAGCTTTCACACTAACCTGATATAAAATGTTCTCTACACACATGGGAATGTTTTGTTGGCATCCAGTCTACCTGTTTAACTACAGATCACCATTTTTCTCGTCTTTCTGGGTTTGCCGGGAAGCAGTGAAAAGTTAAACCAGGCTTATCTTCATGTCTGTTATTACATCCAAAAGCACTACAGGTCTCTGGCATTGTTCTTTTAGATGTAACTTCTACAAGTTTATCTGTAGACGCCCTGAATTTGGCTTACAATCACTCGTTTACATTTGTGCTGGTTGCTGGCAAACACAAAGCTCACCAGGCAACATGGCCTCATCAACAAACTCGTAGTTGTGATGACATCACGTCCTCTATAGCAGCAATGTTGGGGCCAACTCCATATTAATGCCATGCCCTTGGAATAGGATGTCCAACAAGCATACAAGCACATATGGGTGTCATGGTCATGTGTCCACATACAGTGGTGCTTGAAAGTTTGTGAACCCTTTAGAATTTTCTATATTTCTGCATAAATATGACCTAAAACATCATCAGATTTTCACACAAGTCCTAAAAGTAGATAAAGAGAACCCAGTTAAACAAATGAGATATTATACTTGGTCATTTATTTATTGAGGAAAATGATCCAATATTACATATCTGTGAGTGGCAAAAGTATGTGAACCTCTAGGATTAGCAGTTACTTTGAAGGTGAAATTAGAGTCAGGTGTTTTCAATCAATGGGATGACAATCAGTTGTGAGTGGGTACTCTGTTTTATTTAAAGAACAGGGATCTATCAAAGTCTGATCTTCACAACACATATTTGTGGAAGTGTATCATGGCACGAACAAAGGAGATTTCTGAGGACCTCAGAAAAAGCGTTGTTGATGCTCATCAGGCTGGAAAAGATTATAAAACCATCTCTAAAGAGTTTGGACTCCACCAGTCCACAGACAGACAGACTGAGTACAAATGGAGGAAATTCAAAACCATTGTCACCCTCCCCAGGAGTGGTCGACCAACAAAGATCACTCCAAGAGCAAGGCGTGTAATAGTCGGCGAGGTCACAAAGGACCCCAGGGTAACTTTTAAGCAACTGAAGGCCTCTCTCACATTGGCTAATGTTAATGTTCATGAGTCCACCATCAGGAGAACACTAAACAACAATGGTGTGCATGGCAGGGTTGCAAGGAGAAAGCCACTGCTCTCCAAAAAGAACATTGCTGCTCATCTGAACAAGCCAGAAGGCTATTGGAAAAAATGTTTTGTGGATAGATGAGATCAAAATAGAACTTTTTGGTTTAAATGAGAAGCGTTATGTTTGGAGAAAGGAAAACACTGCCTTCCAGCATAAGAACCTTATCCCATCTGTGAAACATGGTGGCGGTAGTATCATGGTTTGGGCTTGTTTTGCTGCATCTGGGCCAGGACGGCTTGCCATCATTGATGGAACAATGAATTCTGAATTATACCAGCGAATTTGAAAGGAAAATGTCAGGACACCTGTCCATGAACTGAATCTCAAGAGAAGGTGGGTCATGCAGCAAGACAACAACCCTAAGCACACAAGTCGTTCTATCAAAGAATGGTTAAAGAAGAATAAAGTTAATATTTTGGAATGGCCAAGTCAAAGTCCTGACCTTAATCCAATGGAAATGTTGTGGAAGGACCTGAAGGGAGCAGTTCATGTGAGGAAACCCATCAACATCAGGGCTTTACATTAGCACCTGTCCACCTGCCAAATGCGGGTAAAATTCGGCTTTGGCGGGTAATGACTTTAGTCTCACTAGCCACTTTGGCGGGTGGTTTATTCTATGGTATGACAATATATTTTAATTGTAGTTTTCTCTGAAGGCATCTGATATAATAAACGCATTGCAATGTAATATTACGCGCCTACAACTCCCATGAGCACCTGAATAAACATTCTGAAAACATGTTAGAATTGTTTAGAACGTTCGTTAACGTCTCAGAAAAAATCAGTGATATAGCAACCTGCAGTGTTGTGCAAGTTCACACTTTTTTTGAACTAGTTCAAGTTCAGTTCAAACATGTTAAAAGTGAACTGTTCATGTTCATAGTTCACAGTTTTAATTCTGAACTAGTTCAAAGTTCAGTTCATTTTACTTTTAGGTGGGATATGAAAATAAAGACTAAAATCATATGCTACATTCTAGCTCAAAACTACTCACATATTATAGATATTATATTCTATCACAGGGCGGCACGGTGGTGTAGTGGTTAGCGCTGTCGCCTCACAGCAAGAAGGTCCTGGGTTCGAGCCCCGGGGCCGGCGAGGGCCTTTCTGTGCGGAGTTTGCATGTTCTCCCCGTGTCTGCGTGGGTTTCCTCCGGGTGCTCCGGTTTCCCCCACAGTCCAAAGACATGCAGGTTAGGTTAACTGGTGACTCTAAATTGACCGTAGGTGTGAATGTGAGTGTGAATGGTTGTCTGTGTCTATGTGTCAGCCCTGTGATGACCTGGCGACTTGTCCAGGGTGTACCCCGCCTTTCGCCCGTAGTCAGCTGGGATAGGCTCCAGCTCGCCTGCGACCCTGTAGAAGGATAAAGCGGCTAGAGATAATGAGATGAGATGAGATATTCTATCACACAAAATGGAAGTTATTGTACATACTATATATGGAAAAAAGGACAAAATATTTTGATTTCTTCACTGACTCAACCACTGCTACCAAAACGTTACATGTGACTTCAAACAAATGCTTTCAGTTTCAACTAACAGTAACTTCTAATAAACGACAACTAGACTTCCTCATAAATGTGTGTTTCTAAAAAGATGACTGCCAATATGTATATACACTGAAGGAGTGCTATTTTAAGATCCATATCAACAGCATTGACCATATCAACCATATTGATCAGACAGAGGGATGCATGCTCAAGGGCTTTTTATTTCTCAAAATACAAAACAGGAAAACTTCAGATAGCCTCATTCTTCAGTACACATCTGTGTATGCACACAACAATCAAATTTCTAAAATTATTTGGCATTGTACTCATCTGTGTTCTCCGTGCCGCTACTTGAACTTTCACTGGCCATGTTGCTGTGAGTGTGCGCCGGCTGTGGTGTGTGCGCTGTCTGCTGCCTGTAGCTAGGGAACGCTGGGTTACACCTACTCTGCTCTGCTGCATCATGGGTAACGTAGTATGGAGCCAAATCATAGAGCCATCCACTATCTCCGGCTTCACACTACGTTATCCATGATGCATTGCACACACGCGGCACCTCAGGGCAGTGAGTGACAACAACATCAGACTGACAGTGAAGTAGTAGAACGTAAAATATCTTGCAAGTAGACGTGCCACTCGATTCATCAGGTTTCATGTTTCGTTCATCTTCATGTTTGTCGTTCATGTCACATAATTTGAACGAATTCACGTTCAAGTTCTTTCATTACAAAGTTGTTGCGTTCAGTTCAAAGTTCATGGAAAAACGAGCGTGTTCAGTGAACGCGTTCTTTTGAACGCGTTCATGCACAACACTGGCAACCTGGGGTTAATGAACGAAGCAACAAAGTTGCTGACAACTGACAAGCGCACTATGTGGCGGCATATAGCTGGAGTTTCAAACCCTGCTGCTCAGGGCAAAAGGGGCAGAGATGAGCAGGGCCGGAGCCACCATTTTAAAATCACCGAGATCCGTGATGCGCAAAGCGCGCACCGAAAAATTTTCGACATGTTTAAATGAGAGGGGTGAATTACACGCCACACAAGAGATCTATTCCTGAAATTACTTTTAATGGTGTTTGAACTGAATATCATCAGTTTTGAAAAAAAAATCATGTATGTGACAAGAGTAAGAATAATTTAAGCTTGTTTAATGGTTTGATCTGACCCAAGCAATGAGGACAAAGGATACCTTAACCATGTAGCCTATGTAACTAAGATAAATTAATAATCTGGCATCCGTTACACCTACACACACAAAAAAAATTCTGGGAAAAAAATCAGTATACACCACCATGTTTTAGGCAAAGTTATCCAAGGCAAACATAAGTTAAAACTTTCCACTCTATTGCTTTGGAGTATCGAATTATTTATTTTTAAAATCACAAACAAGGTAGGTTACAGCTGCGCTGCTTTGAAAATGTAAATTGAACAGCTTGATGAAAGTGTGCTGATGGTTACTATGAAAATCCCGTGTCTCCTGCACTGCATTCCTCCCCCGAGTCGCGTGCTCATTCGCTTTTGTGTTCTTGGTCTCAGAGCCACACAAAACAGACACAGAAGACAGAATCAACGTTTAACATAATTAACAATGCACTTTTTACAGAGACATTTTAATGTTCTTTATTTTTTTTATCCAGTTGAATATTTAGCGTACAAATGTATTTTCAGCTCTTAAAAATGACCGAGGTCCGGACCGCTGGGCCTCATAGCTGGCTGCGGCCATGGAGATGAATAAGACACTATTAGGAAGATAAGACAGTTCAATGACAAATGGAAGTTCGGGCGAGATTGGCTAGTTCATAGCAAAACCGAAAATACCATGTACTGCAAAGACTGTAGAAAGTCTGGCAAAGACAGGCACCAGTAATTTTAAACTCGAAACTATAAAGGACCATGAAAAGCACACGCACAGAACATGCAAACTCCACACAGAAAGGCCCTCACCAGCCATGGGGCTCAAACCTGGACCTTCTTGCTGTGAGGCGACAGCGCTAACCACTACACCACCGTGCCGCCCCCATTCAGACTCATCTGATGATGAATGTAATGAGGACATCTAATGTCTCTCTCTACACATGTTCTCACACACACACACACAAAATTAATAAATAATACATAATATGCATAATAATACTTGATAATACACATAATACTTGCATATCAAAACATCAAATGTTTTTCAATGATAAATGTTTTGAATTGGACTTTTAATATTAGAATCAGTTCAGTTGTACTGAATGTTATTTTTCATATTATACGATATTTCATATTGTAAGGGGCTTGAATTTGAGTTCAATAAACAGAATACTCTGTTTATATTTTTGTCTGAATTGGTTGCATGTTTTCATATAGGGAGCTACCTTAACAGCACCGAATACTTGAGTGCTACTGTAGAGATACATTACACACTGCCATTCATAATTAAATCTAGATCTTCCAAACTTTAACGTATCATGGTGAAGAAAAAAATGCGATTTCCTGGCAACAAAATTGTGGCTAGTGAAAAGATTGAATGGCTAGTGACTCGGGAAAACCACTAGCCACAGTGGCCGGTGAGCAAAAAAGTTAATGTAAAGCCCTGACCAACATCCCAGAGTTGAAGCTGTTCTGTATGGAGGAATGGGCTAAAATTCCTCCAAGCCGGTGTGCAGGACTGATCAACAGTTACCGGAAACGTTTAGTTGCAGTTATTGCTGCACAAGGGGGTCACACCAGATACTGAAAGTAAAGGTTCATATACTTTTGCCACTCACAGATATGTAATATTGGATCATTTTCCTCAATAAATAAATGACCAAGTATAATATTTTGTCTCATTTGTTTAACTGGGTTCTCTTTATCTACTTTTAGGACTTGTGTGAAAATCTGATGATGTTTTAGGTCATATTTATGCAGAAATATAGAAAATTCTAAAGGGTTCACAAACTTTCAAGCACCACTGTATTCAAAGGTAAGGTGGGATTGTGATTTAGTTTATTTAGTTCAAAACAAAGTATTTCTTGTGACTCAGCGTAGATAAGTGACACAAGTACACACACACATTACATTTGCATGCTGCTTTTGAAGATTGAAATAAATTATTTTTTAATATGATTTTTAAATAATCACCAATATTAAAACAATTACCTGCCTCAGGCTCAGTGACCATTACGGAATAATAACCTCGATTTCGTCTCGGTTATTATTCACCGAGATTCACTTTGCCTTTGGCGAACAAGTGTTAAATATCAGCAATTCTTATGGTATATAATCTGTTTCTCAACTGTACAGGTTCATTTATGAAACTGAACACTTCAATGGAGTGGCTGAACTGCTGGAGATTTTGGGCAGGTACGTGTTCAATACCGCCGTATAAGATGAAATGTGATGTTTGTAAATGCTTATAAATCATGTTTGAAAAGGAAAACCTCTGCAGCAGTGCTGAGTTGATCAAAGCACTGTCTTTTATTTAGTTTGATTGGTACACCACTTGTTTACAAATGAATCAAACCTTAAAATGAGTTACATCGTTGATTTTAATGTGTTTTGCCTTAAATAGGGAAGTCACTACTCATTCGGTACTTGTGGGCAGGACTAAATATAGCATCTTATAAAATTATACAGTATCACTATCCTACGGGAACAAAATATAATTTTATGCATATTTGAAGCGTGGCAGTAACTAATCCAAAGATGCAGGTAATTGCTTGAGTGCTGCTTTGAGCAGTGTGTGGGCCAGTGAGTCAGACCCTTAGCAGGGGTTTAAACATTAGTGCAATCTGCATTTCACCTCACAGCACTTTACTATTTGTGGTTCTTTTTTGTATTAAGAGCTACTATGCAATTTAGAGTCATGTTTTGGGTCTACAGTGTCATTCTCCGACAATTCGTCTCTTTGCAAACAGCATGCGACTTTTTTTCCAAAACATACTGGGAAACAAAAACAAAGCAAAATTTTGACGACTTGAAAGATGAGTTGAGAAGATGGAGAGAGGAGTAGGAGAGGTAGAGGATGAGTCAGAGAGGGGCTAGGGATGGAGGGCTACATTCAGGTTGATGCTTGTGCTATTTTTACTGCCACCCACACTTTTTGCTCTGATAACAGAGCAGCAGAGTCTGAGCATAACAGAAAGGGAGAATGAGAATGAACGACAGCGAAAAGATTGACAGTAGCCTTTCTGTCACTTGCCATGTCCTCCTCCCTCAAAGGAAATGCGAGCGTCAGATATGAGAGGAGTCAGTGGGAGGAGTGAGGGAGGAATATGAATGTCAGAAAGAGCTAAAAGAGAGTAAAAGGAGCTGAATAAAAATGAAGTAAACAAGGGTGAAGAATGCTTGAGGCACTTTATAGGAGAAATAAGAGGCAAAATGAAATTAAAAAAAGAGAAAAAGAGGACATGCATATCAAAGAAGAGCGCGTGTATATGTCTGTGTGCAACTGAGAAGTAGAAGGGTTGGTGGGAGGGTGGGGGTTGTTGAGACTTAGCTATTGAACCGAAGCGTGGCGAAATATGTGTGTACAGAGCATCGTCAGGACTACTGATACTAATCCTGTTTGATCCCCCTCCCTCTGCCTCCTACCCACTTCCCTCTGTCTGCTGTCTTCTCTCTAAAACGCTGTTTGGTTTCTATCATTTCCTCTTTCTGCCGCTTCTTTCCCCCACATTTCTCCTCTCTACCCTTTATCTATCTCATTCTCTCCGTTCTGTCTTTCTTCCTCTCCTCTTCTCTCCTCTCCTGTTTTAGTATCATTAATGGCTTTGCTCTGCCTCTGAAGTCAGAGCACAAGCAGTTCCTGGTGAGGGTCCTGATCCCGTTACACACTGCCAAATCTCTGTCCATCTTTCATGCACAGGTTAGTGTCATATACACATGCCTCTTACACATACTGTACGTCTTACAAATGCGCGCACATATACACGCACACATGCACACCTACTGTATCTTAGCATTCATAATCATGTGATTTTTCTGGCTTTGGTGCGCAATACGAACATTACTCGTGGTGAAAGTTTATTCACCTTACTTCACTAGAGAATACATGATACTTCAACAACTTGATAAAATAGACTCGTGTACTTTCCCCCAAAATGCAGACTGCACTCGAACTGACAGAAAACTTATCAAATTTGTGTTTTCCTGACAACGCAGAAACCTAGCGGCTCTTCATGTCTAGGTGGGTAAAAGATTCCACGTTTCACCAGGAAGAGAAAGAAATCCTGATGAAAGAACAGATTTTGTTAATGTTAGCAGTATTTGCTGCTGAGATCAACTTCCCATTTGCACATAACATAGCTAGTCAGCTAACACAGAGCTAACAGAGAGTGCAGTGCAGTGGACAGAGAGTTTCCACTGCACTGCTGCTTGTTGAAGAGGTAGTGTATGTAGTCACATGCATTAGGACAGTTGATTATCTTTCATTCATATTCATTTTCTATACCGCTTATCCATTATGGGTCGCGGGTGAGCAGGAGCCAATCCCAACTGACACTGGGCAAGAGGTGGGGTACGTCCTGGACTGGTCGCCAAATTATCACAGGGCTAATACAGAAAGACAGACAGCCATTCACTCTCACATTCACACCTATGGGCAATTTAGAGGAGCCAGTTGACCTAATCTGCATGTTGTTGGACTGTGGGAGGAAACCAGAGCATACAGAGGAAACCCATGCATGCAAACTCCATACAGAAAGGCCCCAGTCAGCTATGAGGTTCGAACCCGGAACCTTCTTTCTGTGAGGCGTCAGTGTTAGTCGATTATCAGTATAAATGAAAATGAAGCATAGACATAATAACATTCGTGCAGTTTTCAGTCCACAAAATGGCAGCAATTATAAGTGTGGCATCACATGAAACGCACGGATAAGCGTTTTTTTTTTTTGTACATTTCAGGACATAGGATATTGTAAGGGATAATATACAGCGAGTTGGTCATTACTACAAAATAAACCCCGATGCGATGTGAGGTAGAGGGGCCTTGAATCACCCTGAAGGAGTTTATTTTGCAATAATGACTGGCTCGCTGTACATCATCCCATACATTAGCCCACTGATTACATGGCTACTTACTAAAGAAATCAATAATTTGACACAAAATATTGATTTAAAAATGATTTTATTGATTTAAAATTGATTTTACTGCTTCCGCTAATGACACGGCCCATAGCAACAGTCTGTTATACAGAAATAACACACAGTAGAATGCCATAATTGACCAATCAGTATCGAGTGTTCAACAAAGCCATCTCATCATCTCTAGCCGCTTTATCCTTCTACAGGGTCGCAGGCAAGCTGGAGCCTATCCCAGCTGACTACGGGCGAAAGGCGGGGTACACCCTGGACAAGTCGCCAGGTCATCACAGGGCTGACACATAGACACAGACAACCATTCACACTCACATTCACACCTACGCTCAATTTAGAGTCACCAGTTAACCTAACCTGCATGTCTTTGGGGGAAACCGGAGCACCCGGAGGAAACCCACGCGGACACGGGGAGAACATGCAAACTCCACACAGAGGGGCCCTTGCCGGCCATGGGGCTCGAACCCAGGACCTTCTTGCTGTGAGGCGACAGCGCTAACCACTACACCACCGTGCCGCCCCCAACAAAGCCATGTAATAGTAAAAATATATACTGAATATATGTAACTATATATGCATCACATAATTAGAATTACACCTAATCCTAATTTTAACCTTAACTTTAACCTCAGTAACCGCAAGAAACGGATTAATCCTTTAATTTTAATTTTAATTTTTTTTTAAAGGAAGCTCATAGCTTTTATTAAATGCACTTTATCTTGTCAGGGTTATCTTGCTTGTCCTGAAAATCTAGGTTGCCTCTGGGTTTTTTTTTCCCTGGTTTACCTACATACCTACATAGTCAGGAGACACACACAGACACACACACACACACACACACACACAAAAGTCATCATTAGATTCCACATTGGGATGCTGAAGACTACACTTTGGACCTTCTAAGGAGTCTCAGTAAGAGAAAGATGGACGGGGAGTTGACCTTCATGCAAGTGTTTGTCAGCATGTGCACTTATGTATGCACGGCACTTATTAATCCAACAAAGTCTACTTAGAAATGTGGGACCTCAGGAGCCTAGTAACAGTCTATGTTTGTAGACAAGTATGCGAAAGAAATGTTCTAAATGGTTCATAAACAAAAATCAACATCACTAGCAGCACCACAATAAAAGGCCACTTCTGACACTGAAAGAAAAAAGATGAACTTATCAAATAGGTTCTTTACCACAAAACTAGCTACATTAACCAGTATATAAGTCATTATATGGTGGATATAAAAAGTGTACACTCCCCGTTAAAATGATAGGTTTTTCTGATGTAAAAAATGAGACCACGATAAATAATTTTAAAACTTTTCCCACCTTTAATGTGACCTATAACCTGTAAAATTCAATTGAAAAACAAACAAATCTGTTAGGGGGAAAACATAAAAAATAAAAAACGTACAATAAGCTGGTTGCATAAGTGTGCACACCCTTAAACTAATACTTTGTTGAAGCACCTTTTGATTTAATTGCAACATTCAGTCTTTTGGGGTCGGAGTCTATCAGCTTGCCACATATTTGCCCACTCTTCCTTGCAAAAGCGCTCCGAATCTGTCAGATTGCGAGGGCATCTCTTGTGCACAGCCCTCTTCAGGTCACCCCACAGATTTTCAATTGGATTTAGGTCTGGGCTCTGGCTGGGCCATTCCAAAATTTTAATTTTCTTCTGGTGAAGCCATTCTTTTGTTGATTTCGATGTGTGCTTGGGGTCAATGTCATGCTGAAAGATGAAATTCCTCTTCATCTTCTGCTTTCTAGCAGACACCTGAAGGTTTTGGGCCAAAATTGACTGGTATTTAGAACTGTTCATAATTCCCTCCACCTTGACTAAAGCCCCTGTTCCAGCTGAAGAAAAACAACCCCAAAACATGATGCTGCCACCACCATGCTTCACCGTGGGTATGGTGCTCTTTTGGTGATGTGCAGTGTTGTTTTTGCATCAAACATACCTTTTGGAATTGTGGCCAAAAAGTTCAACCTTAGTTTCATCAGACCATAGCACACTTTCCCACATGCTTTTGGGAGAATTTATGGGTTGTTTTTTTTTTTCAAAATTTAGCCGGGCCTGGATGTTTTTCTTTGTAAGAAAAGGCTTCCATCTTGCAACCCTACCCCATAGTCCAGACATATGGAGAATATGGGAGATTGTCACATGTAGTACTTGCCAGAAATTCCTGCAGCTCCTTCAGTGTTGCTGTCGGCCTCTTGGCAGCCTCCCTAACCAGTTTTCGTCTTGTCTTTTCATCAGTTTTGGAGGGATGTCCAGTTTTCGGTAATGTCACTGTTGTCCCATATTTTCTCCACTTCTTGATGACCGTCTTCACTGTGCTCCATGGTATATCTAATGCCATGGAAATGTTCTACCCTTCTCCTGACTGATACCTTTCAACAGTGAGATCCCTTCGATGCTTTGTATGCTCTCTGTGAACCCTGGCTTTTGCTGGAGGATGGAATGGAGTAAATGTCTGAAATTTATTTGGGCTTAATCAGAGTCCTTTTAATTGATGGCAGGTGTGAACCCAAAAAGACTGAATGCTGTAATTAAATCAAAAGGTGCTTCAATAAAGTATTAGTTTAAGGGTGTGCACACTTATGCAACTAGCTTATTGTACGTTTTTGATATTTTTTTTGTTTTCCCCTAACGGATTTGTTTTTTTTTTTCAATTGAATTGTACAGGTTATAGGTCACATTAAAGGTGGGAAAAGTTTTGAAATTATTTATCGTGATCTCATTTTTTTACATCAGAAAAACCTATCATTTTAACGGGGTGTGTAGACATTTTATATCCACCATACTTATATAATTATTGCATAATGGAGAGTCTCTTTAGAGAATCAGCTGATGGGACAAAGTTTTATTGTCAGCAACTCATGACTAAATGATACTATAGCTGAACTTACTGAGAAAACAACTCACAGGCTCTTGTAAAAAGGAAGTGCTTTGCATGTAGGGGTGGGAATTACAGCTGGCCTGGGCAATGACTGAGCAATTTTATATTATTTATATTGTTGTATTGTCCATGTCAGATTTGAGCTCACTGTACTGGCCTCTCATTCCCTGAGCTTGGGTTTACTACATTACAGCCTTACGGTACTGACAGCCTCTCATAACATAACTGACAACCTTCCTCATGTGTACAAGAAAAATCTCTGTTCCTTTTTTATAGCCATCAAAAATGAGGATTTTGGTCTATTTTAGTGTAATGTAACATTTGCATTTTATCCAACAGACTGTGTGTTCTTTATATGATATCTATAAAAATTATACAAAAATAACATCTCTGCACAATGATGCAACACTACCTTAATACAGTCAAACCTCGGGTCACGAACACCATTTCTGAACAAATTTTGCTTTGATTCGCAAACGATGCTTTGATGCACAAATGCACAAATTGGCGGGCTTCCGCACCATGTGAGGCGTGCGGCAGCATCAGTTGTACTCAAGGTGGCGCACTGTGAACATTGTTCGTCATTGCGTTGTGTTGATACGATTTCTTTTTTGCTTTCTGCATTAAATTAACCCTCATTATGGCTCCCAAGAAAGTGAAAAGTGTTAGTGATAGTGCTCCTCCTCCTCCTCCTCTCCTCCTCCTCCTCCTCCATCCACGTGTGCCAGCAACTATCAACCACAAAGGTAAAGTGTACTGTACAATTATTATGTTTTATTTTAGTATTACTGTATTTTTCTATAATTAAGGTTCTTTAATTCCTTTCTGTATTTTTTCCACACATAAACCCATAAAAAGTTGCAAAAAACTATGTTTCTGGGGCCGGTGAACAGATTAATTGGATTTACATTAATTTCAATGGTAAAAATTAATTCGGTTCGCGAACTTTTCGGTTCGCGAACGGAGTCAAAGAACGAATTAAGTTCGTAACCCGAGGCACCACTGTATTAACTACTTAAATTTATTCTAACCAGTTTCACTTGTACTTTTTCTTAAACATCGATAAATAGAGTAAATAGTAACCCAGCAGAAAAAAATATGCATGTTATACAAAGGAGAAAGAAGAAGCCTTTATTTTTGTCACGTGTACACTAACCCATTAACCCATCTGAAGCAGTGAACACACACATGCCCACACAAGTGAGCAATGTGCACACACACATACATACCCAGAGCAGTGGGCAGCTTTGCTACAGCACCCAGGGAGCAGTTGGGGGTTGGTGCCTTGCTCAAGGGCACTTCAGCCATGATACAGATGGAGGGGAAAGTGCTGTTCATTCACTCAACTCCCATCACATTTTTTTCTGCCAGTCCCAGGAATCAAACTGGCGACCCTTTGGGCCCAAGGCTGCGTCTGTAACCTTCAGGCCATGGCTGCCCACAAAAATATCACTTTAGAAAATATTCCATCTTTTTTAAAGCTAATCTCTATCCACTGCAGATTGTCACACAAAATGACTTTCTTTGTACTAACTGTTAGGTTTTGATCTGTCTGTACCGAAGGAGATTGAACTGACACAGTATGATCTAGGAATATAGAATTCTGCCGCCTAAGAGATTCTGCCTCACTGATCAATCTGGGAGAAATCAGTCACTGACACAGACACAGCTGTTCAGAGATGTTTCTCAGTTTATTGTAGGACAAACATGAGTATATACCATATTCACATTCAAGAGTGTGTTGCAGCGATGTGACTGAATGATGATGATGTGATTGATGAAGCTAAGTTACCTATATATGACAGGGTAACAGAAATGGGTGATGAACCCTTACATCACTGATTTACAGTGGTGCTTGAAAGTTTGTGAACCCTTTAGAATTTTCAATATTTCTGCATAAATATGACCTAAAACATCGTCAGCTTTTCACACAAGTCCTAAAAGTAGATAAAGAGAACCCAGTTAAACAAATGAGACAAAAATATTATACTTGGTCATTTATTTATTGAGGAAAATGATCCAATATTACATATCTGTGAGTGGCAAAAGTATGTGAGCCTTTGCTTTCAGTATCTGATGTGGCCTCCTTGTGAGGCAATAACTGCAACTAAACATTTCCGGTAACTGTTGCTCAGTCCTGCACACCGGCATGGAGGAATTTTAGCCCATTCCTCCGTACAGAACAGCTTCAACTCTGGGATGTTGGTGGGTTTCCTCACATGAACAGCTCGCTTCAGGTCCTTCCACAACATTTTGATTGGATTAAGGTCAGGACTTTGACTTGGCCAAAACATTCCAAAACATTAACTTTATTCTTCTTTAACCATTCTTTGGTAGAACGACTTGTGTGCTTAGGGTTGTTGTCTTGCTGCATGACCCACCTTCTCTTGAGATTCAGTTCATGGACAGATGTCCTGACATTTTCCTTTAGAATTCGCTGGTATAATTCAGAATTCATTGTTCCATCAATGATGGCAAGCCGTCCTGGCCCAGATGCAGTAAAACAGGCCCAAACCATGATACTACCACCACCATGTTTCACGGATGGGATAAGGTTCTTATGCTGGAATGCAGTGTTTTCCTTTCTCCAAACATAACGCTTCTCATTTAAACCAAAAAGTTCTATTTTAGTCTCATCTATCCAGAAAACATTTTTCCAATAGCTTTCTGGCTTGTCCACGTGATCTTTAGCAAACTGCAGACGAGCAGCAATGTTCTTTTTGGAGAGCAGTGGCTTTCTCCTTGCAACCCTGCCATGCACACCATTGTTGTTCAGTGTTCTCCTAATGGTGGACACATGAACATTAACATTAGCCAATGTAAGAGAGGCCTTCAGTTGCTTAATAGTTACCCTGGGGTCCTTTGTGACCTCGCCGACTATTACATGCCTTGCTCTTGGAGTGATCTTTGTTGGTCGACCACTCCTGGGGAGGGTAACAATGGTCTTGAATTTCCTCCATTTGTACACAATCTGTCTGACTGTGGATTGGTGGAGTCCAAACTCTTTAGAGATGGTTTTGTAACCTTTTCCAGCCTGATGAGCATCAACAACGCTTTTTCTGAGGTCCTCAGAAATCTCCTTTGTTCGTGCCATGATACACTTCCACAAACATGTGTTGTGAAGATCAGACTTTGATAGATCCCTGTTCTTTAAATAAAACAGGGTGCCCACTCACACCTGACTGTCATCCCACTGATTGAAAACACCTGACTCTAATTTCACCTTCAAATTAACTGCTAATCCTAGAGGTTCACATACTTTTGCCACTCACAGATATGTAATATTGGATAATTTTCCTTAATAAATAAATGACCAAGTATAATATTTTTGTCTCATTTGTTTAACTGGGTTCTCTTTATCTACTTTTAGGACTTGTGTGAAAATCTGATGATGTTTTAGGTCATATTTATGCAGAAATATAGAAAACTCTAAAGGGGTTCACAAACTTTCAAGCACCACTGTAGACTTTACTACTTTATTAAAGAAGAGAGACATTAGGTACCGTTACCTCACCCATCAGGATCATAATCCTGTGAAAAGAAGAAAGACATTACTGGTTAAGATAACCTTCATGAAGCAGAGGAGAATATGCGAACGAAGATAAATCTCAAGGATTTAACTAACCAAAACAAGTAACAATCAAAACAACCTGCCTGTTCCAGTTTCAAACATTAAGTAGCAATCAGACCAGCTTGTACTAGTTTCAAGCATGCAAAACATATATTTTGATCACTAACAAAAGAATGATAACCTAGTTGACTTGAAACTTTATATGAGCTAATTTGTGGAAATCTATCAACAAATGTTTCAAATATACAACTATATAATGCAAATTGAGAACTACAAATGTTATAGTTGACCACCAAAGGTCTTACCAAATTTGTTATTGCAGTATGCAACTTTCCAATATTGGAGCAATACCATGAAAAATGCCCTGTCTCCCCCCCAACTTCCCCCAGAGGTTCCCTCTTATCACTTCTGTGATCATGTAGCAATGCATACCCACAACTTCTTCCCTCGGAAAGAGTAGTCCTATTTGTGAAAAAAAATATACAGATTCGAATGAATTTTCCAAATACATTTGGCTGAAGAATTAACAATAACCTTTTTTTTTTAATTACAAAAAAACACGTTACACTTAGACATTTGAGATGAGATTTACTTGGAGGTTTATACTGAGAGCAATCTGGAACTACTTACAGGATCTGCTGGCTCCATTTGGTCCGTGGGAAGGTGCACACCACACATGCAATTAAACACACACACAGTTCAACAGTATCCTGTAGAGAAAAGATGAAAGTAAGGGTAAAAAAGTAAGAAGCTAGATAAATGAAGTAGATGAGATTGATTTTGTAATTACAGCATGAATTATTTAAGATTGTGTGTGTGTGTGTGTGGGGGGGTGGGGGGGGGGGGGTGGGGGGGGGGGGGGGGTTGGTGAAGTAGCAAGAGAGCCTGACTCAGGGACCAGAGGAAGTAGCAAGTGGGTTAATTATACTGTTCAAAAGCTCTTTGTCGCCCTCAAGAGAAACAGTGTACTTGACATCAGTTCTTCCAAGATGCAATCACTGTTCGTACATCTAACATGGCACCTTGCTATGATAGGAAAGCAATTGAAATACTTGTACCAATGTCTCTAGGGCATCAAATGGTGAAGGGAAGACTCGAACAGATTGCTTGTCTGAGTGAGGACCTGAAGTCAGTTACAGAAAAAAACACCTTATACAGTGTCTTGCAAAAGTATTCATCCTCCTTGGTGTTTGTCCTGTTTTGTCGCATTACAAGCTGGAATTAAAATAGATTTTTGGGGGTTAGCACCATTTGATTTACACAGCATGCCTACCACGTCAAAGAAATCTGGAGTGTGCATAGGTATTCACCCCCTTTCGAAAGAAAACCCTAAATACAGGGCAGTTCTGGAGGAAAACCTGTTTGAATCAGCCAGAGGTTTGAGACTGGGATGAAGGTTCACATTCCAGCAAGACAATGACCCAAAAAATACTGCTAAAGCTACAGTGGAGTGGTTTAAAGGGAAACATTTAAATGTCTTGGAATGGCCTAATCAAAGCCCAGACCTCAATCCAATTGAGAATCTGTGGCATAACTTGAAGATTGCTGTACACCAACGCAACCCATCTAACTTGAAGGAGTTGGAGCAGTTTTGCCTTGAAGAATGGGCAAAAATCCCAGTGGCTAGATGTGCTAAGATAATAGAGACATACCCCAAGAGATTTGCAGCCGTAATTGCAGCAAAAGGTGGCTCTACAAAGTATTGACTTTCGGGGGGGGGGTGAATACCTGTGCACATTCCAGATTTCTGTTTTTTCATCTTAATTATTGTTTGTGTCACAATAAAACACAATTTGCACCTTTAAAGTGGTAGGCATGTTGTGTAAATCAAATGGTGCTAACCCCCCCCCCCCCCCCCCCCCAAAAAAAAAAATCCATTTTAATTCCAGCTTGTAATGCAACAAAACAGGACAAAGACCAAGGGAGATGAATACTTTTCCAAGACACTGTAATTACAACCCCAATTCCACAAAAGTTGGGACACTATGTAAACTGTAAATAAAAAGATAAGGCAATAATTTGTAAATCATGAAAACCCTATATTTCATTGAAAATAGTACAAAGACAACATATCATATGTTGAAACTGAGAAATTTTATTGTTTTTTGAAAAATAAATGCTCGTTTTGAATTTGATGTCAGCAACATGTTTCAGAAAATTTGGGACGGGGCAACAAAAGAAAAAGTTGTGTAATGCTTAAAAAAACTAATTTGGTTAATTGGCAACAGGTCAGAAACATGACTGGGTATAAAAAGAGCATCCCAGAGAGGCAGAGTCTCTCAGAAGTAAAGATGGGGAGGGGTTCACTGCTCTGAAAGACTGCGTGGGCAAACAGTGCAACAATTTAAGAATAACGTTCCTCAATGTAAAATTCCAAAGAATTTAGGGATCACATCATCTATGGTCCATAATATCATTAAAAGATTCAGAGAATCTGGGGAAATCTCTGTATGCAAGAGATAAGGATGAAAACTGACATTGGATGCCTGTGATCTTCAGGCCCTCAGGCGATACTGCATTAAAAGCAGACATGTGTCTGTAGTGGAAATCACTGTATGGGCTCAGGAACACTTCAGAAAACCATCGTCTGTGAAAACAGTTCATTATAGCATCCACAAATGCAAGTTAAAACCAGATATAAACAATATCCAGAAACACCGCCACCTTCTTTGGGCCCGAGCTCTTTTACAATGGACTGAGGTGAAGTGGAAAATTGTCCCGAGGTCTGACGAATCAAAAGTAGAAATTCTTTTGAGAAATCATGGACACCATGTCCTCCAGGCTAAAGAGGAGAGGGACCATCCAGCTTGTTATCAGTGCACAGTTCAAAATCCAGCATTTGTGATGGTATGAGGGTGCATTAGTGCACATGACATGGGTAGCTTGTACATCTGGGAAGGCATCATTAATGCTGAATGATATATACACATTTCAAAGCAATATGCTGCCATCCAGACAAAATCTTTTTCAGGGAAGGCCTTCCTTCTTTCAGCAAGACAATGCCAAACCTCTTTCTGCACATTAAAACTGTATGGCTCTGTAGTAAGAGTCCAGGTGCTAAACTGGCCTGCCTACAGTCCAGACCTGTCTCCTATTTAAAACATTTGGTGCATTATGAAGTGCAAAATACGACAAAGGAGACCCTGAACTGCTGAGCAACTGAAATTGTAAATCAAGAATGGGACAACATTTCTCATCTCATCATCTCTAGCCGCTTTATCCTTCTACAGGGTCGCAGGCAAGCTGGAGCCTATCCCAGCTGACTACGGGCGAAAGGCGGGGTACACCCTGGACAAGTCGCCAGGTCATCACAGGGCTGACACATAGACACAGACAACCATTCACACTCACATTCACACCTATGGTCAATTTAGAGTCACCAGTTAACCTAACCTGCATGTCTTTGGACTGTGGGGGAAACCGGAGCACCCGGAGGAAACCCACGCGGACATGGGGAGAACATGCAAACTCCACACAGAAAGGCCCTCGCCGGCCCCGGGGCTCGAACCCAGGACCTTCTTGCTGTGAGGCGACAGCGCTAACCACTACACCACCGTGCCGCCGGGACAACATTTCTCTTTCAAAACTACAGGTATTGGTCTCCTTAGTTCCCAAACGTTTACAGAGTGTTGTTAAAAGTAAAGGTGATACAACACAGTGGCCTTGTTCAAACTTTTTACCTCTGCCAAGGAGGTTATGTTTTCGGTAGCGTTGGTTTGTTTGTTTGTTGGTTGGTTGGTTTGTCTGTTAGCAACATTATGGAAAAAGTAATGAACAGATTGCTCTGAAATTTTTTCCAGAGGTGTGACTGGGCACAAGTAACAATCCATTAAATTTTGGCGGTGATCTGGATCACCTTCTGGATCCCGGATTTTTTTAAAGGATTCTTGGCGGAGGTCTGCGCTCTCCGAGTGCTTTTCTAGTTTGATATGTGTTGCTGACATCAAATTCAAAATGAGCACATATTTTTCAAAAAACAATAAAATTTCTCAGTTTCAACATCTGATGCGGGCGGCACGGTGGTGTAGTGGTTAGCGCTGTCGCCTCACAGCAAGAAGGTCCTGGGTTCGAGCCCCAGGGCCGGCGAGGGCCTTTCTGTGTGGAGTTTGCATGTTCTCCCCGTGTCCGCGTGGGTTTCCTCCGGGTGCTCCGGTTTCCCCCACAGTCCAAAGACATGCAGGTTAGGTTAACTGGTGACTCTAAATTGAGCGTAGGTGTGAATGTGAGTGTGAATGGTTGTCTGTGTCTATGTGTCAGCCCTGTGATGACCTGGCGACTTGTCCAGGGTGTACCCCGCCTTTCGCCCGTAGTCAGCTGGGATAGGCTCCAGCTTGCCTGCGACCCTGTAGAAGGATAAAGCGGGATGAGATGAACATCTGATGTGTTGTCTTTGTACGATTTTCAATTAAATATAGGGTTTCCATGATTTGCAAATTATCGCATTCTATTTTTATCTACAGTTTACACAGCGTCCCAACATTTTTGGAATTGGGGTTGTACTTTCCCCCCCCAAAAAAGTCTTCCCTAGTTTAGTAGTTACCAATTTCTATTCATTATCATGATCTCATGAAAGCTGTCAAATATTGTGAAGATAAGTAAAGACAAACACCACATGTTTTTAAGATGCCAAGTGCACAATGTTGTAAAATAGTTGAACACACCTGAGCAACACTTTGATGGTCCAATTCTATATGCTAGTTATAACAAATGACCACAATGGTACATTATTACTGGGGATGCAACTATCAGGAGATTTAGTTTTAATAACACCATTGAAGACAACTTTGTCCTGCAGTATTCATGATATTTAAATGATGAACATTGGTCGAATGTTACCTTATAGTGGATTGGAGTTTGAACTCTCTTGATTAAGGAGGGAGCTTTGAGTAAAACAGAAGTGATAGTACGGCTCACAGTTGAGAAAAGCCATTTACTGAAGTCTTATTTCCTGTTCTTTACATTCTTCAGCTTGCATACTGTGTTGTGCAGTTTATGGAGAAAGACGCCACTGTTACAGAATATGTAAGTCACTGCAACACAGGAAATGCATACAAGAATGTGAGCTTATTTGCCTTCTTTGTTCATTTGTTCCATGAATTGAGATCTGTGTGCTTGAAATATTTTCAGATCATCAGAGGGTTGCTGAAATATTGGCCCAAAACATGCACTCAGAAAGAGGTGAGAAAGTCAAGTCATGGATGGATGTGGTTTGTGCTAGACAATGGACATTGTGGGAGACAATGTGTGTACAATTCTGGACTGTTTTTAGGTGATGTTCCTGGGGGAGATCGAGGAGATTCTGGATGTGATTGAGCCATCACAGTTCATCCGTGTGCAGGAGCCACTTTTTAAGCAAATTGCCAGCTGCATCTCCAGCCCCCACTTCCAGGTCTGTCCCTTTTGTAATCCTCCTCCTCATGGATCATAATTATTTACACACTACCATCCACCACTCTCATTTTACCAGAGTTGGGGCCTGAAGTGACTTCACTTCCATCTGATTCGCAGTATTCATGGGAAACCCAGTCTGTATTCTGTAGCAGACTTAAACTAAGAACTGGTGAAGTAGAAGTGTTACCTGTCTTCTGGTTCTCAACTTTGTCTCTGTGTGCGTCAGGTTGCAGAGCGGGCTCTGTATTTCTGGAATAATGAGTATATTCTGAGTCTGATCGAGGAGAACTGCCAGGTCATCCTGCCTCTGGTCTTTGGCACGCTTTACCGAGTCTCCAAAGAGCACTGGAACCAGTAAGTAGCACACACAGTAACCTTGACTCGAAGCAGGAACATTTTTAGAAACCCATCTTTGGTGTTTTGTAGATTAAATAAAATTTATAGTAATTACTGGACAATACAAAGCCTTTAAAACGCCATCACTATACTGCAAGACATTTATCATTTTGATCTCTTAGCAGTGCTCATCCATCTATCCATTATCCGTAACCGCTTATCCTGTGTAGGGTTGCAGGCAAGCTGGAGCCTATCCCAGCTGACTACGGGCGAGAGGCGGGGTACACCCTGGACAAGTCGCCAGGTCATCACAGGGCTGACACATAGACACAGACAACCATTCACACTCACACCTACGGTCAATTTAGAACCACCAATTAGCCTAACCTGCATGTCTTTGGACTGTGGGGGAAACCGGAGCACCCGGAAGAAACCCATGAAGACAACATGGAAACTCCACACAGAAAGGCCCTTGTTGGCCACTGGGCTCGAACCCAGAACCTTTCTGCTGTGAGGCGACAGTGCTAACCACTACACCACCGTGCCGCCCGGTACTCATGCACTAAATGTGAAAACTGCTAATCATGTGACTATCAAAATGGACACTGATGGAGATGAGGCTGATTTTTTGTTCTGGTTTTTATTTGTAATTTTTTTTTCTTTTTACAACCAGTATTTTTCTTACAATTATGTAGGAGAAGATGGAGAAACATCAAACGAGTACTTGTGATCTTGCCCTCCATTTTCAAATCAAATCAAAATCAAATCAAATCAAGTTTATTTGTATAGCGCTTTTAACAATAAACATTGTCGCAAAGCAGCTTTACAGAATTTGAACGACTTGAAACATGAGCTAATTTTATCCCTAATCTATCCCCAATGAGCAAGCCTGTGGCGACGGTGGCAAGGAAAAACTCCCTCAGACGACATGAGGAAGAAACCTCGAGAGGAACCAGACTCTAAAGGGAACCCATCCTCATTTGGGCAACAACAGACAGCCTGACTATAATATTAACAGTTTTAACAGGTATAACCCTCAACTGTCCTCATGGGGCCATCCTTCACAGGAGCGGTGCGATAAAACTCCGACCAGACACAGGGCACCAGGATGGATCAAGCAGGTCCGAGGACTTTCTGTGTCCAGTCAGCTTACAGAGTGTGTACACACTCTGAGATTCTTTTTTATTAGCTCACCGGTCATAGGCGATGAGCTACTGCCATCACGCGTCGTCCATCCGTCCACAATTCACAAAAATTGCTACTCTTCCCTGAGTTTTCAGTGGATTTTGATTGTTTGGAAGATCAAGTTGTTCTAATGAAGAGCAACTTAGCTAATTATAAACGAGTCTGGTTTCTCATGGTACAGCCATGTGAGCTACTGCGTCGCTGACATTCTGGTTGCTCACTGCTGTTCATGCACTAACACTTTTTCAAATACACAAGAAAATATGGGTACATCAATGACTGCTCAAAGACTGCGTAAATCAAATAACTGCAAAAAAAATTGTGTGCTTTTAACATTATCAAATGCTATGATACGTTATATGGTCCTTGGCTGATGATCCTTAATATTTGTTAGTATGCATTTGACATAATCATCTACTGTAGCCCTTTTCAGATTGGATTAGTTTTACATGGGTAGATGGGGGTAATATAGTTAGTACGGGTGTATCTCTGGGATTTTAGTCCTGTCCAAATCTGTCAAGTCAGTAGTTTTTATGGACAATGGGAAAGATTCGTTATATAACAGGAGCAGTAGAAATACCTCCAGGTAATATATACCCTGTTACGATATATCAGAAGTTCCTTAATTCCCTGATTAATGACTGATCAAAAATAGCAATTTATGTAATGTATCGCAAGTCATTATCAAGAGATATACTGGATGTGCTTTTCCTTTTCTTCATCAGAACTATTGTGTCACTGATCTACAATGTCTTGAAGACCTTCATGGAGATGAATAGTAAACTTTTCGATGACCTTACTGCCTCCTACAAGGTGGAGAAGCAGAAGTGAGTTTGTAGGGATTCTCACGACAGCAGCACGCGTCAGAGTAACTTTTACAGTGAGAGTCTCATTTTTGACCTTCTCTACTTTCTCACCTCTCTTTATTTTCATTCTCCCTCTGTGGCTTTCTCTGTAGGGAGCTGAAGAGGGAGAAGGAGCGTGCTGAGCTGTGGAAGGGGTTGGAGGAGCAGCAGGAGCGGAGGCTGCAGAGTCTGGGGGAAGCAAGTCGCAACCAAAAGAACCTGCAAGAGCGAGAGAACCTGAGCAAGAACGAGCCAGAGAGCAGTGCTGCCAATGCCACCTAGAACACATACACACGCACACACACACACATACAGACAAATGCACAAGCCAATATGTACAAACATGGAGATCATAATAACACACACACACACACACACACACACACATTGTTTTACTGACAGTTTTTACTCTGGACCTTACCATCACCTCTTAAAATATACATAAATACATGCCTACACACACACACACACACACCATACAGACAACATTGCTGGAACAATCAGAAAGAACAAACCAACAGCCGGTTGTCTATATGTAGATATACAAGCCACTCTCACACTCAAACACAAAGACGTGAGATGTAAATGATGCAGAATGAAAAGATGAGTACCTCTCACTCTTCATGCCTTTTATTCATTTCCTCTGTCTCTATACATATCTTACATGCTTCTTACTCAATCTATCGCTTCCATTCCGTTTCTCTCTTCCTCTCATTGACACTAAATGTATACATGCATACACACACTGAAGACACAAGCAACACAAGCAAGAACACACGACACATGCATGGACATATGAACAGGTTGGAGTCAAATAAACACACACACACACACACACACACAGAGTCATCGATTAAACTCTGGAACGGGTCTAATCTCGCTCGGGACCGCTCTCAGTCCCAGTGTCATGTCCACCACTGGACTCTCTCATTCTCCCAAAAGATGAAGCAACATCTGAAAATGATGATTATGAAGAATTATGATGAAGATAACTCTGTAAAAGTAATGGTTATAATGTTCTTATTACAGCTTATTCTATAAGTAACACTTCTATTGCTACTTCAACTGATGTTTTATATATACATATATATAAATATATATAAATATAATATCTATGTCCGATTATAGTGTTGGTGGGGGTATTCTAGTGTAGCACCTCTTAAACATGACAAAAGTATGCTGCTAGACTAAACTTGTTCTGATGTGAAGATAAAACATTTCACTAGTCTGTTCTTCTTCTGGGGTTTCTTAAAAAAAAAAAAAACATCCAAAATGCAATATTCTCATCTACTTTGAATGTGTGTCAGCAGTTTTCTTTGGAAACCATACCGCCTACTTCAGTACACCTTGTTTTAAAGATGGGGTCGATATTTTGTTGATTGTTTTAAGTTTTATTTTTGTATAACAATTTGTTTGTTGATATTTATTAATATTTATTTCATATTGTGACCATCTTGGAGCAAAAACTTGATGAACAAGACTGGAAATGACTGTATGCTTCAGCATACTTAAGTCTGGGATGGATTTGTCAATGTTTTGATGTTGGATGTTGGTTCTGTACCAGCATATTCCATGACTTTCCTCTGTTTTTCTCTGGAAAAAAAATGAAAAATGTAGAAAAATCATTGCTCATTTTGTTATTGGTTTTGTAAAAGATGCAGTTCATTTCCCCCATACTTCCTGCAATGAGAAGGCTTAGATTTGAGAGAGTTGGTAAGGGAATCAGTAGAATAGAGAGAAGGCAATACATGAACTGGAACTGTTAGCATAAGTAGCACCACTTCAACTAGAATTGCACTGTCCTCTTGATCAATGTTTTGTGTTTAAATATAGCAATGTATTTTTGGGGGACCAACGGCTTTGGGATATGAATGTATAAAATATGGGATATAAACATGAAAATGTCTGTTGAAGTGCTTCACATGGAGAGATGAGTGTTATATGTCGTTATTCATGACGCGCACACACAAAACTCAAAACACATGGCTACCTCAGATTCATTGATTGCTCAAATTTTTGCACACAGGGTCATTCTTATGTTCCCCAGCTCTATACAGGATATAATAGGAACCTGAAAAAGATATTCCCCAGTTCTGTGTTCACTTAATATGACATGGACTACTGTGGTGGTTGGGGGGAGTGGGCAGGGTTAGAGCGTAGGACTCTGGGAACATAGATACACTCCCTTGCAGACACATACAGTCTGAGGTGGGTTTCCCAAAAGCCTCTTAACACTAAGAGCATCTTAACTAAGAGAGAGAGAGAGCATTCATTGTGCTACTCGCTCTACTGTGTAACAATGATCTTTGTGCTGCGATGGTTTTGGAAAACTCAGGCCTGGTCTCTCAGAAACAGAAAATAAATGTAACATTTTGCATTATAAAAACTGTGGTAGGTGAACAGAAAAATGTTGCCGGGACTGAAGTTGCTCACTAGTTAATGTTTTGTCAGTAAGAGATCACCAATTTCAGCTCCTTGCCTGAATTCATTGTGAGTCTCTCTCTCTCTCTCTCTCTCTCTCTCTCTCTCACACACACACACACACACACACACACACACACACACACACACACACACACATATAAACATTACATTATTGTATTTCTTTTGGAGTCCACAAGAGGGCTCGTTTTTAGTATATTAGGGTAGGAAGAACACTACTTGCACTGTGGGGATAGAATTCTGTCTCCAGCT
This sequence comes from Neoarius graeffei, assembly GCF_027579695.1. Taxonomy (NCBI): domain Eukaryota; kingdom Metazoa; phylum Chordata; class Actinopteri; order Siluriformes; family Ariidae; genus Neoarius; species Neoarius graeffei. The sequence continues at coordinate 62,303,194 of NC_083569.1, read as the reverse complement.
GTTCACTTTCTGATCACATTTTACACACTCTATTATTATATTACCAAAAAAAAAAGCTCTTCTGTGCCATAAATCAGGAATTCACAAACTTTTTGCAGCCACTGATCCTTTCACTGGCTGAAAGAAAGAAAGAAAGAAACCCCATGGATGCTGAGAATAAAGATTTATTTTATAACCTATTCAGATATTACGCTTGCTATTTAAATGTGTACAGTAATATTTTGCCTATAGAACCATGCGTTTTTAAAGGGTGGCATGGTGGTGTAGTGGTTAGCGCTGTCGCCTCACAGCAAGAAGGTCCTGGGTTCGAGCCCCGGCGCCGGCGAGGGCCTTTCTGTGCGGAGTTTGCATGTTCTCCCCGTGTCCGCGTGGGTTTCCTCCGGGTGCTCCGGTTTCCCCCACAGTCCAAAGACATGCAGGTTAGGTTAACTGGTGACTCTAAATTGACCGTAGGTCTGAGTGTGAATGGTTGTCTGTGTCAGCCCTGTGATGACCTGGCGACTTGTCCAGGGTGTACCCCGCCTTTTGCCCGTAGTCAGCTGGGATAGGCTCCAGCTTGCCTGCGACCCTGTAGAAGGATAAAGCGGCTTGAGATGATGAGTTTTTAAAGGAATTTTGTATAACCACTTTAAATTCAAATGACCCGTCAAATAAATAATAAACACAATAATGAACATAATGTAATATTATTACTTTGTTATGAGTAGGTTCTGATTTCTATCATTAACAAAATTTTCAATATTGTGAACCCCCTGGCTATGTGTCACAGACCCCCAGGGTGCTCAATCCTCCATTTGAGAGCCACGGCTATACTTTCTTTTTAATCAGCATTTGTCTGCCAGTATGAAAAGCACCTTTACTGGAGTAAACAAACTTTAATCTTAATCTTTGTGCTTATGCAGTTTAATTCTTATTCATTTGGAATTGTCCACTCAGAAGAAGTAATGATGCATATCACTACAATAGGAGCCAGGGCTGAAATATAAAATGATTTGGGGTTAAACACCACAACAATTTGAGGTATGCTTACATTTAAGTATTTATTTAATTTTTAGCTCATACAAAAACCTTGTTGGTTTCGATAGCATGGTTTTAGCAAATCATTTATCATTAAATCACCCTGCAAATACACTAAATAATTATAAAAGCTAAAATTAATGTTATAAACAGAGAAAAAAAGCTAGCAAATCATACATAAGCCACTGTAAAAGCTTATGTAAGTCATTGAATATGTGCTACTAATTTGTGTATTTTAAGACCACCACCAATTATTCAGTTTTCACTAAATCTATTGCTTTTTATTCTATCCACATTCACTGGATATGAGCAATCGTGCACTCTGATTGGCTACTCTACTACTAGGCTATCAGCTCTTATACCGTGAGTAGAGAGAAACAAAATGGCAGAGCATGTTGCTGAACCAACCGAGAATGAAATAACTCGAAAACAAAACCCAAAAAAATACCAAAAAAAAGCGCGCAACAAAATACGGAATGAAAGTATTAAGAACGTATCTTTTTTTATTTTTCAGGAATTATTATCATTATCGCATTTTTCACAAATTGCTACCGTCATTTCACTGGTTTGTTTATATTCTTCATCTTTAAGCATTAAAATTTGTTGAATTTTTTTAGACTGGTTCAAAAGCTCAAAGAAGTTTGAAAATTACACCACTGAAATATCCAAAGGAGAATTAAATACATGTTTAAAGCTATTCTATACCTTGGCATGACAGCAAGATGACACTTTATACAAAAAAACAACACTAACGTCAATTCGTGCTGCCATTGATAGGGTTTTAAGAAGTCCGTCTAAGCAGAAATTATTTTGTCGGACATTTTGTATAAAGTTTTTATATATCGAATTTACAAAACCTAAAAATAAAAATGCTCTGTTTCTCAAAATCCAGTGAATGTGGATAGAATAAAACAGTTATTCCACTCAGCCTTGTCGTACATGGCCAACCCTATGTGCCTCCTTGTTGGCTATCAGTTCATGTACGACTCGATTTCATGGAATAACTGTTAAATATGTGTCAAAATGCTATTTTATTTTAGATTCAATGAAAACACATTAACAGCAAGTCCTCTTTTTAGTTTACATAGAGGCTGTGCAGATCATGTATAATATTGGTTTATTATAATTAGTTTGAGGCCAGATCTGTGTCCTAAACTGTGTCTGCATGTCGAACCATCACATGACTAGCTACTTTCCCTTAAAACAACTATTCCTCTACAATATCTCACTGACATCTCTAAAATAGCAACTTGCAAATGATTTAACATTTGAATATTTCATACATTCATTGAGGACCTTAAAGCATTAAAGTCTGACTATTTTTTTGGCATTGTAGTTCCATACCATGTTTAAGTGCATTATTGTAATATACACTTGTAAAAATTTAAAAAGAAAAATATATATCGTATTATTCTCTCTCTCTCTCTCTCTCTCTCTTTCTCAGTACTGTATGTCAGTGTAACACAAACTAAACTATTGTTACTCTGGTAGTTTAGTAACGAGCCTTGTGACACATATGACAACGGCAGGCCTGTGCTGTTAGGATCTCAATGTTGTCATGGCGATGACCTTCAGGACATTCCACATGAACTTTGACCTGAGGGAAGACAGAAGGAATCTGGTATCATATAGATATAGATATGATCAGTATTATTAATGGATTTTAATGGCTGTAGGTCTGTAACTGTAAGGTAATATTATGATGCTGACCCTAAATATTTCTGACAGCAGAACATTCATTATGGCAATTGCTACTTTCACTTCAGTCTATGTGGTGTTCCAGTACCTTGATGGCTTTACTGATGGTGCAGCAACGTGAAACAGAGGTGATGTTATGAGTGAAGTTAGATGCCAGCAGGACAGAGTAGCGGGAGGGAAATGCACTCGAGTCACAGTAACCCACACAGGCGTGCACCACACGGGCTCCTTGACATGTCTCACTCCGGTCACTCCTGATAGTCATATTAATTGCTGAGGAAGTGGGAACAGAGGAAGGGAGAAAAGGAGAATGAATATGTTTGAAATGAGGACCTTCTCTCTGATTTTGTCTTTTAGAGTGTTTGGGTGAGCAAGTAGCTCTTGATCTCTAGTAGCAATGAAGGCAAAGATTTCACCAGCCATCCATTCATAAGTCAGTTATGTCCCTTGGATAAAATGTCAAGATTATACAGGGTCGTAGCTCCGGGCCATCACTTCACAGCTCCAGAGCTGCCATTCACATTGTGTCTCTTTTACTCTCAGGACAGATGCATGGCTTTGTGTGTGTGTATGTACAGCGTACAGCTTTATGTCACACTGAAAAAATGAGAAAAAAATCCAACTTTGGGCGGCACGGTGGTGTAGTGGTTAGCACTGTCGCCTCACAGCAAGAAGGTCCGGGTTCGAGCCCCGTGGCCGGCGAGGGCCTTTCTGTGCGGAGTTTGCATGTTGTCCGCGTGTCCGCGTGGGTTTCCTCCGGGTGCTCCGGTTTCCCCCACAGTCCAAAGACATGCAGGTTAGGTTAACTGGTGACTCTAAATTGAGCGTAGGTGTGAATGTGAGTGTGAATGGTTGTCTGTGTCTAATATGTCAGCCCTGTGATGACCTGGCGACTTGTCCAGGGTGTACCCCGCCTTTCGCCTGTAGTCAGATATAAGGAGATGAGATGAGATGAGATGAGATGAGATGAGATGAAATCCAACCTTTATGTGGCAGCAGGGGCATGGCCTAGTGTCAGTTTGTGAATGGAGGGCGGGGCCAGGGAGGGTGAGTAGCAAACTCAGTGCATCTGTGGTTAATTAATGTTGCGTGTCTGTGTTGTTGCAGTGACAGAGGATAGAAAAAAGGGAGAGAGCAGAGAGAAGGAAGCTCTCCCAACCAGAACACATGTGTTGCGTATGTAACTGGGTGTGAGCAGCAAGTGAGTAAAGCTGAAAAGCAGCAAAATAAGGAAAATAAAGTGTGTGTGTGTGAACATTAGCTCCCTCCTGCCGTGCTTCTGTACTCCACCCCCATCAGGGACATATTACAGTGGTGCTGAAACCCGGGAGTACAGAAGGGAACCCCCACATGGAGTCCTCCCCATTCAAGGAGCTCATCCATGCCCTTGCTACTGCCCAGCAGAGCCAGCATCAAGCGCTGACTGCCCTCCGGAAGGAGCAAGAGCAATGCTTTGAAGCCTTGATGTTGGCCCAGCAGGAAGATCGCCAGGCATTCCAGCATCTGCTCGCATCAGCAGGGGCTTCGACCACCACCACAGCGGACCCTCCTCACGTCACCTTCATTAAGATGGGCCCGCATGATGATCTGGAAGCTTTCCTCGCTCTCTTTGAGCAAGTAGCCAAGTCGTGGGGGTGGCTGCTTGAGCAGCACGCAGCATGCCTCCTCCCACTCCTGACTGGCGAGGTGCAGCTTGTAGCGCAGCAGCTCCCTGCTGACAGTCGGCTCGTGTACACCAACCTAAGGAAAGTCATCTTGCAGCATGTCGGCTGCTCCCCGGAACAACATTGCCAGCGCTTCTGGATGCTGGCACTGGAGGAGGTCAGCCGGCCGTTTGCATTTGGCCAGCAACTCCGGGATGCCTGCCAGTGGTGGCTGAGGGTGGACAACTGCGACACTGACAGGATCATCGATCTGGTGGCACTGGAACAGTTCATCTCTTGACTTCCGGAAGGAATGGCAGAATGGGTCCAGTGTCATTGCCCAGCATCACTAGAATGAGCCACTGAGTTGGCGGAGGACCATCTGGCGGCAGTTCCGATGGCAGGTGGATGAGACGCCTCCCCTCGTTTCTTTTCTCTATCTCCTTCCCCCCCTTCTCACTCTCTCTTCCCCGCCTCATTCCCCCACCACGGAGGTGGGGGCCGGCCCCTCCCCAGCTGGCCCGTCACACCCGTGGTGTCCTCCCATCTCCCTCTTCCATGTCTGCATCTTCTTCCCCACAGGTGAGTGATTCCCATAACGCTGGTGCAGAGGGAATGTCTGGGCCGGTGTGCTGGCGAGACGGGGAGCCGGAGCATCTCCAGAGTCAGGGCTCTGTGATGGAGGTGGGAGCTGCAATCTGGATCCCTGATGCACCAGAGACCGCCCCCGATCGGGTAAGAATGTGTCGCATACTGGTAAATGTGCAAGGGGATACATATCACGCGTTGGTGGATTCCGATTGTAATCAGACCTGAATTCACCAAAGCCTGGTGCAAGGTGAGGCATTGGGGAGGGCACAAGCAGTGAGGGCGTTGTGTGTGCATGGGGATGTTCATAATTATCCTCTAGTGTCTGTCCATATTCTATTCCTGGGCCAAAAGCATAGAATAAAGGCGGCTGTTGATCCTCGTCTCGTCCACTTGCTGATTTTGGGAACTGATTGGCTAGGGTTTTGAACCTTAATGGAACACGTAGTAGGGAGTGGGTCCTGCAGTAAAATCTCACAGGGGGATCCCGGTGTGGCATTGACTGGGGAAGCTGTCACAGAGCCGGCCACGTCATCACTGCGTCAGGGCAATACGAGGAGTGAGGAGCAGCTCACCCTTCCTCCTGCTCTCAGGGATTCCCTTGAGGATTTCCCTTTAGAGCAGTCATGAGATGAGACTCTGTGGCATGCGTTTGACCAAGTGAGAGTAATCAATGGTCAAACTCTCCAGCCAAATACGGCACTCGCCTTCCGGTACTTCACAATTATTAAAGATAAACTGTATCGAGTGATGCAGGACACTCAAACCGATGAACAAATAACCCAGTTGTTAATCCCTAAGAGGCATAGGGAACTCGTGTTCCATGTGGCTCACTTTAATCCCATGGCTGGACCCTTAGGGCAGGATAAAACACTAGCCTGAATAATGGCCTGGTTCTATTGGCCAGGGATTCACGGGGACGTTCATCGGTGGTGTGTGGCTTGCCGCAAATGCCAATTAGTAAATCCTGAGGCCACTCCAAAAGCACCTTTGTGCCCTCTTCCTCTAATTGAGACCCCCTTTGAAAGAATTGGTATGGATCTCGTCGGGTCATTAGATCAGTCAGCACGAGGATATCACTTTATTTTAGTTCTGGTGGATTATGCAATGCGATATCCGGAAGTGGTGCCTCTCCACAATATCTCAGCATGCAGTATTATCTCCTGGGTTGAGATTCCGAAAGAAATCCTGACAGACCAAGGCACTTCATTTATGTCACACACACTGCATGAACTGTATGTGTTGTTGGGAATGAAATCGATCCACACCAGTGTTTATCACCCACAAATGGATGGTTTAGTAGAGAGGTTTAATCAAACACTTAAAAATTTAATTCGAAAGTTTATAAGTGAAGATGCACGTAATTGGGACAAATGGCTTGAGCCCCTGCTATTTGCAGTACGAGAGGTCCCACAAGCCTCCACGGGATTTTCCCCATTTGAATTATTATATGGGCGAAAGCCACGTGGCATCTTGGATGTGCTGTGGGAAAATTGGGAGGAGGGACCTTCACCTAGTAAGAATGAAATTCAATATGTTCTCGACCTGCGTGCAAAGCTCCACACCCTCACACACTTAACCCAGGAGAATTTGTGGCAGGCACAAGAACGTCAAGCCCGGCTGTATGACAGGGGCACGCACCTTAGAGAGTTCACTCCGGGAGACAAAGTACTTGTGTTATTGCCCACGTCAAGTTCCAAATTAGTCACCAAGTAGCAAGGGCCCTTTGAGATCACATGGTGAGTCGGGGATGTTGACTATAAGGTGAGGCGAACAGATAGGGGCAGGGCTCTACAAATATACCACCTCAACCTATTAAAATGTTGGAATGAGGGGGTCCCTGTGGCATTGGTGTCGGTAGTTCTGGAGAAGGTGGAGCTGGGGCCAGAGGTATAAACAACCAAAACCACAACCCGAACAGCTCCGGTCCCTTGTGGAGACCACCTTTCACCAGCCCAACTCACAGAGGTGGCCAAGTTGCAGGAGGAATTTTCTGACATGTTCTTGCCCCTTCCCGGTCACATCCACCTCATAGAACACCACATTGAGATGCCCTCGGGGGTGGTGGTGCGTAGCTGCCCTTACCACTTACCCAAACACAAAAAAAGGTGATTCAGGACGAACTCAAGGCCATGCTTGGCATGGGCATAATCGAGGAGTCACACAGTAACTGGAGCAGCCCAGTGGTCCTGGTACCCAAAGCCGACAGGTTGGTCCAGTTCTGTGTGGACTATAGAAGAGTTAACACAGTGTCTAAATTTGACATGTACCCAATGCCTCGCATTGATGAGTTGCTCAGTCGGTTAGGTGCGGCTTGCTTTTATTCGACACTGGATTTGACGAAGGGATACTGGCAAATCCCCTTGACTCCTCTATCCCGAGAGAAAACAGCTTTTTCCACACCGTTTGGATAACACCAGTTTGTCACGCTTCCTTTTGGGTTGTTTGGGGCTTCTGCTACATTCCAGTGGCTCATGGACAAGATCATCATTTACAGCAGTGACTGGCCACAGCACATAGAACACCTTAGGGCTGTCCTAAAGTCACTGAGGCGGGCGGGTCTCACAGCTAATCCGAAAAAGTGTGCAATTGGGCAAGTGGAAGTACAGTATCTGGGTTTCCACTTGGGTCATGGGCAGGTGCATCCCCAAATTGACAAGACTGCAGCGATTGCGGCCTGCCCGAGGCCTAAGACCAAAAAGGAGGTGAGACAGTTCCTGGGGCTGGCTGGCTACTATTGTAGGTTCATACCTAATTATTCAGACATCACCAGCCCGCTGACTGATCTCACTAAAAAGGGAGCGCCAGATCTGGTCCAGTGGACGGAGCAGTGCCAACAGGCTTTCACCAGGGTAAAAGCTGCACTGTGTGGGGGGCCACTCTTACACTCCCCTGACTTTTCTCTCCTCTTTATTTTGCAGACAGACACATCGGACAGAGGGCTGGGGGCTGTTTTGTCCCAGTGGAGGGTGAGAAACACCCCATGCTGTACATCAGCTGCAAGCTCTCGATGCGTGAGAGTAAGTACAGCACCACCAAGAAGGAGTGCTTGGCCATCAAGTGGGCAGTCCTCACCCTCCGGTACTACCTGCTGGGGTGCCCTTTCACCCTCTGTTCAGACCACATGCCCCTCCAGTGGCATGAAAGATGCCAATGTGCAGATCACCCGTTGGTATCTAACCCTTTAGCCATTTAAATTTGAGGTGGTTCACAGGCCGGGGGCGCAGATGGTAGTGGTAGACTTCCTGTCCTGTTGGGGGGGGGGGGTGTCCGCTGCAGGTCGGACGGCTCCCCAGCCTGAGTCGGGCGGTGGGGGTATGTGGCAGCAGGGGCATGGCCTAGCGTCAGTTTGTGAATGGAGGGCGGGGCCAGGGAAGGCAAGTGCCAAAGTCAATGCACCTGTGGCTAATTAATGTTGTGTGTCTGTGTTGTTGGAGTGACAGGGGATAGAAAAGGAGGGAGAGAGCAGAGAAAAGGAAACTCTCCCGACCAGAACATGTGTGTGTGTGTGTGTGTGTGCTGCGTATGTGACTGGGTGTAAGCAGCAAGTGAGTAAAGCTGAAAAGCACCAAAATAAGGAAAATAAAGTGTGCGTGTGAACATCAGCTCCTGCCTGCCGTACTTCTGTACTCCACCCCCATCAGGGACATATTACACTTTGATTGAAATACATTTATTCAGAGAAAAACAAATCCCTCATCAAGAAAGAATTATTTTCAAGAATTAATTAATTATTTTCAACACATGAATTATTTTCACATCAATTAACACATAAATTAATTACTTTCAACACACATGTCACTATTATTAGCACCCCTGGAAATGATAGTGAACACAATGTAACTGAAGCATGTTTGCCATTTAAATTTTACGTTTCTGAGTTGATTGGAGCATGTAGGAACTTTCAAGCTGTAATCCATGACAAACTTGCCTGGAAGAGGATGCGAGTTTATTTTGCTCCCATGTACAGTGAGGAGGATAAGAGAAGCAAAAAAAAAAATAAAATTTCCCCAAGGATCACTGTTGGTGAATTACAAGAAAAAAGTAAAATCTTGGGGTTTTCAAGTCTACAAAACCAACATCAGACTCCACCTCCATGCCAACAGATTATTTGGAAGCTATGCCAGATACAAGCCTTTTCTGTCAGTTAACTACAAACATAAGCGCCTGAAGTTTGTGAAATGCTACAACAACTTTGATTGGAACCGTATTCTCTGGTCTGATGTAACAAAACTGGAGCTTTTTGGTAATAAACACTGAAGGTGGGTTTGGTGTAAAAAGAAGGATGGCTATAATGAAAAGAGCCCGATACCAACTGTAAAATATGATGGAAGTTCTGTGATGTTTTGGGGCTGTTCTTCCTCCAAAGTCCCTGGAAACCTTGTTAGGGTACACAGTATCATGGACTCCATGAAATACCAGGACATTTTAAATCAACATCTGACTACCTCTGGCAGGAAACTAAAACTGGGTTGTCATTGGATCTTCCAGCAGGACAATGATCCAAAGCATTTGTCCAAATCAACACAAAAACGGTTTGCTGAGCACAGACTCAAACTTCTGCCCTGGCACAAGAGAAGGTCGAGGACCCTGGATGATCAGAAGAGACTGTGTAAAGAGGAACGGTCTCAGATGCCCTGCTCTGTATCTCCAACCTTATAACATGTTATAGAAGAGACTCAGTGTTGTTTTACTGGCAAAGGGAGGTTGTAGAAAGTATTAAATGCAGGGGTGCCAGTAATCGTGGCACATGTGTTTTTGTTGAAAATAATTATTTTTTGATGAGGAATTTGTTTTTCTTTGAATAAATTCATTTCAATTAAAGGATGGATTTTTCTCATTTTTTCAGTGTGAGATGAAGCGACTTCACCAAAAGGTGGATTTTTTTTAATGCTTTTTACTTATCTTTACAAGGGGTACCAATATTTGTGGCAGGCACTGTATGCATGCGTGTATGTGTGCGCTCACGGTAGAGGTGGCAGCCTGGGCCCAGTTCATTAAAGCTCCAGCTAAATGGAGTCAACAGCAGCAGCAGCACTACAGGTAGCACGAGCACAAGATCGGAAGTCACACGCTGAGCCATGGGGATGGAGTCCTGCACGGGACAAAAGGCCACAGCTTAAAATATTCATCCATGTTCTGATCTGTTTAATTGGTTAATTCTTCTATACATTAATTTTATTTTTACATATAAAAAGTATATCATTAAATCTCTCTTGTCTCATATTTTCATGGTCAGTGAATAGAAAACAGTGACATTCATGCTTTATTTAGAATCGACTTTTGAACTATAAAAAAAGTTACTTTTGCATAGAACTTCCTTTCATGTACAGTACTGTGTAAAAGTCTTCAGCACCTTTTTTTTTTGGTAAAAACTGGGTGGTGTAGTGGTTAGCACTGTCTCACAGCAAGAAGGTTCTGGGTTCGAGCCCAGTGGCTGATGGGGGGGCCTTACTGTGCGGAGTTTGTATGTTCTCCCCATGTCCGCGTGGGTTTCCTCCAGGTGCTCCGGTTTCCCCCACAGTCCAAAGACATGCAGGTTAGGTTAATATGGGACGGCCTTGGGCTGAGGTGCCCTTGAGCGAGGCACCTACAGTAACTCCCAACTGGTCCCCGGGCGCTGTAGCATAGCTGCCCAATACTCTGGGTACATGTGTGTGTGCTCATTGCTCATGTGTGTGCATATGTGTGTGTTCACTGCTTCAGATGGGTTAAATGCAGAGAGGAATTTCACAATATACACTACCATTGGGGTCACCCAGACAATTTTGTGTTTTCCATGAAAAGTCACACTTTTATTTACCACCATAAGTTGTAAAATGAATAGAAAATATAGTCAAGACATTTTTCTGGCCATTTTGAGCATTTAATCGACCCCACAAATGTGATGCTCCAGAAACTCAATCTGCTCAAAGGAAGGTCAGTTTTATAGCTTCTCTAAAGAGCTCAACTGTTTTCAGCTGTGCTAACATGATTGTACAAGGGTTTTCTAATCATCCATTAGCCTTCTGAGGCAATGAGCAAACACATTGTACCATTAGAACACTGGAGTGAGAGTTGCTGGAAATGGGCCTCTATACACCTATGGAGATATTGCACCAAAAACCAGACATTTGCAGCTAGAATAGTCATTTACCACATTAGCAATGTATAGAGTGCATTTCTGATTAGTTTAAAGTGATCTTCATTGAAAAGAACAGTGCTTTTCTTTCAAAAATAAGGACATTTCAAAGTGACCCCAAACTTTTGAACGGTAGTGTATATCCCTCTCAACTCTGACAGAGTTTCAGAATAGCCACTGTTTATGTGCTGAGTTTATGAAGTCAAATCCCCATCCTTATATAAACATATTTGAACCTTTCATCTCTTCTCAGACACTGTTCCTTCTTCCTGTAAGGTATTTACAACTTCACAATGATTTTCATGCAGAAAGACCTGAAAGTTGGATTAGGAATTACACGTCTTTTCAAATTCCTGGTCACTTCAAATCATATTTTAAGATGTTTTTAAATGTATAATGAAGAAATGTACCCGCACATAGACTTTTATCTTACTGTAGATTTGTTTGAATGGAATAACAAACTACAATTAAATGTATTTATAGACCTCCCAAGCAAAAAATATTTAACTTTGTCCTGGATGGGTTTGGGGCGGCACGGTGGTGTAGTGGTTAGCACTGTCGCCTCACAGCAAGAAGGTCCAGGTTCGAGCCCCGTGGCTGGCGAGGGCCTTTCTGTGTGGAGTTTGCATGTTCTCCCCGTGTCCGCATGGGTTTCCTCCGGGTGCTCCGGTTTCCCCCACAGTCCAAAGACATGCAAGTTAGGTTAACTGGTGACTCTAAATTGACCGTAGGTGTGAATGTGAGTGTGAATGGTTGTCTGTGTCTATGTGTCACCCTGTGATGACCTGGCGACTTGTCCAGGGTGTACCCCGCCTTTCGCCCGTAGTCAGCTGGGATAGGCTCCAGCTTGCCTGCGACCCTGTAGAACAGGATAAAGCGGCTACAGATAATGAGATGAGATGGATGGGTTTGACCTGTCAGCTAAGAACAAGAATAACTCTTGGAGCACATTTCTCCTGAACAGTTTACTTTTCAATATATCTTCATCTAAATTTCATCAGAGCAGTATTTCATTCACACGTTTAAAGGAACATGAGCTAGATCCATAGAAAACCAGTCAAAAAAAAAAAAAAACCAAGGCATTTCATACAAACCAATTATCTTAAGTGATATAAATTCAAAAATAAAATTAAGTCAAGTTTATTTGTATAGCGCTTTTAACAACAGACATTGTCACAAATCAGCTTTACAGAAAATTAAAGACTTTAAACATGAGCTAATTTTATCCCTGCAGTGAGCAAGCCTGTTTTGAAAGCAGTAATCATTTTTTGCATATGTCAATCTTTTTGTGTACTATGTGTTTGTATGAATAAACAAGCAGAAAAGAAAAGAAAAGAAAAGAAAAGAAAAGAAAAGAAAAGATATGACAGAATATGATAATGTATATTTTGGGGAACAGAAGCTTGCCTGCGACCCTGTAGAAGGATAAAGCGGCTAGAGATAATGAGATGAGATGAGAACCTTTGTACAGTAAGAAAGGAGTTCAGTGAATGTAGAAAGGCTTTGTTACCTCTTAGTGTGAATAGTCTTCTATCCGGATGTGTAAAGGTCAGTGTGTACGTCTTCTCTCTTTCACACTCTCTTTAGTATTAGTTCACTTCCCACCTAGCAAAATTTGGATCCCACCTAGACACGCCTACTAAGATCTTTTTTTTTTTTTTTTTACTTTTCTTCCAATTACTTTGGAGTCTCATTCCATGACCCAGCAACAGTGCAAAAGATGATGTCATAGCAAGTGAAAATATCTTGAATATAGTCACATTTATTGAGTATTTCTTATTAGAACATTACAACACACCAAATTTTAGATTATGAAAAAGATTTCTAGACATTCTACTCTGGAAACAGTCTTTTTTGTATTGGCAGGTAATTCAGCTAATTTACACACTGATTTCTAGAAAGAAGCAAAATTATCTGCTAAATAAATTTAAAGCTTGACATTTTAATATATTCAAGATAGTTTCACTTGTTTTAGATATCAAGTTTGGTTGTTTTTTTGTGTGTGTGTGAGCAGATCTACAAATGTCCATCAGGAGTGCTTCTACCCCACTGGAACCCACCTAGAAAGTTTTGTACATTTACAGACCTCCGTGTTTTTTTGCATAAGGGTGTGCAGGTGTGTTATTACAGTTGAGAGGCTTCATGGCTGTTATATTAAACGGTGGTTAGCACTGTTGCTTCACAGCAAGAAGGTTCTGGGTTCGAGCCCAATGACCAACAGGGGCCTTTCTGTGTGGAGTTTGCATGTTCTCCCCGTGTCTGCGTGGGTTTCCTCCGGGCGCTCCGGTTTCCCCCACAGTCCAAAGACACACGGCTAGGTTAACATGGGGCAGCCAAGTGCCCTTGAACAAGGCACCTAACCCCCAACTGCTCCCTGGGCGCTGTAGCAAAGCTGCCCACTGCTCTGGGTATGTACAGTGGTGCTTGAAAGTTTGTGAACCCTTTAGAATTTTCTATATTTCTGCATAAATATGACCCAAAACATCATCAGATTTTCACACAAGTCCTAAAAGTAGATAAAGAGAACCCAGTTAAACAAATTAGACAAAAATATGATACTTGGTCATTTATTTATTGAGGAAAATGATCCAATATTACATATCTGTGAGTGGCAAAAGTATGTGAACCTCTAGGATTAGCAGTTAATTTGAAGGTGAAATTAGAGTCCGGTGTTTTCAATCAATTGGATAACAAATCAGGTGTGAGTGGGCACCCTGTTTTATTTAAAGAACAGGGATCTATCAAAGTCTGATCTTCACAACACATGTTTGTGGAAGTGTATCATGGCACGAACAAAGGAGATTTCTGAGGACCTCAGAAAAAGCATTGTTGATGCTCATCAGGCTGGAAAAGGTTACAAAACCATCTCTAAAGAGTTTGGACTCCACCAATCCACAGTCAGACAGATTGTGTACAAATGGAGGAAATTCAAGACCATTGTTACCCTCCCCAGGAGTGGTCAACCAACAAAGATCACTCCAAGAGCAAGGCGTGTAATAGTTGGCGAGGTCACAAAGGACCCCAGGGTAACTTCTAAGCAACTGAAGGCCTCTCTCACATTGGCTAATGTTAATGTTCATGAGTCCACCATCAGGAGAACACTGAACAACAATGGTGTGCATGACAGGGTTGCAAGGAGAAAGCCACTGCTCTTCAAAAAACTTGCTGCTTGTCTGCAGTTTGCTAAAGATCACATGGACAAGCCAGAAGGCTATTGGAAAAATGTTTTGTGGATAGATGAGGCCAAAATAGAACAATTTGGTTTAAATGAGAAGCGTTAAGTTTGGAGAAAGGAAAACACTGCATTCCAGCATAAGAACCTTATCCCATCTGTGAAACATGGTGGTGGTAGTATCGTGGTTTGGGCCTGTTTTGCTACATCTGGGCCAGGACGGCTTGCCATCATTGATGGAGCAATGAACTCTGAATTATACCAGGGAATTCTAAAGGAAAATGTCAGGACATCTGTCCACGAACTGAATTTCAAGAGAGGTGGGTCATGCAGCAAGACAACGAACCTAAGCACACAAGTTGTTCTACCAAAGAATGGTTAAAGAAGAATAAAGTTCATGTTTTGGAATGGCCAAGTCAAAGTCCTGACCTTAATCCAATCAAAATGTTGTGGAAGGACCTGAAGCGAGCAGTTCATGTGAGGAAACCCACCAACATCCCAGAGTTGAAGCTGTTCTGTACGGAGGAACGGGCTAAAATTCCTCCAAGCCGGTGTGCAGGATTGATCAACAGATACTGGAAACATTTACTTGCAGTTATTGCTGCACAAGGGGGTCACATCAGATACTGAAAGCAAAGGTTCACATACTTTTGCCACTCACAGATATGTAATATTGGATCATTTTCCTCAATAAATAAATGACCAAGTATCATATTTTTGTCTCATTTGTTTAACTGGGTTCTCTTTATCTACTTTTAGGACTTGTGTGAAAATCTGATGATGTTTAAGGTCATATTTTTGCAGAAATATAGAAAATTCTAAAGGGTTCACAAACATTTAAGCACCACTGTATTTGTGTGTGTTCACTGCTTCAGATGGATTAAATGCAGAGGAAACATTTCACTGTGCTTGAGTGTACATGTGACAAATAAAGGCTTCTTCTTCTCTTAAACTGCGACTCAGATAATAATCGTTTCTCTACTCTCTGTCTTTCATCCTGAGGTCTTTTCCACATTTCATATTCCAGTCACAGAAGGAAGAACGGTTATACAGGGTGTGTTGCCGAGGAAACAAAGTACTGCTCATCTAGTCACTTGTGTTGTAAAAAACATCCATAATTTTTTTTATTGCAAAAAATATTCATCACTATTCGTCAACAATGCTTTACGTTGACAGTATTTATGTGTTTCTCTTTCGTTATTTATTTTCCATTACAAAACAGTAAATCAACTGAACATGATTTTTGTTAGCTGAGAAAAGAAGGGAAATGAAATAAATGAAAAGAGAAAGAAAGGAAAGGAGTGAGAAAACTCACAGAGCTATGACTATCATACTATATCATGTTTATCCTAATCACATTAAAGTTAAAGAATCCAGATCTTGCTACATTTATCTTTGTCAGTGTTAGTCAACCATAAAAATACACTTCTCATTTCCCTATCCATATTTCATATACTGGTGTAACCTACACTTATTCCTCTGAGATAAGGTATCAGTGGGTTTGATGTCCACTT
Source organism: Neoarius graeffei (assembly GCF_027579695.1). Classification (NCBI taxonomy): domain Eukaryota; kingdom Metazoa; phylum Chordata; class Actinopteri; order Siluriformes; family Ariidae; genus Neoarius; species Neoarius graeffei. Next base: position 62,287,441 of record NC_083569.1, on the reverse strand, counting down.
CTACGCATTTTCTTAGAAAATTCAATAGATGTACAACCTGGTACAAAAATCTATCATGAAGGAAATCGTCTACATTGGTTCTTTAGCTATCCTGGCACCAGTATAAAGACAAAGCAACTAATGACACTGAAGAAAAAAAAGATATTAATATACGGTACACTACTGTGCAAAAGCTTTAGGCACATGCAAAGAAATGCTGTAGAGCAAAGATGGCAGAAATTAAATGTTTCTACAGCACCGGTCAAAAGTTTGGACACGCTTTCTAATTCAGTGGTTTTTCTTTATTTTTATTAATTAAAATACACTTCATGTCTTAAAGTAATGACGGATGTCATTTCTCTTTACTTAGTTGAGCGCTTCTTGACATAATATGGATTACTACAGTTGTGGAATAGGGCTATTTACTGTATTTATCATTATTTACTATTTAATATTTGATCTCAAACACATTAAGAAGGCAAGAAATTGCACTAATTAACTTTTGACGAGACACACCAGTTAATTGAAAAGCATTCCAGGTGACTACCTCATGAAGCTGAATGCCAATAGTGTGCAAAGCGTCATCAAGGTAAACAGTGGCTACGCTGAAGAATCTAAAATATAAAACATATTTTGACGTTTTGTTTTTTAACACTTTTTTGTTTACCACATAATTCCATCTATGTTCCAGATGTTATTTCATAGTTTTGGTGTCTTCAGTATTGTTCTATCATGTAGAAAATAGTCCAAATACAGAAAAGCCTATGGATGAGTAGGGGTGTACAAACTTTTGACTGGTACTGTAAATTTAAAAGAAGAAGAAGAAACCTTTATTTGTCACATGCACACTTCAAGCACAGTGAGATTCATCCTCTGCATTTAACCCTTCTGAAGCAGTGAACACACACGCACACACCCCGAGCAGTGGGCAGCCACACTACAGCACCCGGGGAGCAGTCAGGGGTTAAGTACTTTGCTCAAGGGCACCTCAGCCCAAGGTCGCCCCACATTAACCTAACTGCATGTCTTTGACCCGTGGGGGAAACCAGAGCACCCAGAGGAAACCCCGGCTGACACGGGGAGAACATGCAAACTCCACCAGAAAGGCCCTTGTTGGCCACTGGGCTCGAACCCAGAACCTTCTTGCTGTGAGGCAACGGTGCTAACCACTACACCACTGTGCTGCCCTTATATTATAAAGAGCAGTAAACAGTCATACATGAACAATTTTATTGGGGAATGGTGGGGAAGCTACCACATGGCCTAATGATTAGAGCAGCAGCTTTGGCCCCAAAAGGTCACTGGTTTGATTCCCTGGACCAGCAGGAATGGCTGAAGTGCCTTTGTGCAAGGCACCTGCTCCCCAGGCTACTCTGGGTATATTGTATGTTGCTCTGGATAAGAGTGTCTGCTAAATGCTATTAATGTAACATAAAAAAGTCAATATTTGGTGACCGTTGAGGTCCCTTTGCTTAAAAACAAATAGTAGTATCAGGTATAATGTGTTCAGTTTTATAAGGAAATTATCAATAAGTTTTATTGAGCATGTTGCAGAACCAGACATGGTTCTTCTGGACACTTTGACTGTCGGACATCCTTCTTATTCTTGCAGCAAAATCCAGCAGCCTTCATTATGTTTTTAGTCTGAAAAGTGTCTTTTATATAATATACTACTTTCTTTACTGACATGCAAGCATTTTTCTGTCACGTTTAATTTTGTGCTGGAGAATTAATGTGCGGAAATCTAAAATGTTTTTGTATTGACTCGATAATTAATGTCATAAAATAAAAATCTATAGCAAAGTTTGTGCTAAAAAGTTAGGGTGCCTAAGACTTGCACAGTTCTGTATTTTGTTTTATGTTCTCGTGTTTCTAGGTTATAGTGTTTTAGCAGGAAAAAAAAAAAGCAAAAAAAAAAAGCAGGAGTGTCAACTGTGGTTTCAGACTTCTTTAAATCATAACTAAAGTTAGCACACTTTTTGAAGTTCATTTTTAATTGTTCTATACTATACACATAATACAGTATTGTATAGCCCAGGGTTTCTCAACCTTTTCTGCTTCGAGGCCCACCTATTCATACTTGTAACGAGTCAGGGCCCATTAAAAAAGATCCCCAATTATTTTGGCTCATCTATTCTATTAGAATCTAATAATCTACTGTAAAGTGTATTAATGGGATGCAACATCACTCCCTGTTACAGATGGGAGCCCAGGAATTAAATAAATGCAATAAAAACAAACTGTTTTTAACTGTAGGTCTTTAAAACTGTATGGAAGTGCCAGAAGCCAATATAAACCCATGCATGCAGGGCGTTCTCAGTCAAAAGGGATTAATGATCCAAAAGTGGAGTCTGGTCCATTAACACAAGAACTTATTGCCATGTTTGTGTACAGAAAAAAAAGCAATTTAGACCAAGAAGTACACTCAAAAGAAGTGGATATAGAAACCACTCAATGGGATTAGATCCTTACACGCTAACAAAGAAGGATTTTTCCTACGAGTTGGAAAATTATCCATCCTTTGAGTTCCCTGACATCTCAAACTCCCTGGTGCTGCAGACATCGGTTGTTGGTAACTCGCCAGCGCCCCCTATAACGATCCCACAATTTCCTTGCGCGCTCCACCCGGATGTGACGTGAAGTGGAACTGCTTTAACTGTATCGAGAGCGCCTCGATTCGCTCTCTCATGTTCTGACTACTGGAGTGGTCGGACGGACTGTAGGCACGCTCGCCTACAGTGTTGAGACTAACCGCTATTGTCTGAGAACAGCCTGTTCAAATTAGTTTCGGCCGAACTTTTGAACGACCCGCTAAGTTTCAGCGATATAGTGGTTTCGATTCTAAACCTTTGCAAAGTTTAACTACAGTTAAGTAGTTTTCCACGCTAAGAGGCATTTGCGGACAGCTTCGCTCCTCTCAGCCTTTTTCTCGTCGACGCATCACCGGAGGTTTCTCCTGAAGCACCGTGGGCCAGCTAGGCTTCATCTCCCTGCTTCGTTAGCCGCGGTTGGACGCAACGCGCCGCTAACCTCCTCTCCTCGGACTGCGACCCTCAGCGCGGACATCGGAGAAAGAACTTCCATCGCATTGAGTAGGCACTTGGGCAAATTTTTAATTTGTAGCTTATTCAGATGGTTGTTAGGGTCATGTTTAAGCTTTGAGCTATTTAGCATACCCGCTCAGACACGGAAGGTGTTTGTTTGTTTTATTGTTTGTTTGTTTGTTTTTATTGTTTGTTTTGGTTCTGTTTTTTTTCTTTGAACTTGTTAGACAGGGTATCTTGCATGATATCTTTCCTTAACTCCATTGCTAGCTTCCCTATCTGATTAGCAGCGCAGCGACAAGTTTGTTATTTTAAGCTCCGAGGCTAGACCGCTACAAGGCCTAGTTCTCTCCATCCAACACATATACACACTCTCTCACACTCTTTCTCTCTCTCTCTCTCTCTCTCTCTCTCTCTCTCTCGCGTTGAGTTCTTTGCCTAGATAGTCTGTTGGAAATTGTTGTTAAGTGCAGTGTTTGGATCCAGCTGTAGCGTGGTCAGATTCTCCTTAGCAACTTATTGCTAGCTACCTCAGGGTGATACGCTAGCTCGTAGGCTTGTGTTCTCGACTAGGCCTGCAGGCGCCATTTTTCCGACGCCATTTTGATACCTTCCTCATTGAGTTACCTGTGATACGACACCTAGGCACTGACCGCCATTTTGTTTAAGCATTGCCAGAGTGGCTAGTCATTAGCATCTGCCCACAGATACCTACACAAAGCACACATTAGCCACAGAGCTAATCCTTTGTTCTATTTAGCTAACATTCCTTTGTTTTAGCTAACATTCCTTTGTTTTAGCTAACGACAAGCTAGGTCACACACACACGCATCGGCTTGCCCTAGCCTCACGCACACACAAGGGATTCTTTTCTTTTTCCTTCTATCTCTTTCTCTCTCTCTTTCCCTCAAATTTATAGTCCAGGTGTAATTGTTCCATTGTTTTGTCTTGTTATTACCTTTGCTGACATTGAATGTATTTTGAGTTTATTATTATTAGCGAGTAGTAGACAAATAAAAGCTAATAAAATTGAATTGCATTTTACTTGTTCCTGTTGTTTATTCACAAGGTCAACTATTTAGAACTCCTTTTTCCTTCAGAATTTAGCTTTTGTACACAACTGGGTTTCCCCTCTAATACAGAGCTACCATTAATCTTGAATGTAACCATTCATGGTGAGTATTAAGATTAATAATTTAAGATTTTATGAGACTGATCTTTATTTATAAATTGATTAATTTAATTATCAATTATTACATAATTTATAATTTAATTAATCCCAATTCAACCTACATTAAAGTGGTGCCCCGTGTGAGGCATAGTTTAATGACCTTGTGAATTTCTCAACAATAACTTGTAAACTGCTGTATACCCAAAATCAACTGCCAAGGTATAACACAGATGACTTTAATGGTGAATCATTAACAGTGTGTTAATCACAGAACTGAAATTCAGCTGCCAACCACAGTTAGCTGATAAACTGGTTTAATTGATTAGTACATTAGAGTAATATCTAATCCAAGTACTTAATTAATATTATTAATAATAATAATCATTATTGTTAACTAATTATTAATTGAGCTAATTAATACAAGTGAAACATTAGTGAAAACAAAGTAGCTAAGAAACCACATCAATTATTTAGCAACTTGGATTAAATTAAATTCTAACCTAATCAACACCTAGTATTAATTTCCTTTAAGTTAATTAATACATTTCGAACAAAATGTCGCGTTCCCCATCAAGGGAGTCAGAAGGGCCCCTCCTCTCTCTCTTCGACGTTGTAGGCGATTTAGGCCAAGTCCCGGAGGATAGGAGAAATTACTTCTGTGATCTGGACCAAAAGGCTCGCTTTGATGAAATACACATAGCCGTTAGGGAACTTAAGGAGCGTACTATGACTCTCCCAGAAGGGCTACCCAAATTGTTCATGATCTACTATAAGGAAATGGAACATGTGTGTATGACCCTCGAACAAGAGAAAAGAACACTAAAACGACAACTGGCCGAAGCTCAAAGGAGAGCAGAAAGCGCGGAGAGTAGCCTCGTGGGCCTGAGAGCCACACAAGATGAACTAAAGCGCGAAATAGAATACCTCAGAGAAGAAGTGACGCAAGCACGTCGCTCAGATGAGGGATCGGCCAAACCCTCCCAAGAACAGAGTTCCGCTCTGGAGGAGGAAGAACCTGAGCTTAGAACGGTAGATCAGACACCGCACTCAAGCTCAACTCGCGTGAAAGTCGCGCGATCGCCACCTCGTGGCGCTGGGAGTTTTTACTTTACTCCCCACTACACCCCCTCGCGCTTCAATATCGCTGCAGCCTCTAGCCCGCAGAAAACGCCGCGCTACGTACCCTCAGACTCCTCTGACGGAGAGGCCGCCTACAAGCCGAAACGCAGACATAGGCGATATGAGAGCAGCTCAAATAGCGAAGACAGCGAGGACCCCTACGGGTCAAAATCAAAACGCCTCGTCGCAGAACGCAAAACTAGGATCCGCCAAATCGACGTCCTTGCAAAAGACATAGAGCGTTTTGAGCCGGAAAATCATAGACACCGAAGCGTTAATGATTATTTCCGGGAAATCGAGCGTAGCCTCCTGGACCTGCCAGAGGCTACGTCGCATGAAAAGGCCAGACTAGTCTGGAAAACTTTAGGTAGCGGCGTACGAGCATTCGTTGAGACCTTACCGCAGTCAGTCCTCGACAACTACAAGAAGATACGCAAGTACTTGAAAGAGGAATACTCGTTGTACGAGGACGAGACTGCTGCGACGATGGGTGCCATTCTGATCAGACAGAAACGAAGCGAACACCCTCGCGAGTACTACCGTCGGCTCCGTGCAGCGTACTTTCAGGGCAGAAGCGAGCCCGGGCTAGAGGAAGATCGCAACTTCAAGTCCCTCTTCCTCCATAACCTTCACCCGTGCATCCGTAACCAAGTAACACTCGCGTGTCGCCAGCGCCCCCATACTATGAGAGAAATGCGTCGCACCGCACAACTAACGTGGGAGACGTTCGTCCGACCCACGGACCGCCACGAGGACGATCCCAGAGTCCTCAGCCTATATGAGCAGGAAGATCAGTCCTTAGGCCTAGAAGGGGGTGAAGCCCCAAACCGCGGGCCCCCTTGGGCGAACCCAAACCCCGGCCACCAGACGTCGAGTCAACCCAAAGGTAACTGGAAAGTTCGACAAGCTGGAGCCAAGGGGGAACAGGGCTCCAACGCCCACGGGCAAGGTAACCGCAAACCTGGCAGTCACGGCCCTAAATCTCAGAATAGCGGACAGTCAAGGCCCCATCGCAACTCCTCTCGAAGGGAGCGGAGCCCTAAGCTAGCTACCGCTAAACAAGCCAACCAAGAGCCGCTTGGGATGGCAGAACTGAGGGCTGAATTAGCACGGATTAAACAAGCCAACCAAGAGCCGCTTGGGATGGCAGAACTGAGGACCGAATTAGCACGAGTTAAACAACTGCTGAGCAATAAGAACAGGAAGGGTAAGCCGAGCAAGGACAGGGACGAACCGTCAGCATGACTAGGCCGGGACCCATCCCCACCACCACCGCGTGTCTACCTCGTGGGGTGGGGAAAGGACCCCTGCCCAATAGGCAGCGATGAGTTGAAACCACCCCCTCCGTTAGTGAAGCCTGACCCGCAGGATGCACCCCTGACGCAGTTTCTTGGAGATTTGGTTAGGAAAGGCAACGCCAAGCGTATCTATACCCCAGTTGTGGTAGAAGGCAACGTTTCCCTCCAAGCTCTCTTAGATACCGGGTCAGAAATCACCCTGATGTGTTCCAAAGTCTTCGCAGAGGTTTCTGATGCGCAGCGCGCGCAAGGTAGACCCATCAGAACCGAACGTTGTGACGTCAACTTGGTTAGCTTCACCCAGAATCAAGCCCCAGTAACAACCATTGCATGGTTAGAACTCACCTTCCAGGGCATGTCCATCACTCACCCCACTTACATCTGCTCTGTTGGGGTAGAACCGTTCCTCATTGGCCAAGACCTACTAGATAGGCTAGCGCCCCTCATTGACTGTCGTCGTGGGCAACTGTGGGCCCAGGTCGCGTCCCCACAGACCCCAGATCCTCGTCGTCACGATCGAGCCTGTTGCGATGAAGTTAGCGTGGAGGCTACTCCACCGATAGCTGAGTCAGGGCAGGTCCCCGAGAACCTCGAGACCACTCCGCTCCACCCTGAGCCGAGTCAAGACGCACCAAACTCAACCGACACTCCTCTCAACCGCAACGCGCTTGATGGCCACCCGTCTTTCCTTTGCTTTCTTGGCGAATCTGCCCCAACCAGGTATTACCCCTGGATATCTGGCAACATTGCTGTCAACGGCGTCACGGCACCTGCCGTCAGGTTAGCGCTTTGGTCAGAGAAGTCAGCCATCAGCCAAACGTGGTTCGACATAGTGCGTCAGAGCACTCCTTCCGCTGTCTTTGTGCAGAAGAGCCACCGGCTACTGTCAGCCGAACAACCCCAGAGCCCCATCAAAGCCACAGGCGTCTGCGCCGTGTCGCTCGCCATCGGTCAGAGAGAATTCCTTCATTTCTTGAGTGTCGTCCCCGGACTTCCTGACCCACTGGTCATTGGGGCAGACATCTTGGTCAGACTGGGAGCCCAACTGGACCTAGTCAACCGGGTCATCTGGACCCAAGCCGACGCTGCTAAGCACCCGTTCCAAGCTGACCCGGAACAAATGCGGTCAGGACAAACGATTCCCCAAGCCTGCCATGTCACTAGCGAATTTGACATTGTCATTCCCGCTAGGACTGCTGGTTCCCCTCTTAAGCTGGTCATCATGAAAGACCAACAGTTTCGTAGCCCCCAGGCGTTCTTCCAGCCTCTCAGATTCTTCATGGAGCTCGATTTAGCCGTGTGTGGGACTCCGCTGCTTGAAGTGAGTCATCGTTCCGCTTACCTCCTGGTTCAAAACTCCACGCGGGACGCCATCACGATCCCCGCCCGTCGGCCTTTAGGCCTTCTGATAGACCAGGCATTCCATGACTTTGAACTCACCATTCCAGTCATTGGTGAGCTGCCAACGCCGGACACTCATTCCGATCCAGTGGAACCTCCCTGGATCACTCTTCCTTTCCACATGATCCGCATCGAACCTCACATCATGCTTTGCGACGAGCGCATAGTCATGACCAAAACTGACACCCCGAAACACATGCTGGTGTATGCTCTTGCCACGCAATCGAGCAACGACACCCCTGCAACTGAGGTCGTTGATTCAGCTCTAGGTGAACCGTACCCAGGCTTTGAACGAGAAGTTCAACAACAGCTGGTGAAAGCTGACAGCCTGACCACGGACGCCCAGAGACGACAGCTCCGTGAACTGTTCTACGACTTCAAGGCGATCTGGGCGCGAGATTCCAATGACTGCGGAGTCACGGACATCCACACCGTCCGAATCCCAACAGATCCGAACGCTCCACCGACGTTCGTGCGGCAATACAAAATCCCGTTAGCCGCATACGACTCAATACAAGAAACACTGGACACTCTGCTGGAAAAGCAGATCATTCGTGAGTGTAACTCGACTTACAACTCCCCCTTGTGGCCGGTGCTGAAACCGAACGGCAAGTGGCGTCTCACCATTGACTATAGGCAGCTGAACAAGCAAGTGCCCTTGTCAAGATGGCCCATGATCCATCTGGATCAAGAACTTGCCAAGGTGAAGGGTGCAAAGTTCTTCTCCACCGCCGACGTGGCGAGTGGATTCTGGACCATGCGCGTGGATCCAGCTGACCAGCACAAGCTGGCCTTTTCCTTTGGGAACCGCCAGCTAACTTTCAACCGATGTCCGTTCGGCTACGCGAACTCCCCCGCTGAATTCAACATCATCTTGCATAAGGCAATGAGCGATGCCGCAGCTCGTGGCAACTTGATCTATGTCGATGACATCCTCATTAGGTCACAGACTTTTGATGCACACCTCGAAGAGATACGCCATGTTCTGTCTCAGCTGTCCAGAGCAGGAGCGAAGCTCTCTGTCACCAAAGGGCAGTGGTGTCGCACCAAAGTTGAATACGTTGGACTGTGCGTCGGGCCAGATGGCATTGAACCCCAGTCAGGGAGGGTGCGGGCTATCCAAGACATCAAAGCCCCATCCAACGTACCCGAACTCAGGAGCTTCTTAGGGGTCTGCAACTACTCCCGACAGTTCATTGAGGACTACGCGGACATAGCACGACCGCTCACCGAGCTCCTCCGGAAGGATAAACCCTTCCAGTGGAGTGACCCTCAAGAACTCGCGTTCAAGAGCATGAAGCAGAAGCTCTGCTCCGCTCCCTGCCTCGCGTATCCCGACAAAGACAAACCGTTCTTCTTGGAGGCTAGTTTCTCCACCCACTGCCTGAGCGCTGCACTGTCACAGCAGCATGACAAAGATCGCCGTGTCGTAGCATACGCCAGTCGGCCCCTCAGTGCTGTGGAGTTTAAATTTTCAGACTGCGAAAAAGCCCTGCTGGCCACGGTCTGGGCCGTTGAACACTTTCGCAGTTACATTGGTGGCCAGAAGGCGGTGATAGAGACCAATCATCAACCGGTCTCGTTCTTGAACAGCCAGAGGCTGAGAGAGGGAAGAGTTTCGAACAGTCGCATCGCAGCTTGGATGATGGCACTACAGGGCTACGACGTCGAGGTGAAGTACGCCCAGAACCACAAGATGGCGCTTGGCCGAGGCCTGGCGGAATGCCAGCATTGCGACTGCGAGAATAGTCCGGATCAAACCGAACTAACAACCGTACCTGCTCTCTCCTCCGACCACCACTACTATGACGAGAACGTCTGCAAAGACCTCCCCACCGCTTACATAGGTGGATGCTCATTCCATCATGAACGCAAAGTCCAAGCCGGTGTCGGTATCGTATGGGCGAACGGCCCTATACAAGGGAAATACCAACATCGACTCGGGGCTAAGACTAGCCAATATGCGGAGGTAGCAGCCGTGCTCATCGTCCTGCAACAAGCTGCCCGTGAGAACATCAAGCGGTTAGTCCTCTGCTCTGATTCAAATTATGCCAGGCATAGCTTCGTCTCACACTTTCCCTCGTGGAAGGTGCGGGACATGAAAAACGCAAGGGGCAAGGAAGTGAAACACTCCGAACTCTTCCTAGCATGCGATCGACTCGTAACCGAACAGGGAATGTGCGTCTATTGGAAGAAGGTGAAGGGACATTCTCAAGTCCCAGGACCTGACAAAGTCGGTAACGATGAGGCAGATGGCCTCGCCAAAGCGGGAGCCGTGGACGGCCCCCTTTGGGAATTCCAGCCGTCATGGCTTCCCGAGACGCCACGCCATAACGTAACCGCGATTACTCGCCGACAGGCTAGAGCAGGTCAAACTGACGCAGTACCCCAAGCAGGAACCGTGCAACTCGGCCGACTGCCCCAGGACGCCGACCTGGTGTCTATGCAGGAAAGGGATCCCGTGATCCACCAAATCCGTAAGTTCCTTGCGGACCCCGTGGCGTCCCCAATTTCCCCACAAGAGTTGCAACAGTCCCGAGACTTAAATCACCTTCACAATCTCAAAAACGGCTTAAAACTCGAGAAAGGACTCCTGGTGTACACACCACGCAACCAGGGACCTCCCCGGTGGGTCGTGCCCACAGATCATAGGGGGGTCATGTTGCAGTACGCTCACGACAGCCCGTGCGGGGGCCATAGGAACGCTCAGGCGACCTACCAGACACTCCAACAGATTGTCTATTGGCCCTTCATGATTCAGGACGTTACCGAGTATGTTAAAGGGTGCTTGATTTGCTGCCAATTCCGACCAGCCCAACCGTTGAACCGCGCCCCACTGCAAAGCAAAGGCATCTCATTCCCCTGGTCTAATCTCCAGATAGACTGGGTCGGACCGGTGCCGAAATCAGCTCGAGGTAATAAGTACCTCCTGACCGTCACTTGCGCGTTCACGAAGTGGGTGGAATGCTTGCCCGCCCCAAACGAAACCGCAGAGACCACCGCTCTCCTTCTTATGAACCATGTGTTCAGCCGTTGGGGCTTGCCCCTATCCATTGATTCCGACCGAGGTACTCATTTCACCGCAGAGGTCATGAGAGTGTTGTGGGAGATGCTCGGAGTCGAGGCAAAATTCCACATCGCGTATCATCCTCAGTCTTCCGGTCAGGTCGAACGCGCCAACCAAACCATCGTGAGCATGCTTCGCAAGTATGTGAGTCACCATGGCAAAGATTGGGACATCAAACTCCCTCTGGTGCTGATGGCCATTTGGTCCACTCCTCACCGCACCACCGGAGTCACCCCGTTCGAAATGATGACTGGCCGTGAAATGGTTCTTCCCTTACACCTCCTCTACCGACCAGAGGACCTAAGCGTTGCCACTGCGTACACCGCACACCAGTACGTCACCGACTTGCAACGCCACTTGCAGGCCACGTTTGCGTGGGCCCAGGAACACCTCGAAAAGAGTGCGAAAGGACAGAAAGCTTACTACGACAGAAAGGCGACACACCGTGAGTACGAAGTAGGCGACAGAGTCCTATACTTCAATTTCACCAAACCGGTAGGAGTAGCCAGAAAATTCTTACCCCGTTGGTCCGGCCCTTTCGAAATCGTCGGTAAACTGTCCCCCGTCGCCTACCGCATCAAAACTTCGAAGCCCAGCCAGGCGCCTTCGTATAGATGGGCCCATAGCAACCAAATAAAGCTTTTTGAGCAGTCCACACTCCATAGGGGGGTGGACAAACAATAAGTTATAGCCTGCCCAACTTAGTTGCATGCCTCTCAATCCATAAGCGTGCATCTATAAGTAACCACCCTCGTTACCACTCAAATCGGAATAACAAACTCCTGTATGTTGCAGAATGGCCCCTCTCTGGATCCTCGGTATCTTCCTAGTCCTGCAGACCACATTGGCCGGTAACATAGTGGAACCAGGTCCGCCGAGTGGCATTGTTCTCCAAGATGCCCCAGGACTGCTCCTCACCAATTGCCGCGTCCATACCCAGCGCGTGTACACCCGCCTCGATCCTTGGGACGTGTACCGTAAGCATTTTAGATCGCCCACACAAACAAACCTCGAAACCGGGCCTGACTCCGAGATTGGGTCCAACATCGAACACGCCAAGCGTACCACAGTTCACATGCTCGAACAGTTACAGAAGTTCATAGTCACTGAGGAGGAACTCAGCGGCAAAACACGCCCTAAACGGTTCCTCGGAGGACTACTTACTGCTGCATCCGCCATTGGCTCTCTGTTCTCAATGGGCCTCTCTGCCGTTAACACCGTTAGCCTAACCGCGGTCAAACGAGAAATGAACATTCTTAAGGAAGAAATGCCAGAAATCCAGGGTAGACTACTAACTCAACAGGAGGAGCTGCAGGGCCTAGGCAAAACCCTGCAGGGAACCATACTAACCGTTAACATGCATTCTACATTAATCAAGAACACAGTACATGCCGTAGACAGGCTAGCGACAATCATGAGAAGCGAAGTCAAGTACGTCCGAGTAATCCGAGACCTAATGCAGGACCTGATGAGAGAAGTAAGTAGCTCTCTCAGCACCCTGAGTGGAGGTAAAATCCCACCATATTTGATACCCCTCAGCATGGTTGACAGCATACTCCGATCTACTACCACGACTAACGTTTACTCATCACAGATTCATCTGGCTTATAGTCTTGGCAGTGCTATCCCCATTTTTGTGAACCCTCAAAACCTAGAAATAGGCTTCATCCTCAATCTCCCCGTTATTGAACGGCAAAACATATACAGAATCAAATCTGTCCTTAATGTAGGTTTCTGGAACAACGACGTACACGTACGTTTGCAGACACCTTCCACCATAGCCTATCACGATGACAACCCCTCTATCTACCTCGTCCCTAATTTAGACATGTGCACCTCTACCAAAGATATCCACTGGGTCTGCCCCAGCAATCCCTTTCTCCGAGACACCACAGACCGTCTCTGTGGATTGACAAAAGTCCCCGAGCAGAAGTGTGCAGGCAAATTGTCTATTAAAGATGAAGGAATAGGAACTAGAGTAGAAAGAGCTGGTAATCGGTGGCTAATCAACACTCCCCAAACTGAGATTCTGGTATCATATGATCAACATAACACTGCCACTAGAATGAAGATCCCTAACGAAACCTCTCTCCTAAGTGTCCCACTAGGAGCCACTGTTCACGTGGGTGACATCACCCTCCATCACCTTAGCGCTGACCAGTATGAGACCGAGATAGAAATGCCCGATGCCTTCCCAGGTCACGAACTTGAGATAAACTCCACCCTCCAAGCACAACTACTGCTGGAAGGGACCAAAACCGTGCAATTCGATCTTAAGCCCACTGGCATCGCTACCACTTTCTTGAATAACCGCGCAAACCCTTCGTCCGATCAAGGATCTTTAATAAGCCGAATTGCGCTGGGATTTCTAGCTAGCGGTTGGGTTATCACAGTCTTCATAGCCATCACTCTACACAGGTACATACTGACACTACACCGCAAACTGGACAAAACGATCTACGCACCTGAGAAATTAGATCGTGGCATTGTCCGATTCTCCATCAGGCCTAAGGCCTCCACTAACTTTCTTGAAGAGTAGGCTTGCTAACACGCTAACTAACCCCTCTTTTCCATTTTCCTTTATGGAGTTTTGATTATTTTTGTTTGCTGTGTGAAATATTGTATGTAGAAGGTAGTTAAGTAGCCATAGTGTAATTGTTTTCATGTCCAAGTGCCTATGCTTTCATGCCCAAGTGCCTATGCATCTTATGGACTGTATGAAATGAATTGAACTGTTGAACTGTGTCTGAAAGACTTTTCACAGAAAGGACCCTTGGAACTACCTCATTGTGGAACTACCTCATTGTGGATTACTAGGGACCGTGGGCCGCAGACTAAACACCATGTGCCCATAGGGTATCACTCCTTTCAGCGCCTATGGCCAAGGGGGGAATGTTGGTAACTCGCCAGCGCCCCCTATAACGATCCCACAATTTCCTTGCGCGCTCCACCCGGATGTGACGTGAAGTGGAACTGCTTTAACTGTATCGAGAGCGCCTCGATTCGCTCTCTCATGTTCTGACTACTGGAGTGGTCGGACGGACTGTAGGCACGCTCGCCTACAGTGTTGAGACTAACCGCTATTGTCTGAGAACAGCCTGTTCAAATTAGTTTCGGCCGAACTTTTGAACGACCCGCTAAGTTTCAGCGATATAGTGGTTTCGATTCTAAACCTTTGCAAAGTTTAACTACAGTTAAGTAGTTTTCCACGCTAAGAGGCATTTGCGGACAGCTTCGCTCCTCTCAGCCTTTTTCTCGTCGACGCATCACCGGAGGTTTCTCCTGAAGCACCGTGGGCCAGCTAGGCTTCATCTCCCTGCTTCGTTAGCCGCGGTTGGACGCAACGCGCCGCTAACCTCCTCTCCTCGGACTGCGACCCTCAGCGCGGACATCGGAGAAAGAACTTCCATCGCATTGAGTAGGCACTTGGGCAAATTTTTAATTTGTAGCTTATTCAGATGGTTGTTAGGGTCATGTTTAAGCTTTGAGCTATTTAGCATACCCGCTCAGACACGGAAGGTGTTTGTTTGTTTTATTGTTTGTTTGTTTGTTTTTATTGTTTGTTTTGGTTCTGTTTTTTTTCTTTGAACTTGTTAGACAGGGTATCTTGCATGATATCTTTCCTTAACTCCATTGCTAGCTTCCCTATCTGATTAGCAGCGCAGCGACAAGTTTGTTATTTTAAGCTCCGAGGCTAGACCGCTACAAGGCCTAGTTCTCTCCATCCAACACATATACACACTCTCTCACACTCTTTCTCTCTCTCTCTCTCTCTCTCTCTCTCTCGCGTTGAGTTCTTTGCCTAGATAGTCTGTTGGAAATTGTTGTTAAGTGCAGTGTTTGGATCCAGCTGTAGCGTGGTCAGATTCTCCTTAGCAACTTATTGCTAGCTACCTCAGGGTGATACGCTAGCTCGTAGGCTTGTGTTCTCGACTAGGCCTGCAGGCGCCATTTTTCCGACGCCATTTTGATACCTTCCTCATTGAGTTACCTGTGATACGACACCTAGGCACTGACCGCCATTTTGTTTAAGCATTGCCAGAGTGGCTAGTCATTAGCATCTGCCCACAGATACCTACACAAAGCACACATTAGCCACAGAGCTAATCCTTTGTTCTATTTAGCTAACATTCCTTTGTTTTAGCTAACATTCCTTTGTTTTAGCTAACGACAAGCTAGGTCACACACACACGCATCGGCTTGCCCTAGCCTCACGCACACACAAGGGATTCTTTTCTTTTTCCTTCTATCTCTTTCTCTCTCTCTTTCCCTCAAATTTATAGTCCAGGTGTAATTGTTCCATTGTTTTGTCTTGTTATTACCTTTGCTGACATTGAATGTATTTTGAGTTTATTATTATTAGCGAGTAGTAGACAAATAAAAGCTAATAAAATTGAATTGCATTTTACTTGTTCCTGTTGTTTATTCACAAGGTCAACTATTTAGAACTCCTTTTTCCTTCAGAATTTAGCTTTTGTACACAACTGGGTTTCCCCTCTAATACAGAGCTACCATTAATCTTGAATGTAACCATTCATGGTGAGTATTAAGATTAATAATTTAAGATTTTATGAGACTGATCTTTATTTATAAATTGATTAATTTAATTATCAATTATTACATAATTTATAATTTAATTAATCCCAATTCAACCTACATCGGTCTACACCAGTGTTTCGCAAAGTGTGGTCCGCAAGGTGATCTACAAATGTAGTCAGCGTTTTCAAGATAAGCTAGCATATGCTTTGTAACATTATTAGAAAGTTAAATTTATCCAATCTCGTTTTTAACGGCAATCAAACGGGCCTGTAATTTCATCATTATTATTATTTAAAAAGCGTTCTGCATCCGAATTTGCACCACATAAAACTTGTAGTGTGCACGTGCTCTTATTCCGCCTCTCGTCTCTAGGCAACAGTCACCTCACAAATCTCTGCCTCACAGGCAAACAGGCAGGCAGACCTGAAAACAAGCAAGCCAAAATTCTGAACATATAATAGGCTAATCCTAACTAGCTCGTGTTCGTGGCGATTTTTTTTAATTTACTGAAAGTGAAACAACAAGGATGGAGAAGTGGCTGACAGGTTCAGTTAAGAGGAAAAAACCTGACACTACCGACACAAGCATCAATAAGGAGAAAATGCAAAGAAAAGAAGATTCAGTTAGCAGTGAGTCCCCAACACAGGAAGAACAAGAAAAACAAGCTCGGCAGACTAAACCAACGGCAAAGGTGAAAAGAAAATACCACAATGAATATCTAAAGTTGGGATTTTTTTAAAAACCACGGAGGACATGGAATGGATAGGCCTTTAATGTATTTAGTTAACCATAATTTTTTCAATTAAAAACACCTAATAGTACACATCTCTGTATGGTCTGTGTGTGTGTGTGTGTGTGTTGTGTGGGGTGGGGCGGGTGTTGACAGGTGGTCCCTGAAATTTTTTTTTGGGACAAAGTGGTCCTTGGTCTGAAAAAGTTTGAGAAACACTGGTCTACACAGACAAACAGGTGAAAACCTGGAAGAGCATGGAGGAGTACAACTTTTTATACGTAGCTGGGTTAAAGATCTAGGGATCAGGACACTACAAATCAAATCAAAATCAAATCAAGTTTATTTGTACAGCGCTTTTAACAATAAACATTGTCACAAAGCAGCTTTACAGAATTTGAACGACTTAAAACATGAGCTAATTTTATCCCTAATCTATCCCCAATGAGCAAGCCTGTGGCGACGGTGGCAAGGAAAAACTCCCTCAGACGACATGAGGAAGAAACCTCGAGAGGAACCAGACTCAAAAGGGAACCCATCCTCATTTGGGCAACAACAGACAGCCTGACTATAATATTAACAGTTTTAACAGGTATAACCCTCAACTGTCCTCATGGGGCCGTCCTTCACAGGAGTGGGGCGATAAAACTCCGACCAGACACAGGGCACCAGGATGGATCAAGCAGGTCCGAGGGGCAGAAGAGGCCAGCATCTCAATCCCAGGATCAACATGTAACTCAGAGGGACAGATGGGGGGGGGGGGGGAGAGCTACAAGATAAATGGCAGTAGACAGATCTAAATACAGGAAGAGTGTTTATTAGTAGGCGTGATATTGAAGTCAAGTGTATTTTTATAGCGCTTTTAACAATAGACATTGTCGCAAAGCGGCTTTACAGAGAATTAAAGACTTTAAGCATGAGCTAATTTTATCCCTAATCTATCCCCAATGAGCAAGCCTGTGGCGACGGTGGCAAGGAAAAACTCCCTCAGACGACATGAGGAACAAACCTCGAGAGGAACCAGACTCAAAAGGGAACCCATCCTCATTTGGGTGAGAACAGATAATGTGATTATAAATAACTCGCTTCTATAACTGTGTCCTATAGAGTCACAAAGTATAACTGTGAAACCAGCAAATTCATTATAGTTTTAACATGAAGTCTGTTTTGTTGAAGTTTTAAACTGTTCACTGATGGAAACCTGAGTGCAAAACTGTTCATGCAGTCCTAAAGTTAGCAAGTTAACTGTAGTCCTCAGCCATAACAGCATTACTGTAAGGGTCCAGAGCGTCTTCCAAGTGTTTTTTTTTCTTTTTACAAAAGCAAAACAGAAAGCAGAGTATTTAAACAGCGTTATAAACATGGCAAGAAACAAATGTGACCGTGATAATGATAATACTTCGCAAAGCCTCTGTGAAAACAGCTTCCATATCTCTGTGTGCTGATTGCACTCTTTTTTTTTTATTGCTTTATTGGGTATGACTTCTCACATCAAATTACAAAAATACAAAAATAAATGAGCAATAAATAAATAAATAAATAAAAAAATAACTGACAAGAAAGCCACCCAAAGGGGTCGGCACGAACGGGACCCGAAAGTACCCATGCGAGGCACCGCCCAAATAATTAAAACTATGTATAAATGAATAAACACAATTAAGGTAAGCTAAAAAAGGACAATTAACATGATACAGATATTAAACTCTAACGATGACAAGGGCACGATCTCACAAACGACCAAGTGCACGGCCGATCGACATCGAAAGTGTTTTCCAGAAGGTGGAACAAGGTTTGCCTGACGTAGGTTTGAAAAGAGGTCGGAGTAGAAAAACAGATTTTAGGGGCATAGTTACAAGTAGAGTTCCACAGTTTGACAATTCTATTAAAATAGGAAGCCTGAAAAGTAGACGTTTTGCAGGAAGGAGTCTCCAAATTTAGCGAGTTGCTCTGTCTTGTATGGCCGTGTGACAAAAATGATACAAAGTTATGTACATTTAGATTGGTATGTCCGTACAAACATTTGTAAAAAAATACAAGGTCTTTCAGTTCCCTATCAAATCAGTATCAGGTGTTTCTCATAACGACTGGGTCCCAAGCGTGTGCACAATGCGCTCCATGAGTGCGCATGGCTGCTCGAGCTGTGCCAGGCTCAAGCACGCAAAGATGTGACAGTCAAGTGTTCGCGTGCTGTGTGACCAAAACTTTTACCTCACATGTATATCGCCATCAAAATGCCTCATTTTCAACAATAACCCATCGCAAAGCATCGTGAGCTGTAGTGTGATCGTAGCTTAATGAGGCAGATGTGACATCGGATGCAACCCAGCAATTGTACCGTACTACAAGTAAAAAATTAACTTCAACTTGGAAAAAACATTCATGGCCCAATAGATGGCCCAGTGGTTGAGAAACACTGGTATAGCTATTTGCATCACCCTACGACAGAGGCAAGGACGCCTTATCCTAATGGGCTTCATGGGCAGCTGCCCAGGGCCTCGGCCACTAGGGGGCCTCGGAGGTAGTGAGATCGGAAAATATGAAAAGATATTTTCAGAAGTTTTGCTCATATTGATAACATTTTTTATGCATTTCGCCACCCGTAAGGAAGCCCACCTTGTCCCGTCGCATAAATCACCCGTCATTGTCAATATGATCACTGTCCACCATGTCTTCACACGCTACGCCAGCTTGAGTTCAATGATTTAATTAATGACTTCGCTTTCCAGAAAAGTAGGAAAGTGCCCTTGTAAGTTGACCCATGGCTGTCAAACTGAATGCGCAAAGCTGTGTGCCACTGCTGTTTGGGACATTACGTGTGTGAAAGGATGAAATGTTTCACATAGCCTAACATTTTGAGATTTATTTCTGAGAAGCAAGATATTTTTCTCTCTTTGTTATCGCTCTTTGTTTTCACAAGCTAAAAGTCGCCTGGATTCCAAAATGAAAATGAACGGTTATATACCAAATGAATGTTCTTGTTCTGAATACTAAAGAAACTGTTGTAGGCCGAGGTTATGTTCTTGACATGTTGTTCATTGACTCACTCATTCAAAGGCTTCTTGAGGCTAAACTTTAGTTAACCAGACTTGTTAACCGTGATGTCTGATGGATTTTTTTCACCATGCAATTGCCTATTTCACCATTGCTTTTTCTCAATTAAATAGGTGCTGATGGATATAAAGGTTTATTGTTCAATAGTATTTCTAATTGTGCCACTGTCATTATTTAAGTTTCTGTGTCTAGTTAGACAGGCACGTCTGAGGGGGTGAATTTGCTGAGCGCAGTTGACAACAGGCGGGGGTGGGGCCTCGGGGGTGTGTCTGCCCAGGGCCTCGGCAAGGGTTAACGCGGCCCTGGACAGAGGTTTCACTTTTAGGAAAGGTTCCCTTCGAAACCTTCAGAAACCCTTTTTTCCAAAAAGCATAGCTTGTAATGATCTGTAAAGGCTGCTGTCAGGTAAATGTATGATTGGGAAGATGAGCAGAGGCAGGAGACGAGTGTGTAAAGCCTAAGTGAACCAAAGTCCCCAACTTCATTACTTAAGTCAAAGTACAGATCTCATTGGTCAAATGTTACTCCGATACAAGCGAAAGTTGTACAGTCAAATTTTTACTTAGGTTAAAGTACTGAAGTACTTGCTTTTAAAAATGCTTAAGTACATTTTCTGTCAACGCATTGTTGTATTATTGCCACAACGCTTACAAAACCTAACGCCGTGACCAAAGACAGAAATGTGAATTCACAAAATGAACGCATGCTGTGCCATCATGGTGGTTTAACGTTAAGCTAGCGAGTCAGTGAAACTCCACCTGACATGCTAGCAAACTCTTTTCAAACTCAAAATCATACTGGGTAGCTAACGCTACTAGAAACGAAAGATTTCTACATTGTTTATTTGGCAAGATTATGCTAAAACATATTTCTGAAAGGACTTCAGATAAGTTAATGTTATTCATCTTAGCGTAACTCCGTTTTTACATGCTAACTAACAGTGTCCAAGTTAACTAGCTATGTGTTAACGTTAGCCGTGGACAAGTCTAAGGCAACTTGGTGGGAAAATCCATAGAAAGTCATTTGACTAATCGGACTGCATAGCTATTGCAACATTATCACTAGCTCTAAAAGCACAGACAACTTCGTTGCAAGCTTTCTCTCAGAATAAAACGTTTACACACCTCAATATGCTTCCGCAGGTTGGACGGCAAGTTTTTGTAGGCCGTGATGTGGTTCGTTTTAGGTAAACAAAGCAAACATTTAAAACAAAACGAATCTTTAATCCTTTCAGAAAACTGAAACATGGGTTCTAGGTATGGCCGTGGGTGCATTATTCCCCAAAAGAACCGCCTCCTTCCATTCTGCCATCAACTGATTGTATTCAAATAACGCTGCAGAGAAATCACTGATCTTTATTTTACACAGTGCATGGACGTGACGTGACCCTAGTCATTACTGATAGGCTGTCTCAGTGTCACCTGGGGAAAAAAATCAACCACATTTTAGAAAAGAAAAGAAAAAAACATCCACTTTCAAAGCTGCTTTATAGTAACGAGTAACGAGGACCTTGACAGAAATGTAGTGGAGTAAAAAGTATGATATTTGCCTTTCAAATGTAGTGAAGTTAAAGTCATAAGTTTCAAAAAAAAAAATTTATATTCAAGTAAAGTACAGATACTCAAAAAGTGTACTTAAGTACAGTACTCAAGCAAATGCACTTCGTTACTGTCCACCTCTGACATGAACTAATGAAGTCACCTCACTAGCACATTAGAGAAGGCACAAAACACAGTTTTTTCTAAGAGAGGGGCAGGTTACATCTGGAAAAGAAGTGGAGTTTTCATCTCAAATATACCATTTTATTGGAAAAATGTGAAATGAGATTTATAAAAGAACACCGAAATATTTTCTGAGGTTGACAGAATTCATTTTCAAATAATTATATTAAGAACTAATATAAAAATGTATGTGAACTTGACAGTTTTTGTGTCAGCTGCTGTATTTTCAGCTCCGTCTGGACAGCAGGGAGAAGGGAAACGCCACAATGCTGAAAAATTAAAACATAAAAACAGTGAAGAATCATGGAGCAGTGGAGAATCAGTGAATAGAAACATCAGGCTGTGAGCCACTGAGGGCTTTCTCACCTGGCCAATCTGGCAAGGACTCCAGGTTTTTCCCTTTCTGTGGATTTAGAGTCCAGGGCTTTCTGCTCAGCAACTTGAGAAATGATTTTCAGTCATCACAACTAGTTTCTACATGTATGTGGTACAAAAATGACTACAGAAATCAGATGAGTTAAAGTGATGTTCATATTAACTACGTGACTCACCATGAAACCCCGGATCTGTGGCACCTGGTAAAGACTGCTCTGAATCAGCATATACCTGAGAGACAAGTGTGTGTGTGTGTGTGTGTGTGTGTGTGTGTGTGTGTGTGTGTGTGTGTGTGTGTAAAATGATGGGTTGGATCATAAATTTAACACTAGTTATAAAAGCAGTTTCATTGTTTTAATAATGAACATATTGAGGCTTGTTATGAAACCTGACTACACTGTGTCAGGGTGTGTAATAACGCATGATTAAACACCGAGACACAGACAGAGGAAGTTTCTGTGCATAAGCGATAGACAGCTCTCTCCAACATACACACCTCACTGCCACAAACCGTCTCTTCTGCACCTTCAGGCAGGTTCGGCAACTCTCTGAACGAGACACAGGAAGATAAAAATGTATGTGTTCTTTGTTAGCTGACACATTCAATCCCGGTTCCCATTTCCAGCACATTTAACATAAAAACAAAAAGCCTGTCTGAGACACGTCTGCAAGCTCCTCCGCTTGAGGCCACACCAATTACCTGAAATACACTGTGTATTTTGGACCAGGAAGGACACTGGATTGTCTAAACTGTGTTACTCAGAACAAGCCTACAGCTACAACCGAACAATTTGGATTTAACAGGAACTGTCAAACTGTTCTCTGGTTGGTTTAGTGATATGCTCTTTTAGGATGGGATATTTATGTAATAGCTAAACAATTATGTTCAGCCTGTGGCTAAGTGATAGCTTGATGGTGATGGCGCCTCCTCTATTTTATAACTACAACCTGCAGGCAGTCGCCTAATGTAGCACATAAGACTAGTGACAAAGAGCCTGTTTACATCCAGTTCTCTCATGTGCCCTGTATCTGGACTGTATTCTGAAAAGATATGCATTTATAGCGGTAGTAATGTGTCTCTGATTAGTCGCAATGAAATCGTGGTTTATTGCCGTATCACATGGAGTTCATATCGTGTTGTCCTTTGTTTTCAGTCTTTGTTTTGTTTTGAATGTTAGTGGCAGTGTCTCAGACACAGAGACTTGGATTAAAAAGCTGAGCGTATCTGCTGAATCCTAAAAGTGCAAAATCCACAAGCCATAAAAGACAAAACAGACAGAACATCAATTATAGTCACAATCACACAGAGTTCGTCATCCACACCTAGTGGTCATGCACACAAAATTTAGCCTTTTAGTTTTTGGGGGGTTTTTTGGGGTGGGGGTGGGGGTTGTTATCCTGATATAAACGCTATAACATAGATTATTATACATACAGGACACTTTATCCATGGAATAAAAACATGTATTCTATTCCCTTCTAGTGGGTTTCATTCATTTGGTTCGATAGCATGCAATATTATCATCATATCGCTTATCCTACATGTATTACGTCACTCTACCCAATGGAGAATGAGTGTTGAATATGGTTTATGATATTGCATGGTTGTCAAGACAACATGATGTCACATGTCAGAGCTGATGCGAATATCCAATGAGAGTTTTCTGCTGCGCATGCGCAGAAGCATTTCTTTGTTTGCCGGGAAAGAGAAGGATGCATTGAACACCCGAAAGGCTACCAAAACTTTATTAGGTATTCTTCAGGCATATTTACAAGAGAAAAACATACCAACGGACATCGAAAAACTGGAAAAGAGACACGTCGGCAGTGATGTGCGTGAACGAGTTCAAAAGAACGCGTTCACTGAACACGCTCATTTTTTCATGAACTTTGAACTGAACGCAACACATGTTTTAATAAAGAACTTGAACATGAATTTGTTCACATTATGTGTCATGAACGGCAGACATCACTGTAAATGAACGTTGGAATTTGTTTTCCCTTGATAACTCGAGTGGCATTTGTTTTCTCTTCTGAAACGCAACGAGAGAAAGTCTCCCCCTCCTGTATTCTCGCAGCCGGTGCCGCTCAAATCATGTATCACACCAGACAGAAATGGCTTTGACATTGTGTGCGCAATGCATTGCGGGGAACGTAGTGTCCGGCCGAGAATAGTTGAATAACATACTGGCTTCCGCAGTGGGTCAGTTTTCAGTTTGTACCAGTGTAACCATGTTCCTGTTTTGAACAGATAGACCACATCCCCAACACTGAATAGAAATGGTCACCAAATACTGTTTGAAAGTTACCTAAAGTTAACCTAGTTACCTAAAGTTGCATTAAGTTGCATTAAGTTATCTTACAGTTACATCTTAAAATCACTCTATCAACCATAAAGATATGCAGTTTCCTTAAAAATAAAGTTTTTTGTGCCTTTGAGCATCTTGTAACAGTTTTGCCTTCATTCAAGAGTTTTGCTCATTTCATACACACACACACATTATATAATATCTCATCTTTCATCTCATCTCATTATCTGTAGCCGCTTTATCCTTCTACAGGGTCGCAGGCAAGCTGGAGCCTATCCCAGCTGACTACGGGCGAAAGGCGGGGTACACCCTGGACAAGTCGCCAGGTCATCACAGGGCTGACACATAGACACAGACAACCATTCACACTCACACCTACGGTCAATTTAGAGTCACCAGTTAACCTAACCTGCATGTTTTTGGACTGTGGGGGAAACCGGAGCACCCGGAGGAAACCCACGCGGACACGGGGAGAACATGCAAACTCCGCACAGAAAGGCCCTCGCCGGCCACGGGGCTCGAACCCAGGACCTTCTTGCTGTGAGGCGACAGCGCTAACCACTACACCACCGTGCCGCCATTATATAATATATATCAAATAATTAATATATATGTATATATTAAACTATATATTATTTACTTCTTTAATTAAATGCTGGTATATTTCATTGCACTAAGTATAGAACTGGTCTACCTTGTCTGTACTGTTGCATGTTTCATCACCTGGTAAGAAACCCACAATTGCAGTGTCATGAGCAAATGTCTACAGTGAACAGTTTCAGAGAACGTATAGTGATTTTCTAGCTCGTGGTCTGAAAAATGTTTTTATTTTCACATCTCACCAAAAAGTAAAATGAACTGAACTTTGAACTAGTTCAGAATTAAAATTGTGAACTTTGAACGTGAACTGTTCACTTTGAGCATGTATGAACTGAACTTGAACTAGTTCAGAAAAGGTGTGAACTGGCACAACACTGCACGTCGGAGATGTAAAACTTCCATGCTAGCGAGCGACTGTGACAATTTGTAAACAAACATGGCCGCCAGGTTTGCTTCGTTAAATACGGAAGAATTTGAGAGAATTTTGAAAGAGAAAGACGCACTGAACACCCAAAAGGAATGTATAATAATAATGGCTTTTTTTCATGGTATATCAGATATATTCCACTCAGTTAGCATGATATTGAACTCATCTTTGACTCATTCAATATCATGCTAACTGAACAGAATATATCTGATAGACCACTCAACACCAGCCAATATTATTTAAATATTCATTCTATGCAATATATTCTAGTCCCATAATTGAAAAATTATGGGACTAGAATATATTGGGAGGGGAGATCCAGACCAAGGTCACGACCAGTTCTGATCGAGGGAGTAGACGTGGAGGCTGTGGATTCCTACAAGTACCTCGGGCTGTGGCTGGACAGCAAGCTGGACTGGACTTGCAACACCAATCACTTATACAGGAAGGGACGGAGCAGGCTGTACTTCCTGAGGAGGCTGCAGTCCTTTAACATCTGCAGGAAACTCCTGTGGATGTTCTATCAGTCTGTGGTCACCAGTGTCCTGTTTTACACCGTGGTGTGCTGGGGAGGCAGCACATCCAAGAAGGACACATCCAGGCTGGACAAACTGATTAGGCGGGCCGTCTCTGTGGTCGGCGTGAAGCTGGACTCTCTGGTGATGGTAGTAGAGAAGAGGTCTATGGACAAAATACTGAACATCATGGACGATGGCAGTCACCCTCTGCACACTGTCATCAGCAACCAGAGGAGCCTGTTCAGTGACAGAATGCTCCTTCCCAAGTGCAGGACGAACAGACTCAAAAACTCCTTTGTCCCTCACGCCATCAGACTGTACAGCTCCTCTCTGGGGGGGAGGAGGGGTAACAGGAGGACAGAGGATGGGAAGGAGCAGTAGCCTAGCCTGACAATAAGCAATACTGGGCAATGTGCACTATAATGTGCAATACCTCTCCTGCTAAATTTTTTTAAATATATGTAAATACTTAATTTAATTTATCTAGAAGTTTTTCTCTATTTTCTATTCTCTGTTTATCCTGTAATGATGC
The DNA here is from genome assembly GCF_027579695.1 of Neoarius graeffei. Classification (NCBI taxonomy): domain Eukaryota; kingdom Metazoa; phylum Chordata; class Actinopteri; order Siluriformes; family Ariidae; genus Neoarius; species Neoarius graeffei. Next base: position 62,261,560 of record NC_083569.1, on the reverse strand, counting down.
TGCTGGAATTTTAATTTCCCTGAGGGAACCCTCCCAAAGGGATCAATAAAGTTCTATCTAATCTAATCTAATCTAATCTAATCTAATCTAATCTAATCTAATCTAATCTAATCTAAAAAAGGCCCATTGTTTTATGATCAGCTCTAGTTAACACACTAACTTATAATTCACATAATAAATCATGAATGTTGTTGAACTGTTTTGATGCTTATTGTTGTACAAGATCATTGTCAAGCCAATGAGTTAATTTCTTCACAACTTCAGAAGCACATCTTTCACATTAAAAAAATAAAAATAAATCCCCAAACAAACATGATGAATCCTCATGTTTACTTTCAGCTTCCTGGTTTTCTTCACTTCTAAACTTAGCGCTGGCCGTGCCCTCAGTTATTATTTCATAATTAATCTCGATATGTCTTTATTCTGTGTTAGGCTATGCTCGCCATGAAGCCTTGAATGTGTTATCACTATAGTTCTGTACTGACTCTGGTCAGCTTTGAGTCAGTGGTTAAGACTTTGGGCTACTGAGCTAAAGGTTATAAGTTCAAATCCCACATTTTGGAGTTGAGGTTGTTAGTTGACGCTGACACTCTTGGGTCCTTGAGCAAAGCTCTAAACTCTCAGCTGCTCCTATCATCACTAAGTTGCTTTGGATAAAATCTCTGACCAAATGAGTAGAATACAATGCAAATATCTCTTATTCCTATTGTTTGCTCTGTTCTACATGATCATTTCTGGTTTTGCCTCCTGCCTGCGTTATTGGAGCTTAGCTGTGGATTTGCCTTGATTGAACACGACTCATGAACACGAAGCACCTTTTGACCCAAGTCATGCATTTTTACCATGTATGCCGGATATGCTTTAATAAAGAGACTTGGTATGTGCAGTTTTTCAAACAAAATTATCATAATTCAAATCGTAACGAAAAGCCAGTTTATAGGGATGGTCGGTAATGAGCTTCACATCCATCAGCTCATACGCACACAAGAAAGCTACACTTTTAGAAAATAAACTTGGAATAAGAAAAAAAAAGAGTGAACTATGTTGGCCACATATTTATAACACCTACTGGAGACACAGCTGTGCGTCCACCTTGTCATAATGGTGTTCTGAGCTCAGAGGGCCCTCTTGTGGTTTGTCTGTTCTTCTGCGCTTGGGTTCATTAGCTGGGGGAAGGGTACAGGAAGTAAGAAGATGTGGACTGTCCAATCTAGAATCCCCATCCTGTACAGAAAAAAAAAAAAGCCCCCAAAGCAAAATAAAAATCACTGATTAAGGTGAAGGCATAAAAAAAATTGATACAGATTTAAAGCATTAACAACGTGCAGATTTATAAGTATAAGTGGAACAATTTCACATTTATTGACATTTTAAATAAATTTGACAGATATTTCACACTCTTCAAAGTGACAGTTCACTTTCCATGGTACAGGACGAAACTGTCAGAGATGGGTGATTAAAGATTTACATCACAGTGTCCAATAAACTCTTTAATCTGCATCCTATTTTATCTCATTAACGCTATTTTGAGGTTGTAATGTAACTACTTTAGCTACACTACCGTTCAAAAGTTTGGGGTCACTTTGAAATGTCCTTATTTGTGAAAGAAAAGCACTGTTCTTTTCAATGAAGATCACTTTAAACTAATCAGAAATGCACTCGGCGGCACGGTGGTGTAGTGGTTAGCGCTGTCGCCTCACAGCAAGAAGGTCCTGGGTTCGAGCCCCGGGGCCGGCGAGGGCCTTTCTGTGTGGAGTTTGCATGTTCTCCCCGTGTCCGCGTGGGTTTCCTCCGGGTGCTCCGGTTTCCCCCACAGTCCAAAGACATGCAGGTTAGGTTAACTGGTGACTCTAAATTGACCGTAGGTGTGAGTGTGAATGGTTGTCTGTGTCTATGTGTCAGCCCTGTGATGACCTGGCGACTTGTCCAGGGTGTACCCCGCCTTTCGCCCGTAGTCAGCTGGGATAGGCTCCAGCTTGCCTGCGACCCTGTAGAAGGATAAAGCGGCTACAGATAATGAGATGAGAAATGCACTCTATACATTGCTAATGTGGTAAATGACTATTCTAGCTGCAAATGTCTGGTTTTTGGTGCAATATCTCCATAGGTGTATAGAGGCCCATTTCCAGCAACTCTCACTCCAGTGTTCTAATGGTACAATGTGTTTGCTCATTGCCTCAGAAGGCTAATGGATGATTAGAAAACCCTTGTACAATCATGTTAGCACAGCTGAAAACAGTTGAGCTCTTTAGAGAAGCTATAAAACTGACCTTCCTTTGAGCAGATTGAGTTTCTGGAGCATCACATTTGTGGGGTCGATTAAATGCTCAAAATGGCCAGAAAAATGTCTTGACTATATTTTCTAGTCATTTTACAACTTATGGTGGGAAATAAAAGTGTGACTTTTCATGGAAAACACAAAATTGTCTGGGTGACCCCAAACTTTTGAACGGTAGTGTATGAAATGCATAATAGGTTAAGGAATAACAGTTGTGTGGTATACATTCAGACCAGATGGTGGAAAAGTACTTACTGAAGGGACCCATGTGTTTGCATGGCTCACTGGAGGATAAGAACAGATGCAGTCACTAATTACACAGCTAATCACGATGTCCTTTAGACATGTGTATGTATTGGCTGCTAAGTGTTGTTCACCTGTGAGTGCAGGGATTGGCTCATTTGTCTCCACATACAACGTGATGAGGAAGGGGTACGCAAATAACTTCTTGTCTCCTTTCCTGAACCTCAACTCTGACACACGCTCCCACCTACTCTTATCTGCAGGCAGAGTACGGAATCATTCTGAGCAACACCTCACAGCGACTTTAAGTTTTAGCTAACCTTAAATAATCAATAATCAATGGCAGTATAGTCATTGTAGCTGAATTCAAACATTCAGGGCTACAGACTGAAGAGTATAACTGTACATGTGTATAGTATATTATAAGCACTGAACATAGCATACAAGGAAAGATGTTGAAATGCTGAGTGGTGAACGGATGAAGATTGTCCAAGCTCAAAAGTACAACTCGTACAGCATTCTGAAAAACAGTATTGTGAGCATGAAGACTTTCACATACAGCTATTACAGTTCATGTAATGTCAGTAAACTGGTTCTCTCTGAGTTACCTCAAGCTCCTCGCTGACAAACTCACTCTCCAACAGCTCTTCTTCACCACTACAAAAAATCCAAAGTAAGTGAACAAGTAGGATTAATATACTAGCAGAAACCAGAAGACCAGTCAACAAATCTCTTAAAGCTCTGCCCTAGACTACAAAGAACATTTATATTCAATTTCATAGTGCATCAAGAGTGGAACATTGGTTGACCTTTTCCACTGATGTGGTGCTGGTTCTACACATTTCAAACAAAACACTACTGGTGCATGGCACCATAAAAGTTGGACCCACTGACGTCATTGGCTATGGGAAGGGCTAAGGCAAGAAATTCGCCACCATTTTGATAGGACACGAGTGAAATCAGAACTCTCTACATGCAGACAGCCTTCAAATGCTTACTTTAAATTTATAAAAAGCCAGCAAAGTAGATGATTTCTGTCCACCATGATTTTTTCTTCCTGCAAATAATAAAATTAACAGAAATAACCCCAATGGCACGGTGGTGTAGTGGTTAGCGCTGTCGCCTCACAGCAAGAAGGTCCTGGGTTCGAGCCCCGTGGCCGACGAGGGCCTTTCTGTGCGGAGTTTGCATGTTCTCCCCGTGTCCGCGTGGGTTTCCTCCGGGTGCTCCGGTTTCCCCCACAGTCCAAAGACATGCAGGTTAGGTTAACTGGTGACTCTAAATTGACCGTAGGTGTGAATGTGAGTGTGAATGGTTGTCTGTGTCTATGTGTCAGCCCTGTGATGATCTGGCGACTTGTCCAGGGTGTACCCCGCCTTTCGCCCGTAGTCAGCTGGGATAGGCTCCAGCTTGCCTGCGACCCTGTAGAACAGGATAAAGCAGCTAGAGATAATGAGACGAGATGAGATGAAACCCAACTTCCACTATGCAACATTCAGTTCTCAAACCCGTTGAAATGCAGGATGACTCTCAGAAGGCACCAAGGCAGAACTGGCTCCGTGCTGGCATTGGCACCATCTTGGTGGAAAAGAGCTGTTCTCCCACTACACCCACAGTTTTTGGCTCTACCGCAAACCGGACCAGGATAAAGCAGTTACTGCTGTTGTAGCCCATCCATCTCAAGATTTGACATTTTGTGCATGCTGAGATGCTTTTCTGTGCACCATGGTTGTAGAGTGAGTCTCTGTGTTGCTATATCCTACCTAGCAGCTCGAACCAATCTGACCTCTCTTATCAGCAAGGTGTTTCCAGCCACACAAACGTCACTCAGTGTTTTTTTTTTTTTTCACACCATTCTGTTGAAACTCAGCAGTTTCAGAAATACTCAAACCAGCCTTTCTGGTACCAACAACCAGGCCACAATGAAAGTCACAGTGATCACACTTTTTCCTCATTCTGCCGTTCAATGTAAATGTTAACTGATGCTCTTGACCTGTATCTACATAATTCTTTTCGTATAGCGCTGCTGCCACTTGACTGGCTGATTAGATAACTGCATGAATGTGTTGGTATTCCTAATAAAGCGGACGCTGAGAGTACAGTACTGTGCAAAAGTCTTCGGCACATGTAAAGAAATGCTGTCGACCAAAAAATGGCTAAAAATATTGAACATTTTTCAACCTTAAAAAAAATACTATAAACAGCAGTAAGCCATAATAAATGAAACAAAGTCAATATTTGGTGCGAGACGACCCTTTGCTTTAAAAAACAAAACAAAATAGTACTTTCAGGTACAGTGAGTGCAGTTTTATAAGGAAATGAGCTGTAGGTTTTACTGAGCATCTTACAGAACCAGCCACAGTTCTTCTGGACACTTTGACTGTCAAACTCACTTCTTTATTTTGCACCAAAACCCAGCAGCCTTCATTATGTCTCATCTCATCTCATTATCTCTAGCCGCTTTATCCTTCTACAGGGTCGCAGGCAAGCTGGAGCCTATCCCAGCTGACTACGGGCGAAAGGCGGGGTACACCCTGGGCAAGTCGCCAGGTCATCACAGGGCTGACACATAGACACAAACAACCATTCACACTCACATTCTGCTACTCAGATACAAACATTTTATTCTGCGACATTTAATTTTGTGCTGGAAAATGAACGTTTGGAACTCTAAAATGTTTTTGTCCTGATTTGATAATGTAGAAATCATAAAACAGAAATCTATAACAAAGTTTCTGGCACAGTGGTGTAGTGGTCAGCACTGTCGCCTCACAGCAAGAAGGTTCTGGGTTCGAACCCAGCAGCCGACGAGGGCCTTTCTGTGTGGAGTTTCCATGTTCTTTCCATGTCTGCATGGGTTTCCTCCTACAGTCCAAAGATATGCAGGTTAGGTTAATTGGTGGCTCTAAATTGAGTGTGAATGGTTGTTTGTGTGTGTCAGCCCTGCGATGAGCTGGCGACTTGTCCAGGGTGTACCCTGCCTCTCGCCCATGGTCAGCTGGGATAGGCTCCAGCTTACCCCCTACATGGGATAAGCAGTTACAGATAAAACAAAGTTTCTTTGAAAAAAAAATAGGGTGCCTAAGACTTTTGCACAGTACTGTACATTTCTATATTTTTCGCAATCTAAGTTTAATGTGTAATATTGACAATATTATTAATATTGGAACGTACAACAAGGTATTTAATCGTCTCTCTTGCCTGATTTTACTTCCTCGTTTTATCTTGAACTTGTAGACATGTTGGCCAACCTGAAAGAATCTGGTTTGAGGTATAGGGAATGAGAAGGCCTGGACTGGCATGATGTGACTTCACTTCAAGAAACACACCTGCTGACAGGAAGAAATGCAGGCTGCTGTTTAGAAGTAATATGGGTAATATGGAATTGGTAATAACTGACATTTTCTCACCATTTCCCCTGCTATGTCTCCTGGATAAACCTATTATGTACAGTCAAGCCTGAAATTATTCATACCCCTAGCAAATTTTGACTTAAAGTTACTTTTATTCAACCAGCAAGTTTTTTCTTGACCGGAAATGACACAGGCTTCTCCCAAAAGATAATAAGACGATGTACAAGAGGCATCATTGTGGAAAAAAATATTTCTCAGCTTTTATTTACATTTGAACAAAAAGTGGCATGTCCAAAATTATTCATACCCTTCTCAATAATCAATAGAAAAGCCTTTATTGACTATTACAGCAATCAAACGCTTCCTATAATTGCTGACCAGCTTTTTGCATGTCTCCAGTGGTATTTTTGCCCATTCATCTTTAGCCATGAGCTCCAACTCTTTCAGGTTGGAGGGTCTCCTTGCCATCACCCTGATCTTTAGCTCCCTCCACAAATTCTCAATTGGATTTAAGTCAGGACTCTGGCTGGGCCACTGCAAAAAGTTAATGTTTTTGTCCGCTAACCATTTCATCACCACTTTTGCTATGTGTTTTGGGTTGTTGTCGTGCTGACATGTCCACTGGTGCCCAAGGCCAAGTTTCTCTGCAGACCGCCTGATGTTGTTGTTGAGAATCCTGGTGTACTGCTCTTTTTTCATGGTGCCATTTACTGTGATTAGGTTCCCTGGTCCACTGGCTGAAAAACACCCCCAGAGCATTAGGTTCCCATGACCACGTTTGACAGTGGGGATGGTGTTCTTAGGGTTGAAGGCTTCTCCTTTTTTTACACCAAATGAAGGACAAATCATTGTGGCTGGGCGGCACAGTGGTGTAGTGGTTAGTGCTGTCGCCTCACAGCAAGAAGGTCCTGGGTTCGAGCCCCGTGGCCGACGAGGGCCTTTCTGTGTGGAGTTTGCATGTTCTCCCCGTGTCCACGTGGGTTTCCTCCGGGTGCTCCGGTTTCCCCCACAGTCCAAAGACATGCAGGTTAGGTTAACTGGTGGCTCTAAATTGACCGTAGGTGTGAATGTGAGTGTGAATGGTTGTCTGTGTCTATGTGTCAGCCCTGTGATGACCTGGCGACTTGTCCAGGGTGTACCCCGCCTTTCACCCGTAGTCAGCTGGGATAGGCTCCAGCTTGCCTGCGACCCTGTAGAAGGATAAAGCGGCTACAGATAATGAGATGAGATGAGATGATGCCTCTTGTACATTGTCTTATTATCTTTTGGGAGAAGTCTGTGTCATTTCCGGTCAAAAAAACCCTTGCTGGTTGAATAAAAGTAACTTTAAGTCAAAATTCGCCAGGGGTATGAATAATTTCAGGCTTGACTGTATAGCCTATGTGTAGTATATAACACACACACACATATATACACACACACACACACATACACACATATATATATATATATATTCTCTCAGAGTAAAGATGGTTTCCTTCAAAATTAGCTTAGAATGCTCATAAATGCACATTACACAGCTAGCAGTTAGCAGACAGAGAGACATTTTGGTTTTTATATGAACATATCAAACCAAAACTGAAGTAAAAGCTTAAAAAGTCTTTATATATATATATATATATATATATATATATATATATATATATATATATATATAAAAAATATGTATGTATACCGGTGCGTCCTGTCAGTCAAGAGAATGTCCTAAGAGTAAAGAAGAGTTGATGCTAATCTCGACGCGCTCATCTGATTGGACGGTTCAGCCTTCAGTCAGCTGCGGCAGTGCTGCTGTCTCTATGGTTACGAACACCAGAGTCCCGCCCATATTACCAAAGAAGACCACTGAGCTCAGCGATAGGAATGAACTCAAATGGAACGGACACAGGCACGGTGTGTCTCGCGATACTTCCGCTGTAAAGTATCGCGAGACTACTGCCCTGACAAGACGCACGAGGCTGGCGGATGTAAACAAACCCAGGAGGAATAGTTTGATTAAGCTGCGAAAAGTCATTCGGTTTTTGCCAGATTTCAGTCAAACACAGAAAATCAAACTTACAGGTTATAGAGTTAAGGATCCCTGTTGTTGAGTGAACGGATGTTAAATAATCGAAAGGCAAGATTGTTTTTGGCCGGATATAGCGTTAGCCGACCTGGCTAGGTTAGCTAGCACGCTATGATCAACGGTTCGTCCAGGCTCTCTGAAAGGCGGCCGTGTTGACTTCGTGTCATTGAAGTTGAAGTCTGCGGTGGATAAATTTCCGACAGGTGAGAGTGTAATGCCGATAGTGGACTCGAAGCTGAAAAAGTTTAGTTGCCGTGTGTGTTGGAGTATCAAGTCAAGTTTATTTGTACAGCGCTTTTAACAATAAACATTGTCGCAAAGCAGCTTTACAGAATTTGAATGACTTAAAACATGAGCTAATTTTATCCCTAATCTATCCCCAATGAGCAAGCCTGTGGCGACGGTGGCAAGGAAAAACTCCCTCAGACGACATGAGGAAGAAACCTCGAGAGGAACCAGACTCTAAAGGGAACCCATCCTCATTTGGGCAACAACAGACAGCATGACTATAACATTAACAGTTTTAACATGAAGTCAGTTTCGTTGATGTTATAAACTCTTCACTGATGGAAACTTGAGTGAAAACTGTTCATGACAACTGCAGTCCTCAGCCATAAAAGCGTTACTGTAAGCATTCAGAGCGTCCTCAGAGTGTGACTTTCAACTGTCCTCATGGGGCCGTCCTCCACAGGAGCGATGCGATGAGACTCCAACCAGACACAGGGCACCAGGATGGATCAGGCAGGTCTGAGGAGCAGAAGAGGTCAGCATCTCGATTCCAGGACCGACATGTAATGGGGGGGGAAACAGGTTGTTAGGTATGCCCAATGTCACCTGAATAAGTAGGAACAGTATACATTTTGCACTGAATACAAGCAGGAACTCCGGCAAAACTATGACAGCATAACTAAAAGGGGAGAGCCAGAAGGTAACACAGGCATGAGGGAGCCCCGGGACATAAAGCAGCCAGCCACTACACCGTCAACAAACTCGAGTGAGCAAGCGAGTGGGGACTGACAGCATCCATACATCCCAGTTTACCAAAACACTCTGTCTGAGGACCCTCCAGAGCTACTCCTTTACCTCATAAACACCATTAACAGAAGGCTTGACTAAACAGATATGTTTTCAGCCGAGACTTAAACACTGAGACTGTGTCTGATTCCCGAACACTACTTGGAAGGCTGTTCCATAACTGTGGGGCTTTGTAAGAAAAGGCTCTGCCCCTTGATGTAGCCTTCACTATACGAGGTACCAGCAGATAGCCTGCACCTTTTGATCTAAGTAGGTGTGGCGGGTCATAGAGCAGTGTTTCCCAACCACTGTGCCGCGGCACATTAGTGTGCCGTGGGACATTATCCAATTTCACTTAATTGTTCCAAAAATAATTTATTTACTGCAAATAATTTGTCTTCGTTTGTCTATGCCAGCGACATATAGTGACCGGCAGAACAATTAAATACTCTTCCAATAGATGGCAGCAGGTAGCTAAATTACCTGTGTATCTACCTGTTGCCATTCAAACAATAGAATTAGTAATGCTTCGGGTGTGACAGCGGTGATGGCGATAGCAGGAATGAGAGTTTTCCGCTTTTCGGCAGATTTCCGCTTTTTCTGAGTAAAAATCGACCTTTTTATATTATTACCAAGTCCGTTGAGATTTTTTTTTTTCATTTATTGAGGGGGGTTGGGGTATGTTCCTTCGTGATACTCAAGCGTAATTCATTCCTACGACGATGTTACAAGTTTACATTTTCGCCATCTTTAGTCTCGCTAAGTCTCGCGGTAGAATACGTGTTCTCTACAATGTAATTGGCCAAAACATCGATGGCAAGAGCATGACAGCCAATCATAACAGTTCTTACAAAAGAGAGGACTGACAAGCTTTTGTCTTTGGCCAAAAAGCTGAAGAAGTCGAAATGATCAAATGAAAATGAGAAGTGACTGTGAACTATAAATAACTGTATAAAGTGTACATAGACATTATCCCATAAACTTAGCATTCATTTGATTTAATACATTGATTTAATTCATTTGATTTAATACATTGAACATGTGGGGCGGCACGGTGGTGTAGTGGTTAGCGCCGTCGCCTCACAGCAAGAAGGTCCTGGGTTCGAGCCCCGTGGCCGGCGAGGGCCCTTCTGTACGGAGTTTGCATGTTGTCCGCGTGGGTTTCCTCCGGGTGCTCCGGTTTCCCCCACAGTCCAAAGACATGCAGGTTAGGTTAACTGGTGACTCTAAATTGACCGTAGGTGTGAATGTGAGTGTGAATGGTTGTCTGTGTCTATGTGTCAGCCCTGTGATGACCTGGCGACTTGTCCAGGGTGTACCCCGCCTTTCGCCCGTAGTCAGCTGGGATAGGCTCCAGCTTGCCTGCGACCCTGTAGAAGGATAAAGCGGCTACAGATAATGAGATGAAAATGAAAAAAATGAGACATTGAACATGTATATGATAGTCAGTAAATCTGAATTAATGCTTACAGTTTTGAAAACTTAAATATTTCAAAAGACTTCTTGAAGAAATCATATGCAACTAATGAGGACATAAGGAGAAAAGGTCAGTCACCCTAAGAAATTTTATTTAATATATGAACATTTTGATAATTAATAGAACTTAAGTTTAACGTGAATTTAATGCAGGAAAAGTGGTTTGTAAGGCCTTTTTTTTTCAAAATGCCCCCCGGCTTTGTTTTTTTATATATATATATATATATATATATATATATATATATATATATATATATATATGTATGTGTGTGTGTACAATGGTGCTTGAAAGTTTGTGAACCCTTTAGAATTTTCTATATTTCTGCATAAATATGACCTAAAACTTCATCAGATTTTCACACAAGTCCTCAAAGTAGATAAAGAGAACCCAGTTAAACAAATGAAACAAAAATATTCTACTTGGTCATTTATTTATTGAGGAAAAGGATCCAATATTACACATCTGTGAGTGGCAAAAGTATGTGAACCTTTGCTATCAGTATCTGGTGTGACCCCCTTGTGCAGCAATAACTGCAGCTAAACGTTTCCGGTAACTGTTGATCAGAACTGCACACCGGCTTGGAGGAATTTTAGCCCATTCCTCCGTACAGAACAGCTTCAACTCTGGGATGTTGGTGGGTTTCCCAACATGAACTGCTCGCTTCAGGTCCTTCCACAACATTTCGATTGGATTAAGGTCAGAACTTTGACTTGGCCATTCCAAAACATTAACTTTATTCTTCTTTAACCATTCTTTGGTAGAACGACTTGTGTGCTTAGGGTCGTTGTCTTGCTGCATGACCCGCCTTCTCTTGAGATACAGTTCATGGACAGATGTCTTGACATTTTCCTTTAGAATTCGCTGGTATAATTCAGAATTCATTGTTCCATCAATGATGGCAAGCCGTCCTGGCCCAGATGCAGCAAAACAGGCCCAAACCATGATACTACCACCACCATGTCTCACAGATGGGATAAGGTTCTTATGCTGGAATGCAGTGTTTTCCTTTCTCCAAACATAATGTTTCTCATTTAAACCAAAAAGTTCTATTTTGGTCTCATCCGTCCACAAAACATTTTTCCAATAGCCTTCTGGCTTGTCCACATGATCTTTAGCAAACTGCAGATGAGCAGCAATGTTGTTTTTGGAGAGCAGTGGCTTTCTCCTTCCAACCCTGCCATGCACACCATTGTTGTTCAGTGTTTTCCTGATGGTGGACTCATGAACATTAACATTAGCCAATGTGAGAGAGGCCTTCAGTTACTTAGAAGTTACCCTGGGCAGTGTTGCCAGATTGGCGGTTTCAAGTGCATTTTGGCGGGTTTTGAACATATTTTGTACTGGAAAACGTCAGCAGTATCTGGCAACATTGACCCTGGGGTCCTTTGTGACCTCGCTGACTATTACACGCCTTGCTCTTGGAGTGATCTTTGTTGGTCGACCACTCCTGGGGAGGCTAGTGGTCTTGAATTTCCTCCATTTGTACACAGTCTGTCTGACTGTGGATTGGTGGAGTCCAAACTCTTTAGAGATGGTTTTGTAACCTTTTCCAGCCTGATGAGCATCAACAACGCTTTTTCTGAGGTCCTCAGAAATCTCCTTTGTTCGTGCCATGATGCACTTCCACATACATGTGTTGTGAAGATCAGACTTTGATAGATCCCTGTTCTTTAAATAAAACAGGGTGCCCACTCACACCTGATTGTCATCCCACTGATTGAAAACACCTGACTCTAATTCCACCTTCAAATTAACTGCTAATCCTAGAGGTTCACATACTTTTGCCACTCACAGATATGTAATATTGGATCATTTTCCTCAATAAATAAATGGGCAAGTATAATATTTTTGTCTCATTTGTTTAACTGGGTTCTCTTTATCTACTTTTAGGACTTGTGTGAAAATCTGATGATGTTTTAGCTCATATTTATGCAGAAATGTAGAAAATTCTAAAGGGTTCACAAACTTTCAAGCACCACTGTATTTGTGATATTTTTGTTTGGTGGTGTGCCGTGGGATTTTTCACATGTAAAATATGTGCAAGGTTGGGAAACACTGTCATAAAGGACCAGAAGTTCACTCAGGTACTGTGGTGCGAGACCATTCAGTGCTTTAAAGGTCAATAGTAGTATTTTATAATCAATACGAAATTTGATTGGGAGCCAATGCAGTGTGGATAAGACAGGGGTGATGTGGTCATATTTTCTAGTTCTAGTAAGGACTCTTGCTGCTGCATTTTGAACTAACTGGAACTTGTTTATGCACTTATTGGAACATCCAGACAGTAAGGCATTTACAATAATCCAACCTGGAGGTAACGAAAACATGAACTAGTTTTTCTGCATCATGTAGTGACATTAAATTTCTTATCTTAGCAATATTTCTGAGATGAAAGAAAGCTATCAATGCCACTGGATGAAATACTCTGCCTTGCCAAAAAAAAAGAAAGTCTCACACACTAATATTTGGTTGGACCGTCTTTAGCTTTCATTACAGCCTGCATTCACCATGGCATTGTTTCGATAAACTTATGCAATGTCACAACATTTATTTTAGTCCAGAGTTCACAGAGATCGTCTTGACGGCAGAAGAGTCGAACCACTCTGTAAAGTCTTCTCCAGCACATCCCAAAGACTTTCAGTGGGGTTAAAGTGCATATCCTGGACCAATTTCATTTTTTTTTTAAATATGAAAGTATGTCCCTTTACACACTCCTCCAGAAGGGTAATTTTGCACAAGGCCATCTGTCTACAGCAGAAAAAAATAAAATAACAGAACACATCTGGAAAAATCCCAAGGGAGTCTGGAGCCAGATTCGTGACGTCACCTGCGGAAGCGCCAGCAGGCTGCGCGAGCTTGCGCGGTTTCAGTGCACAGCCTGTGTAGACCAAGTTTAGCAGCTAGCGATTTTGCATTGAAATATGGAATTGTCACCTGAGCGCAATGTTACTTCACCTTTGGATGAAGAATGTAATGAGATGTCAGAATTATTTCTTACCCTGGCAACAGTCAACTTGTGAATTGCAGATTTTCTTGGTCTTTTTCTCGGCTCTGCTTTGGTCCTCAGCTTCTGGGTGCCTCGCACGAAGTGCTCCCCTTTCTCTCTCATTGTCCGGTCTTTTGGAAAACGCTGAGTACTAATCCCATCATGATTGGTGTTGCTACACCCTCCTACGATACATCTGTTAACCATTTTAATTATTACGTGATAACGTTGAAGAAATTTGCAGAAAACCACCAGGTCGTTTTCTCATAAACAAACCAGCGCTGACGTAGGATTCAGAGGGAGGCGTCCCGCACGCAGCGTCACGAAAATCAATGTTTGCCGGGAAATCCAAATGCCAAGTTTTTTCAGAGGTGGACCAATTCGCCTCAAATGGCTTGATTTCAACTGAATGTTTCTGGTGTTCCGCAAGGTAAAAAAAATTGCACAAAATGCAAAATGTGACAGATATTTGACCAAAGTTTAATATAAATTAGAATTACATTGATCTTGCTCCTGAATTTACCCGTGATATGCACTTTAAGGTCGGGACTCTGTGGTGGCCAATTCATGTGTGAAAATGATCCTTCATGCTTCCTGAACCACTCTTTCACAGTCTGAGCCCTAAGTTTATGCCCGTGCCATCGGGGAAGAAAAAAATTCCATTGACATGATAATCTGGTCATTCAGGTCGTCCGCTGACTTCGTTTTATTGCCCCATAATGTCGTTGAGCCTCAACCTGACCAACTGAAGCAACCCCAGATCATAACGCTGCCTCCAGAGGCTTGTACAGTGGCCACTACGTGTGATGGACGCATTGCTTCATGCGCTTCCCTTCTTACCCTGACACGCCCATCACTCAGGAACAGGGTAAATCTGGACTTCTCAAACCACATGACCTTTTACCATTGCTCCGGAGTCCAATCCTTATGCACCCTAGCAAACTGAAGCCTTTTCTCCTGATTAGCTTCACTAACAAGTGGTTTTCTTATTAAACACAGCTGTTTAGTCCCAATCCTATGAGTTCTCATCTCACTGGGAGTGTGGAAATGATTTTAATTTCACTATTAAACATAGTCGTGAGTTTTAGTGTTGATTTTTGTTTTTTAGCAATTCAACTTCACTAAGCATTCAAGTGATCTCTGATCATGGTCAGTCAGGATCTTTTTCCAACCACGTTTCTTCTATGAAGTTGATGGTTCACCACGATCCTTCCATGTTTTAATAATGCGTTGGACAGTTCTTAACCCCGTTCCAGTAATTTCAGCAACTTCCTTAGTTGTTTTCTTTGCTTGATGCAGACCATTAATTTGACCTTTCTGAAATCCAGGAACATCTTTTCCATGACCGCAGGATACGTCTTCCGACATGTTTGTTTAAGAAATGAGAAGCTACAGTTGTGGTCAGAAGTTTACATACAGTGACATGAATGTCATCTTGGATATGAATGTCATGGCAGTATTTGAGCTTTCAGTCATTTCTTTGAACTGTCCTTTTTCTATGGCAGAATGATTGTACAGCATACATCTTTAATTAAAAAAAACACTAGAATTTGGTGCACAAGTTTTAATTTTCTTTGGGTTTTCTGAAATCAACACAGAGTCAGAAATTTACATACGCTCACTTAGATGATTAATTCAGAGATGCTGAAACTTCCAAAATGTCTCTTATCTTGCCAAGGCCGAGGTCTCTTAACTTCCTGTTAGTGATCATGATTGACTACAGCTGGTAGCTTCTCTGTGCCTTCATAAAAAGGGTTTGTTTACAGTACTCATTGGATTGACCAACACACAGTAAAATGGGAAAGTCCAGGGAGCTCAGTGCAGATCTGAGAAAGAGGATCGCAGATATACACAACTCCGGAATGTCTCTTGGAGCCATTTATAAACAACTGCAAATTCCAAGATCAGTTCAAACAATTGTATTCAATTTATTGTGAGGTGTAGTCACTTTGCCAAGCCACTTTGCTTCAAGAAAACCCAAACTGTCACCCTCAGCTGAAAGGGAATTGGTTTGGATGGTCAGGAACAACCTGGGAACCACCATGGCACAGCCCTGCCATGAACTGGAAGCTGATGGATCACTGTCTACAGTTCAGATCACCATGGACTAAGAGGCTGCTATCCAAGAAATAACCCCCTGCTCCAAAACTGACACCTTCAAGCTTAAATAAAGTTTGAAGCTGACCACACAGACAAAGAAAAAGCTTTCTGTAGGATAGCTGTATGGTCAGATGAGACAAAGATTGAGTTGTTTGGGCACAATGACCACCATGTACAGAAGGACACTGTACATGGTGGTGGTGGTAGGATCATCATGCTCTGGGGCTGTTTTGCTGCCAGTGGAACTGGTTCATTGCACAAAGTGGATGGAATCATGAAGAAGGAGAACTACCTCAGAATTCTTCAGCATAAACCATCAGAACCTTGAACATTACTTGGGAGTTACAACAGGACAATGAACCCAAACACGCATCAGAGCTGGTTGTGGAGGATCAAGCAGGCTAACATTAAGCTTAAAACAAGTCCTGACTTCAACCCTATTGAAAATATATGGACTGTGCTTATAAGTAGAGTCCATGGCAAGAAAAATAAAACTAATTTAATTGAACTCTACCAATTCTACCATGAAGAGTTGTGAAATATCCAACTAGAATTCTGCCAGAACCTTGTTCATGGTAAACAAAAATGTTTGGTCAAGGTGAATCTTGCGAAGAGACATTTTACCCAAATATTAGGTGTGCTGTATGTATATTTTTGACCCTGTATGTTTAATTTTGACCCTGTGTTGATTTCAGAAAACCCAAAGAAAATTAAAACTTGTGCACCAAATTCTAGTGTTTTTGTTTAAGTTAAAGATGTATGCTGTACAAACATTTTGCCACAGAAAAAGAACAGTTCAGAGAAATGACTGAAAGCCCAAATATTGCCATGACATTCATATCCAAGATGACATTCATGTCACTGTATGTAAACTTCTGACCACAACTGTACTCACCGCATCAGTTAGGGTTAAAAGAATTGTTGCCAGATGAAACATATTTAATCACTGCAGTAATTATCTAATCTTATATATTTGCTTATTTAAATCCAAATGGCGACTTTTTTTTTTTGGCCGGGCAGAGTATGAAAAACGGAGTACTCCAGGCGAAGGTAATCCACAGAAACACCCTATTAATCTGCATTGTTGCCAGTATTTTTGAGTCGAAACCGGCTGAAGGAACATCAGATAGACAGCTTGACGGTGCAAAAAAATGACCAACAGGAAAATCTTCGGAGAGCAGTGGCAGCCACGTTGCGCCAGTGTTCAAGCAACCAAAAGTCTTTCTGGTCATCTAGTAATGGAGACTTTCATTATGCTATGCCATTTTGCTTTTATAGAGTGAATTATCATGTACAGATATCATTTGTTCACAACTGACGTGACTGAGAGCTAATTTCTCTGTAACCCTGTGTTTCTCTAATTAGATCTGGGTCTTGTTCTGTGCTCACTAGCCTCAATTCCCAATGGCTGAGCACAGACCTTGTGTCCAGCTGAACACCGGAGCTCAGATGCCACTGCTGGGTTTGGGCACGTTCCGTTTGCGAGGCCCTGAGGAACTCTATCGGACTGTGGATGCTGCCTTAACTGCAGGTTACCGTGCTTTCGATACAGCAGCAGTGTACCGCAATGAAGCAGACATTGGCCAGGCCCTTTGCACCCTGTTACCTAAACATGGGCTTTCCAGAGCTGATGTGTTCATAACGACTAAACTAAGTCCCAGGGACCAGGCTTCCAAAGCGAGGGATGGCTGTTTGAGAAGCCTGGAGCAGCTGGGCTTAGATTATATTGACCTGTTTCTCATTCACTGGCCTGGTACACAGGGGTTGGATGTAAGGGATGAGAGAAACCCAGACAATCGAGCTCAAAGTTGGGCAACCTTGGAGGAGTTCCATGCAGAGGGAAAGTTCCGTGCCATCGGAGTGTCGAACTACACAGTGAAGCACATGCAGGAGCTGCTGAAGAGCTGCACAGTTGTTCCAGCTGTTCTCCAGGTAGAGTTCCACCCCAAGTTGGCTCAGAGGGAGCTAAGGGCATTATGTGAGAAAAGTGGAGTGTGTTTCCAAGCGTACTCCTCCCTGGGGACGGGCGTCCTCCTGTCTGATCCTCTGGTTCGAGAGATGGCAGAAAGTTATGGAAAAACTCCGGCTCAGGTGCTCCTGAGGTGGGCTGTGCAGCAAAACGTACCAGTGTTGCCCAAATCATGCCAGCCCAACCGGGTGCAGGAGAACGGGTGCCTGTTTGACTTTGAGCTCAGTGACAATGACATGGCAAAGCTTTCTGCTCTGGACTGCAGGGAGAAGTTCTGTTGGGACCCTTCACTGGTACTCTAGACCAGAGACATTATCAGAGAGGAGACACATCACTGAAACAATCCTGAATAGCAATTCATGGCAAAATTCTGTAACGCTAAAGATGGCGGTTGTCTTGACTACCTTTAGTGTCAAATCTAGAACAATGTCAGCTTTGTCAGACTTCCAGATGCTGGTTTAGTCAAATGGTTGTTGATTAAAACATTACTTCATGAGATTGTTACTGGTGAAATTGAACATGAACTAAATTTAGTTTTCTTTATATAACAATAAAGGAGATTCATGATTAAATGTAAATCAAGAAATTAAGTATCGGGCTCCCTAAAAGCCACACACTATTTTATTTCATTTCATTTCATTTCTACTAGTTTACTGTTTCAGAACCTCACTGGGAGATCTTAATAACTTATGACACTGATTACAGTATATTTATACAGGGGGCTACAAAAGTAGGTACACAGTAGGGTGCATCAGCTGCCCCCTAAAAATGAAAAGTTCCTCCGATCATGATGCATTTTTGTTTTTATGTTCCTTTTGGTAAGAAAACACACTGGGTGAAATATTTTGACAAAATTCAAAAGTTTAATGGCGGCACCAGGAGCTCAAAGTTATGGAAAAAGCTGCTATTTTATGACTTTTATGGCAAAATTTCGATCACTTTTCATCAAACATTATGGCACCTTATAGAGTATACCAAATATCTTAGATACACATTTTTAGTACATATTCTAAATATATTATCAAGCACAGTTTGAGTTTTAGCTGTTCATTGAATCATTGTTCAACTACTTTTAAACAATACAAATGTATTATGAATCACATTAATGCTTCTCAATCCCTTGCAAAGGTTCTTAACATGATCTCTGGCTCACAAGAAATCAATAAATGGAGTCCAACATTGTGATTCAAACCTTACGCGAAAACATTAAGCGTTTTTTGGCAAAAAATGAACCTCATGGTGCCACCATTAGACTTTTGAATATGGTCAAAAAATTTTACAGGATGTCTTTATTGGTGAAAAGGAACACCCGAACAAAAATGCATCAGATTTTATGAAAGTGAGGGCAACTGATGCACCCTAATACACAGTAATGAAAAATGGTTTTATACCCTTCTCCTGACTGATACCTTTCAACAGTGAGATCCCTCTGACGCTTTGTAAGCTCTCTGTGAACCCTGGCTTTTGCTGGAGGATGGAACTGAGTAAATGTCTGAACTTTATTTGGGGTTAATCAGAGTCCTTTTAATTGATGGCTGAAAAGACTGAATGCTGTAATTAAATCAAAAGGTGCGTCAACAAAGTATTAGTCTAAGGGTGTGCACACTTATGCAACCAGCTTATTGTATGTTTTTGATTTTTTATGTTTTTCCCCCTAACCGATTTGTTTGTTTTTCAGTTGAATTGTACGGGTTATAGCTCACATTAAAGGTGGGAAAAGTTTTGAAATTATTTATCGTGGTCTCGTTTTTTTTACGTCAGAAAAACCTAGCATTTTAACAGGGTGTGGACACTTTTTATATCCACTGTACATGTTTTTATTCTGGGGGCGGCACGGTGGTGTAGTGGTTAGCGCTGTCGCCTCACAGCAAGAAGGTCCTGGGTTCGAGCCCCAGGGCCGGCGAGGGCCTTTCTGTGTGGAGTTTGCATGTTCTCCCTGTGTCCGCGTGGGTTTCCTCCGGGTGCTCCGGTTTCCCCCACAGTCCAAAGACATGCAGGTTAGGTTAACTGGTGACTCTAAATTGACCGTAGGTGTGAATGTGAGTGTGAATGGTTGTGTGTCTATGTGTCAGCCCTGTGATGACCTGGCGACTTGTCCAGGGTGTACCCCGCCTTTCGCCCGTAGTCAGCTGGGATAGGCTCCAGCTTGCCTGCGACCCTGTAGAAGGATAAAGCGGCTAGAGATAATGAGATGAGATGTTTTTATTCTTTGGAAAACGTGTCCTGTATGTATAATAATTCTTGATATTTCACTCCGATGACGTCACTCCCAGTGTTTTCCCACTGACTAGATGTGTGTTGTCCAACTGGCGAACCGGTTCAAAAGTAAAGTTCTTTTGATTAACTTGTGTATTTTTTTTTTGTGGCTGTGTCCATATAATATAAAGCAGCGTTTCTCAACCTTTTTTCAGTCACAGCACCCTTCAGAAGGATGCAAATTCTCAAGGCCCCCATATAAAATATACGCAGTCAAGCTGACCATATGCTGACCCCAGTAGTGACGTTGTGACATGGGAAAGGGGGCCGTGAGACAAATTTTGATGATGCGTGAGGCGGCGATGATCTGCATTAGTGTAACTATCGCTTTTTTGAATTTTAATTCATTTTATTTATTTCAATGTTAGAATATATAATTTTTTGACGGCACCCCAGTTGAGAAAGGCTGATATAAAGAACGTTACATGGTGGCACAAAAAATATGAAGTTTATATTCTCGTGAAAAATATATCAATCGTTTGCTTCACTCACTTGATATATACACTACCGTTCAAAAGTTTGGGGTCACTTTGAAATGTCCTTATTTTTGAAAGAAAAGCACTGTTCTTTTCAATGAAGGTCACTTTAAACTAATCAGAAATCCACTCTATACATTGCTAATGTGCTAAATGACTATTCTAGCTGCAAATGTGTGGTTTTTGGTGCAATATCTCCATAGGTGTATAGAGGCCCATTTCCAGCAACTCTCACTCCAGTGTTCTAATGGTACAATGTGTTTGCTCATTGCCTCAGAAGGCTAATGGATGATTAGAAAACCCTTGTACAATCATGTTAGCACAGCTGAAAACAGTTGAGCTCTTTAGAGAAGCTATAAAACTGACCTTCCTTTGAGCAGATTGAGTTTCTGGAGCATCACATTTGTGGGGTCGATTAAATGCTCAAAATGGCCAGAAAAATGTCTTGACTATATTTTCTAGTCATTTTACAACTTATGGTGGGAAATAAAAGTGTGACTTTTCATGGAAAACACAAAATTGTCTGGGTGACCCCAAACTTTTGAACGGTAGTGTACATTCACCACTCAAACTTCATATTGTTGCGCAAGCATGTAATTATAGTGTATTACATACAGGGAGTGCAGAATTATTAGGCAAATGAGTATGTTGACCACATTACCCTCTCTATGCATGTTGGCCTACTCCAAGCTGCATAGGCTTGAAAGCCTCCTACCAATTAAGCATACCAGGTGATGTGCATCTCTGTAATGAAAAGCGGTGTGGTCTAATGACATCAACACCCTATATCAGGTGTGCAAAATTATTAGGCAACTTCCTTTCCTTTGGCAAAATGGGTCAGAAGAGGGATTTGACGGACTCAGAAAAGTCAAAAATAGTGACATGTATTGCAAAGGGATGGAGCACTCTTAAAATTGCCCAGCTTTTGAAGCGTGACCATCGAACAATCAAGCGCTTCATTCAAAATAGTCAACAGGGTCGCAAGAAGCGCGTTGAAAAAAAAAGGCGCAAACTAACTGCCCGTGAACTGAGGAAAGTCAAGCGTGAAGCTGCCAAGATGCCACTCGCCACCAGTTTTGCCATATTTCAGAGCTGCAACATCACTGGAGTGTCAAAAAGCACAAGGTGTGCAATACTCAGGGACACGGCCAAGGTAACAAAGGCTGAAAAACGACCACCACTGAACAAGACACACAAGATGAAAC
Organism: Neoarius graeffei; assembly: GCF_027579695.1. Taxonomy (NCBI): domain Eukaryota; kingdom Metazoa; phylum Chordata; class Actinopteri; order Siluriformes; family Ariidae; genus Neoarius; species Neoarius graeffei. The sequence goes on along the minus strand of NC_083569.1, from coordinate 62,240,141 downwards.
GTCAAGACTGGGCCAAGAAGTATCACAAGACTGATTTTTCTAAGGTCTTATGGACAGATGAAATGAGAGTGAGTCTTGATGGGCCAGATGGATGGGCTCGTGGCTGGATCAGCAAAGGGCAGAGAGCTCCAGTCCGACTCAGACGCCAGCAAGGTGGAGGTGGGGTACTGGTATGGGCTGGTATCATCAAAGATGAGCTTGTGGGACCTTTTCGGGTTGAGGATGGCGTCAAGCTCAACTCCCAGTCCTATTGTCAGTTTTTGGAAGACACCTTCTTCAAGCAGTGGTACAGGAAGAAGTCAGCATCCTTCAAGAAAAACATGATTTTCATGCAGGACAATGCTCCATCACACGCATCCAGGTACTCCACAGCATGGCTGGCCAGAAAGGGTCTAAAGGAAGAAAGATTAATGACGTGGCCTCCTTGTTCACCTGATCTGAACCCCATAGAAAACCTGTGGTCCCTCATCAAATGTGAGATCTACAAGGAGGGGAAACAGTACACATCTCTGAACAGTGTCTGGGAGGCTGTGGTTGCTGCTGCACGCAATGTTGATCGCAAACAGATCAAAACACTGACCGAATCCATGGATGGCAGGCTTTTGAGTGTCCTTGTAAAGAAAGGCGGCTATATTAGTCACTGATTTGTTTTTTTTTTTTGAATGCCAGCAATGTATATTAGTGAATGTTGAGTTGTTATATTGGTTTCCCTGGTGAAAATAAATGAGTGAAATGGGTACATGTTTGTTTTTTGTTAAGTTGCCTAATAATTATGCACAGTTATAGTCACCTGCACACACAGATATCCTCCTAAGATAGCTAAAACTAAGAAAGCCCTACTCCAACTTCCAAAAATACTCGGCTTTGATATTTATGAGTCTTTTGGGTTCATCAAGAACATAGTTGTTTTTCAATAATAAAACTAATCCTCAAAAATACAACTTGCCTAATAATTCTGCACTCCCTGTATATTATAAATATACTGTGATCAGTGTCGTAACTAAGTTAAGATCACCCACTGAGGTTCTGAAGATTAAACTAATAGGAATTAAATTTAAATTTGATCAGTAATGAGTCATTTTCATTATTAAAATATTGGATCAAACAGAATCTGTCTTTTTGCAGTGAGTGATGAAAGTTCATCATCAGCAGAATAAAAATGAATAAAATGTTATTACAGACATACTTATGATGTCTTCAGTAAGATATTACTAAAATAATGTTTAGAAATTCAGTGCAAGAAGTGCCTTGAAACTGCATGGAAATAGCAATGTGATTTTAACATTAATACTGCAATTGTTCAAAACATTGCTTGCGTATTTCAATGTAGATTAGTTTTTATTTGAATTCTTTACACCATTAATCCATATCTAAAACAAGATCAACTGTGAGCTACTGCTCACTTGCGTATCCCCCCGCTCTCGCTTATATCAGAACGCAAGCGATCGAAGGAATAGGACACTTATTATGAATGTTGACTTCAACAAACAATTAACCCTGAAACAAGTAAATAAAGAGCCGTGTTCTCCCCAGGGATTTCAAACAGCATCCTGGGAAAGTGTCATTTTGAAATGGCACCAAAATCCACCCTATATGTTTCGCAAACACATTCAGTTGGTAAACAGGAAGTCGATGCGTGACAGACCTGAAAACGGTATACACGGTATCGAACCCCAAGCTGAAGCTCGATACCAAATATCAAGCAGTTGTGATTTGTAGTTGCTGAGAAAAGTGTTAAGAAAATTTTGTAAATCCACCCTGTGTGTTTCGTAAATACATTCAGTCAGTCAACAGGAAGTCGATGCGTGACAGACCTGAAAACGGTATACACGGTATAGAACCCCAAGCTGAAGTTTGGTACCAAGTGGCTATGATTTGTGGTCGCTGAGAAAAAGGGTGTTTCGGACAGACAAAAGTAAACCAGTATACCCCCTCCTTTGGAGCAGGGGTATAATAATCCATAAGTAAGGCAAGGCAAGTTTATTTATATAGCACATTTCATACACAGTGGCAGTTCAATGTGCTTTACAGAAGTAAAAGCAAAACAGTAAACAACAGAAAATAAAATTACATAAAATAAATGGGGAAGAAAAATAAGAATTAAACAATAGTAGAAATAAAATAATAAAATGAAGTAAAAATTCAGTTAAAAAAACAGCAGAATAAAATAGAATAAAAGTTAAGTAAAGTTTAAAACATGCAGAGACTGTAAAAGTTAAGTAAAGTTTAAAACATGTAAAGATGATGGTATTTATCAGTTAGCAGAAAGCATCTGAAAACAGCTTGGTCTTTAGTCTAGATTTTTAATGTCCTCTGGCAGTTGGTTCCATAGCTGGACTGCATAGTAGCTAAAAGCTGCTTCACCACACTTTGTTTTAACAACAGGTTTTACCAGTAAATGTTGCTGCTGTGATCTGGTAGATCTGATTGGGTTCGGCCGCTGCAACATATCAGAGAGGTAATTGGGCCCTGTACCATTTAGAGATTTGTACACCAGCAGCAATGCTTTAAAGTCAATTCTGTAGCTTACTGGGAGCCAGTGAAGGGACCTTAGAATTGGAGTAATGTGCTCTGTTCTTTTTGTTCGTGTGAGAACCCTTGCCGCTGCATTTTGAACCAGCTGAAGTCGTTTGATGGTCTTTTTTGGCAGGCCTGTGAAAAGGCCATTGCAGTAATCAACCCTACTAGAGATGAAGGCATGTATAAGTTTTTCCAGATCATTTTTTGACATAAGTCCTCTTAGTTTGGAAATGTTTTTTAGGTGATAAAATGCCGATTTAGTGATTGCTTTCATGTGACTGTCAAAGTTTAGCTCGCTGTCAATGAAAACACCAAGATTTTTAACCATATCTTTTGTTTTAATCCCCTTTGTGTCAAGAATAGTGGTAATCCTGAGTCTTTCATCTTTTTTCCCAAATAGAATTACTTCTGTTTTATCTGTGTTCAGCTGAAGAAAATTTTGTGACATCCAGTTGTTGATTTGGTCGATACACTGGTAGAGACATTCAAGGGGGGCATAATCATTAGGTGATAGAGCAAAATAAATTTGGGTGTCATCTGCATAGCAGTGATACAAAATTAAGTTGTTCTTGATAATTTGTCCAAGTGGGAGCATATAAAGGTTGAATAGTAATGGTCCAAGAATCGACCCCTGGGGAACACCACAGGTAAACTATGTACACCAAACATATCTGAGTTGATCAACGCTTGGGGAATAGAGGGGGGAAAAAGTGTACATTTTGAAAATTCCTTACATCTACCAGCAGCTTCAAACCCTCAGTCACTTTTTCTGCTCTTGTATTTGATTTATGATCTTTTTACACATTCGTCGAGTAAGGTGTCAAACTCATCACTCATCCTTTGGCATCTGGTATAGAACCCATGACGAATCAAATATGTGGATCGGGTGAGCAGCCAAAAGAAGACACCATTAGTCCATATATACTAATTATTAATTTTTTAGATTATTTCAATTCTATATGTCAGGGCTCGTGGCAGCATGGTGGTGTAGTGGTTAGCGCTGTCGCCTCACAGCAAGAAGGTCTGGGTTCGAGCCCTGTGGCCAGCAAGGGCCTTTCTGTGCAGAGTTTGCATGTTCTCCCTGTGTCCGCGTGGGTTTCCTCCGGGTGCTCCGGTTTCCCCCACAGTCCAAAGACATGCAGGTTAGGTTAACTGGTGGCTCTAAATTGAGCGTAGGTGTGAATGTGAGTGTGAATGGTTGTCTGTGTCTATGTGTCAGCCCTGCGATAACCTGGTGACTTGTCCAGGGTGTACCTCACCTTTCGCCCGTAGTCAGCTGGGATAGGCTCCAGCTTGCCTGCAACCCTGTAGAAGGATAAAGCGGCTAGAGATAATGAGATGAGATGAGATGTCAGGGCTCGACATTAATGCTTGTCCGCTTGTCCGGGACAAGTGATATTTTATGTCAGACAAGTTCACCGTCTCAGTTACTTGTCCGATTGGACAAGTGCCAAAATACGCCGATATTCGGGTTACATATCAAATTTATCAGTTTATTCACATGATTTCCGAAGCATCTCACTCGACATATTGTTTTGATGAATCGCCGGATGTTTCTATTCGGAAAGAGCGATGTGCACATGCGCAATATTCCACTTGCGAAACCGGCCAATACCGCTTCGTATATTTGAGCTGAAAAGTAAACGGTCGTGTATGATTGGTTTTAATCGTGTAATACACGTGGATTTGTTGACATTTCTGTTGGCGGGATCATTATTCAACTGTATATTTACGTTGAGTGTGTGGTAATTTCCAAATCTTTGAATTGTTGTTGATGGTGTTCATTATATAGCCGAGCGCGTGTGGCGGGGAATGTGCGCCTGCATGCGTGTGGATTGACAGGGAGTGAGGTAGGAGTGGGGAAAGTTATCTATGAAATACCAAGCTGTCAAATGGCTGCTAATTAGGTTACCAGCTGTATTAATTAACTAATTAGTAATGGGAGTTTAGGGATTTGAAACATCGGACTCTATAATTTAGATATAATTATGGATTATTTTAAATTATCTTTTTTTTTACCATTCAATACCATACAGGAGCCACACTGAATAATTAGACAACAATTAATCAGTGGCGGATATATATTCAAAATTAATAATTTAAAAATGAAAATATAATTTTAATTTTCTGGTTTTCAATTTCTGAAAATAAATTAATGATTGATGGAGTCCAATTGATGGAGCAGAACTCAAGGGTTGATAGATGAAGATGAATAGAAACTTTATTTGTATCCATTCATCTGTGAGTCAATAGAGGTGTGGAGGTTTTCATAAGATATATTATCTTGTCATTTGATAACTAGATTTGTGTATAATAATCAGTGATTTACAGTATTAATCAGTCAATGTTGTTATCAGTTGTTTTTATTTGTAGCATTGTTATTTGTTTCTCTTGTCCAAACTAGTGATATCTCATCAAGTCATAAATTTTATGATGTTACTTTTTGTGATATTTGTTACTGAACTGCAGAGTACTGATCTGTGTGTATATAATGGTTAGTGTTTCTGGATCTCATAGTACAGGTAGTCGTCGACTTATGACTGCGTTTGGTTACGACTGACCGGTCGTAAACCGATCTGGTCGTAAGTCGGCCTGTGTTAAATGAACGTAAGTATATTGTGATGTGTAATGATATTGTAATCATCTTAAAGTCTTATTTTATCAACATTTTCTTATTTCATTACCTTGGCTCATTATTTGGTTTAAGTCAAACACTGCATACTACACTGCGTACTGTACAATTCGTTTAATATGTGCAAAACAAAAAATACGAAATACAGGTGTGAAAAATAGAAAACATGTTAGTTTGAAACATACCAAAATACAAATGTAAAACATAGCAAAATACAAAATTTAGTGACCGCTGGCATCACTGGCGCTTGGCTGTGGGTCGTCTACGTCATCATCAGCTGTTGCAGCGCTCGAGCTGGCGGGAGCATTTGCTCGTTTCATAAACCAGGAGCTGGGGCGGAAACTGTCGTACACTCAGCTAGCTCAGCTGGGAAACACTTGCCAGTCATAACCAGACGGTCGTAAAGTCGATCAGTTGTAAGTCGCATAGGTCGTAAGTCGACGCCTACCTGTATAGTTATTTTGTTCTTAAAATTTTATGTTCATAATTTCTACTCTATTGGAATATGTTGCTTCTGAACTTCAGCAGAATAATTGGTGAATTATGGTATCAATCAGTCTGTTTTACTATATTTTTGAACTTTTGCCTCAGTATATCAAGTATTGATTACTTTTGATTCATAGATATTATGCATATGTTGTGAATTCAGAAACAAATGCCATAAAGATTGTTGGGTTACAAATAGTTTTTTTTCTCAAATATTTCTTCGGACAAGTCAACTTCACATTCGGACAAGTGGTTTCAAAAGTTAAATGTAGAGCCCTGTATGTAAAAGTATTTTTGTAAAACTGCACTTTCCTCAAAACGCACTGCAGCTAAATACCATTTAAGAAACGATAAAAAAAAAAAAACTCTTGCAGTGATTTTTTTTAATAGTCGTTCACAGTGTAATTATAAAATATAATGGTAAGTTATTCAACAGTGTTAAAAGCATTGCAAGTCATTTCGTTTTTATATTTTCAAGTACAGTAATAATGATTGTAAGGCCCTGTTGCTATGTTTTACAAATTTTTACAATCCTACTTGTCTTATTGCTCTCAGATTGCAGAATGCTCCATTAGGATAGAGATGACAAAAGATTTACGTGCACACGAAAACTGATCAAAGTCCTTTTCCCCTACACTTCATACCCCTAAGATACAAAGATCAGTTATTACTTTTATGGCTCATTGTAAAATTAATCTGTTCATTCAGTACATTTATTTGTATTCATTTACATTTCTCAAGTAAGGCTGTAGGAGTTGAAAGGGTAATTAGTTCAACATAGCAACTGAAAGCTATGTTTGTTATTGTTTTTGTGATTATTTCGTTAACCCACACCATAGACAAGAAATGTTTTCCTACAGCCAGGAAAGATAGCAGTGAGCGCCATTGTTGCATTCTTCTCAATGCTCCAGTAGTTCTGATTGAATCTCACACGCACTGAACTAACCGGTCATTCTGCCCAAACAGCTCATATAGTTTCCCCACAGTAGTGGAGCCCAGACCCAGGAAACAATCTCCGTGTGTTTGTTCTGTAGTAGTAAATATCACTCAGGTGATGGTGGAGACTGTGATTGGTCCAGGGTCCCAATCGCTACCAGGTTCTGAGGAAGGTTTTAAACTAGTCCATGAAGACAAAAGTTCTGGATTCGGAGTTTCCTCTTGATTCTTTATATACGGCATAACTAATGTTCGCTCGTTCGTAATTTACAAGACTTCTCCAGAGATGCGTCACTCTGCAGGACGGGTGTCTTGTACTGTCAGACTGCTCATGGTCTCACTCTCTGACTCCTGGTGGCTCCAGAGGAAGTTGAACCAGCTGCGGGAGGTGTGCATCTGACAGGCTGTACCTGCACTCTTCACCCTCTTCATCTGTCAAAGGACGAAATTCATATGAGAAAAGAGGATTTTGTTTTATAGAGTAATAAATACACCATATGTAGTTTTCCTGCTTGGTTACATTTCAGGTAAACAGACATTTTACTTATGCATGTACAGTGGTGCTTGAAAGTTTGTGAACCCTTTAGAATTTTCTTTATTTCTGCATAAATATGACCTAAGACGACATCAGATTTTCACACAAGTCCTAAAAGTAGATAAAGAGAACCCAGTTAAACAAATGAGACAAAAATATTATACTTGGTCATTTATTTATTGAGGAAAATGATCCAATATTACATATCTGTGAGTGGCAAAAGTATGTGAACCATTGCTTTCAGTATCTGGTGTGACCCCCTTGTGCAGCAATAACTGCAACTAAACGTTTGCGGTAACTGTTGATCAGTCCTGCACACCGGCTTGGAGGAATTTTAGCCCATTCCTCCGTACAGAACAGCTTCAACTCTGGGATGTTGGTGGGTTTCCTCACATGAACTGCTCGCTTCAGGTCCTTCCACAACATTTCGATGGGATTAAGGTCAGGACTTTGACTTGGCCATTCCAAAACATTCACTTTATTCTTCTTTAACCATTCTTTGGTAGAACGACTTGTGTGCTTAGGGTCGTTGTCTTGCTGCGTGACCCACCTTCTCTTGAGATTCAGTTCATGGACAGATGTCCTGACATTTTCCTTTAGAATTCGCTGGTATAATTCAGAATTCATTGTTCCATCAATGATCGCAAGCCGTCCTGGCCCAGATGCAGCAAAACAGGCCCAAACCATGATGCTACCACCACCATGTTTCACAGATGGGATAAGGTTCTTATGCTGGAATGCTGTGTTTTCCTTTCTCCAAACATAATGCTTCTCATTTAAACCAAAAAAGTTCTATTCTGGTCTGATCCATCCACAAAACATTTTTCCAATAGCCTTCTGGCTTGTCCACGTGATCTTTAGCAAACTGCAGACAAGCAGCAATGTTCTTTTTGGAGAGCAGTGGCTTTCTCCTTGCAACCCTGCCATGCACACCATTGGTGTTCAGTGTTCTCCTGATGGTGGACTCATGAACATTAACATTAGCCAATGTGAGAGGGGCCTTCAATTGCTTAGAAGTTACCCTGGGGTCCTTTGTGACCTCGCCGACTATTACACGCCTTGCTTTTGGAGTGATCTTTGTTGGTCGACCACTCCTGGGGAGGGTAACAATGGTCTTGAATTTCCTCCATTTGTTCACAATCTGTCTGACTGTGGATTGGTGGAGTCCAAACTCTTTAGAGATGGTTTTGTAACCTTTTCCAGCCTGATGAGCATCAACAACGCTTTTTCTGAGGTCCTCAGAAATCTCCTTTGTTCGTGCCGTGATACACTTCCACAAACATGTGTTGTGAAGATCAGACTTTGATAGATCCCTGTTCTTTAAATAAAACAGGGTGCCCACTCACACCTGATTGTCATCCCACTGATTGAAAACACCTGACTCTAATTTCACCTTCAAATTAACTGCTGATCCTAGAGGTTCACATACTTTTGCCACTCACAGATATGTAATATTGGATCATTTTCCTCAATAAATAAATGACCAAGTATAATATTTTTGTCTCATTTGTTTAACTGGGTTCTCTTTATCTACTTTTAGGACTTGTATGAAAATCTGATGTCGTCTTAGGTCATATTTATGCAGAAATAAAGAAAATTCTAAAGGGTTCACAAACTTTCAAGCACCACTGTAGGCATCAGTCAGGCTGATTTTTCATAAATCTTCAAAACTAGAAAGTCATTTCAAGATGTACAAGTTGAAAAGTACTGAAGACATTTTTGGTGTAAGAATTTACTTGTGCACTGGTGCTATGAAGCTAATATTGCTAATACGTATGTAAAGATACATCACAACTACTAGTTTAGAAATGTACAAACTGCATGCCAGGAAAAAAATTTAAAAATCCCACACCACTTTCAAGCAGTGACAAATTTGTAATCTGATTGATTGCTTTATTCCAAACAGTAAAAAAAGATATTAAAAAAAAAAATCTCTAACAGATTACCTTCAAACATGGACATTTAGCCAAATATTAGGTGCGCTACATGTACATTTTGTCCCTATGTTGATTTCAGAAAACCCAAAATAAAAAATTAAAACTTGTGCACCGAATTATTCTTTATTTCTATTCAAGATGCATGTTGTACAATCATGCTTCCCCAGAAAAAGTTCAACGAAAATCACTGGAAGTCCAATACTACCATGACGTTCATGTCCATAAGCTGTTGATCTCAACTGTAAATCTAGTTTTGTTTATATATTTACATTGACGCAGACTTATTCTGCTATTTTATTAGGCTGTTTATGTACATATGGTATTTTATGAGCCAAACAATGTCGTCGAGACGTGTGTGGAGTGATTTAAGTTTGTACTCTGCATGATGTTAAACAGGTGGTGAGAAGCTTTCCTGACTTCTTTTCCCACCCTCAGTTCCTGCACAAGACTAGTCACGTACACCAAACATGTCTTAGCTGATCAACACTTGGGAAATAGAGAAAGAAGTAGTGTGTACATTTTGAATTATTCTATTCACAGTCACTGGATAAGACCAATCGTGCGCTCTGCTTGGCTACTCTACTACTAGGCTATCAGCTCATATACCATAAGTAGAGCAAAACAAAATGGCGGCGTATGCTGCTGAACCAACCGAGGATGAAATAGAAACTACTCGAAAACGAAACCAAAAAAAAATAAAAATACAAACAAGCAACAGAAGTATTTGATGTTAAGAACATATCTTTTTTTTTATTTTTCAAAAATTATTATTATAGCATTTTTCACAAATTGCTACTGTCATTTCACGGGTTTGTTCACATTCTAAGCGGAAATGATTTTGTTGGACGTTCTGTATAAAGTTTCTATTTATCAAATTGGCAAAAGAAAAATCTTCCATTTCTTAAAATCCAGTGAATGTGGATAGAATAAAACAGTCATTCCACTCAATCTCGTCATACACGGCTTATAGCCGACTCTTTACTACGCGTCTTGTCGACTATCAGCTCGTGTACGACTTGATTTCATGGAATAAGTGTTAAATATTCCTTAAATCTACCAGCAGCTTCAAACCCTCAATCCCTTTTTCTGCTCTTCTATTTGATCTCTATATTACCCCTTTGTCGAATAAGGTGTCAAACTCATCGCTCATCCTCCTCAGCTCCCTGCCATATTTCTTGGCGGCCCATAAAACCGGAGGCGCTGAACGAGATCTAGGTCGGAAAGACTCTCCATCTCCGGCTCTCCCGTCAATAGCCTCCTGGAGGACCTCTTCATTTACAGACAAATTCCTAGACCTTGCCGTTAGCTCTCCTACAATCAGACACCAATAATAGACACAACGTGTAGTGTTGAACGAACATTATAACTCAGTGTGTGGAAATTCTTCATCTCTAACTCCACTTTCTTTACTCACAAAACTAGGGGACGTGTTTTTAACTAGGGATCACTATACTTTGTGTTTGTGCATCCTAGATACAGAGTATATGACACAGGTAAAGGCCTCTGGACATTTCCCCACAGGCCCAAGCCTAGAGACAGACTCACCTCGGGATGTCTGTGGAACAGATAGGTGGTGCTCAGGATGAGACGCCTCGGCTCCGTGGTTGATATCAAAGTGCTCGGTGTCTTCTTGATCACCTGACGCGTCAGACTCGTTGTCGGATATCGTGCATATTTTCGCCATTGTGAAAACTAGAACAATAGTGAAAGCAAACAGCGTCTGAATTCCAACCTTAGTAACAGACGGGCAAATCAGTGTGTTCACTGTGTGGCATTCAGGCTTACGTATGTATAGGAGTCTAATAAAATACACATAAAAGAACAAAAAGTAAAAGTAACTATCTAATGTGCTCAAAGCTGTTTTAAGATATGACTAACTGAACAGTCGTTCTGCAATCAGAAACAGACATGACTGACATTACGCAAAGAACAAATGTTGAGTTATATCCCACGGACTTGAACAAGCTTGAACAGCTAATGAAGGACTCACATTTTAGAGGCTTTGTTTCTCTACAATTAATTATATATTTTTTTGTGTCTAAAAGCAAAATTAAAATACATGATGGACTGATATGTATTCCTGATTCACGTCCAGGATCCAAAACAACCCTGATCAGGACAAGACTGCTTACTGTAAAAGAATGAATACATTTTATATCATTCTGTTCTTACTTTTCTGTTGTCACAAGGGTGGTTACAGAAAATACTTTATAGTACCGGAGAAATGGATACAGATAAACAGAGAACAAAGGTTGAGAGATAGTTTTTTTTTTTTTTTAATTACACCAGAAAAATAAAACATGAAGACCTGAAAATCTCAAAACATGAGTTTTAGGGAAGTGTTTGTATCAGCTTCTGATTTTCTCTCTATTTTGAGCTCTGTTCCTGTGGAGTAATTTCCTGTGTAGTAATATGCTGCATAGCAATTTCCACTAAACCTAAATGAAAAGTTTGTCTATAAAATAGTCGGTTTATATCTAAAATAGTTGGTGAAATAAACACAAGAGATTAGAAGAAGAAGCAGCCTTTATGTCACATGCACACTCAAGCACAATGATATTCGTGCTCTGCATTTAACCCATCGGAAGCAGTGAACACAAACGTGCACAGAGCAGTGGGCAGCTATACTACTAGTCTGGCTAACGCAACTTCAAAGCTCTGCGAGCATTTGGTCTGGCAAAGATATTAAGCCCAACCGTTTCCCAAAGTGCGTGGTTGACCCGCCTCCCTGAAATGCCTCAGTTTGCTACTGGTCAAAGCCAGAAAAGGCTGTGACGAAGCTTAAACCAATCACATCACTCTTTCCTCTGACGTATGTGACGCGACGGAAACTGCTTGAGTAACAGGAAGAAGATAAATACCTCCAGGGCTGCTCTTTGCTCCGTTTTCCAGGGTTAGATCTTAAGGTTTTTCTGCACTAGCCAGCCGGGCTAGTGGCTTGCAAATTGCACTAGCCCGCAGAGTGTTGCACTAGCCCGCTATTTTAAGCCCAATTCCTGTGACAACTGAAAGAATTTTAAATACTAAACAATGAACAAGTTGAAACAACAGAAGCTCCCAATTCAGTGTAACAAAACCAGTACTTTATTCAATCCATCATGGTTCTCATATGTGACTTTGTGTTTCAAACCATAATTGTCACTTTGAAGTATAAAAGAGGTAGTCATTGCTTACAGTTAAGTAGACTAGTACATGTAGTAATCTCGCAAAATGGACTAGAACTGAAATCATTCAGTTGCCTTAGACTGGAAAAAAACATAGCAAATTCTTATAGAAATGGACTAGAACTGAAATCATAAACTTATCTTGGACTAGAAAAGAACATGACTAATTCTTGTACAAGTAAACATTCCATACAAAAAAATATTCATTAATTGTGCACATACATGTAGCAATACTGTCAGGGTAACAAACATAAATGAGATCTAATGGCAACATAGGAAGATACAAGTACATGATGGCAGTCAACTGAGAGTTACAAGTAAAATTAATTTCTGTTTGTTAAGTACAAACCACAACACTTGAAGAAATATCACAATTATTTTCCCTTTAAGGGTGGGATTATTCACTAAGTGAAAGTAAGTCACCAGTTCATTTTGCGTTCATTTCAGTTCATTTTGCGTGATTCAAGATGGCCACACCCATGTCAAGTTATTGCACTAGCCAACACAGGCTAGTAGCAGAGATTTTGCACTAGCCCGTGGCTATCTGCACTAGCCACGGGCTAGCGGGCTAGTGTTAAGATCTAACCCTGGTTTTCAATGAGAACTTCCCGTTGAATGCTTTCAATACAGCATCTACCGCTGTGTCAAAGGCTTGCCGCTGCTCCATGTTCGTAACGTTTCTAGTGAATGAAGCGCTTCCGGCATAGATTCTGTAAACAATCTATGGCTTCCGGTCGCAGTTCTACTACGTCACTGCCTTGAACACGCCTCTACCCAGGGCCGTTGGAGATGCTCAAAGTTGATTGGCTCCCGATTTTTCGGGAGCTTGGAAGAGCTGGAGATAGCTTGCCTTGCCAGACTAAGTTCGCAACAGGCCCCCGTGTTGTGTCACACTTAGGATGGGCGGGCCCAGGCTACTATACTACAGCACCTAGGGAGCAGTTGGGGGTTAGGGGACCTTGCTCAAGAGCACTTCAGCCCAAGGCCGCCCCATGTTAACCTAACCTGCATGTCTTTGGATTGTGGGGGAAACCGGAGCACCCGGAGGAAACCCACGCAGACATGGGGAGAACATGCAAACTCCGCACAGATAGGCCCTTGCTGGCCACAGGGCTCGAACCCGGACCTTCTTGCTGTGAGGCAACAGTGCCGCCCTGTTAACTTGCTGCTGTAACAATTTCCCAGCTTGGGATCAATAAAGTAAATCTATCTGTCTGTGATATAGTGTTGTAAGTTCCTCCTCTTGATGGTGTTCCTTGGTGGCAGGGTGGTCAGAGTATTCACACTGTTGGGAGCCCGACTGCATCTTCAGCAGGTATCTCAGGTCATAAGAATTCCAACCCTTAGCCCCATGTACATCTTGCCTAAGTGGGACAGCAATTTATTAGTGCTGTCAAGCGATTAAAATATTTAATCGCGATTAATGTCGCGACTGTCATAGTTAACTCGCGATTAATCAAAATTTAATCGCACATTTTTGTCACATGAAAAACCATTGTAATTCTCTTATCAGCATAAAAAAGTGAACGGGCTTGCTTTGTACCAATGTTTTTTTTTTTACTGCAGAGCATAACACGTCTTGTCACAGCCACTGACATTATTGGTGGGACATGGCGATTCATTTCCGCCAGTTCGTTCATGTCAGTCAGTTCAGCAAAGAAATTCGTTCGTTCAGTTCGTTCACTCGTTCATTTTGATGACGTCACACCAAAGCAGCACAACAATGGCTGTCGTCCGAAGTTTAGTTCATCTTGAGTGAACGAGAGGTGGCAGAGGTGCCATCCACAATAGATTTTCATACATTACAATGTGCTTGAGAAAAAGATGGAAGAAAAACATTATCCTAGCATTATCTGAAAAAGACTACATAAACAATTGCTATGCGCCCAGCCCAGTATGGCAGCAGGCAGGCTGGCTGCTGGCTGTTCGTTCGTTCGCGAACTGCTGAGCTCGTTTGCTGTGAACTGAAATGTATTGCTGAGTGAGAGCTCTAAATTGTAAACTAAAAGACCTGGCATGTGTCAACGCTCTGATAATAGGGCTCAGATAGCCCTTAAAGAAGTAAAGTGGCGCTGCTCTGCACAGATCAAAATGCAAGTTGGACGCCCTTCTGCTACTGAACAGATCCTGCTGATTCGCCAACGACCGAGATTCAGCGACCGCCCTGCTGCCAGCGAGCAGAGACTGCTGATTCACGAACGACCGAGAATGGAGAGGCAGCGCGAACTAGTTCTAGTCGTTCACTTCGAAGACTCGTTCAAAAAGAACGGTTCGTTCGTGAACGACCCACCACTAACTGACATCCATAACTTCCATATTAGATGAGAAAACCAAGGGATGAAAAATATTTTCACTGTGAAAATAAAAAAAATGTTTTATTTTACTCTTCATTAGTTTCTTTTGAAGAGAAGTATTTGCCATAAAAGAAGAAAAAAAAAACAGATAACAAAAATAAAAACAATTCATCATACGTTCAAAAATGTTCATCATAGTGTGGCACTGTATTCTCTAATTCTCACTGCTTATAACTCTACACCTACCCGGTGGAGATGAGCTGGGAAACTGAAGACTGAAGGAACAGTATTGAAAAGTATTTTTCCAGTCTCACCTGTGAAAGGTAATCCCATGTGATCTCGTTTGGACGGTAAACCTGTTGGTACAGTTAAACGCAGCACGCGACAAGCCTCAGCAGGAACTACGGCTGACTCGCAGGGCCAAATTAGAATTTGCGTTAACGGCACTATTTTTTTTAATCGCGTTAAATTGAGATCGCGTTATTATCGCGTTAACTTTGACAGCACTACAATTTATATAACTATCTTGGTTATAAATAGAAGATAAAAACTGTCCAATGGAAGGATTTGTAGAGATCATCACCACCTGAAGTTGTTGATTTCCAAAGAGAAGGAGATAAGGCTGCTAGGGAAAGAATCTGCCCTCCATTTTGCGTCAGTGGATGTGGAACTGAAGAAAGCTACTGGGGAGACAGCCATGGCATCGGAGATCAGCTCAAGATGGTTGTGGCTGATGACAGCCTGCAGTTGGAGCCCTGCAGCAGGTGAAGGATGATTTAGTTTTCGCCGCCCCACTTAGGCAAGATGTACAGGTTAAGAGGCGAAATAGGCCATGTGTCAATTTTCCCCATAGCAACAAGCCCGTGGTGGGCAAGCTAACTTGACATTCCTTGACAACCATAAGAGTTTGACTGGTTAGATTAGATTAAACTTTATTGATCCCTTTTTGGGGGGGGGGGGTTCCCTCAGGGAAATTAAGATTCCAGCAGCATCATTACAGGATAAATAGAGAAAACTTCTAGATAAATTAAATATTTACATATACAAATATAAAAAGAATAAGATATGGGGAAGAGAGGAAGGGGAGACCGTGGCAGAAGAGGTATTGCACTTTATATTGCACATTGTCCGGTATTGCTTATTGTCAGGCTAGGCTACTGCTCCTTCCCGTCCTCTGTCCTCCTGTTCCCCCTCCTCCCCCCCAGAGAGGAGCTGTACAGTCTGATGGCGTGAGGGACAAAGGAGTTTTTAAGTCTGTTAGTCCTGCACTTGGTAAGGAGCATTCTGACACGAAGCAATCCATTTCTATAATAGCTGTTTTTACCTTTTCTACTGTCTTTTTTGACCCTAATTTTCATGTGTACTTGGAAAAAAAAGTTTGTGGTTTTAACTTCTGTCGTAAGTTAAAGCGAATCATTGGCTGTAAAAGAGAGGTTTTTTTGGACTCAAGTTGGTCGCCGCCGAAAGAAATTCACGTGCAAAATGGCAGATTTCTCAGGTATGTTTATAACTTTATAATTTCTCCTTTTCTAACTTTATCATTCGCTCGAAACCCCTTTTGCACTGTTTCTTTTGCAAACATAGCATTGCTTCTGTATTTGAATCAGTTTTTTACGTGTCATATGATTTTTCTTCTTTGCTTTACCGTACCACTCCAGTTAAAAACAAAAAGGTACAACACCAGATTTTAGATTTCTTTTTCCCTTTGGTACTTGTTCGATAATCAATTTCTTTCAGTGGTGACCAACTTGAGTCCAAAAAACTCTCTTTTACAGCCAATACTTACGACAGAAGTTAAAACCACAAACCTTTTCCAAGTACACACGAAAATTCGGGTCAAAAATGGATTGCTTCACATCGCCAGTCAAACTCTTATGGTTGTCAAGGAATGTCAAGTTAGCTTGCCCATCACGGGCTTGTTGCTATGGGGAAAATTGACACATGACCAATTCCTGCAAATGGCCTATTCTTATGACCTGAGATACCTGCTGAAGATGCAGTCGGGCTCCCAACAGTGTGAATACTCTGATCACCCTGCCACCAAGGAACACCATCAAGAGGAGAAACTTACAACACTATATCATAGACAAATAGATTTACTTTATTGAAAGAAAATCAAGAAACAGCGCAGAGAAGCGGGGAATAAGGTTGCTTGCCATCCTTTACCAAGAGCTTCACTGATCAAATCCTGGTACTTGGATGTCTTCAGTTGGTGACAGATGGCTGCTCGGTCCTCCCAGGACACTGCGAGTTCAGCTACTAAGGCGGATTTTGTGGGACTCCCTAAAGTGAATGACGCATGAAATGGAATGACAGCTAGTGATTTGAACAATAAATGGTCCCTTGTCATTCAGATTCTTATAAATGGAATAACGATTGAAATGTAGGTGGAATTACATGCTTTCAGCTCATGAAATGGAATGACAGCGTTTCCAGGTGGAATGACATACTTTTAGGTTATGTTATCAGTGATATCCCCTTTTACAAATGGAATGACAGTGTTTTTAGGTGGAATGACATACTTTGAGGCAATGTTATCAGTGATATCACCTATAACCTAACCCTAACCCTAGAAACAATGTCATTCCATTTGTTAATTTGATATCACTGATAACATTGCCTCAAAGTATGTCATTCCACCTAGAAACCTTATCATTCCATTTGTAAAAGGTGATATCACTGACAACATTAGCTCAAAGTAAGTCAATACATATAGAAACCAGGGCTTTGAACCAGAATTTTTTTCCTATTGGTTCGTTCCGAACAGAAACGGAATTTTAACGTTTCCGGTTTTGGGTTCCACCATTAAATAGACGTTCCCGAACCGGTTAGAACAAAAAAATTTCGTTCCCGGAACGGTTAATTACGTTCCCTGTCAGCTGTTTAACAAATGGCTATAAAATTATGCCTCTGTCTCATCCAGCTTAAGCCAAATGTAGGCTAATTCTATTACAACCTTCATTAAATAAGACAAGAAATAATTCAAAACAATTATTATTTCAAATGTTGGCGATTTGGATTCTCAGTATGTCTTCCCATCTACACAAACAGAAAAAGTGCCAAAAATGAAAGAGAATTCGTTTAGTGTGTTACCAAAGGCTAGTCAGGCCCTATAGAGGGCTACCGCATGACGTCACCGCGCCGCGAGATTTTGTTAGGCGCCATATTGGAAGACCAAGTACACATCTATGCAAGTACATACATACATAAAACAAACTACACCTGAAATGTAGCCAGGGCCGGTTCTGCTCTAATCTGGACCCGGGTGCAACATCGCGCAACCCCCCCCCCAAAAAAAACCCACCAGTCTAAATCAGGACAACCATCACATAACTATAACTATAAACATTTTAGATCAACTATTTTAACTAAATGGGCTATAATAAATAAGCCTGCAGGCAGCCACGGCGGGCTGCCTCAGAAAAGTAACCATTTGTCCTACCTTAAAACTCGTTTTGCATTTTCTGCCTCCTTTTTTGTATTTTCAACCCTCCGTTTATTTTCTTTCCTTTTCTGAAAACCCGATTTGTGTCCAGACATTTTGTTCTGCTACCAACGAACTAACTCGTCAGGTCTCGTCTCTCGAGCCCGCGATGATTCCCGTGGGAAGGGCAACAACTGATACATTTTTACAAACAGCCAATAGGGAGGTTGCAACGTTCAGGCTCTTCTTTGCTCAGACACTCAGTAATGCACTTACTCACTTATTATCACATGGAGAAGTGATAGCAGTCCACCTTCCCACTCTCTCCATTCGGTCAGCGAACGTCACACAGGAAGTGAACCCCAGCGGGTCATAGAAACTTGCGCAGGAGAAGAATGACTTTTTTTATTTGTAGGCTACGGAAACTTTGAGGAACGAAATAAAAACCAGTATTAACCGGTTACCATTATTTTTAATAAGCGTTTCTGTTCCAGAGCATAAAAAATAATAAAGTTTCTGGTTTCGTTTCTGTTCCATGTGAAATAGAAAAAGTTCCCGGTTTTCGTTCCTGTTCCTTGAACCGGTTCAAAGCCCTGATAGAAACTCTGTCATTCCATTTGTAAAAGCTGATATCCCACCAAGCACCCACTTATCTTATCCTAGGGAGGTCTAAAACTAAAGATTTCAATCGTTATTCCATTTGTAAGAATCTGAATGACAAGGGACCATTTATTGTTCAAATTTACTACCTGTCACTCGTCATTCACTTTAGGGAGTCCTGATTTTGTGCTCCTGGATAGAAGACTAGAAGAACCATGTCTGGTCAGAGTGAGGTCACTGCTACCTCTTCTGGAAAGACAAGCCTCTTCTTCAGGTCCACTTGGATCTCCCATTAGAAGCTCGATGCAAAATGGAGGGCAGATTCTTGCCCTAGCAGCCTTACCTCCCTTTTCTTTAGAAATCGACAACTTCAGGTGGTGATGAGCTCTACAAATCCTTCCATTGGACAGTTTTTGTTTTCTATTTATAACTGAGACAGTGGTATATCATAATAGGAGAAAATACTGCAGCTGTCACCATATTTTCACTTCTTCAACCACACACACACACACCTCTGTATTATTGCTCGGAGTGTTTTGTTTTTCTTCCCTCTCTCACACACACACACACTAAATTCACCACTCTGTGAACGGGATTCGATCTAAACTTGTGAAGTTCATTAGCATGAAACAAGAGAAATCAGTTAGTTAGTTAGTTAGTTAGTTAGTTGTACTGTTGCTTCAACTACTTCCGCTTTATAAATATGTTAGCTAACCTAGCCTACTTTCATTGTTCAGGTTTTTTTTTTTTACGTACACAAAACATTATTGATAGAAAAGATGTATTTTGGTTAACTAGCCAATATTATTAAAGTAAATAAACACCCAGAGAACTGGCTCACTGCAAGTTTACTCGCCGGATAGTGAAGATTAGCATATTTAGCTCGGTTAGCTAACTTGTTAGTGCCTGGGTTTTCACAACAGTCCTCTCTTTTACATGTTTTTATTGACGAAATGTTTTGGCAGACTTTACTAGTGCACTCTTTAGCTCACTACTGTGTGTCTTACCAGAGTGTGGTGCTCAGCAGCAGGAACCCGCTCCCGTTAATACCGAACCTGAAGCGGCTGCTGGGTTGAATAGTGTTTGGCGCGGATCTGGGTTGCCAGATCTGTACCATCCAAGAAACACAGCTCATTGTTCACACTAGTGTTAATCCTTCCTTACTACCACCGTCCATTAAAGTGCCATTCCACCATTGGATGTATTCTTTGGCATAAAATACAATATATTTTATGACAACATGACTAGACAGAGAAATCTTTTAGCTTCAAAATGATATATCAAACATAATTTTTTGACAACGACAAGTATATTAATTTTGCGACCGAAGTCACCTACCCTTTTAAAACGTGATGTCATCGGCAGGTTCCCCTTCTTGTGTACCACGTGACGTGTGACATGGCACAGATTATCAGCAATGGCGGATAGAACGCGATTTCCACTTGTCGATTGCTGTGCCGATATTCACCATCGACCGTCTCCTTTGGGCATCACTTGCTATTTTCCTTCGCTTCTTTTCCGAAGCTGACAATCGCGTTCTATCCGCCATTGCTGATAATCTGTGCCACGTCACACGTGACGAGGTACACAAGAAGGGGAACCTGCCGATGACATCACGTTTCACTACCGCGCGGAAATTAAAAGGGTAGGTGACTTTGGTCGCAAAATTAATATACTTGTCGTTGTCAAAAAATTATGTTTGATATATCATTTTGAAAGGCAGCACGGTGGTGTAGTGGTTAGCGCTGTTGCCTCACAGCAAGAAGGTCCTGGGTTCAAGCCCCGGGGCCGGCGAGGGCCTTTCTGTGCGGAGTTTGCATGTTCTCCCCGTGTCCGCGTGGGTTTCCTCCGGGTGCTCCGGTTTCCCCCACAGTCCAAAGACATGCAGGTTAGGTTAACTGGTGACTCTAAATTGACTGTAGGTGTGAATGTGAGTGTGAATGGTTGTCTGTGTCTATGTGTCAGCCCTGTGATGACCTGGCGACTTGTCCAGGGTGTACCCCGCCTTTCACCCGTAGTCAGCTGGGATAGGCTCCAGCTTGCCTGCGACCCTGTAGAACAGGATAAAGCGGCTACAGATAATGAGAATGGGATGAGAAAAATACATCCAATGGTGGAATGGCACTTTAATACAATACAGTGTACTGCAATGTTTTAAACGTAACTATACATAAATTATCATTTTTTTATTTATAAATCATTGTTAAAACCAAATATACATATTGCTATCATTTACATACTGCACTGTCATAAATAAATAAAATGGGTTGAATTCCTCTATGATGTACAGTACGTTATTAAAATATATGATGCCTACAGTGGTGCTTGAAAGTTTGTGAACCCTTTAGAATTTTCTATATTTCTGCATAAATATGACCGAAAACATCATCAGATTTTCACACAAAAGTAGATAAAGAGAACCCAGTTAAACAAATGAGACAAAAATATTATACAACCCCGATTCCAAAAAAGTTGGGACAAAGTACAAATTGTAAATAAAAACTGAATGCAATAATTTACAAATCTCAAAAACTGATATCGTATTCACAATAGAACATAGACAACATATCAAATGTCGAAAGTGAGACATTTTGAAATTTCATGACAGCAACACATCTCAAAAAAGTTGGGACAGGGGCAATAAGAGGCTGGAAAAGTTAAAGGTACAAAAAAGGAACAGCTGGAGGACCAAATTGCAACTCATTAGGTCAATTGGCAATAGGTCATTAACATGACTGGGTATAAAAAGAGCATCTTGGAGTGGCAGCGGCTCTCAGAAGTAAAGATGGGAAGAGGATCACCAATCCCCCTAATTCTGCACCGACAAATAGTGGAGCAATATCAGAAAGGAGTTCGACAGTGTAAAATTGCAAAGAGTTTGAACATATCATCATCTACAGTGCATAATATCATCAAAAGATTCAGAGAATCTGGAAGAATCTCTGTGCGTAAGGGTCAAGGCTGGAAAACCATACTGGGTGCCCGTGATCTTCGGGCCCTTAGACGGCACTGCATCACATACAGGCATGCTTCTGTATTGGAAATCACAAAATGGGCTCAGGAATATTTCCAGAGAACATTATCTGTGAACACAATTCACCGTGCCATCCGCCGTTGCCAGCTAAAACTCTATAGCTCAAAGAAGAAGCCGTATCTAAACATGATCCAGAAGCGCAGACGTCTTCTCTGGGCCAAGGCTCATTTAAAATGGACTGTGGCAAAGTGGAAAACTGTTCTGTGGTCAGACGAATAAAAATTTGAAGTTCTTTATGGAAATCAGGGACGCCGTGCCATTCGGACTAAAGAGGAGAAGGACGACCCAAGTTGTTATCAGCGCTCAGTTCAGAAGCCTGCATCTCTGATGGTATGGGGTTGCATTAGTGCGTGTGGCATGGGCAGCTTACACATCTGGAAAGACACCATCAATGCTGAAAGGTATATCCAGGTTCTAGAGCAACATATGCTCCCATCCAGATGACGTCTCTTTCAGGGAAGACCTTGCATTTTCCAACATGACAATGCCAAACCACATATGGCATCAATTACAGCATCATGGCTGCGTAGAAGAAGGGTCCGGGTACTGAACTGGCCAGCCTGCAGTCCAGATCTTTCACCCATAGAAAACATTTGGCGCATCATAAAACGGAAGATACAACAAAAAAGACCGAAGACAGTTGAGCAACTACAATCCTACATTAGACAAGAATGGGTTAACATTCCTATCCCTAAACTTGAGCAACTTGTCTCCTCAGTCCCCAGACGTTTACAGACTGTTGTAAAGAGAAAAGGGGATGTCTCACAGTGGTAAACATGGCCTTGTCCCAACTTTTTTGAGATGTGTTGTTGTCATGAAATTTAAAATCACCTAATTTTTCTCTTTAAATGATACATTTTCTCAGTTTAAACATTTGATATGTCCTCTATGTTCTATTCTGAATAAAATATGGAATTTTAAAACTTCCTCATCATTGCATTCCATTTTTATTTACAATTTGTACTTTGTCCCAACTTTTTTGGAATCGGGGTTGTACTTGGTCATTTATTTATTGAGGAAAATGATCCACTATTACATGGTGGTGTTGTGGTTAGCACTGTTGCCTCACTGCAAGAAGGTCCTGGGTTCGAGTCCAGCGGCCAGTGAAGGCCTTTCTGTGTGGAGTTTGCATGTTCTCCCTGTGTCTGCATGGGTTTCCTCCACAGTCCAAAGACATACAGGTTAGGCTAATTGGTGGCTTTAAATTGACCGTAGGTTGTCTGTGTCTATGTGTCAGCCCTGCGATGACCTGGCGACTTGTCCAGGCTGTACCCCGCCTTTCACCCGTAGTCAGCTGGGATAGGCTCCAGCTTGCCTGCGACCCTGTAGAACAGGATAAAGCGGCTACAGATAATGGATGGATGGATCCAATATTACATATCTGTGAGTGGTAAAAGTATGTGAACCTCTAGGATTAATTTGAAGGTGAAATTAGAGTCAGGTGTTTTCAATCAGTGGGATGACAATCAGGTGTGAGTGGGCACCCTGTTTTATTCTAAGAACAGGGATCTATCAAAGTCTGATCTTCACAACACATGTTTGTGGAAGTGTATCATGGCACGAACAAAGGAGATTTCTGAGGACCTCAGTAAAAGCGTTGTTGATGCTCATCAGGCTGGAAAAGGTTACAAAACCATCTCTAAAGAGTTTGGACTCCACCAATCCACAGTCAGACAGATTGTGAACAAATGGAGGAAATTCAAGACTATTGTTACCCTCCCCAGGAGTGGTCGACCAACAAAGATCACTCACCAAGAGCAAGGCTTGTAATAGTCGGCAAGGTCACAAAGGACCCCAGGGTAACTTCTAAGCAACTGAAGGCCTCTCTCACATTGGCTAATGTTAATGTTCATGAGTCCACCATCAGGAGAACACTGAACAACAATGGTGTGCATGGCAGGGTTGCAAGGAGAAAGCCACTGCTCTCCAAAATGAACATTGCTGCTCGTCTGCAGTTTGCTAAAGATAACATGGACAAGCCAAAAGGCTATTTGGAAAAATGTTTTGTGGACGGATCAGACCAAAATAGAACGTTTTGGTTTAAATGAGAAGCATTATCTTTGGAGAAATTAAAATACTGCATTCCAGCATAAGAACCTTATCCCATCTGTGAAACATGGTGGTGGTAGTATCATGGTTTGGGCCTGTTTTGCTGCATCTGGGCCAGGACGGCTTGCCATCATTGATGGAACAATGAATTCTAAATTATACCAGCGAATTCTAAAGGAAAATGTCAGGGTATCTGTCCATGGACTGAATCTCAAGAGAAGGTGGGTCATGCAGCAAGACAACGACCCTAAGCACACAAGTCGTTCTACCAAAGAATGGTTAAAGAAGAATAAAGCTAATGTTTTGGAATGGCCAAGTCAACGTTCTGACCGTAATCCAATCGAAATGTTGTGGAAGGACCTGAAGCGAGCAGTTCATGTGAGGAAACCCACCAACATCCCAGAGTTGAAGCTGTTCTGTACGGAAGAACGGGCTAAAATTCCTCCAAGCCGGTGTGCAGGACTGATCAACAGTTACCGGAAACGTTTAGAAAGAAAGAAAGCACAACTTTATTCATCACACACTTGTTAAATTTCCTCTCTGCATTTAAACCATCTGAAGCAGTGAACACACACGTGAACAATGAGCACACACATACCCAGAGCAGTGGGCAGCCATGCTAACAGCACCCGGGGAGCAGTTGGGATTTCGATGCCTCACTCAAGGGCACCTCAGCCCAAGGTTGTCCCATATTAACCTAACTGCATGCCTTTGGGTTGTAGGGGAAACCGGAGCACCCAGAGAAAACCCATGCAGATACGGGGAGAACATGCAAACTCCACACAGAAAGGCCATCGCCGGCCACTGGGTTCGAACGCAGAACCTTCTTGCTGTGAGGCGACCGTGCTAACCACTACATCAGTTGCAGTTATTGCTGCACAAGGGGGTTCATATACTTTTGCCACTCACAGATATGTAATATTGGATCATTTTCCTCAATAAATAAATGACCAAATGTAATATTTTTGTCTCATTTGTTTAACTGGGTTCTCTTTATCTACTTTTAGGACTTGTGTGAAGATCTGATGATGTTTTAGGTCATATTTATGCAGAAATATAGAAAATTCTACAGGATTCACAAACTTTCAAGCGCCACTGTGTATATATATATATATATATATATATATATATATATATATATATATATATATACACACACACATTGGTGTTTAGTGTTGCCAGGTTCTCATCAATTCCCCGAACCACACTTAAAAAGATTATATATATATATATATATATATATATATATATATATATATATATATATATATATATATATATATATATCTTTTTAAGTGTGGTTCGGGGAATTGATGAGAACCTGGCAACACTAAACACCAACGTTGTGGAGCAACAACAGAGCTGCTGAACTACCGAGCAGACACACATTGCATTTTATCATTTTATTTACTTTGTTTTAATTTATTTACTTACTGCTAAATAATTAGCTATTGATGAGGACTACCTACTTGTTAACACATGCCTGTGTAGGTTTTAAGTGAAGTGAAAGGTCCATTCTAGTGTTGAATGAATCTTAGACTAGATCAATCATTTTTTAAATCAAGGAATATAAAATAATATAACTACAATTGTCAACAAAGTATACATTGAATGAAAGGATTTAATTTCAGGATTTAGTTAAAGGTTTCCATACACTAGATGTCACTACTGTTCAATATATCACTTTTGACTTACATTCACCTTCCCACTAATTCTGGTCTCAAATCACAGCTGAGATCTGTTACTGATATGCAGTTCATCCACATTTATTGAATAATATCTGTCTTAGGTTCAGTGAATTAGAGTTGGTCTTGTCTGTATTTTGATCAAATCCCATAAGTGCCAAAAAAAATATAGGGCTACAATGAAGCTCATACAGTCATTAGGTGGCCGTTCATTTTGCATTAACACATTTGGCTCAGGGGCGGCACGGTGGTGTAGTGGTTAGCGCTGTCGCCTCACAGCAAGAAGGTCCTGGGTTTGAGCCCCGGGGCCGGCGAGGGCCTTTCTGTGCGGAGTTTGCATGTTCTCCCCGTGTCCGCGTGGGTTTCCTCCGGGTGCTCCGGTTTCCCCCACAGCCCAAAGACATGCAGGTTAGGTTAACTGGTGACTCTAAATTGACCGTGAGTGTGAATGGTTGTCTGTGTCTATGTGCTGTGTCTATGTCCAGCTTGCCTGCAACCCTGTAGAACAGGATAAAGCGGCTAGAGATAATGAGATGAGACATTTGGCTCATGTTAGCACTGTCGACTCACAGCAAGAAGGTCCGGGTTCAAGCCCCGTGGCCGGCGAGGGCCTTTCTGTGTGGAGTTTGCATGTTCTCCCCGTGTCCACATGGGTTTCCTCCGGGTGCTCCGGTTTCCCCCACAGTCCAAAGACATGCAGGTTAGGTTAACTGGTGACTCTAAATTGACCGTAGGTGTGAATGTGAGTGTGAATGGTTGTCTGTGTCTATGTGTCAGCCCTGTGATGACCTGGCGACTTGTCCAGGGTGTACCCCGCCTCTCGCCCATAGTCAGCTGGGATAGGCTCCAGCTTGCCTGCGACCCTGTAGAACAGGATAAAGCAGCTACAGATAATGGATGGATGGATGGATGGATGGATGGATGGATGGACATTTGGCTCATGTACAGTCTTATAATACAGTATTAGGTGCTGCTTGTCCATCCTCTGATGACCCTTGGATATGTCACTGTTCCATTCTGATATGAAATAACCACAACCTGCACTCAAGTTCCTCCACATGAGCCTTGGTGTAGAAGAACAAATCATGTCTTCATGGATCTCGCTTTGTACACATGGGCATGTCATGCTGAAAAAATCTTAATGCTACAACATACAAAGATATTCTAGACAACTTTGCACCAACAGTTTTGGAGAAGGCCCTCCTATGTGTGTGATAGTCAGGTGTTGACATATTTTTAGCCACATAGTGTATAGTACATTTATAATCTACAGTACAAATCATATATATAATGCCTTGCAAAAGTATTCATCCCCCTTGGTGTTTGTCCTGTTTCGTCGCATTACAAGCTGGAATTAAAATGCATTTTTGGGGGGTTAGCACCATCTGATTTACACAACATGCCTACTGTACCACTTTAAAGGTGAAAATTGTTTTTTTTTATTGTGACACAAACAATAATTAAGATGAAAAAACAGAAATCTGTAGTGTGCATAAGTATCCCCCCCAAGTCAATACTTTATAGAGCCACCTTTTGGTGCAATTCCAGCTGCAAGTCTCTTGGGGTATGTCTGTATTAGCTTAACACATCTAGCCACTGGGATTTTTGCTCATTCCTCAAAGCAAAACTGCTCCAACTCCTTCAAGTTAGATGGGTTGCGTTGGTGTACAGCAATCTTCAAGTTATGCCGCAGATTCTCAATTGGATTGAGGTCCGGGCTTTGATTAGGCCATTCCAAGACATTTAAATGTTTCCCTTTAAACCACTTCAGTGTAGCTTTAGCAGTATGTTTATGGTCATTGTCCTGCTGGAACATGAACCTTCCAGGGACGGATTATGAGTCCGTGGGCCCCTGGGCCAGACGACGAGAAAGGTGCCCCCCCCCCAACAATGCACACGCACACACACGCCGCTGCAGCGGCACCCATCTCACACACAAATCAGCAGCGGTACAAAGGTTGCGCTAAAAACTATACTACATTTTTATTCATGAAACATCACTTTTTGAACAAACAACTCACACAGAATATCTGATCTGAAACGTAGGCTATATGTAACGGTAATGTATATCAAACAAATAACTTTATGTCAGCCAAGAAATCGCTAATTCCTATTCACATATTAAATGCATCTCTTCCGGACTTTGCACTGCGCGAATTCATGTACAATGTCATTAAAGTCCAACGATTTGGTCAGCTCACTCTCGATGGCCATCAGAGAAAGCCAGCATAGACATTCTTGTTTCATCTTTGTCCTTAATTCATTTTTAATTCAACCCAAAAGAGAGAATGATCGCTCTCCTTCGCAGTTGGTAACAGCCAGTGTGAGGAATAACCGAAGCGCAACGTATACGTTCGGAAACATAGACTCAAGGCCATACTCCAAAATAAGTCTGAGCAGTCCTTTTGGGCTTGTGTCATCCCCAGCCTTGATGAATGACCTCAGTTGGATTAGTTCGTCGCCTAAACATTCACCCAGATCAGATGGGTAGGCAGATGCCAGAACACTGGCCTTCTGCATCACTGAGGCATCCGATTCAGTCTTTTCAAGGAAAAGCGCACTGAACAAGTCATACAAGTCCCTGTATGCCTCCAGACGGTGTCGGAGGCTCTGTGTGAGTCTGCCGATGGCAACATTAAAAGTCTCTATTTGAAATGTGCGTTTCCCCCCAAACTCAATGCCCTCTTCTGCTGTTTCGTCAGCAAAGGTTTTGCGTCTCTTTCGATGACAAATGTCATGCTTGTACACCTGACTGACACCAGGCACACTCAACACGGCCCTCTCAAATTCTTCAACTCAGTCCCTCTGTGCAGTAACGAAATCACGCAGTGACTCCAATGCTCTAACAGCACACTCAAGTGAGACATCGCTGTGCTGCAAAATAGTGCTAGTTGCATGGAATTGTGACAATATTGTATCTCAAAACTTGGCCATGAACGCAATCTTCAATGTCTCAAACTGCTTACAGAGTGAACGTGCTTCTGAACGGGTCTCCCTTTTTTCATCCATACCAGTGGAAAAAAGCTTTACCCTTTCGTGCAACTGCCGGTAATTTTGCCACAATGCCTTTGTTGCTTCTGCTCGGCAGCTCCAGCGTGTGCTAGAGAGGGATTTCAAAGTAAGCTCTAAGTGAGTGTCAGAATCTCCGAATACTTTGGCCCATTGATGCATGGAGGCAGCGGCGAATTTGTACAGAGACTGCAAAAAATCAAAATAATTGCCAACCGCATCGCTACAGTACAGTCCTCAATACTCTTAACTCCGACCAGGTTTAAAGAATGGGCTGCACATGGGACATAGTGAATCATTGGATTCTTATTTTAATTCTTCAAGCCGCATGGCCGGCGAGGGCCTTTCTGTGTGGAGTTTGCATGTTCTCCCTGTGTCCGCGTGGGTTTCCTCCGGGTGCTCCGGTTTCCCCCACAGTCCAAAGACATGCAGGTTAGGTTAACTGGTGACTCTAAATTGACCGTAGGTGTGAATGTGAGTGTGAATGGTTGTCTGTGTCTATGTGTCAGCTCTGTGATGACCTGGCGACTTGTCCAGGGTGTACCCCGCCTTTCGCCCGTAGTCAGCTGGGATAGGCTCCAGCTTGCCTGCGACCCTGTAGAACAGGATAAAGCGGCTAGAGAGATAATGAGATGAGATATTGTTTGTGTCACAATAGAAAAAACAATTTGCACCTTTAAAGTGGTACCGTAGGCATGTTGTGTAAAACAAATGGTGCTAACCCCCCAAAAATCCATTTTAATTCCAGCTTGTAATGCAACAAAACAAGACAAACACCAACACACACACACACACGCGCAAACTAAATGAAACATTTATAGGTATACAAAAGCAGCTGTCTAATCTTCTTCTTTTGGCTGCTTTTTCTTTGGTCGCCAAAAAAAGCAGGTGTCTAATAAATTAATTAATCTTTAGTTAGCAGGATCTGGAACACATCACAGGAACACTGGGCGTAAGGTGGGAAAACATCCTGGATGGCATGCCTGTCCACCACAAGGCACCACCAAATGAACATAGCCACTCCTTGTAAGGAGGTGGGAGGAAACCCACAGGCACAACATGTGAAACTCCACACAGACAGTTGTGGAAATGTTATGAAGAAAGTTTTGTCTATAAAGTAAATTACCTGAATAAAACTTTAACTCTTAAAATTAGTCACTTAAATAGATAGATACATAGACACACATCTATCTAAGGAGAAGTCGAGAGAAAGAGAGGTGATGCTTTGTTGTTCTTTTGTGGAACATCTCGTTAGCTAATAAGATCAGGTCTTATTGGGAGTGTGTGAGCATTCAGCATAGGTCAGAACTAATTTAACTGGCTCTTTGTCCAACTAATTAACAATTTCATAGATTTGTGTGTGGGCGGCACGGTGGTGTAGTGGTTAACGCTGTCGCCTCACAGCAAGAAGGTCCGGGTTCGAGCCCCGTGGCCGGCGAGGGCCTTTCTGTGCGGAGTTTGCATGTTCTCCCCGTGTCCGCGTGGGTTTCCTCCGGGTGCTCCGGTTTCCCCCACAGTCCAAAGACATGCAGGTTAGGTTAACTGGTGACTCTAAATTGACCGTAGGTGTGAATGGTTGTCTGTGTCTATGTGTCAGCCCTGTGATGACCTGGCGACTTGTCCAGGGTGTACCCCGCCTTTCGCCCGTAGTCAGCTGGGATAGGCTCCAGCTTGCCTGCGACCCTGTAGAACAGGATAAAGCGGCTACAGATAATGAGATGAGAGATTTGTGTGTTGTTTTGACCTCTTCATTTGAGAACAGCAATCACATCCCAGGACAATAGACACGGACAGGAAGGTACTGCAGACAGTAAACAATAACTAAATGAACAAAACTATGTGGACACCTGTCCATAACACTCATATGTGCTTTTTGAATATCTCATTCCAAATTTAACCTCTTTGTTGTTATACTCACCTCCACTCTTCTGGGAAGGAGCCATTCGAGAGGTTGGGTGCTGCGGTTGGGGATGGAGGCCTGGGGCACAATCAGCATTACAGTTAAGTAAGTCAGTTACATACAGTGTGTATATAAATGGGAATAACTCCAAACACACCCACCCACACAGCTCAGTGGCCCAGTAGACATGCTCTCAGATAATTGGAATAGGAGAAGTCGAGAGAAAGAGAGGTGATGCTTTTCAGGTTAGGGCTTTGTGCAGGCCATTCAAGTTCTTCCATTCCAACCTTGGTAAAACCTGTCCTCATGGACATCACTTTGTACACAGGGCCATTGTTATGCTGGAACAGGTTTGGGCCCCTTTGCTCCATTGAAGATAAATTGTGATGCTGCAGCATATATAGACATTCAATACAACTGTGTGCTTCCAACACTGTGGCAACAATGTGTACTATAGTGTACTGTATGGTTGAAAGACATAAACTCACACAGAGACAAAGACTTACAAAGGCTATCTATCTATCTATCTATCTATCTATCTATCTATCTATCTATCTATCTATCTATCTATCTATCTATCTATCTATCTATCTATCTATCTATCTATTGTACTCTGCAAAAGTCTTTGGCACATACAAAGAAATTCTCTAGAGCAAAGATGACTTAAAAAATAATTAAATAAATGTTTCTACATTAAAAATACTATAAAGAGCAGTAAACAATAATAAATGAAACAAAGTCAATATTTGGTGTGAGACGACCCTTTGCTTTGAAAAAAAAACCCAGTAGTCTCAGGTACAATGAGTGCAGTTTTATAAGGAAATGAGCTGTAGGTTTTACTGAGCATCTTGCAGAACCAGCCACAGTTCTTCTGGACACTTTGACTGTCTAACTCACTGCTTCATTTTGCACCAAAACCCAGCAGCCTTCATTATGCTTTTAATCTGAAAAGTGTCTCATCTCATTATCTGTAGCTGCTTTATCCTGTTCTACAGGGTCGCAGGCAAGCTGGAGCCTATCCCAGCTGACTACGGGCGAAAGGCGGGGTACACCCTGGACAAGTCGCCAGGTCATCGCAGGGCTGACACATAGACACAGACAACCATTCACATTCACACCTACGGTCAATTTAGAGTCACCAGTTAACCTAACCTGCATGTCTTTGGACTGTGGGGGAAACCGGAGCACCCGGAGGAAACCCACGTGGACACGGGGAGAACATGCAAACGCCACACAGAAAGGCCCTCGCTGGCCACGGGGCTCGAACCCGGACCTTCTTACTGTGAAGCGACAGCGCTAACCACTACACCACAGTGCCTCCAAACATTTTCCTGTAACATTTAATTTTGTACTAGAAAACTAATGTGTCTGTCCCCACCACATCATGCCAGCCTACACCGAGACTGTCTTTTTTTCTTTTACTGGCTATATAAGCCCATGCCCTCAATTTTTTTTCCAATTTTTAAACCTTGACTGTCTGTACTGTCCTAAATTTTAACCTGTTGTTTTTATCTTTTAATTCTCGTATTTGTTTACAGAGTATTAAAGGATTTGTACAGTTAATTTATATTGCTGTTTATGTTCTTGTATTGGTATGTTGTGTATTTCTGTATGTTGTATCAGATAAATTGCACTGGTATATCCCTGCATTGTTCACTTTTTTGCACTACCACCATGATAGACTACCTTCTATTCTACCATAGCATTCTACTTCCATTATGCATACTGCCTAGAATCTGTAATCACCTCACAATTGTCTTCTGTGAGTGTTTTTTTTTTTATTTTGCATTTGTGTGCGTCATATAAGCTATCCATCCATCATCCATAGCCACTTATCCTGTATGTTTTTAGTCTGAAAAGTGTCTCTTATGGGGTGGCACAGTGGTGTAGTGGTTAGCACTATCACCTCACAGCACACCGTAGGTGTGAATGTGAGTGTGAATGGTTATTTGTCTCTGTGTCAGTCCTGCGATGACTTGTCCAGGGTGTACCCCGCCTCTCGCCCGTAGTCAGCTGGGATAGGCTCCAGCTTGCCTGCGACCCTGTAGCACAGGATAAGCGGCTACAGATAATGGATGGATGGATGGATGTGCCAGAGAGTGTGTACGGGTCTCC
Organism: Neoarius graeffei; assembly: GCF_027579695.1. Taxonomy (NCBI): domain Eukaryota; kingdom Metazoa; phylum Chordata; class Actinopteri; order Siluriformes; family Ariidae; genus Neoarius; species Neoarius graeffei. The sequence continues at coordinate 62,207,821 of NC_083569.1, read as the reverse complement.
ACACTCGACTAGTGGAGTGCCGGGGGCAACCAGTTTGAACATTTGAGGGATTAATATGTTTATTATTGCTATATTATTGATATGTTTGTATGATCAGTAAAATAACATTTATTTGCGAATGTTTTGTTTTTCATTACTGTGTACCTACTTTTGTAGCCCCCTGTATAAATATACTGTAATCAGTGTCATAAGTTATTAAGATCTCCCAGTGAGGTTCTGAAACAGTAAACTAGTAGAAATGAAATGAAATGAAATGAAATAGCGTGTGGCTTTTAGGGAGCCCGATACTTAATTTCTTGATTTACGTTTAATCATGAATCTCCTTTATTGTTATATAAAGAAAACTAAATTTAGTTCATGTTCAATTTCACCAGTAACAATCTCATGAAGTAATGTTTTAATCAACAACCATTTGACTAAACCAGCATCTGGAAGTCTGACAAAGCTGACATTGTTCTAGATTTGACACCAAAGGTAGTCCAGACAACCGCCATCTTTAGCGTTACAGAATTTTGCCATGAATTGCTATTCAGGATTGTTTCAGTGATGTGTCTCCTCTCTGATAATGTCTCTGGTCTAGAGTACCAGTGAAGGGTCCCAACAGAACTTCTCCCTGCAGTCCAGAGCAGAAAGCTTTGCCATGTCATTGTCACTGAGCTCAAAGTCAAACAGGCACCCGTTCTCCTGCACCCGGTTGGGCTGGCATGATTTGGGCAACACTGGTACGTTTTGCTGCACAGCCCACCTCAGGAGCACCTGAGCCGGAGTTTTTCCATAACTTTCTGCCATCTCCCGAACCAGAAGATCAGAGAGGAGGACGCCCGTCCCCAAGGAGGAGTACGCTTGGAAACACACTCCACTTTTCTCACATACTGTACCATAATGCCCTTAGCTCCCTCTGAGCCAACTTGGGGTGGAATGTCACCTGGAGAACAGCTGGAACAACTGTGCAGCTCTTCAGCAGCTCCTGCATGTGCTTCACTGTGCAGTTCGACACTACAATGGCACGGAACTTTCCCTCTGCATGGAACTCCTCCAAGGTTGCCCAACTTTGAACCTAATTGTCTGGGTTTCTCTCATCCCTTACATCCAACCCCTGTGTACCAGGCCAGCGAATGAGAAACAGGTCAATATAATCTAAGCCCAGCTGCTCCAGGCTTCTCAAACAGCCATCCCTCGCTTTGGAACCCTGGTCCCTGGGACTTAGTTTAGTCGTTATGAACACATCAGCTCTGGAAAGCCCATGTTTAGGTAACAGGGTGCAAAGGGCCTGGCCAATGTCTGCTTCATTGCGGTACACTGCTGCTGTATCGAAAGTACGGTAACCTGCAGTTAAGGCAGCATCCACAGTCCGATAGAGTTCCTCAGGGCCTCGCAAACGGAACGTGCCCAAACCCAGCAGTGGCATCTGAGCTCCGGTGTTCAGCTGGACACCAGGTCTGTGCTCAGCCATTGGGAATTGAGGCTAGTGAGCACAGAACAAGACCCAGATCTAATTAGAGAAACACAGGGTTACAGAGAAATTAGCTCTCAGTCACGTCAGTTGTGAACAAATGATATCTGTACATGATAATTCACTCTATAAAAGCAAAATGGCATAGCATAATGAAAGTCTCCATTACTAGATGACCAGAAAGACTTTTGGTTGCTTGAACACTGGCGCAACGTGGCTGCCACTGCTGTCCGAAGATTTTCCTGTTGGTCATTTTTTTGCACCGTCAAGCTGTCTATCTGATGTTCCTTCAGCCGGTTTCGACTCAAAAATACTGGCAACAATGCAGATTAATAGGGTGTTTCTGTGGATTACCTTCGCCTGGAGTACTCCGTTTTTCATACTCTGCCTGGCCAAAAAAAAAAAGTCGCCATTTAATAAGCAAATAAGCAAATATATAATATTGGATAATTACTGCAGTGATTAATATGTTTCATCCGGCAACAATTCTTTTAACCCTAACTGATGCGGTGAGTACAGTTGTGGTCAGAAGTTTACATACAGTGACATGAATGTCATCTTGGATATGAATGTCATGGCAATATTTGGGCTTTCAGTCATTTCTCTGAACTGTTCTTTTTCTGTGGCAAAATGATTGTACAGCATACATCTTTAACTTAAACAAAAACACGAATTTGGTGCACAAGTTTTAATTTTCTTTGGGTTTTCTGAAATCAACACAGGATCAAAATTTTACATACAGGGTCAAACATATACATACAGCACACCTAATATTTGGGTAAAATGTCTCTTCGCAAGATTCACCTTGACCAAACATTTTTGTTTACCATGTGAGGCGACAGTGCTAACCACTACACCACCTCATATAAGCTACTGGATGCCTTAGTTTCCTTCGAGGTGAATAAAGTATCTATCCATCTATCTTACTCAACAAAAGTCTTAGGCACATGCAAAGAAATGCTGCAGAGCAAAGATGCCTTCAAAAATAATTAAATGAAATGTTTCAAAAAAAAAAATACTATAAACAGCAGTAAGCCATAATAAATGAAACAAAGTTAATATTTGGTGTGAGACGACCCTTTGCTTTGAAAAAAAAAAGTAGTCTCAGGTACAATGAGTGCAGTTTAATAAGGAAATGAGCTGTAGGTTTTACTGAGCATCTTACAGAACCAGCCACAGTTCTTCTGGACACTTTGTCTAACTCACTTCTTCATTTTACACCAAAACCCAGCAGCCTTCATTATGCTTTTAGTCTGAAAAGTGTCTCTTATAGGGTGGCACGGTGGTGTAGTGGTTAGCACTGTCGCCTCATGGCAAGAAGGTCCTGGGTTTGAGCCCAGTGGCCGGCGAGGGCCTTTCTGTATGGAGTTTGCATGTTCTCCCTGTGTGGGTTTCCTCTGGGTGCTCCAGGGTGTACCCCACCTCTCACCCGTAGTCAGCTGGGATAGGCTCCAGCTTACCCGCGACCCTGTAGAAAAGGATAAGCGGCTACAGATGATGGATGTATTTTATTTATTTATTGTACTATTTAAATTTTTGTAATTTTGTGGGACCTCAGGTATTGACGCTTATTGCTCTGTTGAGGATTCCTTCAGTGAAGTTTATAAATAAAATAAAAAAATAAAAAAATAAATATTCTTCTGTGACATTTAATTTCTTCCTAGAAAACTAGCACCACAGTACCTGAGTGAACTTCTGGTCCTCTATGACCCACCACGCCTACTTAGATGAAAAGGTGCAGGCTATCTGCTGGTACCTCGTATAGTGAAGGCTACATCAGGGAGCAGAGCCTTTTCTTACAAAGCCCCACAGTTATGGAACAGCCTTCCAAGTAGTGTTCAGGAATCAGACACAGTCTCAGTGTTTAAGTCTCGGCTGAAAACATATCTGTTTAGTCAAGCCTTTTGTTAATGGTGTTTATGAGGTAAAGGTGTAGATCTGGAGGGTCCTCAGACAGAGTGTTTTGGTAAACTGGGATGTATGGATGCTGTCAGTCCCCACTCGCTTGCTCACTCGAGTTTGTTGATGATGTAGTGGCTGGCTGCTTTATGTCCCGGGGCTCCTTCATGCCTGTGTTACCTTCTGGCTCTCCCCTTTTAGTTATGCTGTTGTAGTTAGTTGCCGGAGTCCCTGCTTGTATTCAGTGCAATATGTATACTGTTCCTACTTATTCAGGTGACATTGGGCATACCTAACAACCTGTGTTTTCTCCCCCCCCCAAAAAAAATCTGTCCCTCTGAGTTACATGTTGGTCCTGGGATCGAGATGCTGACCTCTTCTGCTCCTCGGACCTGCCTGATCCATCCTGGTGCCCTGTGTCTGGTTGGAGTCTCATCGCATCGCTCCTGTGGAGGACGGCCCCATGAGGACAGTTGGGGGTCGCGCCTGGAGGACGCTCTGGACTCTTGCAGTGGTGTTTTTGTGGCTGGGGACTGAAGTTGACTTGCTGACTTTAGGGCTGCAGTTGTCGTGAACGGTTCTGTGCTCGGGTTTCTGTCGGTGGGGGGTTTATAGCATCAATGAAGCTGACTTTATGTTAGGACTGTTAATGTTATAGTCATGTTGTCTGTTATTGCCTGGATGGGGATGGGTTCCCTTTTGAGTCTGGTTCCTCTCAAGGTTTCTTCCTCATGTCGTCTGAGGGAGTTTTTCCTTGCCACCGTCACCACAGGCGTGCTCATTGGGGATAGATTAGGGATAAAATTAGCTCCCTCATGCCTGTGTTACCTTCTGGCTCTCCCCGTTTAGTTATGCTGTCATAGTTAGTTTTGCCAGAGTCCCTGCTTGTACTCAGCACAAAATGTATACGGTTCCTACTTATTCAGGTGACACTGGGCATACCTAACAACCTGTGTTCCCCCCCATTACATGTCAATCCTGGGATCGAGATGCTGACCTCTTCTGCTCCTCGGACCTGCCTGATCCATCCTGGTGCCCTGTGTCTGGTTGGAGTCTCATCACATCGCTCCTGTGGAGGACGGCCCCATGAGGACAGTTGAAAGTCACACTTGGAAGACGCTCTGGACGCTAACAATAATGCTTTTATGGCTGACTTGCTAACTTTAGGACTGCGGTTGTCATGAACAGTATTGCACTCAAGTTTCCATCAGTGAAGAGTTTATAACATCAACGAAACTGACTTCATGTTAAAACTGTTAATGTTATAGTCATGCTGTCTGTTGTTGCCCAAATGAGGATGGGTTCCCTTTAGAGTCTGGTTCCTCTCGAGGTTTCTTCCTCATGTCGGCTGAGGGAGTTTTTCCTTGCCACCGTCGCCACAGGCTTGCTCATTGGGGATAGATTAGGGACAAAATTAGCTCATGTTTTAAGTCGTTCAAATTCTGTAAATCTCATCTCATCTCATTATCTCTAGCCGCTTTATCCTGTTCTACAGGGTCGCAGGCGAGCTGGAGCCTATCCCAGCTGACTACGGGCGAAAGGCGGGGTACACCCTGGACAAGTCGCCAGGTCATCACAGGGCTGACACATATGCCGCTTTTCCACTACCAGCGCGGCTGAGTTGGGCTGAGCTGTGCCGTGCTGAGTTGGGCTGAGTCGAGCTGAGTGGGGCTGTTGGAGTTGCATTTTGACTACAACCGCGCTGAACCGTGCTGGCTGGAAGTGGGTGGACACATTGGGTGGAGTTGGCGAAAGTGGGTGGACGTCACTTGATGTTGTTAGGCGGCGCAAACAGTGACATCAGTGATCTTTTAAGCGGTAGTCTCACGACCTGGATAGTAAACAATAAACATGGAGGACATGGAGTCGTTAGTGTTGCTGGTCTTGGTGCTGTGGCTTGTTGTCACCGACAACGCCAACAGGTACTGGCAAGAGCGTATAGATGAGGCGAGGCGCATAAGGCTTCATAATTCTCGTAATTCGTAATTCTTCTTCTTCCGGGTTTACGGTGTTTACAGATCCCAGTGTGCTCGCGGGGCGTGTGTGGGCATGTGAGGACACTCCTCCTCACCAATCAGTGCACAGGGGAGTGTCTCCTCACGCCCCCGGCCCCACTCGGCTCGGTTTGGCTCGCCTCAGCCCCACTCCAAAACCGTGCGAGTTTTGGGTGCTGAGTAGGGCTGAAGCGAGCTGAGTTGCGCTGCTCTGAGGTAGTCGAAACGTGAGCCATGTCGGGCTGAAGTGGGCTGAAAAAGGGTAGTGGAAAAGGGCCAATAGACACAGACAACCATTCACACTCACATTCACACCTACGGTCAATTTAGGCCAAGTTTAAATTAGACCATATCTGTCTTGTTTTCTTCGCGGATGCACTGTCCGTTTACATTAAACCGCCTGGAAACGCCGGGAAACGGGAATCCGCCAGGATCCACGTATTCAATCCAGATCGTGTCTGGTCCGGTGCTGTGTAAACATTGAGAATACATGGATACGCTGTGCTGAGCTCTAGCTGGCGTCGTCATTGGACAACGTCACTGTGACATCCACCTTCCTGATTCGCTGGCGTTGGTCATGTGACGCGACTGCTGAAAAACGGCGCGGACTTCCGCCTTGTATCACCTTTCATTAAAGAGTATAAAAGTATGAAAATACTGCAAATACTGATGCAAATACTGCCCATTGTGTAGTTATGATTGTCTTTAGGCTTGCCATCCTTCCACTTGCAAGTGGTAAGTGATATGCGCTGGGATCACACACACAGCGGCTCAGTCCCGAATCGTGGCTCGTGCGCTTCACTCGCGCGCTCTGTGAGCTGCGCAGGGCCGGAGTGCGCACCCTCCAGAGGGCACTCGCTGTTCAGGGCGGAGTGATTTGGAGCGCAGGATGCCTGCGGAGCCGAGCGTATCCGTGTATTGGTGTTGCTGTGTGCACGCTAATTGTTTTAAAAACGTTAATCTGGGGCGGCACGGTGGTGTAGTGGTTAGCGCTGTCGCCTCACAGCAAGAAGGTCCTGGGTTCGAGCCCCGGGGCCGGCGAGGGCCTTTCTGTGCGGAGTTTGCATGTTCTCCCCGTGTCCGCGTGGGTTTCCTCCGGATGCTCCGGTTTCCCCCACAGTCCAAAGACATGCAGGTTAGGTTAACTGGTGACTCTAAATTGACCGTAGGTGTGAGTGTGAATGGTTGTCTGTGTCTGTGTGTCAGCCCTGTGATGACCTGGCGACTTGTCCAGGGTGTACCCCGCCTTTCGCCCGTAGTCAGCTGGGATAGGCTCCAGCTTGCCTGCAACCCTGTAGAAGGATAAAGCGGCTAGAGATAATGAGATGAGATGAGACGTTAATCTGATGATCTTATCTGTGACCTTAGAGTCACCAGTTAACCTAACCTGCATGTCTTTGGACTGTGGGGGAAACCGGAGCACCCGGAGGAAACCCACATGGAGAACATGCAAACTTCACACAGAAAGGCCCTCGCCGGCCACGGGGCTCGAACCCGGACCTTCTTGCTGTGAGGCGACAGCAACTTGAAAACTAATATTTGGAATTCTAAAATGTTTTCTTGGGAAAAAAGTGCCTTGAAAATGAAGAAAATCATAAAATAAAAATATGTAACAATGTTTGAACTAAAGCCTGAGTATTGTTGGTCCAAACTTTATCCCGGAAGTAGAAACACCTCCCCCCCCATGACTTTTTTTTTTTTTTCCTCCTTTTGTGGAGTGACGTCAGCGCGCGCGCTGCTACAGTTGGAGCCGAAGATGGCGAGCGCAGAGACCGCGGCGGAGCACGAGCGCATTCTCCGGGAGATTGAAAGCACCGACACGAACTGTATCGGTCCCACACTCCGGTAAGTCGTCGGTAAGCGGGTAGCACGCAGTTTGGTGTGTTGGCTGAGTGTCCGGGTGGAGAGGAGTGTGTGAGAATGTTGTCTTGTTGTTGTCTCGGTAACTCTTCAGACTTCCAGAGATTCTTCCCTGAACTTGTCATGCAGCTGCTACAGAGCTCCCCCTGCTAACGGCTAGCACACACAGCACACTTAGTATTCACAGCACAGGCATGGGCAGCCTGCTGGCTTCAAGCACGCCGGTGCTAGTATAAACACACACACACACACACTCTTCCTCTCTCTCTCTCTCTGATCATAGGAATGTACAGTGGTGCTTGAAAGTTTGTGAACCCTTTAGAATTGTCTATATTTCTGCATAAATATGACCTAAAACATCATCAGATTTTCACACAAGTCCTAAAAGTAGATAAAGAGAACCCAGTTAAACAAATGAGACAAAAATATTATACTTGGTCATTTATTTATTGAGGAAAATGATCCAATATTACATATCTGTGAGTGGCAAAAGTATGTGAACCTTTGCTTTCAGTATCTGGTGTGACCCCCTTGTGCAGCAATAACTGCAACTAAACGTTTCCGGTAACTGTTGATCAGTCCTGCACACCGGCTTGGAGGAATTTTAGCCCATTCCTCCGTACAGAACAGCTTCAACTCTGGGATGTTGGTGGGTTTCCTCACATGAACTGCTCGCTTCAGGTCCTTCCACAACATTTCCATTGGATTAAGGTGAGGACTTTGACTTGGCCATTCCAAACATTAACTTTATTCTTCTTTAACCATTCCTTGGTAGAACGACTTGTGTGCTTAGGGTCATTGTCTTGCTGCATGACCCACCTTCTCTTGAGTTTCAGTTCATGGACAGATGTCCTGACGTTTTTCTTTAGAATTCGCTGGTATAATTCAGAATTCATTGTTCCTTCAATGATGGCAAGCCGTCCTGGCCCAGATGCAGCAAAACAGGCCCAAACCATGATACTACCACCACATTTCACAGATGGGATAAGGTTCTTATGCTGGAATGCAGTGTTTTCCTTTCTCCAAACATAACGCTTCTCATTTAAACCCAAAAGTTCTATTTTGGTCTTATCCGTCCACAAAACATTTTTCCAAATAGCCTTCTGGATTGTCCACGTGATCTTTAGCAAACTGCAGACGAACAGCAATGTTCTTTTTGGAGAGCAGTGGCTTTCTCCTTGCAACCCTGACATGCGCACCACTGTTGTTCAGTGTTCTCCTGATGGTGGACTCATGAACATTAACATTAGCCAATGTAAGAGAGGCCTTCAGTTGCTTAGAAGTTACCCTGGGGTCCTTTGTGACCTTGCCGACTATTACACGCCTTGCTCTTGGAGTGATCTTTGTTGGTCGACCACTCCTGGGGAGGGTAACAATGGTCTTGAATTTCCTCCATTTGTACACAGTCTGTCTGGCTGTGGATTGGTGGAGTCCAAACTCTTTAGAGATGGTTTTGTAACCTTTTCCAGCCTGATGAGCATCAACAACGCTTTTTCTGAGGTCCTCAGAAATCTCCTTTGTTGGTGCCATGATACACTTCCACAAACATGTTGTGAAGATCAGACTTTGATAGATCCCTGTTCTTTAAATAAAACAGGGTGCCCACTCACACCTGATTGTCATCCCATTGATTGAAAACACCTGACTCTAATTTCACCTTCAAATTAACTGCTAATCCTAGAGGTTCACATACTTTTGCCACTCACAGATATGTAATATTGGATCATTTTCCTCAATAAATAAATTACCAAGTATAATATTTTTGTCTCATTTGTTTAACTGGGTTCTCTTTATCTACTTTTAGGACTTGTGTGAAAATCTGATGATGTTTTAGGTCATATTTATGCAGATATATAGAAAATTCTAAAGGGTTCACAAACTTTCAAGCAGCACTGTAACAGCAGAAAGCGCTGAGTTTCCCCAACTTCCTAATGAACGTTAGATAAAAGTGTGTTGACTGGCCCCATCAGTTGTGTTTGTCATTCTTGCACGTATTTATTTAATCACTACCAAGTGCTCTGGACCACAAACAAGTTTTTGGAAATATCACTGGCTCTAACCCTGTCTCACTGATCTCTGAATCCACACTACTCTGTAAATCTCCTCTCTCAGGTTGTGGCCCCGAGATTCTTGTATCTTCAAATGGGAATCTGTTTACATGGCGTTTTTATCAGACGCTCTTCTCCACAGCGACGTACAAGTGCTGATCTTCTGGACAAGAAAGTTCTAGTGCCAGCTGAATAAGTGACAATACCTCGTGTAATATTCTGTTGAAGTATCAATACTTTGCAAACAGCCAAGGAAATGAACCAACCATACAAAGCACAAGAACTCAAACGGTTAACCCCAGGCTAGACCGGACACAGCCTGGGTTGGTCAAGACCGAAACGCAGATCCACAGTGGGCAGGGAAACAGGGAAGAGGTGCAGCCAGAATCACTAGGTTACTACATTAGCTTTAGTGACAAACCCTACAGAAACGGCGAGCAGTAAACAAGTTAATGATGTATAGGATGCTTAACAACCAAGTAGCTCGACCAACAACGTATTTGATCCCAGCTGCTTCAACAACAAGAGGACACAATCAGCGGTTTCTTATACCGTTCACACAGACCCAGGTTTATCAGCGTTCGTTCTTCCCTGATGCAGTCGGACTGTGGAACAACCTGCTATCATCTACTATTGCCTGCACCTCAGTTAAAGGAGAACTGAAGTCATTTTTAAATTTGCTTTATTTCTTAATTAATCTCATTCTCATCTCATTATCTCTAGCCGCTTTATCCTTCTACAGGGTCGCAGGCAAGCTGGAGCCTATCCCAGCTGACTACGGGCGAAAGGCGGGGTACACCCTGGACAAGTCGCCAGGTCATCACAGGGCTGACACATAGACACAGACAACCATTCACACTCACATTCACACCTACGCTCAATTTAGAGTCACCAGTTAACCTAACCTGCATGTCTTTGGACTGTGGGGGAAACCGGAGCACCCGGAGGAAACCCACGCGGACACGGGGAGAACATGCAAACTCCGCACAGAAAGGCCCTCGCCGGCCCCGGGGCTCGAACCCAGGACCTTCTTGCTGTGAGGCGACAGCGCTAACCACTACACCACCGTGCCGCCCTTCTTAATTGTGTTATTCAATTACATTTTCGGTTTTAGTAACCTTATATCGTGACTGGTATTGGCAACTAATTGCAATTAAATATTATACTTATCGGCCTGTTCGGTTTTTAGCCATGTTGAATTTGGTTCGTTTGGTCCACGTCGCTTATCCATGCGATTTTCACGAGACTTCGAAGCGTGAAGTGTCAGCCAGGTGTCAGTGCCGCCATTTTGAAAACTGTTTTCCAAATGAAATATTGCACAAAAACGAGCTTAAATGACGATTACTGCCTACTTTTTTCAAACTTTCCTGATTGCTATCAAAACAAACACAACTTCCAGCTTGATTACGTCAGCATTCGAAAGAGGGCGCGTGCGTCTGTTGGCAGATGTTGGTGACTTTGATTTCCGCTATACGTTTTACTTCCGTCCTACGATGTCTCGCACAGGTCTCAATAAGTCTCGTTTATGGCCATCGCTTTGACATATGGACTGATATTACATAGCATATTTCAAACATTCATAACTTGCTATAGCAGCGACAAAATAGCTATCAAAAATATTTCCGTATATTTAATAAAATGAGAGAATTTTGATGGTAAATTTGCCTTCAGGTTTCCTTTAACACCTTCAAGAATGAGCTGCAGAGCATGATCCTATGCTGCTAAAAATTAATTGCAAATGTTTTTATCTATATATGTATTGGTTGATTTTAACCCTGCACATACATTTTGATAATTAACCTGCACCCCGTACAAGTTCGATAATACACCAGAAGGTGGCCTGAACTTTTTTTTGGAAGAAGATGCCTGAAGAGGTGGGTCTTCAGTCTGCGCTTGAAGGTGGTCAGAGAGTTGGCAGTGCTGACCCCAATGGGAAGGTCGTTCCACCAACGGGGAACCAGGATACATAGCAGGCTTGGCAGGAGAGGGTCTTTATTTTGATAGGAATAAACAAAATGCACAATGCAACTGCTCAGTTATTACACTATAGCCAATAGTATGTGGACATCTAATCATCACATCTGTATTCACTTGTTGGACGTCCCCATTCCAGATTTAGTCCTGAGACCCTTCTAAGAATTTCCAATCTTCTGTGAAGGCTTTCTACTAGATTTTGGAGCACGGCTATGGGGACTTGTGGTCATTTGGCTATTAGAGCATTAGTGAGGGCAGGCACTGATTTTGGATGATGAAGCCTGAGGTCCATTTAGGATTCCAGTTCATCCCAAAGGTGTTGAATAGGGTTGAGATCAGGGCTCTGTGCAGGACACTCAAGTTCTTCCACTCCAACTTTGGCAAACCATGGACCTTGCTTTGTGCACAGTGTCACTCTGGAACATACAGTTAGGTCCATAAATATTTGGACAGAAACAACATTTTTCTAATTTTGGTTCTGTACATTACCACAATGAATTTTGAACAAAACAATTCAGATGCAGTTGAAGTTCAGACTTTCAGCTTTAATTCAGTGGGTTGAACAAAATGATTGCTTAAAAATGTGAGGAACTAAAGCATTTTTTAAACAAAATCCCTTCATTTCAGGGGCTCAAAAGTAATTAGACAAATTAAATAATATGTTCATTTCTAATACTTGCTTGAAAACCCTTTGTTGGCAATGACTGCCTGAAGTCTTGAACTCATGGACATCACCAGACGCTGTGTTTCCTCCTTTTTAATGCTCTGCCAGGCCTTTACTGTAGCGGTTTTCAGTTGCTGTCTGTTTATGGGCCTTTCTGTCTGAAGTTTAGTCTTTAACAAGTGAAATGCATGCTCAATTGGGTTGAGATCAGGTGACTGACTTGGCCATTCAAAAATATTCCACTTCTTTGCTTTAATAAACTCCTGGGTTGCTTTGGCTTTTATGTTTTGGGTCATTGTCCATCTGTATTATGAAATGCCGACCAATCAGTTTGGCTGCATTTGGCTGGATTTGAGCACACAGTACGTCTCTGAATACCTCAGAATTCATCTGGCTGCTTCTGTCCTGTGTCACATCATCAATAAACACTAGTGATCCAGTGCCACTGGCAGCCATGCATGCCCAAGCCATCACACTGCCTCCACCGTGTTTTACAGATGTGGTATGCTTTGGATCATGAGCTGTACCACGCCTTCGCCATACTTTTTTCTTTCCATCATTCTGGTAGAGGTTCATCTTGGTTTCATCTGTCCAAAGAATGTTCTTCCAGAACTGCGCTGGCTTTTTTTTAGATGTTTTTTTAGCAAAGTCCAATCTAGCCTTTTTATTCTTGAGGCTTGAGTGGCTTGCACTGTGCAGTGAACCCTCTGTATTTACTTTCATGCAGTCTTCTCTTTATGGTAGATTTGGATATTGATACGCCTACCTCCTGGAGAGTGTTGTTCACTTGGTTGGCTGTTGTGAAGGGGTTTCTCTTCACCATGGAAATTATTCTGCGATCATCCACCACTGTTGTCTTCTGTGGGCATCCAGGTCTTTTTGCATTGATGAGTTCACCAGTGCTTTCTTTCTCAAGCTGTACCAAACTGTAGATTTTGCCACTCCTAATATTGTAGCAATTTCTCGGATGGGTTTTTTCTGTTTTCGCAGCTTAAGGATGGCTTGTTTCACCTGCATGGAGAGCTCCTTTGACCGCATGTTTTCTTCACAGCAAAATCTTCCAAATGCAAGCACCACACCTCAAATCAACTCCAGGCCTTTTATCTGCTTAATTGAGAATGACATAACGAAGGAATTGCCCACACCTGCCCATGAAATAGCGTTTGAGTCAATTGTCCAATTACTTTTGGTCCCTTTAAAAACAGGGTGGCACATGTTAAGGAGCTGAAACTCCTAAACCTTTCATCCAGTTTTAATGTGGATACCCTCAAATGAAAGCTGAAAGTCTGGACTTTATGTCCATGTCCATTATATAACTATAACTTGAATATGTTTCAGTAAACAGGTAAAAAAAAAAAAAAAACAATTGTGTGTCAGTGTCCATGGACCTAACTGTATTTGAGCCCCTTAGTTCCAGTGAAGGGAAATCTTAGTGCTCCAGTGTACAATGATATTCTAGATCATCCTGTGCTTCCGACTTTGTGATGACAGTTTAAAGTGCCATTCCACCATTGGATGTATTCTTTGGCATAAAATACAATATATTTTATGACAACTTGACTAGACAGAGAAATCTTTTAGCTTCAAAATGATATATCAAACATAATTTTTTGACAACGACAAGTATATTAATTTTGCGACCAAAGGTCACCTACCCTTGTAATTTCCGCGCGGTAGTGAAATGTGATGTCATCGGCAGGTTCCCCTTCTTGTGTACCACGTCACGTGTGACGTGGCACAGATTATCACCAATGGCGGATAGAACGCGATTGTCAGCTTCGGAAAAGAAGCGAAGGAAAATAGCAAGTGATGCCCAAAGGAGACGGTCGATGGTGAATATCGGCACAGCAATCGACAAGTGGAAATCGTGTTCTATCCGCCATTGCTGATAATCTGTGCCACGTCACACGTCACGTGGTACACAAGAAGGGGAACCTGCCGATGACATCACGTTTCACTACCGTGCGGAAATTAAAAGGGTAGGTGACTTTGGTCGCAAAATTAATATACTTGTCGTTGTCAAAAAATTATGTCATCGGCAGGTTCCCCTTCTTGTGTACCACGTGACGTGTGACGTGGCACAGATTATCAGCAATGGCGGATAGAACGCGATTTCCACTTGTCGATTGCTGTGCCGATATTCACCATCGACCGTCTCCTTTGGGCATCACTTGCTATTTTCCTTCGCTTCTTTTCCGAAGCTGACAATCGCGTTCTATCCGCCATTGCTGATAATCTGTGCCACGTCACACGTGACGTGGTACACAAGAAGGGGAACCTGCCGATGACATCACGTTTCACTACCGCGCGGAAATTACAAGGGTAGGTGACCTTTGGTCGCAAAATTAATATACTTGTCGTTGTCAAAAAATTGTTTGATATATCATTTTGAAGCTAAAAGATTTCTCTGTCTAGTCATGTCATAAAATGTATTGTATTTTATGCCAAAGAATACATCCAATGGTGGAATGGCACTTTAAGGTACAACCATGAATGGGTAATGTTGGTCAGGTGTCCACATACTTTTGGTCATATAGTGTATGTATATTTAAAAAGAAATCAAATCCCCCAATTCTTCGTTGAATTACTTTTTTTTTTTTTTTTTCTTCCATAACATCTCTTACGTCATCAGTATTGATTGTCATTATAAGCTGAACAAGCTTGTAGTCACAGCAAAGGTGTTTCGTTTAGGTTACGTTCAGCAATGTTCTTCCATGTGTATGATAAAGTTATGAATGTGCTAGGAGTGGCGGCAGAGGTAGTAATGTAATGTGTTAAGTTGTGTTAACACTACTGTTGTAGAGTTTTCAGTGCAGTTGAGTCCCTGTACAGAGAAACGGTGGTTGCTGTAGTCTGATTTTCGGGCGAGTCCAGAGGGAATGGCTTACGTAATGTTTAGTGAAGTCACAGCTGGAAACAAAATGGATGAAAACCATGGAGTTAGATGTTTGTGGGGGGAAAAAAAAACTGTAACAGACATAAATGCATTTTAATCAGTGTTTTTGAAAAAATCAGCAGGTAACCAGCTTCATGAATAACTGACACCGTAACGTCCCTGGACCGTATAGTGGAGTAATTGATGTAACACACCACAACTCAATCTGTCGCTTTTTTTCTTTTTTTGAAGCTAACAAACGCACCATGCCTTGATTTGATTTCTTCTGTAGCCTGCAGGTCTTTAGTTATATGTATAACATACCTTTTTTTTCCTGGATTTTTTTTTTTCCCCCTAAATTTTAGTTATGGCCAGTTCCCACCCACCAGACAGCTCTGCCCTATCATATGACAGCTACCAACCAGGGTAGCTGAAGGCTATCATGTGCTTCCACATCTGTTTGAGCTGCTGCTCAGGCAGTGTCCGGGGCAGCGTAACACACATGGAGGAAAGTGCTTTCTGTCCACCTCCGCACGCAAGCTCACAGACACCTGTGATTGGTTACTATTTGCTGTAATTGATGGGAGAGTGAACACAGCACTTCTCCTTCCTTCCCTCCCTGAGAGCACAGGCCAGATTTGCTCTCTTGAGTTTCCAGCTGTGGATGGCTGTGGCATGAGTTGGATTCGAATTTGCGATCTCTCAATGATGGTGCAAATGGTTTTCTGTTGTGCTATTCAGGAGCCCAACATTTTATCAGTTCTTTCTAATTAGCAGTTGTTAAGACTGGGATAATGTGCTTTCACCCAGCTGTGCAAACATGTTGCTGAGCAGCGAATGTGAATCATGCAAGCAGTGGCACGATGTAGTATTCATACACTGGTGAGAAGCTGTCGCTAATTTTAGTGTATGGATCTAGTTATGTACATGTTTGTGTGTGCTTTTTATTCACTACTAAGGACCAAGTGTCCCCACAATGATAGTTGACATTTGGATGGTCCTCGCAAGGAAAGTGGTGTGTGGGTGGGGGGAAAGGAAGGAATGTTTAAATAAATATACTAGTGAGGACCAAGTGTCCCCAGAATGATAGTAGATATGTGGATGGTTCCCACAAGGAAAGTGTGTGCGCGCATGATATAATAATAAAAAAAAAACACTACTGTGGACCCAGTGTGTCCACAATGATGGTAGATATTTGGATGGTCCCCACAAGGAAAGTGTGTGTGTGTGTGTTTGATTTTGTGTTTTTTTTTTTTTTTCTTTTAAAATATACTACTGAGGACCAAGTGTCCCCACAATGATGGTAGATTTTTGGATGGTCCCCACAAGGAGTGTGTGTGTGTGTGTGTGTGTGTGTTACATTTTTTTTTAAAATATACTACTGAGGACCAAGTGTCCCCACAATGATGGTAGATATTTGGATGGTCCCCACAAGGAAAGTGTGTTTGATTTTGTGTTTTTTTTTTTTTTTTTAAATACTACTGAGGACCAAGTGTCTCCACAATGATGGTAGATATTTGGATGGTCCCCACAAGGAAAGAGTGTGTGTTTGAGTTTGTGTGTGTTTTTTTTTTTAATTATTATTATTATTATTATTTAAATATACTACTGAGGACCAAGTGTCTCCACAATGATGGTAGATATTTGGATGGTCCCCACAAGGAAAGTGTGTGTTTGAGTTTGTGTGTTTTATTTTTTTATTTTTATTATTATTATTATTATTATTATTATATTTTTTAAATATACTACTGAGGACCAAGTGTCTCCACAATGATGATAGATATTTGGATGGTCCCCACAAGGAAAGTGTGTGTTTGATTTTGTGGTTTTTTTTTTTTTTTTTTAATACTACTGAGGAGGACCAAGTGTCCCCACAATGATGGTAGATATTTGGATGGTCCCCACAAGGAAAGGTTTTTTTTTTTTTAAATAAGAGCCAAAAAGTTTCCTTTTCATTAGTGAGGTGAGGGTTACATTTAGGTGCAGGGATGGCATGAATTACCTGCATTAATAATTGGGCCAATGGATGGTCCTTAGAAAGATCAGAAGACAGGTGTGTGTGTGTGTGTGTGTGTGTGTACACTTGCAACATATTAAGGACTTTGGCTGGTCCTCACTTCTTCAGAGGGCTGTTTGAGGGTTAAGATTTGGTTCTAGGGTTCAGGTTAGAATAATATTTAGGTTGGTGTTGGGCATTTAGTTGTGATGGTTACGGTTGGGGTTCAGGGTGAGGGAATGCATCATGTCAACGAGGGTCCCCACAAAGATAAAAGTCAAGCGTGTGTGCGCGTGTGTCGCACATTGATAAAGGCTTCATATTTTCACTCACTTATTGGAGTGACTTATGTGATAGTTTTGGGGGGGGAAGTGTGTTCCGCCTTGTGTCTCTCTGCTGTGCCTTTGTAACCTGAGAGCTCTCTGAACAGCATTATTTTTGTCCGTGAGAAAGCAGATCACCATATTATATAATTCCCCAGAGAGCGGGATTATGAATAGTGTTCACCTCACATCAGAATTCCGATAATTACTCGATTCTCCTCAGGGCTGGTCATTATCTCACACTGAGACATGAGTCATTTCTGTGGTGACACACCCAACAACAAAATGGAAACAGCCAAGTCATATTGTAAGCCTCTTCACTGGTTTGCTTTAAGAAAGACGGCTAAATTCTTCAATGTAAAAAGTACAGTGTCGAGGTTATTAGCAGGAAAATGACACACCTGTTGGAGAAAATGAATCAACAGCTTCTGATGAATAAGGGATAAGCCGTCATAGATTAATAAACAATGACGGGATGCTGTAATGTTTTCCAATATCAGCCCAAACCATTATTTTTATTTTTTTTACTCCTCTGATACCATAGCAGTACACCAGCGATTATAATTTTTTTTTATTAATTGATATTTGACTTATTTATAGTTGGGTTGACTATTGTGGGATGTCCATGAAACAAGTTAATTCCTCTTATCTCTTATTTGAGAACCACTATAAACAATTATTTCCTCATCGGCCTCTCTTTTTTTTCCCCTCTCTCTTAAAGATAAGACAAAAAGCAGCTTGTCAGGTCACAACCACAAGATTTTCCCCATTTTGAAAATGTCAAGTTACAGCTTTATCTCGGATTGTTACGAGCTGACACAGGCGAGTCCGTGCTAAATTGCTGACCAGTCAGATTTGAGAGATCTGTAATCCTGACCTTTAACTGGAATCCATTATTTTTGTTTGTGTGTAATAAGAGGTCGGAGTTTTCATCTGGTATGAGTTTGACTAAGGTGTGACGTGTCTCTCTCCCCCCTCCCCAAACCCCATGCACGGTGAGCGTAATTCCGACTAGGGCTGTAACGATACACCCAATTCACGATTCGATTCGTATCGCGATTTTTGACCCACGATTCGATACGCCCACGATTTTTTTAAAAATGTTTTTTTTAAAGTAGTAAATTTGACTTAACATTTACTTACTTACATTAACTATTTAATAACAAATAATTCAGACCACTGCAGAGAATGAGTAATATGTATGCAAAAATGAACAAATGTATATCCAAAGATTGTTTTATTTCTCAAAATAATACTGTTGAGCCGGAAGCTCTGTTTTTTTTCAGTTTTGAAAAAGTCATTTTTCCAAATCGTGTAAATCCGTTAAGATTTTTTTTTTTTTTGGGGGGGTGGCTCTCTCACTGTCTCACTCTCATAGGGCCAATGATTTTCTGTGATCGCGGAAAACAGATGGAAATTACGGAATTTTTATGGTGAAACATTGCTCGCGTGTCAAAATGTAACTGCCGCAGAAGGCTTCCGCCCAAGCAGACATGCCTTCAGTGTTGCCAGATATTGCTAACGTTTTCCACCCCAAAATATGTTCAAAACCAGCCAAAAAGCACCTAAACCTGCCCAATCTGGCAACACTGCATGCCTTTCCGGTCAGGTGATTGTGATTGGCTTGTGGCACACCTAGCCAGCCAATGAGCTGCTTGTTTACAGATTCGCTCCCCGCGTCGCAACCAGAATGGCGATCGCTTAAAAGAAATGAATGCTCTGCCAGTGGCGAGTGTGGACGTTGCGTGACTCGCAGAAGATTGTCGCAGGTCGGCGAAAAAACGACTTGCTAATAAATATAAAAAAATAAAAGTAATTTAAGTAAGTTTAAAATGTAATTTAAATAAAAAGTAAAGTATTCATAAATTGAAGTTTGGAAGCGCCTCTGTTTTTGGGCTGAGGAGAAGTTTGAAAGGGTGTACCGCGATTCTGCCTTGTATCGCGATACGGATCGTGGCTCTGCGTATTGCGATTTTGATTTCGATACGCATATCGTTACAGCCCTAATTCCGACATGTATTTTCAGGGAGGTGTGTGTGAATGAGCTTGAGCTCGGTTTGGTGTAGACTGTGTTTGAGCATGTGTGAGATCGTAGCTGCTCAGAGCAGCAGGTTTGCTCCTGTTTTCATGAGCAAGTTCAGTCTGAGACTTCCTTTGCATTGACGAGATGAAGGTGGTGCTGGTTCAGGTGTTTAACCTCGAACTGTTCTGTGCTTTCCATCTTCCTGCAGAAGTGACGGTTCTTCTCGACTTGCTTCAAAGCAAAATTCTCCGTTCTAAACATGAACGGTGCACGGGATGTTTGAAACCTGTTTAAAAAAAAAAAAAGTTTTTCACCGATTCACAATCATTTAGTGAGGATTACAGTGAACTCGAAGCTACATCACTAATGCTTTCAATGGCACTTCTTTCATTAGCTACACTCAGATTAAAGTCGCTGAAGGCTTGTTGCATATAGATTATGAAAGATTCGGCTTTAGATGGTGAAAAATGTTCTCCCAGTGGCAGGTGCAATTGCATTTATGCAGTGTGTTAGGAAACTCCCATTTCTCGTTAGCCTATGTGAAGGATTCAGTGCTGAAGCATGTGGGAACACAGACTAGTTATTATTAGTGATGCACGGAAACTTGACTCAGAATGAGCAAAAAGAGAAAAAGGACCCCAAATTTTGACCGAGGAGGGGAAAAAAAAAAGATAAATAATACCCTGTCCACACTAGGGATTTTGTACCGATACGATACTACTTTCGTAGCGCAACACCTGTCCACACTAGCAACTATATCGGTACTGTAGCGCTTCGCTGTAGTGTGGACAGATGAAGCGGTTCTGTAGCGATACAAATATAATGCGCAAGCGCAATGAACCATTCCTACTTCTTCGCTGAATAAAGTAGTGAAGAACGGAGATTCGTTTTCTTTGTTTCTTTCTCAACGTTTTATACGATTCGACTGAATAAATGACCACCAGAAATACAGACTGTACATTGACAACAAAAAGCACACATGTTGTTTCATCCGCAATATTCTCGGAAGGAAGTTACTCGGTAACCACGGAAACATTTCGCGCACGCACATTTCAACTACCGTGAAATAAAACCGCAAACATTTCTCACTAGTGTGGACAGATGCACTAAACTGTACCGGTATACTTTGTATCGATACACTATCGTACCGGTGTGTGTATATGTGAACACAGCATTAGAAAGTGATTAACGATAGTTTGCTCCCTTTGCTCTCCTCTGTTGGTTGAAGACATGCTCATGCACGTTTGAGCAACAGTGAAAAATCAACCATGTGGAAACATTTCATGGTTTCTACAAGTGACACTAGACAATCACTTTCTAATCACTGTTCATGCCAGGAAGGGGTCAGCTATGGCTACGGCCACATTACAAGCCTCACTATTCAGTTCCAATCTTTTTTGCTCCGATCAGATTTGCCTATCTTGACGTTTCACCTTTATAATTACAAATGACCTGTATTTAACTTTTTAATGTGAACGCGTAGATCTGTCTTCTGGAACGGCATGCATGCGCACATTGATGCGTTTTTGCACGAGTCGTCTGCATCACCACCAACAGAAAATGTCATATTTGTGAGACGACTCGGTGGGATTAAACCCGACTAAATGAACACGCTTGTAGCTAATTCACGCGTCGTATTTTGCTCTGGAGGACGACAAACAGTACATCAGCTGTACATGATCAGGTCAGAAAGGCAAAAATGAGCCAGACTGCAAGTTATTTGCAGCTATTGTAGTTTTTCTGTACTGTCTGTGCTGGCTGATGAAGACAGCGCTCAGTACGTGTGTGTGTGTAGATAAAAAGCTGTGTGAATTCTGATCTGACCATTCTTGTTCTTATCCAATCTAGGTCCTTATGCTAAAGTGACTCAAATCTGATTTGTAAAGGACGGATTTGTGTGTCCACACAGCTGTGAAAACATCAGATCTGTGTCACATTAAGGCAAAAAAAAAAAAAAAAAAATCAGATTTGAGTCACTTCTGCCTGGTAATGTGAACGTTGACTGAGTTTGTTGCACCCCTTGTATTCTGCATATTGAGCGTTTTGAAGTACCTGCTAGCACACTGACGGCTTTTAAAGGTCTCATTGCATCGTTTTTTCATTAATTGTGCGGTGGTCTCTAGTATGAATGAATGCCCTGTGAGCCGGTTTTGGTGAAAAAAATGCTGTGGTTCTCCTGTTTCAGGCTGTTCTAGTTTGCTGGAGGAGTGGGTGGCGGGAGAACGACAGGATTTCAGCTCTTACTCATTAATATTCATGACATGTAAACGTGTTACCTCTGATTGGCTAACAGCACTGTGACGCTACCTCCAGTGGGTCAGAACAAGCGGATGCGGGTGTCTTACTACGGCGAGAGAGAAGGAACAAACCGCGAAGGGAAAAATACCGCGCGCTGACGTCATTGAGGTGCGATGCGAGGAAATAAGAAAAATTCAACAAATGTTTGGGTTTTTACTGAACAAACAAACGAATAAAATGAATGAGTGACTTAAAAACAAAAGTGGGTGTCTTTTTGTAAAAACTGTTTTGATTGGCTATTATGGTCTCGACGTCGATGTTTTGACCAATAACATTGTAGATAACACGAATTTTACATCCCATTCAACGAGATTTATACGAGATTAAAGATGGCGACTTACAAATAATGTGTAAACATTGTTGGAGTTAAAGTTTGAACAGCATGAAGGAACATACCCCAACCCCCTGAAATTAATAAAAAAAAATTCTCAACGGATTTGGCATAATATAAAAAGGTTGTTTTTTGCTCAGGAAAAGCGGAAAACTCTCATCCCTGCCTAGCTTGTGACCATGTCATGCATGCTAACGTGGAGAATATGAACATGCCATTTTGTAACAAAAAGTTCATGTTTTACTTACAGCTTGTGAGCTGGTGGTCGATCGTTTTGACGGTACAGATCCAGGTATTAAAAACAACCTCGAAGCAAAACCACTACTGAAGGCACTGAAGTTTGAAAAGTCACTGTGGTTGAAATGATCAGAACACAGTACTAACGCTGCATTATACTTCGCTGGTGGTGTTCCAAAGATAAATTCCAACCATTTCTTCTTCACCTCCTCTATCTTGGGCAAGAAATGCAACGTTGATGTCTTACTGCCACAAATAACACGGGCACGAACTTGTTCAGACTAGGGCTGTGCGATATGGGAAAAAATGAATATCCCGATTACATTTTCTCCATTTCACGATATACGATATATATCTCGATATATTTAAATCTCCTCTAAAGGACCCCATGAAATCTAACTTTTACTGTTTTCACTACAATCCCTGCAGATTAAATAACATTCTTGGTTAACTTTACAGGTGGTTTTCAACAACACATTTTAAATTTTCATGTTAGTGATTAATCACAATTGAATTGAAATAAGACTATTTTTATTCAACAAAGATGTGGCACAAACTGCAAAAACAATCTTGAAAATTGCAACAAAGGGGCAACACAATACAGAGCTGCTCAAACCAATAAAGTGCAGCTCAACACTGAGAAAGACATTTAGCCTAAATAAGAAAAGTGCTCATTCATTAAATTATTTAAAAAAATAGATCTCCAAGCTATTAACCTGACTACTGAGAACCACTGGAACATTCACAATAGAGAGAGAGATTGAGGTGGTGTTTACATTAGACCGTATCCGTATCATTTTCGTTGCAGATGCACTGTCCGTGCACATTAAAACGTCGGAAAACGACTCCACAGGCGGAACAGTTTGAATCCGCTAGGGCCCACGTATTCAACCCAGTATGTATCTGATCCGGTGCTGTGTAAACATTGAGGAATGAGGATACGCAGTGCTGAGCTCTAGCTGACATCGTCATTGGACAACGTCACTGTGACATCCACCTTCCTGATTCGCTGGCGTTGGTCATGCCACGTTGGTCATGTGAATGAGCAATACAGGAAGTGTGTTGAAGTCATTAAGTGAATGAGCAATACAGGAAGTGTGTTGGTTACCGTAGCACTAAATAGTCTTGTTGTAATCGCAAAAAACGGCCGTTCTGCGAGGTGAGGAGTGTACCGAACACTGTTAGATCCTTCTAGCATAAACACGAAGGCCATACACGGTGTAAAAAAGGCGTCATTGTAGTACCAGTACCGCCGATAACAGACTGGCATACTTCATTTTTTTACAACGACATCCTTCCATCCTTCAGTTTCAATAAACTGAAACTAAAGATGCGCTGAACACCTGAAAGGCTACTGAAACTTTATTATGTATTCTTCACGCATATTTACAAGAGAAAAACATACCAAGGACATCGAAAAACTGGAAAAGAGACACACATCGGAGATGTAAAACTAATGCACTGGCAAGTGACTGTGACACTTTGTTCACAAACGCGGCTGCGAGGTTTCCTTCATTTAAAAGCGGAAGATTAAAAGGTCATAGGCAAGGGTCGGAGGTGAAACGTAGAATATCAACTTTATTGTCTAGAAGAACGACCCAAAAAGCGAATTCAATATTCCTAGTGTCTAATTTGCACCCTAAAATTGAATAAAATGGTTAAAATACACTGTTTTGCCCAATTTCCGAAGGTTTGTTTACATCTCACTTATGCGCACTTTCACCGCCAGGGGACCGTCGTCGTGACGTCATTCAAGCCAAACAGACCGGGAGCAGCTCTGTGTTTACCTGCAAACCGAGCACACGTGTACGGACTTTGGATGTTGTGTAAAGTGTCTGAAAACGATAGCGATTTTGAAGTAGGAACTCTCCAAATTAAATATCGAGAGGTGAAACCATATATGTATGAACCTATGGCCATTGCGAAGCAATCGGTGAATGTGGCTCACTGGTTTGACCGTGCGGCCTCGGAATCGGACAGCGACTCGGCCAACTCCGATCGCGGTGACCCCGGACCTCAACAAGACTTGCGCCCAAACAATTTATCCTGGTAGTTATGATAAATTCTTACTTTCGTCATAATACTAAATAAGAGCCCTTTTGAAGAATAATTAAACCGCCCTCCCTAGTGGATATAGGTAATGATTATTGGACAGTGCGCCGGTAGGCCACATTAGCCTGCCATCCACAGCATTATACTATTTATAGCCTACTCTAAGCGAGGAAATATCCCTTTGTCTCATTTCCACAATGATTGTACAGGATCCCTCAGGATTCTTGACTTGTTAATTGCAAGCAAAAGTAAAAATGCTTACCTCCAATCTTCTCCTTTTTGCTTGAGCGTTGCTGCTCTGTTTCTTCTTTGACTGCTTGATTTTGTTTCACATGCACAATCCACTCTCTCTGACTCGTCTCCTCTTTCGGGAAAAAAAAACAACCCTCTGGCTTCGCACAATCCACCCTCTCCGCCTCGTCTCCTTTTTCGGAAAAAGCCAACCCTATCGCACCGCCTCTTCTCCTTTTTCAGAAAAAGCCAACCCTCTCGCGCCGCCTCTTCTCCTCTTTCGGAAAAAGATAAAAACTTCTTTCTGAACCAGTCCCGTTGTTACAGTTCGGTTAGTTACAATCGGTTTGTTTGTCTTGAATGATGTCACGCGCCGAGTGGTCACGAAAATCGCAGAACAGAAATTTGCCACGATCTGCACTAACTTATTTTAATTATTACTTATTAACAATACTTCTTGGGACCAGAAGAAAATTAGAGGGTTTTTTAACATATATAAAGTTTCAAATGTGCATAAATTGAAAACCGTTGCCTATGAGCTTTAAAGAGGCGGACGTGCTGAACATCTGAAAGGTTACCAAAACTCCTCTGGATAGTCTTCACGCATATTTACAAGAGAAAAACGGACCAACGGACATCGAAAAACTGGAAAAGAGCAATAGCGGAAATATAAAGTTCTGCTTGGAGGTGAGGAAAAGTGACAGAGACTTTTACAAGAGGACTTCACTCAGCAAAGCCCTCTTATTTTGAACAACTGCAATGTAACAATTAACTCCGACCAAAAGTCACTGTGAACTTGAACTGTAAACCTGGATATAGCCTGTATATAAGTTGGGTGGTTGTTCAGGCTTTTTGGAGTTGTACCATTTTTATTGTTAGAACTTTGACTTTGTACAGTACCTTGGATTGACAGAACATTGAATTACATTAGATCAGAATCAGCAATCAATATTGGTAAGTTACACCTCTGTTAACTTTTTGTAAAATCTATAATTGTTCCATCGAATGTGTATGCATAATAATATCGTCTGGCTTTTTTCGTGGTATATCAGATATTCCATTCAGCTACTTGTCTTCAACTGGTTCAGTATCATGCTAGCTGAATGGAATATATCTGATATACCACTCAACGCCAGCCAGTATTATTTAAATAATAATTGAGACAAAGTCGAGGTTATTATTCACCAATATTCACTGAGCCTGAGGCGGATAATTGTTTTAGTATAAATGCACAGGTGATTTATTTAAAAAAATTTTTTTGAAAAATTAAGTTATTTCAAACTTCAAAAGTGGCATGCAAATGTAATAAAGCCGTGGCACGGACTTGTCACTTATCTATGCTGAGTCACATAAAATCCTTCATTTTGAAACGGATAAAATAAATCCCAGTTCCGCCTTACCTCGGAATAGTTTTAGACCAAACTTTGTAGCCAGGGCTTTGAACTGGTTCAAGGAACGAAAACGAAAACCGGGAACTTTTTTTATTTCACATGGAACAGAAACGAAACCAGAAACTTTATTGTTTTTTATGCTCCGGAACAGAAACGCTTATTAAAAATAATGGTAACCGGTTAATACCGGTTTTTATTTCGTTCCTCAAAGTTTCCGTAGCCTACAAATAAAAAAGTCATTCTTCTCCTATGTAGTGAAAATTCATTATGTCTGATAATTATAACTATTCTTTTAAGTTTGTTTCTTAAGACACGTATTTTTAAGTATGTTACCTCGCTTGTTGACAGTTTCGGCGAACACTTCCGAAACTGTCAACAAGCGAGGTAACATACTTAAAAATACGTGTCTTAAGAAACAAACTTAAAAGAATAGTCATTCTTCTCCTGCTCAAGTTTCTATGACCCGCTGGGGTTCACTTCCTGTGTGACGTTCGCTGACTGAATGGAGAGAGCGGGAGGGTGGACTACTATCACGTCTCCACATCTTAAATAAGAGGTAAATATTGCAGTCTATCGTTATTCAAAAACGTCAATTTCAAACACGATATCAATATATTTGTCCACGTTAATGAGAGGCTCGCGAACATTAAATGACGTTAACCTCTGTTAGCCTATCAATGCATAGGGCCTGACTAGCCTTTGGTAACACACTAAACGAATTATCTTTCATTTTTGGCACTTTTTCTGTTTGTGTAGATGGGAAGACATACTGAGAATCCAAATCGCCAACATTTGAAATAATAATTGTTTTGAATTATTTATTGTCTTATTTAATGAAGGTTGTAATAGAATTAGCCTACATTTGGCTTAAGCTGGATGAGACAGAGACATAATTTTATAGCCATTTGTTAAACAGCTGACAGGGAACGTAATTAACCGTTCCGGGAACGAAATTTTTTTGTTCTAACCGGTTCGGGAACGTCTATTTAATGGTGGAACCCAAAACCGGAAACGTTAAAATTCCGTTTCTGTTCGGAACGAACCAATAGGAAAAAATTCTGGTTCAAAGCCCTGTTTGTAGCATCTTTAGTGATTTTAGGAACAGCATTTTCTTTCATAATCTGTAATTCTTCCTCATGGTGACAAAGTGATTTGGCCGTCACTTTGCCGAGTTGCTCGAGGTGATTATTGAGAAATAGTCCGAATCTCTCAACCGGTCAGCACATGTGATTTCTGATAATCACCTGTGTATTTAGACCAGTGGGGCACTCGGCGAGTGGGGCGTGTGGTCACAGACCGCTCAGTGGCAAATGCAAGGGGCTGGTTTACAGTTGCACCAACAAATAACGAACGTCTTCGTCTTCAGTGCAGCCAATGAAAACGGAGAGTTATTATTTGAAATTTCAGCAAGGAGCTTTTATAGACACACCTCGAGTACATAAGAGATCACGGACATCGGAAACACACCACTGTGCAATCGAGTCGAGCTCGTACCATTGCAGCTTCATATAGCCTACTATTAGCTTTTCAATTACCTTTTACCAACAGCCTTTTTAAAGGCTATATCTTGCATATATAGCTAGCCTTCCAGCACTGCTATTGCAATAATTTAAACAGTCTTTTTTTAAAGACTACCGTATTTCAGCCCTCTTTTCTTGCTTTAAAACGCCATTTAAATCCAGTCTTACCATCTCTCTTTCCTACTTGTCAACTTACTTTCTCCTTTGCCTACTTGTCAACCTACTCTTTCTCCTTTCTTTAATCTTTCTCCTACTTTTTTCTCTTTTTCCTCCACTTTTTTTCTTCGATTAAAAATTGTAAGGTCCAACACCGTATCACAGTTAATTATATTTTGACTTAATTACATTAAGCACGGTTTGTAGATAGCTCATTTTAGCAGAGCTAAGTCTGGTGCGTGGTGGTAAGGTGCTAGCATTCTTAGCTGAGCAAGTCCCTTTGCTACGTTCACACTTACAGCATAACGATCTTTTATCGGGTTAATAAACAATATGGACAAATTTCTAATGTGTGAAAAAAAGAGCTGGTCCCACTGATGCACCAGTTCCCAAAAAATCAAAACTCTGCAAATATGACAGTTATTTACAATACGTTTTTTCTGTTAGTGGCACACTGGAACCAGTAACAGAACGTGTCGTTTGTGTGGAGGTGCTTGCCAGTGACCGCATGAAACCGTGCAAATTAAAGAGGCATTTGGACACCAAGCACCCTGACATGAAAAACGAACCAGTGGATTGTCAAAAGAAAGCGTGATGCCCTTCATCTACAAAAGTCCACCATAACCAAACATACCACCGTGTCTAGTCAGTGTCTCAAAGCTTCGTACGTGGTCTCCCAAAGAACTTGGGGAGCCACATACTATAGCCGAGACACTGATTTTGCCTGCAGCACAGGATATTTGCAGAATAATGCTGGGGGAGAGCGCCGCCGCTAAACTTGGTGACGTTCCACTATCCAGCGACACTGTAGCTCGCAGGATCTCTGATTTGGCCAGTGATGTTAAGGAGCAATTGCTACAACTACTTAGACAGGGTCCTTACCATGCATTGCAGTTAGATGAGTCGACTGATATTGCTGGGCAGGCTCAGGTGCTTACCTACTGTACGTAAGGTTTGTGAAAGACCAGTGGATTGAAGAGGATGTTCCGTTTTGTCTTCCTCTTCAAACCTGTACAACTGGGGAAGCAATCTTTCACCTTATTGACTTGTTTGTCAAAAATGCAGACTTGGTCTGGGAGAGAAGTGTGTTGGTATTTGTACGGATGGGGCGCGATCAATGACAGGACGTGAGAGTGGCCTAGTGACACGCCTTCAACAGGTAGCTCCGTTAGCAAGATGGACTCATTGCATGATCTATCATGAGGCACCTGCAGTTAAAAAATGATGACGCTCTTCCAGTCTGTGTTTCAACAGGCAGTTCAGATGATAAATTACATTAAGTCGCATCCATTGAACTCACGGTTATTTAGGGTCCTCTGTCAGGAAATGGGTTCTGGGCATGAACAGCTGCTCTTGCACACAGAGGTTCACTGGCTTTCCAGAGGGGGAGTGTAAAGGCTTCTGCATGCTCTTGCGACAAGGCTTTCGCAGATAGCTTTTCGCAGACAGTTGTAATTTATCGTTGAGCGGGGAGTAATAGGCGTGCGCGATGTTATTCACCGGCACAACGCAAGGGGGCGCGAAGTCGCTAGGAGTAGTTGGTGGGTGTGGTTAGTGGAGTGTTTATTCTCCGGTTACTTATAATGACTAGAACTTTTTTTTTATAATGACTAGAACTGGAGTCGTATAGATGTACGTACTTCCTCAATCAACCGCTCTTCATGCTGCTCCATCTTTGCTCGTGTTTTTAAAAATGGCGGTCGTGAAAACAAACCAAACCGGGAAAGTAGGGAAGCGGAAGTGCGTGTACAGCGGATGTAGAGTGGACCAATCGGAGCCCTCTTGTCTGCGAGGCTTCTGCGGTGGTCACAATTTTTGGGAGGTGCGCGCAGAGCGTCTGCGAAGGTGGGGGGGCTACGCAGACACTGTCTGCGACGCTATCTGCGAGGACTGGGTTGTCAGCATAAATTGGCCTTTACAGTGCTTGTATGAGCTGCGAGAAGAGGTGAAGTTGTTTTTGACCGAAAGCAGTTCGGAACCGGCCAAGCACCTCCATGATTCCCTGTGGCTAGCTTTCTTGTCGTATTTGGTTGACGTATTTGACAGACTGAACAGTCTGAATCTGTCTTTGCAAGGCCGAGATTCCAACGTGTTGGTCCTTGATGACAGAGTGGATGCTTTCATCCAAAAGCTTATGCTCTGGCATGACCGCATAGTTGTTGGAAATTGTGACATGCTCCCCAGCCTCGCAGATTTCATCACTGAGGCATGCGGCAGTAATTTCCCCTCCATTTTTCAATCAGCTGCAGATCACCTGTCTGGGCTTAAGCAGCAGTTAGTTTCTTATTTCAAGGAGGACTACCGGGTTCGGGACCCATTTGTTTGCACCGCAAACGATTTGTCACTGCAAATGCAAGAGCAGCTTATTGGGCTGAAGAGTACCACCAGCCCTGTGACGTTGCCTTAAAAATTCTCCTACCTTTCGTGTCAACATACTTGGGTGAGGCAGGCTTTTCAAAACTGACCGCGCTCAAAACTAAGTACCGCAATCACGCACAGTTTGAGGATGACCTGAGGCTGTGTTTAACTAAAATTGAGCCGAGAATTCGAGAACTCTGCCAAACAAAGCAGGCTCATGTGTCACACCGAGACATTTGTTAACACTACCTCTGGTAGAGTTTGTTTGTTCATGTGTTTTTGTTAGCAACTTTGCAGAAAAAAATGTACAGGCTGATTTTCATGAAAATTTTACTAGATACGTGTCTTGGCCTAGTCTGGTTAACACCAGACCATATCACAAGTGAAATATGGTCTGGAATCCGCCTATTGAATTTCTCGTAGGGGAGGTGTGGTTTACGATTGTCAACGGCCGTTTATTGGACGTTGCGAATGTCTATCATTTGGCGTATACGTAGCCCATGGCCAATCATGGCAGTTGTACCCGGTGACGTAGTTAGAGCGACGAAGAGGCAAAGAAGAGAAGGAAAGAGAAAGAGAAGGCAAAACAAAAATAGGAAAACAATGGCACTGAACGATTACTGCCGTTTGTGCAAGACAAAGCTTGATCGAAAGTTTGGTTCGTATCGCTCGCCGCCATGTTAAATGTGATCTGTAAACAGTCCCAAATAAACTACAAGCTTCCGTTTGTCGAGTAGTACGCGTCACCGTCTTTCCACCCCTCCCCACTCTCTGATTGGCTCCCTAACTCAGGCGAGCCTTTAGACCATAGTTTCCATGCTGTCTTTTCAGATCGGAACGATTGTGCAAAGCAGCATGGGATTTCCCAGGCTAGTCTTGGCCCAATGAAGAACTTAAATTTTGGAGGTGATCCAGAAATTTTTAAAAGGATGTTGGGCAAAATTGAACATTTTCAGTCTCGGACTGTTGTCTAACATTGCAATAATACAACAATAAAAAAGTGTCTAATAATGATAGCTTATTTATCTTTTTTCACGGGGGCTCAAAGTACACTTGTTCCATTTGGGGGGGAGGAACCAGATCGCAAATGTTTGAGAACCCCTGATTTAGACTAAAGACTGTTATTCAGGGGTTTTTCGAGAAAAATTTAGTATGAGGGCGCTCACCATGGCGAGGGAGCGAAGCGACCAAGCGGTGGGGGGGAATGGTGGTGTGGAAGGGGGGTGGTGGTGCGAAGCCTTTGAAAAATTGAGGCTACAATGGGACATTCTGAGGCCATCTGAGAGGGAAATTGTAACAAATTGTTTGTCAGCATTGAAAAAGAAAATAAAACCATCACTTAATTCAAATTCTAATACCTCATTCAAATTACACATAATACTAATTCCTCATGATTCAAATTGAAATAATTCAAAAGAATCAAACTTACAACATTTTAAACATTCACCAGAGGAATGTTGTTTTCTTATACTAGAATAAGGTAGAGTTTGTTCAAAATGGGGAAAAAAAATTCCAGAGCAAAATTATTTCCTTTAAAAGGAAACTAAAAAAGTAAACATTGTAAAGTTGGAATCCAACCCAAATCACAAAGTTTGAAACCATGCAAAAAATGTAAGCGTGCTAAAAACCCCCAAAAAACATACTTGTACTTTTCCTGGAACTCGGCCTTTTTCTCATTTTGCTTTTCCACGGAACACTTGGTGCCTTTATCAGAGCAAGACATCTGGGCTACGTTTACATTAGACCGTATCTGTCTCGTTTTCTTCGAGGATGCACTGTCCGTTTACATTAAAACGCCTGGAAACGCCGGGAAACGGGAATCCGCCAGGGTCCACGTATTCAATCCAGATGGTGTCTGGTCCGGTGCTGTGTAAACATTGAGAATACGCTGTGCTGAGCTCTAGCTGGCGTCTCATTGGACAACGTCACTGTGACATCCACCTTCCTGATTCGCTGGCGTTGGTCATGTGACGCGACTGCTGAAAAACGGCGCGGACTTCCGCCTTGTATCACCTTTCATTAAAGAGTATAAAAGTATGAAAATACTGCAAATACTGATACAAATACTGCCCATTGTGTAGTTATGATTGTCTTTAGGCTTGCCATCCTTCCACTTGCAAGTGGTAAGTGATATGCGCTGGGATCACACACACAGCGGCTCAGTCCCGAATCACAGCTCATGCGCTCCACTCGCGCGCTCTGTGAGCTGCGCAGGGCCGGAGTGCGCACCCTCCAGAGGGCACTCGCTGTTCAGGGCGGAGTGATTTGGAGCGCAGGATGCCTGCGGAGCCGAGCGTATCCGTGTATTGGCGTTGCTGTGTGCACGCGAATCGTGTATTGGTGTTGCTGTGTGCACACTAATCGTTTTAAAAACGTTAATCTGATGATCCGCTGATACGGTCTAATGTAAACATGGGCCTGGTCTTCGTTTGTCACGGATTCCACGACGCCGCTGTCGCAGTGCTCGGTTGGTGCATCCTTCATGCATGGACCGATCCCTCGATTGTCGCGATCTCGCCATCAGAAACATCTTTATCTGCTTTGTGACAGAAAAAAGAAGTCATCTTCTGTCCCAGACAGTCTTTGGCTTTCTTCCGTTTCGTGCCGTGGGATGACATCTTTAAATGCCCGAGTGTCAACAAAAACAACTCCCGAACAACTTCTGTCAAAAGCTCCTGCGCCGGTGGGTGAAAGGTCATTCAGTCTCGAGAAATCTCGCTCTACAAGTCAGCTGACCTTGTATGTAACCCATGTCAAATCTCGCGAGAGCAGCTGCGACAACTAAACACCATGGCGCCTCAGTCTGGAAAACGCCAATTCGGATTGTTTTTGCACCGTCTGGCGGTGTATCTACTATGACTGGGATATTTTTGGAGTAATTATAACGTATTTGATGATCAGACACATTGTCACGTGGTGTTGCTGGGATGTTTTGATGGAGAAAAGATCGTTTTGAGAAAGACTGCATGTTGTGCAGTAGCATATAAGTGCATGGCCTAAGTGTGACTTGGGGTTCAATCGGCATTTCGGTAAGAGGGCGCACGCCGAGAGTAAGGGGGCGCAGCGCCTCTGTTCCCAGTTTAGATGAAAGCATGTTATTGTTAGCCAGGTTGGCAGGACAGTGTAATAATTTTTAGAAAGATTGTTTATTTTTTGTCAGCCCAGTCTTCTATTGAATGGATTGACTTTATCAACAATCCCCCCCGCCCCGTAAATTACCTTTTTCAGGGCTCTACATTAACTTTTGAAACCACTTGTCCTGTTGGGCAAGTTGAAAGGAAATTTACTTGTCCGAATGTGAAGTTGACTTGTCCGAAGAAATCCCTAAACTCCCATTACTAATTAGTTAATTAATACAGCCGGTAACCTAATTAGCAGCCATTTGACAGCTTGGTATTTCATAGATAACTTTCCCCACTCCTACGTCACTCCCTGTCAATCCACACGCATGCAGGCGCACATTCCAAGCCCAGCACACCCCGCCACACGCGCTTGACTATATAATGAACACCATCAACAGCAATTCAAAGTTTTGGAAATTACCACACACTCAACGTAAATATACAGTTGAATAATGATCCCGCCAACAGAAACGTCAACAAATTCACGTGTATGACACGATTAAAACCAATCATACACAACCGTTTACTTTTCAGCTCAAATACACGAAGCGGTATTGGCCGGTTTCGCAGGTGGAATATTGCGCATGCGCACATCGCTCTTTCCGAATAGAAACATCCGGCGATTCATCAAAACAATATGTCGAGTGAGATGCTTCGGAAATCATGTCAATAAACTGATAAATTTGATATGTAACCTGAATATCGGCGTATTTTGGCACTTGTCCGATCGGACAAGTAACTGAGACGATGAACTTGTCCGACATAAAATATCACTTGTCCCGGACAAGCGTTAATGTCGAGCCCTGTTTTTCGGTTTTAATTTTCATTGCATTGTATCCTGAATTTCTTGTTTCTTCGAGGTTCATGTGATCTGTATTTATTTGAACTTCTTTCTCCCAGTTCTCAGAGTCGCTCTACAGTGGTGTTACTGTGCATCTGGTTGCTCGGTGTCGTGTGTTTTGTTTTATATTGACTGCATACAATGCAGTTAGTGCTTGACCTCATTGTTTCTCATGCAGTCATTAGGGGTGTTCACACGGCACATATTTGCATCGATGCTGCACCGATGTATTTTGTTGCGATATATCTTACACCGGTGTAAATTTTGTAGAGCGTTCACACGTCATAACCCTGCTTACTAGAGAGAAGCGTGTTAGCACCGGTGCAGCCCCACTTGCGTTCACATGGCAGTTTTTGCGACCGTGCAATACGATAGTAATAATGCGGAAATGAAATATGCGCATACGTGAAGATGTACTTCCTTTTCCCGGTTGTCATGGCATCACCAAGCGCCAGGAAAACAACGTGGATGAAGACACCAGTGTTGCCAGATACTGCTGACGTTTTCCAGCCCAAAATATGTTCAAATCTGCCAAAATGCACTTAAAACCACCCAATCTGGCAACACTGGAAGACACGCAGTTCTGTTGTTGTTGATATTCGCCATTTTGGAAGCGCAAAATACCAGGATGCAAATTATGCAATGCCCGTATGTAATCAGCTCTCCTCACGCGTAGCGAGTCTACCCCTGTAGCGTTCAGACGTCCCATTTTATATTGGTGCTGCCCCGCAAACTAGCATTTACTCCGGAGTAAATTTCTTAAACCACCTCCCGAGCAGGGTTAGATTTGCACCGGTTTAAGCAGCTTTCAGGGGCTACACCGGGATAACTTTGTACCGTGTGAACGCTCTACCGGGGCAGCCCCGGTGCTACACCAGAGTAAAAGTTGCCGTGTGAACACCCCTATAGTCCTCATGGTATATGACCTCTGCTTTGTTTCCCTTCTCCCATAGCAAGCGCTTTGGCCTGCAGAGTCATACACACACAATCACGCAGCACATGCTGACTCCGTCACTTATAGCCCAGCACAGGGTTTCTCACTGCCTCAATCTCCCGTCCCCAACCCTAAGAAAGAATAAACTTTGTGGGTTCTTTTCAGTGAGTCTGTACTCATGATGGTGTCAGGTTTTTGATCTTCTCTGACAGGAGTGGAACCTGATGTGGGATTCTGCTGTTGTAGCCCATCCACCTCAAGGTTTGATGTATTGTGCATTCTGAAATGCTTTTCTGCTCAGCACAGTTGTAAAGAGTGATGGAGTTACTATAGACTTCCTGTCTGCTCAGACCAGTCTGGTCATTCCCCTCTGCTCACTCTCATAAACGAGCTGTTTCAGCCTGCAGACCCTCCACCCACAGAATGTTTTTTTTGTTTTTTCGCACCATTCTGCATAAACTCTAATTGTGTCTAAAATCTAAAGTCGTGTGCATCAATCCCAGGAGATCAGCAGTTTCTGAAATTGATGTTTGATGTGATCGTTGGCTGAAACTCTTGACTCATATCTGCATGGTTTTATGCTTTATGCTGCTACGTGATTGGCTGACTGGATAACTGCATAAAGCCTAGGTCACAACCGGACGTACGATTTTTTTGGCCATGCGATTTTTGGCGTTTCCCAAATCACTGCGTTTTTTTTTTTTTTGTTCGTGGAGAAAGACGCACGTTGGCCGTAAGTTTGTCTTGCAACCGGAAAAAAACGTAAGCGCCCGTAGAGTTTGTTTGACATGACAAAGAACCTCTGCGGCTCGAAAATCAGCACGTCACATGCACGCCCTCCGTGCGTTTTCTTGCGTTTTTTGCACGTAGACCGGCCGTAGGAGCACATACGGCCGGTTGTGACCGAGGCATAAATGAGATGTGAGTGTGTATACAGTGGATGGAATCAGATAACTTAAATAAAATATAAGTTTTTAGGGATGCGACGGGAGGCGGAAAAAAACCCTTTTTCCAAGGATTCATCATTTTCTTTTTTATCTTCACTATTTTCTTTTCAGATCAGAATTTCCATCCTTTTTTTTTTTTTTTGGCTGCATTTTGCAGTTACCACAAAATCCTGAAAGAGTTTTTGCTATTCCTGCTACATCGGCTGTGTAGCTGATAATGTTAATCCCCCCCACACTCCTCTACTATCCTTAAAGCAGTCATGCTTGTTTTCCTGTCTTTAGTCTGTGGGTTTTGGACTTTTAAATTAAATCAATTTATTTTATAATTGAGTTTCCATTAAAAAAATCACCAGCACGGAACAGTCTATATCGCAGAAGCTGAGCCACAAGTGAACTTTTATTTGAGGTGGTCAGGCTGTGGTGTGCAGATAATCAGAGCGAGAAATCATTTCCCATTTAAACTTGAGCACCTTTCAGGGGAAATGGAAGGAAACCTTTACGTGCCGTTTTCTCCCTTTGCTTTTGGGGATAACTAGACTTTAAAAAAGTTCTAGATTTATTTCTGCTTGAGATGCGTGCAAAAGGGAAATATGTTTCAGGTCAGATAAACCTGTAGTATGTAGAAAATAGAAAATGCTAAGATTTGACCATGTGATGGGGTTTTCCAGGCTGCCACACAAATATGCGGCAAATGACATCAGTTGACTTGGTGTGCGTATGGGTGTGTTAGGCTGTATTCATCAGCTAAGCGAAGAAGCCTGCGGGTGTGTGTGTGTTGGAGAGAGCTTTAAGTCGGTGTATTTCCAGGCTGGTGCCAGTGAGTCAGCTCTCCCGTTCTGCACTCTGTCTAGTCTTTCCAAAGGTAGTCCAGAGATGTGAATTTGTCCACTTACACACAAGCATGAGAGCCTTTGAGCTCCTTTGCAAGCAACAACGCTTGGTGTGTGTGTGTGGGGGTTATGTGGTGTGTCACAGCTTGTGATGGCGTTTCTGTTTCTGTGGCTGCCCTGTTCCGCTCTGATTGGAACTTCATATGGCTTAAAAATGAAATTGCAGCATTTGATTTGCATTTGCTTAGAGCTATAGCCACCAGCTATCTAGCAGGGCTCGACATTAACAGAAGTCCGACTGTCCGGGACAACCAAATGTTTGGTCCGGACAAGTTAAAGCCGCATCTGCCTGTCCAATGGGACAAGTTGAAGATTTGTTAAAAATCACCATTTTATAGTAATTATATTATTCAAGAGTTGCATCCATGAAGTTCCAACAAAACTAGTTCTATCACCTCAGTGATCCGGCTGTGTTATTGTTTACAAAACTCCGGGGAAGCAGAGTACAGTGTGTGTGTGTGTGTGTAAAAAAAAAAACACATCTTATTTTTTTCGTGGTCTGGTTTCCATCAAATCCTGCGCTCTGATTGGCTGGCGAGTGGGTCTGTATCCTACGATACGGACCCCAGTTACGGCCCCCAGTTATGGACCTCTGGCGACTCGCTTGTTCACAACAACAAAGATGGTAGCATTTTTTGTCAACATTTATCTTTTTTTTATTTTTTTTTTTTATAAGATTTATTTATAAGATTATCAAAAATCTTATAAATTTTTGCCAGAATTTCTCAGGAGAATAGCATTAATTTTACAGCATGGATAGCGATAACGACAGTGTTCACAGCGAAAGCGAGTTTTACTACCCTGAGGAAGAAGAAATAAAACATTTCAGGAGAAAATAAAAACCTGTAACCACTGCTAACGCCGAGCAAAAACATGGCTGAATCCTGAATGACTCCTATTTGTATGAGTAGGGGACGACATAGGCAACAAAATGTAGTTTTTAAAAATTATTTAAAAAATTTTTTTTCCTGCCATGGAAGTGCACTTGTATACCGAGGAGGAAGCCATTTGCATTACAGCCGTGAATGAGGATTCAAAATGGTGGCTCAGCTCGGTTTTCCCTTTCGGGCGCTCTCGCTTTCTGTCAGAATTTGGTAAAGGAAAAAAATGTATATTATTTACCAGCTTAAGGTCGGTCCGTATGGTGAAATACCGTGACCTCGGCCTTGAATACTGACCTCGGCCCAGAGAGCCTCGCTCAGTACTTTCAAGGCCTCGGTCACGGTATTTCACCATACGGACCTCTGAATTAATTGAAATCTGAGCAGTGGGGATCAAGCACCTCAATAAAATATCTGTGGCGAATCTTCAGACTTTCATTGTACAAGGTGTTTCAAAAAATGTGCTATTATTTGAGATGTAAATATCCCAGAACCTACATAGTTGAGGCGAATAAAACTGAACAGGCTTAAAGTGCACCTGACAGCAAAATTATGTTCTAAAATAGGTTTCTGTAATAAAACTACAAACACCACTGATCCCTTTCATGATGGAACTAACCACCAACAGAACGAAACTTTGTGCGCAGCTGCATCAATCTGGCCAAGCACCAAGCCGCTGTCAGTGGCCACCATATTTGCCGTGACGTCACATGCAGAACGACTGCTCGGCCTTCTATGCAGCTATGGCTGACGAAACGGAGCGATTTTCTGATCAGTCTTCAGAAACTGAGGCCCTTTTTGAGGTTGACACTGGACATGTCGGATTACATGAAGACGAAGCAGTGGGTGGCATTTTTCCTTATCGTTTTGAGCCGTATCTGGACGATTTGCTTGCAGAAGGCGAGATTTCCGACTCGGACACAGATGACAACGACGGGACCAATGCAGAGGACATCGTGATCCCAGCTGGCATCGGGAGGCTCCAAAGCACTGAATGGTAATATAATAATAGATCTAGTCCTCAGGGGGGGTATGAAGGATGAGGGAGGAAAGCGGCGGGGGGGGGAGAGGAAGGCGATTAGGCAGGGAATGACCCCTTGCCCGGTCTACGCCACCCTACACACACACACACACACACACACACACACACACTGGGTCTTGACGTGGACTGGTGCATAAATCCAGGCCTCTCCTCTATTACTGTAACCAAGCATTCAGAGACTCAGATTGTTGGCGTGCCCGCGTCTAAGACTATTTCGAATAATGAACGCATTGTCGAGAGGGGCAGGGGCCAATATGGATGCGAGCATTTTATACCCTATTTGGAACGTTTCGTGGCGTATTACAGACCCTCTAGGATTTCGCGACGTTGCGATTTGCAACTTCAACGCAAATTCAACCAATCCCTGCGAATTCAGGGTGGTGTTGCAATTATATCCAATCACCGCAACTTTCCCACAAATTTGACCAATCGTTGGCGTCGTCTTGAGGTGACGTCGACAAACTACCTTCCGCCTTACTTCCAGTGTTGCCAGATTGGGTGGTATCCCGCCCAGTTGGGGGATTTCAAGTGCATTTTGGCGGGTTTTGAACATATTTTGGGCTGGAAAACTGTTAGCAGTATCTGGCAACACTGCTTACTTCCGTGTTTCTGTTCAAGAGCAGCAGCATGTGCGAGTCAGTGTTTATATAGGCTTAAATTCTGTTACTGAGAGTGTGTTATGTTTACAGTGAAGGACTGTGTGCACTTTACATTATTTTTTTACTTAATACAAGAAATTAATGGATGCCAACATTTTTGCCAAAATGCTATTTTATTTTCCATTGTTTAGGCAGCTTCAGCATCATACTGTGAGATTCTGTTCAAATTGGGTTTTTCTTCTATGAAGCCTGAGCCATTTATTTTATTCGTTTATAATTATTGTATAATTTAGTCTTCAGGAGAGACTGCCTGCACACAGCACTAGTATTAATAGTTTTTTTTTCTTACATGAAAGCTGAGGCATTTATATTATATCTTAAGGTAACTTCATGTTGTGCTGTGAGGTTCTATGCACTTTAACTTTTGAACCAACAGGTGCATTTGGATAAGTAAAGCCTATTTTTCTGCATTTTTGTAGTCCTGGTAATCTTTTATATTGGGGCAATTCCATGTAAATGTCAACCTCACCATGCAAAAATAAAGCAACATGTAATACATCAAAACCACTCCCAGAGATATCACCTAGGCCTGTATTTTACAGATGTGAATAAGTTGAACCAATTTGTAACCAACCTAATATGTCACTGTCAGTCTGTCTTTCTTATAATGTAAACCCCAAGCTAAAATCAACTTTGATCATGTACAATTCTATATTATTGCCACAAGCCACAGAAATGTATGCTAAAATCCACAAAACAGCAAAACAATAGCCATCCTAAATATTATTTAAGAACTTTGATAGTTTTAGCTGATATTTAGAGTTTTTCAAAGGGTTATGGTGGTTAAATTGCTGATTTTCTAAACATATGCCATGTCTATTTCAGACGCGTCACATCCATAACGGAATTTCGTCACATCCATAACGCTGACTTTTCCTTCCGAAACTCTGCATGAAATACAAAATATTTTAAACAAAGATTTTTTAATATTCACCTTGGACCCCTCTATCAAATGGATATCTCCATTTCGACATTAGGTTTACAATTTCACAGAGTTTGATAAAAATGTACAGTCACCCAAGAAAAGTGATACTTTTTCTGTCACATCCATAACGCATCTTTTATTGGCATTTTCTGGCATGCCCTAGATGTACTATGGGAATTGTTCTTGTTCTATCACTTCTCCAGTATGGTACAGCCTTAAAATATGCAACACCTGTTTAAATACTGGGAGATAATAAAACATGCACTGGGTCGTTTGTTGCCATTTTGAGTTCAAGTGTCACGTCCATAACGCTGGAATTGCTCATTGGTAAAGTTGTTTATAGGACCATTTCTCAGTGTCTTTTGTTTTTTTTTAATCAATAGTTTTTCAGTAATAACTTAATATTTAACATATCACTCAATTTTAATCACAAAAAGAGAAAATCGCAACAATTCCTCGCAACTTTCACTTCCTCCCACAATGTAATCGCAACAAAAACCTAAAAAACACCGCAACTTTCATCGCAATTTTTTGGAAAACCCCCACATCATCAGACATTTTAGCCCGCAACAATCACAAAAAAGGCCCGCGAAATCCTGGGGGGACTGGTATTACTTGACTTCATGGTCTCAATATTGGAAATCTTGCACAAATATGCAACTTCCAACATAATTATCTGGATATTCAACAGATTTCAGCATCGGATGAATTTGTTTTGACCGCTGCCATATTGAATATACTTCGGACCCGTTTGTGTATTTACGCCGCCCCGTTTGTAGCGTCCCAAGCGAGTAAAACCTGATCCAAGTCTTTCGTTAGGTGGCGTCTTACGGTCTATGTACGAATATTCGAAAGAGACAAGAAAACATGGATAAGAAAAAAAAAAAAAAGAAAAATACATCTATTGTCATTCTTCGGCAGAAAGAGAGTACATTCACCTGAAAAAACTGATACCCCTGATACCCAAGGTAATTAGTCATACTAGATTTACAACAACTACTGCAACAGCAACCACTACTACTATAGACCTACACCAAACTGAAAACAAGTTAATAAAATAAATTATCATTTACAAGGAGATAATATAGATCTGATATATAGTGGCCCGTGGTTGAATTCCAAAATATTGCCACTGATTTAAACAATATCTCAATATGTTTGGTTGAAGCATTGATTTTTATCATCTACATTGCTTCATATGGCTTCTAATACCAAAAAAAAAAACAGAATTGAGAAGAAAAAAACAGCCCCTGGGCTGCCCCAGCTGTTCATTGGGCTCGCTTCGCTCACTAAGTTCGCTTCAACTGAAGGATAATCACTGGGCCCCCCATTGTAGAAATGGGCCCCTGTTTTTTTTTTTTTTCCCCCAGGAGGGGCCCTGTGGGCCCCTTGACCTGCAAAACAATCTGAGTCTCTGAGCATCTAAAAACTTACCTAGGATATAGATGAACTGTGTAGTACAGAGTTTTTGACTGAGTGATTGAACATTTTATTATAATAATAATAAATTTGTAACACAAGTAGCAAGTCAGTATTATTCTGCAACAATTTCCTGGTTGCCATCGACAGTGGGATTGGTGAGGTACACATCCTGGCTGCCGCCTGAGCGGGATTTGTTTACCTTACACATCCTGCCATCAGTGGCAACGTGATGATGATTAGGTCATTTCACTTGTTTGTGTTAATCACTTCCTGTTAAACAGAGTTAGTATGTTGAATTCTCTCAAGGTTTCTCTCAAGAGACAATACTGTGAAATATCCATGCAAGTAGTAAGATTGCCCATATCTTATACGACAACATCCTATTTGTATGCATTGGATTGGTTTTCATTGATCTAATTACCAAAAATCGCCTTAGGTTTGCATACAAACCCTTTGATTCACGTCAAATTTGAAGATTCAGTAATTTGCGAACTATTGTGTTATGAATATTCATAATACAAAGTGTTATTTTTCATTGAAAAATAGGCCGTATCTTAGGTAGTAAATGATAACAGGATAAAATACTTCTATCATATAAAATTGACAATATTACCGCA
This sequence comes from Neoarius graeffei, assembly GCF_027579695.1. Taxonomy (NCBI): domain Eukaryota; kingdom Metazoa; phylum Chordata; class Actinopteri; order Siluriformes; family Ariidae; genus Neoarius; species Neoarius graeffei. The sequence continues at coordinate 62,165,858 of NC_083569.1, read as the reverse complement.
CTGATTTCCTTTTTTTTTTTTTAAGATATTTTTTTGGGCTTTTTTCACCTTTATTTGGATAGGACAGTGTAGAGACAGGAAATGAGCAGGAGAGAGAGACGGGGAGGGATCGGGAAATGACCCCGGGTCGGAATCGAACCCGGGTCCCCGGATTTATGGTATGGCGCCTTATCCACCTGAGCCACGATGCCCCCCTGCACTGATTTCCTTTTTAAAAAAAAATGCTCTCTTGAAAGTTAATGGTCTTTTAGATTTGGGCCGTTTTCTCACATTTTTATTTGATAAGAATAAAAACTTCTATGAACTGATGAAATTCAATTGCATGTTAGGCCTATAAGGTCCAGCCAACACGGTATTGTAGTGGAACTGTTGCGGAACTTTGAATCATGAACAAATTCACCTATTGCTATTATTTAGTAGTAAATATCTCATTACAAGATGGAGATCTACACTGAAAAATCAACAACTAATCAAACAAGTGTCACAAGTCTCAGAGGCCCACCTGTCATTGGGAGTCCACATGTCCCGTGTCCGGCGCACTTGTTTTGCCCACTCTTTGCGTCTGATGGGATCCTTGGGAAAGGTATACAGACTATACCCGGCTTCCCTGGTGTTGGAGCAAAACCCAGCCACACAACGAGCAGGCATATTCACCAAGATCCACAAGTCAGACGCAAAAATATTCACTTGCAAAAGCACTGGTGAACAACGAGAAGCTGAGAAAATGTCTGTCAGCGGTTCTGCATGTGACGTCATATCCGCCTTTTTCCTTGGCCGTGGGTTGGCTCGCCGTGATATATCGATTTTTCTGTGTGGTGGGCCATTCAAAACGATGCTTCTTACTATTCTCTTCTGTCGCGCGATGTGTGAAGTAAATGTCATTTTATTCAATTCAGTATGGCGGAAATTAACGTTTTTTGGTGTCAGGTGCACTTTAATATTGAGCAGTATAAGATTTATTCCTCAAGTTGAATGAGAAATTCAAACGTGTGTGGATTCCATGAACAATTTCACAAATTTTCAATATGCGCGCTACCTGACACTCACCCCCCTTTTCCACCAAATCAGTTCCAGGGCTGGTTCGGGGCTGGTGCTGGTTCACAACTCGTTCAACTTGTGAGCCAGCTGAGAACCAGTTTGCTTTTCCATAGCTCACGGTGCTAAGGGAAGCCATGTCAGTTACGTCGTTGTATACGTCAGTTACGTCGCTACGTTTGCATAAACCTTGGCGCGAATATCGAAGCAAAAACAACACGGAAGAAGCAACAGCAGCAACAACAATAATAATAATGGATGACTTCGCATTTGTACAGCTGCTGCTTCTCGTCACTTAAAAATGGCGATCTTTCGCGGTCTTATTGTTGTTGGTCTTAACTCCGCCCCCCTGCTGACGTAAGCGGTTCTTTCCTCTGGCCCAGCAGAGTTGGTGCTAGCCTGGAACCGGTTTTTCTGGCCCCAGAGCCAGTTCTTTGTCAGTGGAAACAGAAAACCCGGTTCCAAACTAAGCACTGGCCCCGAACCAGCCCTGGAACTGCTTTGGCGGAAAAGGGGCACCAGAGACAGCCTTCCTCTTTGAACTTTTTGTGCCATATTCAAATCTGCATTGCTGTTGGTGCATTTATTATATTTTTTAATAAGAGAATTCTGTCATAAATGCACGCTGCAGTCTTGTTTGACTGTGTTGTTCAAGTGTACTCGAACCCCCCCCCCCCCCCCCCCCCCCCCCGTGAATGGCATTTCTCTACCTAAAAAGATAAAAACATAAAAATGTTGGCCTGTTTCCACACATGGTGTTAAAATTTGAGGTCAATTGAACAAGAATTGGCAAAGTTATTAGATTGTGAAATGAGATCAACTTTTTTGAAACACCCTGTAGATTTCTTTTGGATGCTACACATTAACCATCACATGTCGTAAAATATTTCATGGGAATTTTCCGACAGTGCTCAACTCGTTTATGGTTTGTTTTCGTTCGCGATGCGATCGTCACCCTTATCACGTCCAACTTGTTTTCTTTCGGTTTCATTTCTTTAAAGTTATACTTGGTTTTACTGGATTAATCAAGATTTAACTTTATTTCCTCCCGAAGCTTTGAGTCTAACTCTTAAAACTGTAGATCGGGTAATGGGTTATAACCCATGCGCCATAATGAGGCTTTGGATTGTTTATTCTTCCAGTTAAAGTTTTAGTGAAAAATTTAGAGTTATTAAAGCATAATGATACCTGCAGTTTGATAAACTTTATCACTTTCCTTTCATTGAACTAATAAAAAGGTTCTGGTCAGGACAAGCGAAAAATGTTGCTGCTTGTCCGACTGGACAGGTGGATTAAAAAGTTAATGTCGAGCCCTGTGTGTTTTTTCCCTTTTGACCATACTTTACTGAAGTAAACACGGTGTGTTTTATTAGAGACTGAGTCACCACACCACTCCCTTTAGGGCACAGCGTTTCTCTGCTTGCTAGAAGCTTCTGTCTGACCGTGCGCGTATCTGCATGTCCAGGCCTTAGGGAGTCTATCCGAGAGAAGGGCTGCTTGATTTATCTCGCACTGTTTCTCTGAAGCTGGAAGACCGACGAATGCCATGACAAGCTCGGACGTGTGCACTCCGTAACTGCCTCTTGCGTCTGTGAATTTTGTGCATGAATGCTTGTGTGCTCACTCTTATAGCCAGGTGGTGAAAACACATTAGTGTAGCAGAGACGGGGCGGAATCTGGGACAAAGTTTCACACACGCTTGATAGTTGTTTGTGCCTGTCTTTCTGCAGATATCTCGGGGGGGCTTTAGGTGCCACGTTTAGGCATGGAGAGCTAATCCTGTAGCAGTAATGGAGTCGGGCGGAGAGCAGCACTGCAGTGACTCAGCCTTTACGACTGAACACTGCTGCTGTTGCTAAAGCTGGGCACGTTCCTGTGAGAGACAGTCAATTCTGTTTCACTCATTCAACATATTATTCATGATGGGTTTTTATTGTGATCATTTGTGACAGGAGGCCTTTTTATTTATCCCCCCCCTTATCTTTGCATTTAATGGTCTGACATTTTCATGGCAGGAAAAAGTAATAGAAATATCACGAGCAAGGTTTTTTTTTTTTTAAATAACCAGTCAGGTGCTGAAAATGTAAAAAAAAAATTATGCTGGAACAGTTTAATTTATTTAAACAACTATTTTGCAATCTAATTGTCCATGCGCAAAATGTCACAGTTTAATAGTTTATGCAGAGATGAAAACCGTGCTTTTTTTTTTTTTTGGTCGTCACTGAAGTCACATTTGAGGCGTGAAAATATCGAGCGTGAACAGCCATCCGTCTTCACCCTCCTGATGTCCGAACAGGGTGTAGTAGACATTGTAGAAGTGCATTTTACTGGGATTTGATGGAGAACCCTGACATCGTGGACTGTGCCTCGGCTTCAATCATGCCAGCATAACAAGTCGAGTTCCTTCACGTGTGTAAATGTTTATACTGTGCTTTAGTGCTTACTTTAAAATGAAACACAATAGCTAAAGGGCACCACGGTATAGACGGTTAAAACAAAGCCTTAACACAAAGTTAAAGAACCAGAGACAATAGTAAATATCAACAGCTGTCTCTCGCTCGCTCTCCCTCCCCTCGCTGTCCTGCTCTCACTCTTTCTTGCTGTCTCTCTCTCCTTCTCTCACTCGCTCTCGCTCTCCTTGCTTTCACCCTCCCTCTCTTGCTGTCTCTCTCTCTAAAGAACCAGAGACAATAGTAAATATCAACAGCTGTTAGTCAGCTAGCTACTTTAGCTAAGATCACTGTCAACTCACTGTGATCAATCAAGTTCATTTAATAAGTTCTCACTCTGGTTAAAGTACAATTAATTGAGAGACAACAACAACCCTGGAACACTATTTCAGTAACGGAAAAGACAACATGCAGATGTTGGAATCAGTGGAAGCGGATAGGGAAATGTGCCTCTCCTGCTCTCGCTCTCTTTCTTGCTGTCTCTCGCTCTCTTGCTCTCGCGCTCTTTCTGGCTGTCTCTCTCGCTCTCACGCTCTTTCTGGCTGTCTCTCTCGCTGTCCTGCTCTCGCTCGCTTTCTGGCTGTCTCTCTCGCTGTCCTGCTCTCGCTCGCTTTCTGGCTGTCTCTCTCGCTGTCCTACTCTCGCTCGCTTTCTGGCTGTCTCTCTCGCTGTCCTGCTCTCGCTCGCTTTCTGGCTGTCTCTCTCGCTGTCCTGCTCTCGCGCGCTTTCTGGCTGTCTCTCTCGCTGTCCTGCTCTCGCGCGCTTTCTGGCTGTCTCTCTCGCTGTCCTGCTCTCGCGCTTTCTGGCTGTCTCTCTCGCTGTCCTGCTCTCGCTCGCTTTCTGGCTGTCTCTCTCGCTGTCCTGCTCTCGCTCGCTTTCTGGCTGTCTCTCTCGCTGTCCTGCTCTCGCGCGCTTTCTGGCTGTCTCTCTCGCTGTCCTGCTCTCGCGCTTTCTGGCTGTCTCTCTCGCTGTCCTGCTCTCGCGCTCTTTGTGGCTGTCTCTCTCGTTGTCCTGCTCTCGCTCGCTTTCTGGCTGTCTCTCTCGCTGTCCTGCTCCCGCTCGCTTTCTGGCTGTCTCTCTCGTTGTCCTGCTCTCGCGCTCTTTCTGGCTGTCTCTCTCGCTGTCCTGCTTCCGCTCGCTTTCTGGCTGTCTCTCTCGCTGTCCTGCTCCCGCTCGCTTTGTGGCTGTCTCTCTCGCTGTCCTGCTCCCGCTCGCTTTCTGGCTGTCTCTCTCGCTGTCCTGCTCTCGCGCTCTTTCTGGCTGTCTCTCTCGTTGTCCTGCTCTTGCGCTCTTTCTGGCTGTCTCTCTCGCTGTCCTGCTCCCGCTCGCTTTCTGGCTGGCTGTCTCGCTGTCCTGCTCCCGCTCGCTTTCTGGCTGTCTCTCTCGCTGTCCTGCTCCCGCTCGCTTTGTGGCTGTCTCTCTCGCTGTCCTGCTCCCGCTCGCTTTGTGGCTGTCTCTCTCGCTGTCCTGCTCCCGCTCGCTTTGTGGCTGTCTCTCTCGCTGTCCTGCTCCCGCTCGCTTTGTGGCTGTCTCTCTCGCTGTCCTGCTCCCGCTCGCTTTGTGGCTGTCTCTCTGGCTCTCCTGCTCCCGCTCGCTTTCTGGCTGTCTCTCTCGCTGTCCTGCTCCCGCTCGCTTTGTGGCTGTCTCTCTCGCTGTCCTGCTCCCGCTCGCTTTGTGGCTGTCTCTCTGGCTCTCCTGCTCCCGCTCGCTTTCTGGCTGTCTCTCTCTCTGTCCTGCTCCCGCTCTCCTTCGCCCCCCCCCCCGTGTGCGCGAGCCCCTGAGGAATTTCGAACAAACGTTATAAAAATCTTGCCAAGATCCTCACAAAAGCAACATCTTGAGCACAGAGGTGGAGAGGAACTGAGATTGGTGGGTAAAGAGGTAGTCACTTATTTGGAAGTGCTTGAAGCATGAGTTGAAAGATCTGTTCCTCCTTTTCTTTTTCCAGGAAAACTAATCAACAAAGAGCTTGACTGTGATGGATTTAATACGTAAATGTAATTGATCTGGTAATGCAGTCTCTCTCATACTGCACTCAGACCAGCAGAGAGTCTCACTCTGTGTTAAATCCAGTCGCTCTCCGCTGGTTACTCGGGGCACTTCTGTTTATAGTTCACTTCCGGTTTCACTGGTAGGTTAATATCCTCACATGCTAGCCACAGGACATGTATAATACTGCGCCTGTGACCACACATCACATGGTAAAAAGGAAAACGATGGTGGGAAGTGCTTGTGTATTCATGTGCTTGTGCATCACTGTCAGAATGAGCCGACACAAGGTTTTGAGCTTCACCCTTTCTGCAGGCCGTTTAAAGTGTATGATGCACCCAAAGGGAATTACAGAAACACGCACAAACACTTCAAGCGCCTCGCAGCACAGAGGGCAACTTTGACCAGTTGTGAGTAGGAGCAACATCCTGAACTACAAATACCCCCGCTTTGCAGTGGGGGAGAAAAGGGCTGCAAACTCCCCCATCTTTTAATTAACAATTACTCGCCAAACAGTGTGAATATCGGTGAACAATAAGACACGGAGTCAAGGTTATTATTCACTGGGCTTGAGGTGGATAATTGATTTTAGTATAAATCCACAGGTGATTGTTGAAAAATAAATCGCATTTAAAAAAAAAAAAATATATATAGATAGATAGATAGATAGATAGATAGTGATTCCACGCTTATGGGTACTGAAATGGGGACATGAGCTTATTTTTAAAAATTCACCTAAAACCATTTATTTTTTTTTACCATCAGGTCACAAAACATGTAATCTTTAATGAATGATATGTTAAAAGATAACTTTAATTTTCTGAGATGTAATAAAAACATATTTATATGCCAAAGTCAGAACGTAACAGAAGTGTTGTGGACATATAGATTCTCAATTTTAACAATGTAGAATTACTTTTTGAAACATAGGAAGGTGATGTTTTAGCAAATATAATTAATAAACATGTGTAGTAGAATAAACATACACATTCTTTCAATAAGATTAACATGGTATATAGCTAGATTGTAATTAATTTGTAACAGACGCGAGATGGACAATCGTAACAGAAGTAATGGAACAGACATCATTTTGGAACTCATAGGCTTGACTTTGGCATATAAATATGTTTTTATTACATCTCAGAAAATTAAAGTTATCTTTTAACACATCATTCATTAAAGATTACACGTTTTGTGACCTGATGGTAAAAAAAGAAATGGTTTTAGGTGAATTTTTAAAAATAAGTTCATGTCCCCATTTCAGTACCCATAAGCGTGGAATCACTCGTATATAAAATATTTTAAAAATTATTATTTCAATCTTTAAAAGCCGTATGCAAATGTAATGTTTGATGTCACTTATCTACGCCGACTCTCACAAAATCCTTTGTTTTGAAACGGATAAAATAAATCCCAGTCCCACCTTCCCTTTGAATAGTTTTAGACCAAACTTCATAACATCTTTAGTGCTTTTAGGAACAGCGTTTTCTTTCATCATTTTGTAATTCTTCCTCACAGTGACGAAGCGATTGGCCGCCATTTTGCTGAGTCGCTCGAGGTGATTATTGAGAAATAGTCTGAGTCTCTTGACCAATCAACATGCGGGATTTTCTAAAATCACCTCTGTATTTATACTAATAGTTGATTATTCGACGAATTAGTCAAATTGTTTAATAAATGGGGCTTATATAGCTACAGTATGAGAGTGACTGACTGAAACGAATCATTTGGCATTTCTGTTGATTTGTTTCTGCAATAATACAAAACTGATGAACATCTTTACATCATCTCTGTGTCCGAAATTGCTCACTCGTTCACTACTCCCTATATAGGGAATCACTATATAGTGAGCTCATTGATGAAATGAAAAATCACTTTCGGACACCAATCCGTCACGCAATTAAAACATGCCAAATCAGTCGGCTGGTGGTTTTTCAAAATAATAAATACATGCGTGTATTTTTATGATAAATCCATATATTTATTAATGTGTTTCCCACATTAATAAATACAAAGTACTTTGTGTCGGCTGCATCTTTCAGGCTTTTTTTTTTAAATCAAGGCTGAATAATTTCTTCTTTGCTGCTGCCTTTTATTAAATCAAATTTAAGGCTTTGGATTTGATTTCTTTCAGCATGACTGATGGTATGTATTGCTTGGTTGGTGACCATCAGCTGTACACTAGTTTTCATGATGCATTGTGGGATACTTTGAGTGCACTATACATTCGGACAGCACTACAAAATGGCGACCCCACTATATATAGTGAGTAGGGAGCAATTTCAGACACAGGGCTTGTTACTGTACTGACTTTCTCTAATGATTGATTATTTCCTGTTACAATTGTATTAGCCAGTTTACAATTAAGCAATATGATGCTGAATTTATTTAAAATAAAGGCGCATGGTGCTCAGAATGTGTGGATTTAAATGGATCTTTCTGCCGGCCTCTTTATCTAAACTGTACCATATCACGTAGACGTTCATCAATCCTAAAGATCCAAAATTGACCAATCTTACTAATAGGGTAGTCACACTAGAGGCGGAATGAGCCGGAATGCTGTCGGAATGAAAATTCTTCGTATATTCCGGGATATTCGAAGTGCATTCCAAACATTTGAGCCCATTCTTGTGGCCAGCCCGAATGCTTTGCTCATGCTCAAAACATTTGAGGTGCATTCGAAGAGGAGAAATATCGAACAGCATTCTGACTGCATTCTAAATATTCTTCAAACAGCATTTGAAACATTCTGATCGCGTTCGAGGGAAAAATCCGAATGGCAAGCCAGTTCAAATCCTGCCAGAATGTGCCTTGAATGAGCTGGAATGCCGTCGGAATGAAAATTCTTCGTGTACTCCGGGATATTCGAAGTACATTCTAAGTATTTGAGCTGCATTCTCTTTGAATTCTTAGACGTTCGAAACACATTCGGCGGCTATTCCGGGAGCGTTCTGACTGCATTTGAGGTGAATTCGTACAGCATTCGAGGCACCTTCTGACCAGACTTCGGGTGGTATTTGGGCAGCAATTGAACCGCACTCGTACGGCATTCAAAGTGCATTCTAGGTATTCCTCCTGTGTTCCAACTACATTTGAACTGCATTCGAAAGCTAATACACCCGAATGTGCAAGAATCATTCGAGGCGGGTTCGAAGCGCATTCTAAGTATTCGAACGGCATTCTTACAGAGCTGTAAGAATGTTGGTCAGTTTGAAATTCCCACCCGAATGTGGTACGAATTTTGAAAAAATTTTCATTCCGGCTGGTTCTGCTTGATTCCTGCTAATTCCGAATAATTGTGACGGGGGCTTAAACTATGAAACTGCTACAGATTTTATCACTACATCCAAAAAAAAAAAAAAATCAAACCCTGTGAAAGAAATGTAATGTGAGTTTATAATATTATGTTAACAGTTTTTAGTTAGGGTCCCCCCCCCACTTCCCAATTTTGGGCCCGTCCACACGAGTACACGGCCTCACCCAATACGCTGTCGTTTTGGAAAAAAAAAAAAATGTCCGTAAACACGGCGTCGTTTCCGGAAATATCTGCGTCCACACGGATTCACTGGAAACGACCCAAAACGCTGTAGTACATATGCCAGGCCTGTATGTGGCGCTGTGACGCCGCCACACCAATACACTAAAACCGGAAGAGAAGCCATGGAGCATGCGTTTAAAGGTCGCGTGCTGTTTCCAAACAAGCTCGTAACACGAGAAGAGGACGATCATGGCCAGCGCAACTCTGAGAGGAAGAGGAGAGTCTTTTGTGTGGACGGACAATGAAGTGGAACTTCTACTTTGTGTCACATTGGACGTTTCTGCAGTACGAGCACAAGCCTGTAGTCCGCCATTGTTATGACACGGCTGAGGTTAAAGGTTAGAGAGGTGGGGCTTATACGTCGTCATTTCTGAAAAAATCCGCATTCGCCGTCCAGACGACTCCGGGCTATCCGGCGTTTTAGGATTTTCCCACTCTGGGACCTGTTTTCAAAAAATACCGGTTTCACACCTCGAAAAAGCCAGATCCGTCTGGACGCGAGGCCGAAACGATCAAGTATTTATGTGGATTCGATAAAAATGTACTCGTGTGGACGGGCAGTCTTGTTGTGTTCCAACCCACCAGTCAGCTCTCCACGATGACACGACAGTTACAGAGGGTGCTGTGGGCAAACACGTGTTTTCTCCAGGACACATGAAGCTAACCAACTGTGTCTTTTTGAACTGTTGCTCATGCAATGTCACAGGACAGTGGAACCAGGAGAAAGTGCTCTCTGCAAACCCTCCTATTCAGAGAGAATCGTTAGTTTGGCTCTCTTGGGTCCTGGCCATTGACCGCTGTAGCATTGTTGGGATTCAAACTCATGATCTTGTAGTGATATTTTTCCTTGGGAATCCTCAAATTTTTAATATATTTCTCTTACCAAGCAGGAGATTTCATCTGGTTTTTAAAAAAATGATTATTATTAATTTTAATGCTTGTGCATGTGGTGCTTTGGACAGACTGTACTGAACCCTCCTTTTACTTGAGTAAAAAACCCCAGCATTTTAGGTTCTGCTCTTTTTTTTTTTTTTTTAAATTTGCAAATCTAACCCAACCTGCATGTCTTTGGACTGTGGGGGAAACCGGAGCACCCGGAGGAAACCCATGCGGATACGGGGAGAACATGCAAACTCCACACAAAGGCCCTCGCCGGCCACGGGGCTCGAACCCGGACCTTCTTGCCGTGAGGCGACAGCGCTAACCACTACACCACCGTTAATTGGTGACTCTAAATTGACCGTGAGTGTGAATGTGAGTGTGAATGGTTGTCTGTGTCTATGTGTCAGCCCTGTGATGACCTGGCGACTTGTCCAGGGTGTACCCCGCCTTTCGCCCGTAGTCAGCTGGGATAGGCTCCAGCTTGCCTGCGACCCTGTAGAACAGGATAAAACGGCTACAGATAATGAATTTGCAAGTCAAACTCTGTTCAACGTTTTCACATCGCGTTGCCTGCTCACTTTGCATCACTAACCGGTGCTTTGCCTACGATTGTAGATCCCCGGGTCCTATTAAAAACGCTTCCCGGCCTCCTCACTGCTGCTTTGTCGTGAGTGCAGATTTAGTGTTGCGCAAAAGTGCCTTGTGTCTCTCTTTAACACCACAACAGAGCTGCAGTCACACAGTTAGCCTGGAAACAATATGATCTCTGATGCAGGAAGTCTCCCGGATCTCTCTCTCTCTCGCGCCAAGGCCCTAGTGAGATGGCGATCAGCAAGAATGTTACCAACCCCGCTGATCACAGGAAGTAGGGTTCACACGACTACCTGTGTGTCTTGCACAGCCCAATGACTGTGCTCTTTCTTTGAGTTGGCTGAATACAGAGGTACGTCTTTGAAGTATTTGGGTTTATAACCCAGCCGAGAAAGCTGCTGGCTCACGTTTCAGAGCAAGAGATGAGAAACTGTACCAGATAAGCAAAGACAAGGCTGTAATATGTGCTAGATTGAGAAAACCCTAGATTTTTTTTCCCCCCTCTCTTGTGGCTGTACAGTAAAGTACATATTGACTGACGCTATAAACTGCAGTCAAGGTCACACCCTTGTGACTCATAGACTGAGCCTGATGTTACATTTCTTCATGGCCACTCTGTGATGCCTTGTGCCTGTGTAGTAATGGTGTGGCTTGCTTTCCTTCTTTCAGAGTGCGTTTGGATTTGCACTAGTTTTCAGTGTGGTTTTTTTTTTTTTTTTTCCTCTCTCCTCCTCCTGTTTCTTCATCAGTCATCACTGGCTGCTGTGGTTTACCAGATGAGGACGGTGATAGATTTAATCACTTCCTGTAGTTCTTAGTTCTGGTGCTTTTTTGGTGGTAGAATTTCAGTATGGAAATAACACGAGTGTGTGACGACGGACACACAGTTGACAAACTTCTTTTGTAAAACAGCCTTGGAGCCTGGACTCTGTTTGTGCTGAAGATTTGGTAAAGATTCCCACCCGCGCTTACAGTGATATAAACGGCTGCTTTTGCACTGATCAGCCAAAACCATTATTTGAGCTCACTGTTAATTAGCAGACTGTTCAGTTTTTAGTCCAACGACTAAATGCATTTAAAAACAGCTGAATGTTCAGTTCAGTGATTTTTCTGCCTGCCTTATAATACACATAGGGAAGCCATGGCCAAATGGTTAGAGAAGCAACTTTTGGACCAAAAGGTTGCTGGTTCGATTCCCTGAACCAGCAGGACTGGCTCAAATTCCCTTGAGCAAGGCACCTAAGCCCTAGTCTGGTTAACACCAGACCATATCACAAGTGAAATATGGTCTGGAATCCGCCTATTGAATTTCTCGTAGGGGAGGTGTGGTTTACGATTGTCAACGGCCGTTTATTGGACGTTGCGAATGTCTATCATTTGGCGTATACGTAGCCCATGGCCAATCATGGCAGTTGTACCCGGTGACGTAGTTAGAGCGACGAAGAGGCGAAGAAAGACTGTAACGCCAAACGCTGTTCTTTTTTTTTTAAAACAAACTTTCGCTCTAAACTATTCAGAACAGTGTCTAAAGCTTGATCGAAAGTTTGGTTCGTATCGCTCGCCGCCATGTTAAATGTGATCCGTAAACAGTCCCAAATAAACTACAAGCTTCCGTTTGTCGAGTAGTACGCGTCACCGTCTTTCCACCCCTCCCCACTCTCTGATTGGCTCCCTAACTCAGGCGAGCCTTTAGACCATAGTTTCCATGCTGTCTTTTCAGATCGGAACGATTGTGCAAAGCAGCATGGGATTTCCCAGGCTACCTAAGCCCCATTTCTTCTGGCAAGCGTGGTGGCGTACCTTGTGTCCTGATTAGCCAAAGAAAAACTGATGATGCGATTATCAGTTCGGGCAAGAATCCAGCCATAACTATAACTAACTATAATACATTTACAGTGGTATGCAAAAGTTTGTGCACCCCTGGTCAAAATTGCTGTTACCGTGAACAGTTAAGCAAGTTGAAGATGAAATGATCTCCAAAAGGCATAAAGTTAAAGATGACTCATTCCCTTTATATTTTAAGCAAAACAATTTTTTATTTTCATGTTTTACATTTTCAAAATGACAAGGAAAAGGGCCTGAAGCAAAAGTTTGGGCACCCTGCATGGTTAGTACCTAGTAACACCCCCTTTGGCAAGTATCACAGCTTGTAAACGCTTTCTGTAACCAGCTAATAATCTTTCAGTTCTTACCTGGGGGATTTTCACACATTCGTCTTTGCAAAAGGCTTCCAGTTCTACAAGTTTCTTGGTCTGTCTTGCATGCACTGCTCTTTTGAGCTCTATCCACAGATTTCCAATGATGTTTAGGTCAGGGGACTGTGAGGGCCAGGGCAAAACCTTCAGCTTGTGCTTCTTGAGGTATTCCATTGTAGATTTTGAGGTGTGTTTTGGATCATCGTCTTATTGTAGGCCCCGTCCTCTTTTTAACTTCAACATTTTTTTTTTAAAGATGGTGTGATGTTTGCTTCCAGAATTTGCTGGTATTTATTCGAATCCATGCTTCCCTCGACCAATGCAATGTGCCCTGTGCCACTGACTGCAACACAACCCCAAAGCATGATCGATCCACACCCATGCTTCAGAGTCGGAGAGGAGGTGTTTTCCTGGAATTTGGCACCCTTTTTTCTCCAAACATACCTTTGCACATTGTGGCCAAAAAGTTCTATTTTGATTTCATCAGTCCACAGGACTTGTTTCCAAAATGCATCAGGCTTATTTAGATGTTCATTTGCAAACTTCAGATGCTGAATTTTGTGGCTAGGACGCAGGAACGGTTTTCTTCTGATGACTCTCCCATGAAGGTCATATTTGTTCAGGTGTCGCTGCATAGTAGAACAGTGCACCACCACTCCAGGGTCTGCTAAATCTTTCTGAAGGTCTTTTGCAGTCAAACAGGGGTTTTTATTTGCCTTTCTAGCAATCCAATGAGCAGTTCTTTCAGAAAGTTTTCTTCATCTTCCAGACCTCACCTTGATCTCCACTGTTTCTGTTAACTGCCATTTCTTAATAACATTACAATCTGAGGAAACAGCTACCTGAAAACACTTTGCTATGTTCTTGTAGCCTTCTCCTGCTTTGTGAGCGTCAATTATTTTATTATTCAGAATGTGAGGGAGTTGCTTAGAGGAGCCAATTTATACAGCTTTGAAATCTTCATCATCTGACCTTTCCTAATGAAGAATTTGAACAAGCCATAGCTCAATAAGCTAATTAAGGTCTGGAACCTTGGTAAAAGTTACCTGAGAACTCAAATGTATTGGGGTGCCCAAACTTTCGCATGGTGTTCCTTTTCTTTTTTCACTCTCCAGTTGTACAAAACAAAAATAATACACAAATCTTGCAGAAAATGCTGAAAAGAAACGTGTCGTCTTTACCTTTATGCCTTTTGGTGATCAGTTCATCTTCAGCTCACTTAACTATTCACAGTACCAGACATTTTCAGTAAGGGTGCCCAAACTTTTGCATGCCACTGTATTCTTTTCATTCAGCTATTCTGATGGAAGACTTGGAGTATCTTGACTAAAAGAAGAGTTTCTAATCACTTGGAGAGGGTGTGCGAGAGAGAGACAGGGCTCTGTGCCTCACTCACTCCCCTTTAATCCTTCCTCTGGCCTGCCAGGGTGAAGTAAACAGTGTTAAGTAATGCCTGGTACTGTGTGGTAGATTTTACTCCGCTTATCTGCTTTTCTCTGATAGGTATTGCTGAACATCATCTTCAGCCTTGTTAATTGGCTGTGGAGTCACTAGTAACCGTGTTAAGTTTACTGGTCAGAAAACTTGATGTAGCGCTTGAAGTTAGCCGTAAGCAATAAGATTGTAGCTCATGAGCGATTTTATTTTATTTATTTATTTATTTTTTTAAATGTCTCCATGATTTTGTTTTTCTGAGAGAACCATCATGAACCAGATGTTACTCTGATCACTAATCCAGCTTACATTCAGTGCGTTTACATGCACATAGAGAAAATCGAATGTCTGCCATTGCTCGACTGAAATCAAAGTTCTAAATGCCATGGAAACACCTTAGCTCGGCTGAAATCGAACCGAACTTGATTTCTCGTAATCGAGCTACGCGACCTAGATTATGCGATTTTTGTTGAGCTACTTAGTGCATGTAAACCCTATCGAGCTACGTATTCGAGCTACTTACTTCAGCACCGCCCCTTCTGGAAGTGACGAGTGACAAGACCACAAGCGGGAAACACAGCAGCCTCGGTCGGCATGACAACGAATCATGACAACGGCATGAATCTTTTCTTTTTGTGGCATTGTTTGCACTGTTAAAATTTAGCTCACTTACTGTATCACCAAATACATCTGTACAGCTGTTGCATAGCTGTGAATTGTGTACATAAAGAAGTCACTGTATTTGTGTGTGTGTGTGTGTGTGTGTGTGTATATATATATATATATATATATATATATATATATATATATATATATATATATATATATATGTGTGTGTATATGTCCAACATCTGAAGAATGTCGATAAAAACAAAACAATTGAACTTTTTGTGTGTTTATTAAGACAAGTTAAATAAAAATATACAATTGTGCAAAATAAGTTGTCTTACAAAACAGTGGTCTGCGCAGGACAGTTTGTAGCCATACAGTCTGTTAGAGCAAGCCTAACAGCTTGAGCATGGAACTTGTGAACACGGAACTGCCAGTGTTGCCAGATTGGGCGGTTTTAAGTGGATTTTGGCGGATTTGAACATGTTTTGGGCTGGAAAACGTCAGCAGTATCTGGCAACACTGCTGATAACTTTGTTTATACTCTTGAATAGCTCTTCTTCATGACGACAACCGGAAGTGTACCAACATGATGGGGCGTGTAGCGCCACCTGTGGCTCGGGTGCACAATGTACCTCACACAATAGCTCGATTTCCTTGTGTGCATGTAGGATTGGATTTCTCTGGCACCCCTGCTGGGACCCTTAGCTCGATTACCGACAGCAGCTCGATTTGGATGTGCATGTAAACGCACTGAGTGTCTCAGTGCAAACGACGTTAATATGCAAACGGCAGGAGACATGATGAATTTATTTATCCACCACAATAAGTATGCCGAAAGCCAGATAACATGTGCAGCGTGCGTGAGTATCAGCACTGCAGCCAGAAACGGCTCTGAAGCAAACAGTTATAGCAAAAGGCGTTTGAAAAATGTCACTCCTCCTAAGAAAACAAGTAAGCACTGGTGCTGTGACATTGTACCTGACCAAGGATATAACGCTGACTAAAAATGGTCGGAAATGAAGGTTTTAAGTGATTTTCTAAACATACTTGATCCTTTTTACCCCCCGCTGGCCGAAAGGCCCGAAGGGGGATTATGTCGTGTCGGTGTCCATCCGTCCCGGGAAGGGTGCTCACCTTCTGAAATCAACTCCTCTCACAATTTTTGGAGGAATTTCATGTAATTTTGGCAAAAAAGTTTTTATCCCCTGCTGGCCGAAAGGTCCGAAGGGGGATTATGTCATGGCGATGTCCATCCATCCGTCCCAGGAAGGGTAGCCACCTTCTGAAATGAACTCCTCTAACAATTTTTGGAGGAATTTCACGAAACCTGGCAGGATTCTTTGTGTTAGTAATACGCATATTGCAATTTCGTTCAATTCAGTCGCATTTTAGGCCAAAAAAAAAAAGTGTGTTTCCGGTTACCCGACCGACCCTAATCCGTACCGCCCGACCCTAAACTTTTTTTTTCGTTTTTTTCCCCAGTCACGACTTTTACATATAACCCAACCGCGTGAACCGGAAGTTTTTGTCACTCACTGGGAAAATCAGGGCTTTCCACAAGCGCCGGCTGCCAGCCATACAGCTGACTACACAATTAAGTCCAGCCGGCTACTTTAATGACTATTTTTGTAGCCCACAGGCTCTAAATATTAATTTTCGATTTTAATAAAATTAAATGTTTATCTAACGGACTGACAATAATGTCAAACTGAACCGCACTCATTTAAGTTGTGATTCGCGCTGTTTGTACCGATAATAACCACAAATTCCCCGCAGACTTCGTTGATCAGGGGAGAGTAACTCATCCGTGGCCCCGACATGCGGTGTGCGCGCGCGCACTCGGCGGAGGCAGTAGTGTGTCGGGGCCGTCGGAGGGAACAGAAGCAGAGAGAACGCTTATTTTGTCTTTCACCTAGAGACATGATTCAAACTTTAAAACGGAGACAAAATTCTCCTGTGTGGATCTGACATTCAACTTTTTTGCTGGGTTCTATACTTTTTGATCAGTCACAGATCAAACACCATGAGCAAATCTGGAGAAATTCAGGCTTTATAATGGGTGTCTATAGCCCTGTTCACACGGCACATATTTGCATCGATGCTGCACCGATGTATTTTGTTGCGATATATCTTACACCGGTGTAAATTTTGTGGAGCGTTCACACGTCACAACCCTGCTTACTAGAGAGAAGCGTGTTAGCACCGGTGCAGCCCCACTTGCGGTCACACGGCAGTTTCTGCGACCGTGTTATAGTAGCAAAAACTTTATTACTATCATTTCCTTTGATAGTAATAAAGTTTTGATATCATTTCCTTTTATTATTATCATCATTTCCTATCATTATTACTATCATTTCCGATAGTAATAATGCGGAAATGAAATATGCGCATGCGTGAAAATGTACTTCCTTTTCCCGGTTGTCATGGCATCATCAAGCGCCGGGAAAACAACGTGGATGAAGACACCAGTGTTGCCAGATATTGCTGACTTTTTCCATCCCAAAATATGTTCAAATCCACCAAAATGCACTTAAAACTGACAATCTGGCAACACTGGAAGACACGCAGTTCTGTTGTTGTTGATATTCGCCATTTTGGAAGCGCAAAATACCAGGATGCAAAATTATGCAATGCCCGTATGTAATCAACTCTCCTGACGCGTAGCGAGTCTACCCCTGTAGCGTTCAGACGGCCCATTTTATATCGGTGCTGCCCCGCAAACTAGCATTTACTCCGGAGTAAATTTCTTAAACCACCTCCCGAGCAGGGTTAGATTTGCACCGGTTTAAGCAGCTTTCAGGGGCTACACCGGTATAACTTTGTACCGTGTGAACGCTCTACCGGGGCAGCCCCGGTGCTACACCGGAGTAAAAGTTGCCGTGTGAACACCCCTTATGGCGTTACACACCAGTGGAGCTCAGGAGTTTAGAGTGGAGGCAGCCTGAAAAAAAAGCTCTAACTTCCTCATTTAAACTGTTTTCTCAGCCACAATTTTCACTCTACACACACAACTTTCTCAAAAGTTGTAGTCACACATTGTGTGAATCAAGACAAGTGTCTCCCTGAGCGATAGGATTTACAGTTTTTGAATGAGAAGCCTGAAAGTAAGGAGAGGACAGCCGCGCTCTCCCAGAGACTCACATTATAAACGTGGCAGCGCTTTTACTGCAAAATCAGAAAAGTCACTTGTTTTTAACTCGCTCTAGTGTCCACATTTTTTTACACTAGGGACAAAAAAAAAATTACATTTATGTGTTCATGGGAGCCTTGTAGCACTCAATGTGCAAGAATTTTGTGAATAGCTCCTTTCGTTTCCGTGTAAATCAGCGTTGTTCAAGGAGAGGGAACTCGGAGAGAAAAAGCGCTCTTTGCTTGTTATATTGTGTCTTTTCCCTGCACCGTTACCAAGGCGACGAGCTGCACTCAGGGAGCAGAGAGGGGCAGGGCTGCTCTCTCTCTCTCATGGTGTATTGAGCTGTTATATTTACAGAAAAATTCATGTTAAAAGGTGTCTCATGCTGCATCAGATTCATCAGAAGATGGTAACTTAGGTGACCTGCAAAGAAATTCATTATATTTTGTGAAATTATTCCTGTCTAAATATAGGTTATGGCAGCCATCTTGAAAAAAAAAATTTCAAAAAGAAAAAATGCCTGCCTACCGACCCTAGTTTTGAAATCTACGTAACCGGAAACACACTTTTTTTTTTTTGGCCTTAGCAGAGTTATGGCAGAGTTGCCAGCGGGGGATATTGTGCTCTCAGAGCACTCTTGTCTAGAGGTGACTCCTTTCTTTTGCTCTTTCTTTCGCGCTTTATTTAAATTAGAAACTACTGATACGTAATATACTGTATTACTGTTATTCAGCACTGTATACTCAGCAGTGCCTTTTAAAATATATATATTTTTTGTTATTCCTAATCTTCATCACAACTGTTTTCTACAACGACAGTGACCACTTTGACAACTACTACTGACAGCTACTACTAGGACGACAACTTGTATTATTGTTCAGGTTTTTTTTTTTTTAAACGCCGTTTTGATTGGCTGAGCAAACTACAAATATCTGCCTACAAATAATGGTCTGCTCATGCGCAGTTACTTTGCACTTTTGTCAACATGGCTCAATTTCTTTATCATTTGACTCGTTGGGTAAACTTATCAGTATTTAAAAAAAAAAAAACCTGAATGATAAAACAATTATACAACTTGGTTTCATAAAATCTCATATGTTGGTGTCTCGCAAGCAATTATTTGCCTCTGCCTTTGGCATTGACAAATAATTAATTGCTTGCTCGCCACTAACAAATCATGAGATTTTGTTCAGCCTCGTCCAGTAATTGCTTGCTTACTATTCCTACTACCGTTACTACTATGACTTAATGTTCCAGATATTATTACTGCTACACTACTACTAGTATTTCTTTTACTGCTATTACTAAAACTAAATCAAACGGAAATCAAATTCCCGATTTAAATGTAGTAAGTCAAGAATTGGCTCATGGCTGGAGCCATGCGTGGTTTTAGGAAGCATCATAGTGAAATCATGGAGCAAAAAATAATTTTGACGTCTGTCGCAGATGCGCTCTGTCTGTGTTGACACTGACGCAAATCAGCACTCGGTCATGTTTTGGCTCCAGTACATTCAGTTGCTATCAGTGTGCAGCAGGGTTGTTTTACAATCAGGGTACAAAGTTTGTGTCACAGGGGTCCAAAATTAAATTGATTCAAACTGGTTCTTGTACCAGTTTTTAAGTGAAGGACAAGTTAAAGAACAGATTTCAGGTAATTTTTTGACGCGTGTATGGTAGTTTTGTGTAACCTGCTATAAGATGGGAGAAACAAATGAAGTGATTCTCGGAGAGGACTTTTTTTTTTTTTGACAATTCAGAATCCACTACTTCCATAGTGCTTTTAAATACAAGGCTGTAAGCTTTGTGTTAGTTGTCTCTAATATTTATGTCCCAATATCTTGACCACATTTTAGGATGAAAATAATCATTTTAGATCTGTTATTTTATATTGAAAAATTAGCTGTCTCAGAGAGGACATTTTTTTGACACAATTACATACTAATTTGATCAAAATAGTCTGAAAACTTACTGGCATTCAACATTAAAACTTAACTATGTTTCCAATGATATGGAACCAAATATTTGTTTTATGGTATAAAGAATGATTTAAGTGCATCCCTTTGTGGTAAAAAAAAAAAAAGCACTTTTTCTAAAAGACACTAGTAATTTTGCTAAATGTGACACATATTGCCATACATTCACCAAAAATAACGTTATCACCAAATGTTTTTTTTGCATGGTAAATAGAGCGATCACAGGGCTACAATAAACAACCAAGTTTATTTAGTCAAGCCTTTTGATCTTGAAGATAATAAGGCCAAAAAAAAAGTGTGTTTCCGGTAACCCAACCGATCGAGAATTTCTGCGTCGAAATTGCCGACCGTAAAGTTTTTATTACAAATTTCCCTCGATATTTTAGTGTAAGTGGCGTTAGTTTGTCATAATTTTTTGTTTCAACGCATTCAAGTTGTGAAAGAAACGATAAAAAGTAAAATGTTTCGCCACTTCTATCAGCCCTCCTGCATAAACATGGAAGCGCACTTGTATACTGAAGGAGGAAGGCAAAACTGAGCCGAGCCGCCATTTTGAATCCTCATTCAAGGCTGTAATGCAAATTGCTTCCTCTTCAGTATACAAGTGCACTTCCATGGCAGGGAAAAACACTACGTTTTGCCGCCTATGTAGTCCCCTATTTATACAAATAGGAGTCATTCAGGATTCAGCCATGCTTTTGCTCGGTGTTTTTGCTCGACCCAAGTTCTACAGTAGGCTAGGCTAGGCCGTCTGCTTTTAATGGAAGTAGCCTAGGACGTTAAACCATATTTTCACGTTATTTCTTGATAAGGTGTTTTCACGTTATTACATGAAAATATCATGAAATAACGTGATAAGTTCGTATCATGAAATTACGTGATGTTATGTTATTACATGATAAATATATTGTAAAAACATGATAACTTTGTTAACAATATCTTTTCACGTAATTACTTGATTCTAAGCCAATTTTTTTTTTGAGTGTGGCAGCAATACGCTTCCGTAGATCATAACTCGAACTCTCGCGATATATATATATATATATATATATATATATATATATATATATATATATATATATATATATATATTTTTTTTATTCGTTTAAAGATTTAAAACACTTTTATTTTATGATGTGTGGTATAAAGGATTCTATGCCAAAATACTATTTTGTAAGATGTTTACTTGTGTTAATTTTTTAGAACAAAATAAAAAAAAAAATGAAGAAAAAAGCCCTTTTTCCTACCTACCGACCTTATTTTAGTATTTCGTGTTACCTGAAACTATCCTTTTTTTTTTGGGCCTAAGTGTTAAATGTGATTTTTAGCTTGCGTACCCTGATTGTAAAATGACCCAGCAGTCAGTATGTTTACTTACAACCTGCTGCACAGTGGTGTAATGATCAGCACCGTTGCCTCACAGCAAGAAGGTTCTGGGTTCGAGCCCAGTGGCTGACGGGGGACTTTTGTGTGGAGTTTGCATGTTCTCCCCGTGCCTGTGTGGGTTTCCTCCACAGTTCAAAGACGTGCAGGTTAGGTTAACATGGGGCAGCCAAGTGCCCTTGAGCAAGACACCCAACCCTCAACTGCTCCCTGGGCGCTGTAGCATAGCTGCCCGCTGCTCTGGGTATGTGTGCATGTACGTGTTCACTGCTTCAGATGGGTTAAATGCAGAGGAGGAATTTCACTGTGCTCGAGTGTACATGTGACAGGTTTCTTCTTCTAAAGTCTGACTTTACTGACCTCTATTTTCACATAATCTGCATTTATGTTCTTAGATTTCTCCCTGTAGCCATGTATTATGCATCGTTTCCTCTTGCTGTGGACTGAGTGAGCTGGAGACTGACTGCGTGCTGTGAGATTGATCAGATTTCACTGTTTGATTAGTGCCTTGTGCACTAAGGCAATTTCCTCTTTTAGACCTTCTACTATTACAGCCACACTTCCAGGGACTGCAGCAAGCACAAGAAGAGGCTGCTTAGGTTTCTGAACACACAACTGAAATAAACATAGTAACACTACTATAATTTTATAGCTGCATATCTATGGCTGTCTATATACATGCAGCACCAGTCAGAAGTTTGGACACTCCTTCTAATTCCTTCTATCCATCCATCTAATTATCTGTAGCCGCTTTATCCTGTCCTACAGGGTCGCAGGCAAGCTGGAGCCTATCCCAGCTGACTACGGGCGAAAGGCGGGGTACACCCTGGACAAGTTGCCAGGTCATCACAGGGCTGACACATAGACACAGACAACCATTCACACTCACATTCACACCTACGCTCAACTTAGAGTCACCAGTTAACCTAACCTGCATGTCTTTGGACTGTGGGGGAAACCGGAGCACCCGGAGGAAACCCACGCGGACACGGGGAGAACATGCAAACTCTGCACAGAAAGGCCCTCGCCGGCCACGGGGCTCGAACCCAGAACCTTCTTGCTGTGAGGTGACGGTGCTAACCACTACACCACCCTGCTGCCCCCTTCTAATTCAATATCTTTTATTTTTATGAATTAAAAGTCACTTCATGCTTTAAAGTAATGATGGACGCCGTTTCTCTTTACTTAGTCGAGCGGTTCTTGACATAATATGGGTTAGTACAGTTGTGGAATAGAGCTGTTTACTGTATTTTATAGGAGGATGTTAAAATCAGCACAGTTGAAAGAATACAAAAATAAACCTTTCTGAACTGTTCTTAGCGGTGACGTGTGTCTCATTATTGGTTTCACTGCGACGAGACAATGCAGCAGTTTACTGATGTGAAATACACGACTCTACACAATTTGATGGTTCATATGCTATATTCTATTCAGGATTTTTTTTTGGTGCTCTTGCAAATATTTTGCTCATAGACTCATAAGGAGGTCTGCTTTTAGGCAGTGCCTAAATATCTATTTTTTTCGTGGTCCAAATCCTGCGCTCTGATTGGCTGGTGAGCGGGTCCGTATCCTACGATACAGACCCCGGTTACGGATCTCTGGTGGCTCGCTTGTTCACAACAACAAACATGGTAGCTTTTTTTTTTTTTTTGGTCAATATTTATCTTTTTTTTTTTTTTTAATAAGATTATCAAAAATCTTTAAATTTTTGCCAGCATTTCTCAGGAGAATAGCATTAATTTTACAGCATGGATAGCGATAACGACAGTGTTCACAGCGAAAGCGAGTTTTACTACCCTGAGGAAGAAGAAATAAAATAAAACATTTCAGGAGAAAGATAAACACCTGTAATTTGCAAACACCGAGCAAAAAACATGGCTGAATCCTGAATGACTCCGATTTGTATAAATAGGGGACAACATGGGCGGCAAAATGTAGTTTTTTTTTTTTTGTTTGTTTGTTTTTTCCCTGCCATGGAAGTGCACTTGTATACCGAGGAGGAATCCATTTGCATTACAGCCGTGAATGAGGATTCAAAATAGCATTAATTTTACAGCATGGATAGCGATAACGACAGTGTTCGCAGCGAAAGCGAGTTTTACTACCCTGAGGAAGAAGAAATAAAATAAAACATTTCAGGAGAAAGCTAAAAACCTCTAACTTGCTAACGCCGAACAAAAGCATGGCTGAATCCTGAATAACTCAGTTTTGTATAAATAGGGGACAACATGGGCGACAAAATGTATTTTTTTTTTTTTTTCCCTGCCATGGAAGTGCACTTGTCAGGACTTTCCACAAGCGCCGGCTGCCGGCCATACAGCCGACTACACAATTAAGTCCAGCCGGCTACTTTAATGACTATTATTTTTGTAGCCTACAGGCTCTAAATATTAATTTTCGATTTTAATAAAATTAAATGTTTATCTAACGGACTGACAATAATGTCAAACTGAACTGCACTCATTTAAGTTGCGATTCGCGCTGTTTGTACCGATAATCACCACAAATTCCCCGCAGACTCGTTGATCAAGGGAGAGTAACTCATCCGCGGCCCCGACATGCGGTGTGCGCGCGCGCACTCGGCGGAGGCAGTAGTGTGTCGGGGAGGGAACAGAAGCAGAGATGACGCTTATTTTGTCTCCAGTAAACCAGTCTTCTCTCGTTCAGTTACGTGCTGGCATCAAAAGACACCGTTGGTTGTAAATGAAGCCAAACTGAGTGGTTGGAGTGTATTTTCCTACACAAATGGAGAAATGTTTGCGGAGTGTTTGTGTAGCCGCCACTGCAGACCGTTGTTGTTGTTAATTCATAGCATGCTCAGCTGCGTGAATGTGTCATGCACCGAAAATAAGAGATTTACAAGCCAGGAACGCCTCATGATGCAATACGCAAGAAAAGAAAGAAGATTTACTGCCATTTTACTTTGTATTTGAGTAAAGTGAATAAATAAATGGTCTGTGGAAAATACATTTAATCCTGGGAACTGCGTGCACAGGAGTTTATTTTGTGTTTACTCCCCCGCCCGGCTGGCTACTTATTTGTCATGGCTGGCTAGTATGAGCCTTAGTGGAAAGCCCTGCTTGTATACCGAGGAGGAAGCCATTTGCATTACAGCCGTGAATGAGGATTCAAAATGGCGGCTCGGCTCGGTTTTCCCTTTCGGGCGCTCTCATTTTCTGTTAGAATTTGGTAAAGAAAAAAATAAATGTTATTTACCAGCTTAAGGTCGGTCCGTATGGTGAAATACCGTGACCTCGGCCTTGAATACTGACCTCGGCCCAGAGGGCCTCGCTCAGTACTTTCAAGACCTCGGTCACGGTATTTCACCATACGGACCGACCTTAAGCTGGTAAATAACATATATGTACTTAATGTTTACTGTTTGATCGCAGATGCATTAAGAAGGCAAGAAGTTCCACTTATTAACTTTTGGCAAGCAGGTTTGACAAGGCACAGTGGTGTAGTGCTTCACATTGTCGCTTCACAGCAAGAAGGTTCAGGGTTCGAGTCCAGTGGCTGACGGGGGCCTTTCAGTGTGGAGTTTGCACAGTGTCTGCATGGGTTTCCTCCCACTTCAGAGACGTGCAGATTAGGTTAAAAATTGTTGGACTTGTTGTATGTTGCTGTAGATAAGAGCGTCTGCTAAATGCCTGTAATGTAATGAAAAGGCACGCCTGTTAACTGAAAAGCATTCCAGGTGACGACCTCATGAAGCTGGTTAAGATAATGCCAATAGTGTGCAAAGCGTCATCGAGGTATGTATGTATGCATGATATATACAGTAGATGATGTGGCGTGAAGATATGAAGTTTATCTTCGAGTGGCGAATATACTGTACTGTATTTCGTGAGTGAGTGAAGGGAGCGAGTGATATATTTTTCAACACAAGATGTTCTTTATATTACATGGACACCGCCACCAAAAAAAACCCAATGCAAATTAATCAAAAGAATTTTAATTCTGAACCGGTTCACCATTTTGACAGCGTGCATCTAGTCAGTGGGAAAACACTGGGAGTCACATCATCTGAGTGAAATATCGGGAAATAAGTCACTCAGATTAGGGCTGGGCGATATGGCTGAAATCTGTATCACGATATAAGTTTCATATTGGTCGATATCGATAATTATTGAAACATTTTATGACCTATTTAAAATAAGGACCAGGAGGGAACAATACTAAATTCAAACATTTATTTTAAACTTCCTCTGACAGCCAATAAGCAAGGAATGTCAACACGCATGTTCAATGTTACAATCACAACAAAAACTGAGCAATTATCAATAATAAAGTGCTTAAAAAACTCAAGTGTTATAAAAACATGAGCAAAGTGTTAAATGTAAACATAGCAAAACCTGCTATGTGAGAAGGACTGTCATATTTTTAATTTTTTACTGCAAGTTTAGTGCAAAAAAAGTTCACCCTCTGGTGAATAACATTGAAAAACATAAATAAAAATATGCAGTGCTTTATAAACATATAAAAGAAATTGAGTGAAACTGAGGTAGACTTAGACTATTCTTAAACTATTCAAGTATATTTTCATTGAAGGTTTAATAAAATAAAAATAGTGTTTTGTAAACAGAAGAAATTAAAGTAAAACTGAGGTAGACTTAAGACTTTACATCTGTAACATCTGACCTTACGGACTTTATCCACAGTTTCCTCGCTCGTTCCGGCACTCATCTTTCTTTTCTTGGCCACGCTGTTTCTGGAAAAAAAATAAACACGACCACGAGACAACGAGATGGCGCAACCAAACGCAATACTCTTACATGATTGGCTATCAGCGTGCCACTCCCTATCTGTTGCTAGGCACCAGAGAACGAGTGCCTTTGCTCATGCAACCAAGCTTGCTTCGCAACAACAGTTGATTGAAAGCGGACCTAAACCAGAGAGGGCTCTGGCTAACGCTTGTTTCTTGAAAAAAAAAAAAAACATTCTATCGAAACGTTCTATCGAACGCATTTTCTATTGATATCAAGTATGTGTCTATCGCGATACGTATCGTTATCATTTTATCGCCCAGCCCTAACTCAGATCCAGGATGTATTTCGTTTGAAAAATGCAAGTTTTTCAACACAAGAATATAAGGCAGATTCTACCATAACAGAGGCCAGTTAAGTCCCATCTCCTTAAATTGCTGAATTGATTATTTTGATCATTCTATTAAGTTTTTCTAGTAACATTTGGGGTCTTGGACATTCACAGTAAATTTTAGGACAGTAGTCCTGGTAACTAATTAATAAAAGCCTGACATGACAGACATGCTAAATGACAATAGGAACACATCGGTTTCTATCATCAAAATCTGACAGACAAACTAACGTCTACCATCATATTCTGACAGACGCTCTAGATGGCAATAGCAACAAAACTGTTTCTCACATTATTAATCTGACAAATTTAGTAATATTAAATACCTCATCACTAGAACCAAATAATAAAATAAAATATTGAAATAAAAAATAAAATTTATTTTCAAAATTGAAATATCAACAACAATTGTCAGAACAGTGACGATAGACACGACTGTGTCACTTTCGCGGGGAAATAACACATTGAAATGGCCTGTCGGCTGAAAGGGTCGCAAGTGGCTCTGATTTATCTCAACTTACGATAGTTTTCCTTAAATATGAATGCACAAATATATTCTCAATGTTTCTATCGTCAAAAATTTCTATCATCAGGATAGCTGACTGAAAATCTTACCTTGATTTATTTGATGAAATCTAGCTGTCAGAACTCCAAGTCTTGCCCGGAAGTAAATGTCTGCTGTCACAAAAATCATGCGCGGTAGAATTTCCTCTTTGCGTCAGTCAACATGTGCGTGGTGAGGGCTTGAATTTTGCTATCGTCAGGTGCATTAGACTGACAGACTGACGATAGCATTTTTTAAAAATAACTGTGGGCTTTCGTCGTGAACGAAAGTTTTTTCGCTGTTAATCTATTTCAACTCTATCTGTTGACACCCAAAAATTATAAAGCCTGCTTCCACATGATAACTACCAAAGATCCATAATGGCTGAGTCTATCGTCAGGTCATCTGACAGAAATTCACTGACTATAGCAACAGGGATAATGAAAGTCTCATCTCATTATCTGTAGCCGCTTTATCCTGTTCTACAGGGTCGCAGGCAAGCTGGAGGCTATCCCAGCTGACTACGGGCGAAAGGCGGGGTACACCCTGGACAAGTCGCCAGGTCATCACAGGGCTGACACATAGACACAGACAACCATTCACACTCACATTCACACCTACGGTCAATTTAGAGCCACCAGTTAACCTAACCTGCATGTCTTTGGACTGTGGGGGAAACCGGAGCACCCGGAGGAAACCCACGCGGACACGGGGAGAACATGCAAACTCCGTACAGAAAGGCCCTCGCCGGCCACGGGGCTCGAACCCGGACCTTCTTGCTGTGAGGCGACAGCGCTAACCACTACACCACCGTGCCGCCCGGATAATGAAAGTAATTTTTAAAATGGGAGTTATGTCTGTCAGATATGTCAAAGAAATAGAACTTTATTCTTTAAAAATCTTTTATTGATATACTCAGTGTATTTTTAAATGCCGTGCTGTTTTAGAAGACCAAATACCATATTTTCAATCTTGAAAATATTACCTCACTGAAAAAAGGAAAAGAAAAATTTCTTATTTTGTGGGCAAGTGGTTAATGGGTCCAGTTACGGTAGAATCTGCCATAAACTTCATATCCTCAAGCCAATGTGTGGTTTTTTTTTTTTTTCCTTTTTATTATATAGACACATTCACAAACAAAAAGTGCCCAGATTTATCCATCGATTTCCTCACAAGTGGCATCTAGAGATTTGTCTGTTTTGGTTCTCCATTTCAGGTGGAGTTCGTATGAAAAGTACGAGTGGCGTATTTTCCAGTAAAACACTCGTCCATATTTAAATTAAAATTATTTATTTATTGAACATGCCCAATACAAAGCTGCAAAAATAGTAACTGGAGCCATTAGAGGAACCAGCAAGCAAGGGCTGATGCATGAAGTTGGGTGGGAGGACATGACTTGTAGGAGGAATATTGAGATGTTTTATAAGCTTGTGAATAATCTCACTCCTACTTATCTTGCTGGTTTATTACCTCGGCAAGTTTTAAATATGACTCATTACTCTTGAAGAAATTTTGGTAATTTTTTATTTATTTTTGTGTCGTACAGAACATTTTAAAAGCTCTCTTTTTCTCTTCCGCCACTAGCCTATGGATATAATCTTAGTCTTGAAATTCGCAGTCTTAACTCAAAGTTTGTTTCCAAAAGCTTTGTTGTCTAATTTATCTAATTGTTCGCCAAACGCTCTTTATGATTACAGCCTTAATAGATATTCGTCAGTTTTACATACTCGATTGAGGTTAAATGCATGCTCGCTTAATTATCTTTTTCGTATTGGATGTAAAATATTGTCTGCTTGCTTATGTGGTTTTCATTCTGAAACGATAAAGCATTTTTTTTTCTTTATTGTCCATTTTTTTTGCTGCTCACAGGAACAAACCGCTCTCCTCGGCTGCTCGTTTATTTGCAAGCAGTTGGTGAACGATCTCGGATTCAGTTCCAATTTGTCTTTTGATAACAATAGAAAGTTATTTTCATATGTCCAAATTTTTATTGAGGAATCTAAACGATCCCCCCCCTTATTTATTTATTTATTTATTTATTTTTTGGGGTCTGCTGTCTGGTCATTCGGAGTAATGGAGTAAGCCCCATTAGATGAGCCTTAATGCTCTTGGGGCAAACTGACCCCAAATGTTTTAAATTAAAAATATAATAATAAAATGAATTTTTATAATGTATAACAAACTGGATCAGTGGCTCATCTGTCTTGGTTTGTTTCACATGCCTACTACATTTAGGCCTCCTGTGATATTTCTGTCCCGTTCTATTTTTTAGCCACTGGTTGATTTTTCTGTCCAGCTGTACACTGCGGCCCAAAGGAAGTGGCATAACATACACAGGACTCCTATGGGTTGTAATGAATCAACACTTGTACAGTGTATTTAGTTTGATGGATCACTGACGCAGAAATGCACGTTCAGTGTTTTGCAATGGCAACATACAATTACGCAGTTTAAGTAAAATGTCTCTTCTAGCTTTTCCCTCTGAGGGTAAAACGAATGGTTGGACATGCACGTTCTTTTTACGCTAATTATAAAATACTTTGCATCTTTGAGGAGCCTCACGCTCTCCAGGCATTTATTAAATATTAATTTAGTATTTAAATATACAATATTAAAGGGCATATTCTGGACCAATTGCGTTTTTTTTTTTTTATATGAAAGAATGTCCCTTTACACACTCATCCAGAAGGGTAATTTTGCACAAGGCCATCTGTCTACAGCAGAAAAAAATAAAATAAAACACGTCTGGAAAATTCCCAAGGGAGTCTGGAGCCAGATTCGTGACGTCACCTGCGGAAGCACCAGCAGGCTGCGCGAGCTTTGCACGGTTTCAGTGCACAGCCTGTGTAGACCAAGCGCTCCCATTTCTCTCTCATTGTCCGGTCTTTTGGAAAACGATGAGTACTAATCCCATCAAGATTGGTGTTGCTACAGCCTCCTACGATACATCTGCTAACCATTTTAATAATTACGCGATAACGAAGAAATTTGCAGAAAACCACCAGGTTGTTTTCTCATAAACAAACCAGCGCTGACGTAGGATTCAGAAGGAGGCGTCCCGCACGCGGCGTCACAAAAATCAATGTTTGCCAGGAAATCCAAATGGCAAGTTTTTTTCAGAGGCGGACCAATTCGCCTCAAATGGCTTGATTTCAACTGAATTTTTCTGGTATTGTGCAAGGTAAAAAAAATTTCAGAGAATGCAGAATGTTACAGATATTTGACCAAAGTTTAATATAAAATGGGAGAATTACATTGATCTTGCTAGGGATCGACCGATATGTTTTTTTTCAGGGCCGATACCGATTATTATGGAATTGGGATGCTGATAACCGATAAATGTAAACATTATAATTCACATGAAATTAAACATAGCACACACTGACACAGACCTTCATATCCATGAAATGTATGTTTAATTGTAAAATTGAACATGGAATTTTGTGCAGGGAGATGCCAGCAGCATTTGTACAATAAAGTCAAACATTAGTTAGAATAAAATGAGAAATAAAATAAATATTCACCAATAAAAAAATAAATCACTCCCTACTATATTACAGCTCACCATTTTCAGTGGAAAATAAATGAAAATACACTCTGGATTCTTTTACACTAAGAACTAAGTAAGACTTACCAACTTCAAGTAGTTTTTAAATAACAAATCAAGTGTAGGGAGCTGCCTGCAGCATTTTTTAAAAAGTAAAATCAAACATAAAGTAGGCTATCACTCCCTATTATTATATAACAACTTAACAAGTAACCATCTACATTCTAATGCTTTTAATGCCCAAGCCTAATATTCCCAATTTAGGAGGATTATATTGTAGTGAAGGAAGCATTACATGTAGTTTCAGCGAGACTAGTTGGTTGTAGGCTAATTCAAGTGCTTCCTTCCGTAAGCTAAGTTTGCCTGGCTACACAGATGCAAATGGACAATTTTAACGAGTAGTAGATGAAGAATGTAAACATATATGATGTTGTGCTTTTGCAACTTGTGTGTTTGTGACTTATTGCGGCAAAAGCAGCGTGTCCTTACCTTGAAGTGGGATCTGCTTCTGCCTGAGATGCCTTGAAACAGTTCACAGCGTTTAGCTACGCGTGTTGATTGGCTGTATCCCTTGTGCCGCTTCTGCCCGAGTGCCCGTACGGCCACCTTGAAACAGTTCACAGCGTTTAGCTACACGTGTCGATTGGCTATATCTCTTGTGCCAAACAAATCAGATGTTGTGGTGGGCGGGACTGTGTTCTTGAACTCAGAGAGGCGAGTGCAGGAAAGGACGTGCAGTGACAGTCGCGTTAGGAACGAAATGGCTGCAAAAAGGCATGTTATCGGCATATCGGTGGAAATTATGGCCGATACCGATAACCCTAAAAATGCAGAATATTGGCCAGGCCAATTATCGGTCGACCCCTAGATCTTGCTCCTGAATTTACCCGTGATATGCACTTTAAAATGCAAACCAACCTGACTGAGACGATGCATATTTGGCGAGGAAATGTAAAAGCTAGAAAGTAATGTTCGTGACGTCGTCAGCATTTTATTGCTTGCTGTTTTGTCACTCAAGTGAAGGTCATTAAACTAATGCATATTTCTATAAAATGTTTCAAATAGAATTTATTTGAAAGGCACGTTAGAAAAGACCTCAATCAAGATCAGTCCTATCTTTCTACCATCTTAGTCATGCCATACAGTCATTAACAAGTTCTTCACCGACGGCTTTAGCATGCATTTTCTTTTATAATATTTGGCTCCAAGCACCTTTGTTTTCATCATTCTAATAAAAAAAAAATTTAGTGCAACTCTTTTGTTTGTTTGTTTATTTATTTATTTAAATTAAGCATCAAATGAGAGAAATCCTCTCCCCTTTTATTCTCCAAGTTCCTTTTTGGGGGTGGGGTTGGGTTTATTTTATTTTATTTTTTGGGTTACGACATTTGAGGGATGTTGGAGTCCTGCCTTGTTCATATCTCATATTTCAGCTTTGGAAATGACTCTGTTCTCCAAGACACACTCGGCTCTGGCATATAGAAAAGGTTTACTAATCAAAAGCAGCAGTTTTGTGGCCAAGGCTGCAAATGCTGACAATCAAAAACTGACATTATTTGAGACTTAAAGCCACAATGAGGGATTTCAGTGGTGACACTCCCTGTGCTAAAGAGACAATCCCTATGCTAAATCACAGCATGCACTCTGAAAACTTGCAGACACGGCTGCGAATAAAAGAAACACTAAATAACAAATTGAGCTGAAAAGAGTGGAATGAATCCCTGTAATATTTTGGCTTCTAGTTGAGTAGAATGTTTCTATAAAACTTCATCCATATGTGAAGTGTACTTCAGTAATGAGTGAGGAGAAATATTCAAAATCATAGCTTGAGGCTTAATAATTGGTCTGTAGGAATAGTTTTATGGAGCAGTTAACAGACATGAACATGTCCTGTGCTTCTGCACGGCCGTGGATGTATCAGCGAGTTGCTCCAGATGACTGTTTGTTATTGAAAGACCAGATTCAGCTGGGCTCTGCAGCTGTGGTCATGAGTGCACCACATACTCGGCATGAATGGAAATGAGGTACTTCATGGCCCTCTGCTATGTTTAAAACCCACAAACTTATCTCCCTCACCATTCAGCTTTGATATCGGTGCTCTTTCTCTCATGGTACGTAATTTTTATTGCTTCCTTCGGGAAATTGAGTTGTTGATATTAGCCAACCGAGGTCGTTACTAGGGATCACCACATAGTGTTTCTCAGCTTGATGCGCCTCATCTCTGGGACCTTGAAACCTACGCCGACTGAGATGCTCCCCGTAGTCTGAGGAATTCCTCCTGCAAGCATCTGGTGAGACTATCAAGTCCTCAAGCTAGTGGAGAAGGCACTCGAGGAGAATAGCCTCGTTCCACCAACTCAGGATGACAACAACTATTAAGGCAGCACTTCGCCATCAAAACTGCAGCACTCATGAGAGCTGGACCGGCCTCCGACTCCTGGGTGGAGCAGAGATGGCAGGAGGAATGGAGCTGTTCACGCACCACCTTGCACTCTTTCATTGAGTTCCCTTCTGCAAAGCCCTGCGGTTACCATCTCACCCGCAAGGAAGAAGAAGAAACTTTTGTCACATGCAAACTTCAAGCAGAGTAAAATTCATCCTCTGCATTTAACCCATCTGAAGCAGTGAATACGCATGCGCACGCGCCCAGAGCAGTGGGCAGCCACACTTGAGCGCCCGGGGAGCAG
The DNA here is from genome assembly GCF_027579695.1 of Neoarius graeffei. Lineage (NCBI taxonomy): Eukaryota > Metazoa > Chordata > Actinopteri > Siluriformes > Ariidae > Neoarius > Neoarius graeffei. The sequence goes on along the minus strand of NC_083569.1, from coordinate 62,132,768 downwards.
TCAGGGGTCAGGTACCTTGCTCAAGGGCACCTCAGCCCAAGGCCGCCCCATGTTAACCTAACTGCATGTCTTTGGACTGTGGGGGGGAAACCAGAGCACCCGGAGGAAACCCATGCAGACACGGGGAGAACATGCAAACTCCACACAGACAGGCCCTCGCCGGCTGCTGGGTTCGAACCCAGAACCTTCTCGCTGTGAGGCGACAGCGCTAACCACTACACCACCGTGCGTGGACCTACCTCAACTGTCTTTGCAGTGGATGGGGCAGGATCCAGTCCTTCCTTAAGATTATTGGAGCTAATGAGGACAATGCCTGCCAGTGCGGTCGCATGCAGACAATCTCCCACATCCTTCAGGAGTGCCCAGTCTTCAGGCCACCCCATGGGCCTGATGGTCTCATCAAACTGGATGGCCATTGTGTCTCCAGAGGGGGAGGGGGGGGGGAAATTGTAGGATGATGTTGGACATATCGACTCGCGAGAGTTACTGCTCGTTCCTGCTACACATGCATGACGTTGACCTGCTCCGTTCATTTGCAGCTGGAACAGTCCTGGAACTTCCTGATTGCACCTCATGTGTGAGAGATGTAATCAACCATAGCATTTAAAACCACCAATGTTGTGTTGGTCCACCAAAACAGCCCTGACCTGTCAAGGCATGGTCTCCACAAGGCCTCTGAAGGTGTTTTGTAGTATCTCCTACCAAAACGTTAGTAACCGATCCTGTAAGTCCTCTAGTTTTTGAGGTGAGGCCTCCATAGATCAAACTTGTTTGTCCAGCACATCCCAAAGATCCTCAATAAGCTTGAAATCTGAAAATTTTGGAGGCCAAGTCAACACCTTGAACTCTTTGTTCCTCAAACAGTTCCTGAACCATTTTTGCAGTGTGGCAGAGTGCATTATCCTGATGAGAGGCTATTGCTGTTAGAGAATACTGTTGCCATAAAGGGTTGGACTTGGTCTACAACATTCACATAAACACGAGGACCAAAGGTTTCCCAGCAGAACATTGCCCAGAGCATAACGCAGCCTCCGTTGGCTTGCCTTCTTCCCATAGTGTGTCCTGGTGCCATCTTGGCCCTGTATTAGAGATGCACACGCACCTGGACATCCACATGACGGAAAAGAACATGTCAGACCAGGCCACCTTTGTCCATTGCTCTATGGTCCAGTTCTGATTTCTCACATGTCCGTTGTGGATGCTTTCGGCAGTGGACACGGGTCAGCATGGGCACTCTGACTGGGCTGCGGCTACACAGCCCCATACGCAGCAAGCTGAGGTGCACTGTGTGTTTTGACACCTTTCTATCATAGCAAGCGTCAACTTCTTCAGCAATTTGCTCCAGTAGCTTTTCTGTGGGATCAGAACAGATGGGATGACCTTCGCTCCTCACGCGCATCAGTGAGCCTTGGGTGCCCAGGACCCTGTCGCTGGTTCACTGATTGCCCTTCCCTGGACCACTTTTTGTAGGTACAAAGTACTGCATACCAGGAACACCCCACAAGACTAGCCGTTTTGGAGATACTCTGACACAGTCGTCTCGCCATCGCAATTTGGCCCTGGTCAGTCTCTCGGATCCTTATATGTGTCAGAAAACAGAATCCAGGGACACACGTCTGCCCGGGGGCATTTTGAGTTATTGACAGATTCAGAAAGTACGGTTTCTAAGCTTTCCAATGATGCCTTCCATGTGGAGATCTGACAGTATTTGAAGAATGTGTGGCCTTTTGAAAGTGTATACTTCTTAAAACAGAAAAGGGAGAAAATCGCCCTCAAAGTTTTCCATCTCAGCTACTCTGGGTGCAGGGCGGGCACATAATGGTGCTCATCTGCATGACATTAAGGAAAGCCCTACCCCCTACTAGCTAGCACGATGCCACTTTCATGTAAACAAAGATCACGTCAATTTTCCTTCCATGCAAAGTATGCCCAAAACAATTATGAAGTACAAAAATAAGTCCTAAAGTATACTTTAACGTTTTGTGGTTGAAAAATTACACTGTAAGAAAGAAAAATAGCACAGTGATGACACAACTAACACAACGCTAGTTTCATGTAAAGCCTCAGTCACAACCGGCCGTACCGTGCTCCTACGGCCGGTCTACATGCAAAAAATGCACAAGCGCGCGTGACGTGCTGATTTTCGAGCCGCAGACCGGCCGCAGAGGTTCTTTGTCATGTCAAACAAACTTTACGGGCGCTTACGTTTTTTTCAGGTTGCAAGACAAACTTACGGCCAACGCGCGTCTTTCTCCGTGAACAAAAAAAAAACGCAGTGATTTGGGAAACGCCAAAAATCACACGGCCAAAAAATCGTACGTCCGGTTGTGACCTAGGCTTAACCAAACCACAACACACTACGTTACATGCAAAAATAACCACACAGCCTTAGATTAATAAACTTACCCCATCAGAAAGAGAAACGGCGCCATGCACACACCAATGCCTCCGATGGAATGTAATCCTAGAACGGTCCGTGTATCATCCGATCATTCAAGTATTCCATTCAATCTGGAAAACGAGGTTGTGTTTTTTTTTTTTTTGCTAGAAATGGTTATCTCCGATGTAAATACCGAGTGTCTGTTTGCTTCGCGGTGTTTCAGCTCCTCTGCGCTCTGTTTAACTTCCTCATTCCATAGTGAAATTACACGCCTGTATGCAGCTAAGTAGCCATGCGCTCAGCCCGTATCATACAGCTGATTCGCGGAAAAAAACAACAAAAGACTTAAATCATCATGTGAATGGCCCATATGGTAATTTACCCACACCCCCCAGCAGGCTACAGTCCTGACAAAAACAAAACAATTTGCAACAAAAAATGTATGCTTTTCCAACAAAACAATCTATTATCTGAAATACTGATTGCATTCTTCAAGATCTCAACTTGCACATGATGGAAAAAAACAAAAATCACAAATTTCGGGAAAAAATGCTTCTTTTGCGATCATCTCGGATTCGTTCCGGCTGACATGTGTCCCTGGATTCGGTGAGGGGTCACATATGTACCCATTTTTCCTGCTTCCAAACATTAACTTTGGTTCACTTGCTGCCTAATATCTTCCACCCCTTGACAGGCGGCATCGTAATGAGTTATTCACTTCACTTGCCAGTGGTTTTAATATATATGGGCCCTGTTTTAATTACAGCTAACTGTTTTAGTTAAATTATAACTTAAAAACTTGGCTAAATTATAAACTGAACAAGTTCTATTTACTGATCAAAAATGCATGGGGAAGCCATGGCTTAAAGGTTTGGGAAGCAGTGCTGGGACCAAAAGGTCACCGGTTTAATTCCCTGGACCAGCAGGAATGGCTGAAGTGCCCTTGAGCAAGGCACCTAACCCCCAACTGCTCCCCAAGCTGCTCTGGGTATGTTGTATGTCCTAGTGCTATAAAAGTGTGTAGGAATGAGACCGAGAAGCTTCCATAATGTCTTTATTTTCATAGTTGAGTCATTATGTGCTGGGTTGGTGAAAAGCTCTCAAATCAGACATTGTACCATGCAAAAGCAGCACGTGTGTTGCGTCTGGTTTACTAAAATGGATTAAAATGAGCTGTCCTGTTGTTTACTGCATACTATCCCATGGTGGTGACCAGCTTATTAACCTTTTCAAGGTTTGAGGTGAAGCTCCAGCAAGGACATATTTTTCTGTTTCGAACCGTTTGTGTTGCTCAGGCACAGCGGCTGTGTGAGCAAGGAGAAGTCCATTCACCATCTCTGACTGGTAAATACTCCGATTCTGATACACATGCTCTGAATATAGTTCTACTCAACTTGCGGAGCAGAAGAAAACCGAAGCAAAAAGAAATTCAGGAAGGTCTCAGCTGAAAAACTAACGAGATTTCCTCTTTTGCAGTCGATGGTAAGAGAAGCTGTAGCTAATAATTCTCGCCACAGAAGCTGTAGTTAATTTTTAAGACGCTAATAATCATGAAGATTAGTTCACTGTGGCTTTAAAAGCAAAGAGAACAACACTGACATTCTAGTCTTGCATCTTGTGTGAAGTCTGCAGTGCAAGACCTGGGTGTTCTCCTTGATTCTTGACATAAATTCAAGTCTCGTATTTCAGTTACAACACTCAGTTTTGAAACGTTGCCAAAGTTAGGCGTTCCCTCACACTCCAGGGTGCTCTGTAGTTGACCCGTGGTTTAGTTTTCTTGGGCTTAGACTATTGCAGTCTCTTTTGCTGATTATTCTAAAAAATAACCTCGAGAAAGTGCAGCAGCCAGAGTGAAGACTAGAACAGGAAAGAATTAACGTATTACTCCAGTACAAGCAGCACATACCTCATACAAAGAGGTTACTTTTTTTTTTTTGTTAGTTTTAAAGCCACAAATGGACTTGGACCTCTTGGTTTGTCAAAGTTTATGATCACCTTTCCTACAAGACATACAGTTGGGTCCAAAAGTCCAGTTTTCTTTACAAATTATATTGACAATGGCGGTACGGTGGTGTAGTGGTTAGCGCTGTCGCCTCACAGCAAGAAGGTTCTGGGTTCGAACCCAGCGGCCGGCAAGGGCCTTTCTGTGTGGAGTTTGCATGTTCTCCCCGTGTCCGCGTGGGTTTCCTCCGGGTGCTCCGGTTTCCCCCACAGTCCAAAGACATGCAGGTTAGGTTAACTGGTGACTCTAAATTAACCGTAGATGTGAGTGTGAGCGTGAATGGTTGTTTGTCTTTGTGTCGGCCCTGCAATAACCTGGTGACTTGTCCAGGGTGTACCCCGCCTTTCGCCCGTAGTCAGCTGGGATAGGCTCCAGCTTGCCCACGACCCTGCACAGGATAAGCGGTTACGGATAATGGATGGATGGATTATTAATGATGATTTGAGTGAAAGGATCTCTTGAAATAATTACATGAATTGAGTATATGAGGTGTTTCGCATTCGGTTTGTCTTTTTGCTTTAATGACTGCACTGGAGCTGAAACGGACTCCACAGGTTTGTGCAAAACCTTATCCATTTTAGGTCTGAACACTTGCTTCAACAGGAGAGATTTAGGTCTGAGGAAAACCTGCGTCAGGGGTGGGCAATTATTTTTTCCATGGGGCCACATGAGAAACAGAATTTAGTGGAGGGCCGGACCAAAAGGCTGAACTAAATTCTGCATAATATTAATTGTATTTCTTTATATAAAGCAGTAAATAACATTGTTTTTACAAACTGCTAAGACTGGTAAGAATATGGGAAAAACGAGGTTGCCTTACAAAAAATGTCATTTATTCAATCAAATTTCCCAAAGCAATGGTTAACAAAATGTGAACGTTTGTACCTTTTTTTTTCAATCACATTCACCCCAAAACAATAAAGACATCACAATATTGTCTTTCTACTCCAAATATTAAGCAAGATACATCATATTGTAATAATGATGCCCACATTTGTAGTCTAATCACCTCATTTGGTGTTTATTTGTTCGGTGAGAGAAATCTAGTCTCTGTTGGTCTTTAACGAGTGCATCAGAGTCAGGTTGAATGTCTGAGGTGGAGATGCGAAGCACAGCTGACAGATCAGTCGATTCGGTGTAGGGATCAGATCTACAGATCGGCTCGGGCTCCGGCGCCTGCTGGTGACGTCACACTGTGATTGGCTGGACCGTTTGAAGGATGACGTACAAGTTTGTGGTTGGTCTGGACAAATTGCGGAAGTAGTTATCGCGGGATTAGGTTTCGTGGAATTTCATGTCGCGCGCATTGCGTTTTTGTTGAGCACAACTTCAAAATAAAAGCAATGCACATTCAGACCATGCATGAGGTAAAATTAGAAAATACGTTTATTTTGTAATTTCTAATTAACCTTACGCGGGCCGGTCAGAATGAACCAAAGGGCCGGATGCAGCCCGCGGGCTGTAAAATGCCCAGGTCTGACCTAAGTGGACAAAGCAGTTAATATGATCAATATCTTGCATTTAAATAGAGGCCAAGAAATGGTGTAGAATCTTGAATATTCTGTATTCAAGATATTGAATAGATATGTACTTTTCTTTGTTGTAAATATTTTGAAATTCTAAAACCTTCTGGGAGTTTTTTCATTTAGAATGGGGAAATTCAGGGTTTCGGCGTGCTCAGACTTTTTTTGCGACCCCACTGTATGTGAAGAAAATCTTAATTTAGTTATTTTTAAAACCAGTACCAAAAATACATTTTGAGGGTTTTGTTTAGGTTTTATTTTGAATTATTACTGTACATTTTGTTAGTTATTTGTGGCTCTATTTATTTATTTGTTTATTTTATAAATTGCCCTTTAACTGACATTCTTCCATTTTTCACTTACCTTGTAAAGTATTTTTTAACAGAGGTGGACAGTAACAAAGTACATTTACTTGAGTACTGTACTTAAGTACACTTTTTGAGTATCTGTACTTTTTTTTTTTTTGTAAACTTATGACTAACTTCTACATTTGAAAGACAAATATCGTACTTTTTACTCCACTACATTTCTGTCAAGGTCCTCGTTTCTATGAAGCAGCTTTCAAAGTGGATGTTTCTTTTTTTTTTTTTCCTTTTCTAAAACGTGTTTGTTTTTTTCCACATGTGACACTGAGTCAGCCTATCAGTAAGACTAGGGTCACATCACGTCCATAGACTATAAAGTCAAGATCAGTGATTTCTCAGCAGCGTTATTTGAACACAATCAGTTGATGGCAGAATGGAAGGAGGCGGTTCTTTTGGGGAATAATGCACCCACGGCCATACCTAGAACCCATGTTTCAGTTTTCTGAAAGGATTAAAGCTTCGTTTTGTTTTGCTTTGTTTGCCAAAAACGAACCACATCACGGCCTACAAAAACTCGCCGTCCAACCTGCGGAAGCATATTGAGGTGTGTAAACATTTAATTCCAAGAGAAAGCTTGCAACGAAGTTGTCTGTGCTTTTAGAGCTAGCGATAACGCTGCAATAGCTATGCAGTCTGGGTAATCAAATGACTTTCTATGGATTTGCCCACCAAGTTGCCATAGCCTTGTCCACAACTAACGTTAACACACAGCTAGTTAACATGGACACAGTTAGCATGTAAAAATGGAGTTACGCTAAGATGAATAACGTTAACTTATCTGAAGTCCTTTCATAAATACATTTTAGCATAATCTTGCCAAATAAACAATGTAGAAATCTTTCATTTCTAGTAGCAATATGATTTCGAGTTTGAAAAGAGTTTGCTATCATGTCAGGTGGAGCTTCACTGATTAGCTAGCTTAACGTTAAACCACCATGATGCACAGCATGCGTTCGTTTTGTGAATTCATATTTCTGTCTTTGGTAGCAACGTTAGGTTTTGTAGGATTTTTAAGCACATTAAGCTGACTCTTTCGGTATGAAAGGTATTCTATAAATACAGCTTTTGTGATTCATGACTGATATTTGTCACTGTGTAAATGGCTGTGAGGCTTCACTGTTCGGAGAGAAGTCGGTGAGGACAGTGAGAGTGCGTCTGTTCACTCCGCTTACTCAGCATGAATGATGCTGATGTGAGGCAGCGCACAAGCTTGACTGTAACTCTGATACCTTTATAGCTTCAAAATGGATACATCAAGCCCTGCAGTGTGGTAATGCTTAAAATATAGCTGTGTGTGCACGCACGTGCTCCTAATTTCCTCTTGAACCTTTGGGTCAATAGCCTTTTGTAAGAAGACACAAAGCTACAGGAGGTAATGGAGTTTAATGTATAATCAGCTGAAGAGAAGTCTGTGAATCAGGGCTCGACTGATAAAGGGGTTTTAAAGTGCATATTCTGGACCAATTTCGTTTTGCTTTTTTTTTTTAATATGAAAGTATGTCCCTTTACACACTCATCCAGAAGGATAATTTTGCACAAGTTCATCTGTCTACAGCGGAAAAAAATAAAACGTGTCTGGAAAAATCCCAAGGTAGTCTGGAGCCAGATTCGTGACGTCACCTGCGGAAGCGCCAGCAGGCTGCGCGAGCTTTGCACGGTTTCAGTGCACAGCCTGTGTAGACCAAGTGCTCCCATTTCTCTCTCATTGTCCAGTCTTTTGGGAAACGATGAGTACTAATCCCATCAAGATTGGTGTTGCTACACCCTCCTACGATACATCTATTAACCGTTTTAATAATTACGCAATAACGTTGTAGAAAACCACCAGGTCGTTTTCTCATAAACAAACCAGCGCTGACGTAGGATTCAGAAGGAGGCGTCCCGCACGCGGCGTCACGAAAATCAGTGTTTGCCAGGAAATCCAAACGGCAAGTTTTTTCAGAGGCGGACCAGTTCGCCTCAAATGGCTTGATTTCAACTGAATTTTTCTGGTATTGTGCAAGGTTAAAAAAATTGCAGAGAATGCAGAATGTTACAGATATTTGACCAAAGTTTAATATAAAATAGGAGAATTACATTGATCTTGCTCCTGAATTTACCCGTGATTATGCACTTTAAGGGCAGAAACCGACATTTAAAGAGCAATCAGGCTGATGATCAGTAAACTGCAGACACAAAATAATACTGCATTCACTTCCAATGCTAAAAAGCTTTCTTCTTCATCTTTGTAAATCTGAAAAGATGCCATTTGGAGCATGTGGGTATTTTATGTACTTTTCCTAAACAAACTAAACACTTGCCTTCTCTTGATATTTATTTCAATAGACTTTCAATAATTATCAGCATGGACAGTCGCTTTACATCACTTTTAAAAAGGATTGAAAGAATTACTGGCTCATAAAAGGAGCAAAATTAACTGTAAAAAAATAAACATTGCATCAATTAATTCAAACTCTCAGCTCAAATAAGAAGAGAAACTAATTTTGGTTGAGCAAAAAGTCATTCTTGTTAGAATAATAGGACTTTGCCTGAAACATATCTGGCAAAATTATTGATACTCCTAAGAATATTTTAAATAAACCCCCCAATTTTTTTTTTTTTTTTGGTCATTCTTGAAGCACTTAGCCTATTTATTTATTTATTTATTTATTTTTAATTTGCTTTCAGTACCCAGGAACTCTGTGTGCTTTTAACCATGTCCTGTTTCCCTGGGGTATAAATGAGCTCGTACACGTCAATTGTTTATTCAATACCATGAGACAAGCTTCACTATGGGCCAGATGGTGTACAAATGAGGTAATTGATGGACTTGATATACACAAGCGGTTATAATGCAATTGAGCATAATTAGGGGCATAAAATAAAGTTGACCATATCTTGTACTGGTGCAGATTCGGGGCCCACACTGGTGTCCCATGTTTGAGCCCAGAATATCACTTATTACTATGTGCGATTGTCCTTTTTATAGATTCATGAAGGGTGCCAATAATTCTGGAGTGCAGTGTAGATGTTGTAATAAATGGATTTGGCTCTTTTTGGGAAAGTTTTGTCTGAACACACAGGGAGAAGTTTTATCACTTGGCACATAACGGGCACAACTACACCGGGGTGGCATGGTGGTGTAGTGGTTAGCCCGGTCGCCTCACAGCAAGAAGGTTCTGGGTTCGAGCCCCGTGGCTGGTGAGGGCCTTTCTGTGCGGAGTTTGCATGTTCTCCCCGTGTCCGCGTGGGTTTCCTCCGGGTGCTCCGGTTTCCCCCACAGTCCAAAGACGTGCAGTTAGGTTAACGTGGGGCGGCCTTGGGCTGAGGTGCCCTTGAGCAAGGTACCCGACCCTGACTGCTCCCTGGGTGCTGTAGTGTGGCTGCCCACTGCTCTGGGTGTGTGCGTGTGTTCACTGCTTCAGATGGGTTAAATGCAGAGGATGAATTTCACTTGAAGTGTGCATGTGACAAAGAAAATCAAAACGGTGATGGACGCATTTTGATATTTTTGTTAGCTTTAGGAAGCAAACAAGATAGAAAACTAGGTGTGACAGATGAGAGGACCTTTATCTCTGCCTGGAGTTATTTGTAGCTGAATATAAAGGAACCTGAAGGTAGGTGTGTGCGCGCGTGCGTGCAGACTTAGTTCCTTCCTGTCTAACTGGACTATTTACTGCATTATCATGAACACTGAATAAAGAGCAGTGGATGAGCAGCGGACTGCTGTAAACTTGGCATTTGTGCCAATGCTGGATTTATTGAGCTCTTTTTAGGCTGTGTGTACGCCTGGAAAGGAAATCCTAGGTTACGTCAAGGCTGCGCTGCTTTAAGAGGAACATTTCCTCATCAACAGGAAGGGTGTGCTCAGGTGAAGGGCTGCATGCTGCGAATGCTTTTATTAAAAATTTTTTTTTAAATTTATTTTTTTAAAAGTAGGATTTACATGCATATTGTTATGCCAGTCCATAGATAGGCTACCAAATAACATTCAGGAGTTATGTCTCAAACTGATGACGCTCTCTTTATGCACGATTGTATTATTTTAGAGTTCTCCAAAAAGAGATCGTGAAGGTCCACAGTGAATTGGATCTTTCTTTTATTTTTGCTCGTGTGAGGTTTGTCCTGGGTCGCTTCCTCCTTCTGGGTGTTTTTTGATACTATAGCATATAAAGCAGAAATCCCAGGAACTGAAACTATGCCTCATGGGTGGAATCTGAAGGACTTTAATGTCCTGGTGTGTGGGGTGTGTCATTCATATATATATATATATATATATATATATATATATATATATATGAACCGTGGTTACTTGGTTGCGATTTAAAAATACATTTTAAACCTAAATTGACATCCTTTTGGAGATTTAATTTTTTCCAAATATCTCAGTGTATCTAATAAATGCCATGTTTGTGTAATTTTTGTTGAGTTTAGCTTTTACTGGTTGAGAATTTTCTGTCTTAAACCGTATGGCGTTTTAAACTGGACTGCTGGCTGTGTTCACCATGTCCCTCTGCCCTCTGGTGGTTGAGAGGTGTGAGTGGCTCATGTTAAATATGGCAACAAATTACTCCCTGTACCAGTCAAAAGTTTGCGCACCCTTACTCAGCGCTCGAAACTAACGGTGTCCCGACGTCCCGGGGACCATAAAAAATGTCATCGGGACACAAAATTATCATATCTGGGACAATCCCGGGACAATGGAAAAAAATAGATCTAGAAAAAAAGTTCTACATTAATATTATTTACAAGGCCGTAACACATACGTAGACATTCACCTAATTTGTCAATTTTAATTTTAAAACGTTAACAGCGAAAAATACATAGTAGCTACACTTTCGATGCACCTGCATCCGTAGGCTACAGAGCAGCGCATTCTGTTCTAGAATCTTCGGCCGGAGTCCGCATTATATGGACTTGGAATGGAATTGCTACCGCACACGCTGCGCCGACTCTTGCCAGAACAAAAATGCTGAAGTGGTTGAAGCGGACCGACCGCGGGGAAGAAACTGAAAGCCCAGACATAACGTCTCCGGGACCTTCAGGATCCAAAGTGTCATCGCCTGGTCTGCAGGCAACGCGAGCAACTGAATGAACTTAATGAACACTGTTAGACACGTTATAAAATACAACAGGAATGATGTGGATGATATTGACGGAAGATACCGTTCAACAGAATAAGTGAGTTTTCTTGGTGTCTTTCTAGTTTAGAAAGTTTAGTCAGTCAGCAGCACAACTAGGCTCGGACCTGCTGGCACTGTGTTGATGTTGCTAACATTTGCACCCACGTTTCCGCAGCGAAAGTTCATAAAATTGATAACGGAAAGTTCATAAAAATGGATAACGGTAATGGATAACGGAAAGTTCATAAAAATGGATAACGGTAATGGTGAAAATTATAAGTTGGCCTTATAAGTGCCAACAGATATTCAAGGTATAAGTAGATGAAATGAACATAAAAGGGGTCTTATTTTCAGCTAAAGTGTACTGCAGATGTAGGGAGTTGAAACATTTTCTGAATGAGCTAGCTGGCCCCTTTAAATAAACGGGTATCTATTCATACAGTGAGATCGCCAAAGTTTAATAAACTGAAAATGCAATAACTGTAATTTTGAAGTAGATGATGTATAGGACATGTGTCGCTTGTGTCTTGTGACTTATTGTAAAAATGATATAAAGGGTTCAAAATCGCATAGTTACAAATATAATAGTAACTTCATATGATAATATTAACCACTGGTTATTTCAGAGAGGGAAAAAAATGGGGACACTATTGCTTCCATTCGGGACCACTGGGGGACACAAAGAAAAAAAGTTAATTTCGAGCCCTGCCCTTACTCATTCATAGGGTTTTTTTGTGTTGGGACTATTTTCTACATTGTACAGGGATGAGAATTTTCCTCGGATCTGCGGAATTCCGAGTTTTTCCCGCTGAAAATGTCATTTTTGTGAAACGTGTAAATCCATTGAGAGAATTTCGGGGAGGGGTCGGCGCGAGGCGAGGCTTGTGGTGGCACAAGCAGGCAGGACCGACCGACCAACCGACCGCCAGCATCTCTCGGCAGCGCTCATCGCAAAATTAGTTGCAGCTGTGATAACGGAAATCGTTACCGCTTTCTTCAATATTTATGCTAACGACAACTCATGATGATTTCCAGCAACGTTTTGGCGCTAGTTTCATCTCACTTCTACAATTCACAGAGAAACAAGCTATACGTACACGGTTTTGATCATTTCTTAAGTGATCAAACATGAGGAACTCTGCTGCTGAATACAAGAAAGAGCTAGAGAAAAAAAGACAAGCAAGAGAGTTCAGACAAAATAAGTTAATGTTAAAAAAATCAGTTCTGATCAAGGCACAGGCCAATAGAAATGTATCAGCAAAAGCTCTTAAAGCCCTACAAAAACATAGACTATCTAGAAAGAGAAAATACACAAGTGAGAGTCAGATGTCAAATGTAAGTAAATCTGTCAAATCTACAACTGCTGTCAAGAAATCTGCCAAGGCACCTGCTGTCACAAATGAACCTGTTGAGCAGTCAACCTCTTCCTCTATTCAGCCATCATCTAGCTCTAAACCAAGTTCTACTAATCCTGCAGCCACATCTACAACTGCATTACCATCTACCAAACCCTCTGCAACATCTTTTGTTCCTTTTCTCAGTAAAAAGAGAAAAGAAAGAAAAATATTCTGGAAGAGATGGTTAGAAAGAAGGTGAAAAAACAATAAACAAACTAAACATCTATTTCTATTAATTGAAATTTTCAAATTTGTCTATGGTGCTGACATTTTATGTGACATTTGGTGTTTAAGGGTGTTTTCACACTTGGTCCCTTTCAGCCATCTAACCAAACTCAGATCGATGACTCGGCATTTTTTGCACCTATGCGAACACTCCAAGCGTGCCCAGACCCCTTTAAAGTGAACCGAACTGAGACCACCTCAGGAGGTTCACTAAAAATCAACGGTACGGTTCGCCTAATCTGCGCATTGTGAACAAAAAGCGCACCGGGTTCACTTCGCCTTTTTCACTGTAGTTTAACCTTCTTCATTTGCCGTAGTTGGTCACGTGACTAGGAGGGAAACTCAACTTCCTTTTGGAACTTGCCACAGCCGCTGGAATAAATTTATTTTCCTTAATCCGCACTATTTTGATCAAAGAATACAGCAGGGCAAGCATGGCAGCAGACATTTTGATTCAAGAGAAAATTACCCAGAATTCCGTGCACTGGGGGTCTGAGGGCTCTAGAGGACCTGGTGTGAACAGAAAGAGGACTGAGGCCCCATCAAAGCTTAACTGGACCAGAAAGAGAACCCAGTCCTCTTTGTAATAAATTCACAGTGTGAACACAAAAGAACTGAGTTCTTTTTCTCTTGGTCCACTTTTTGGTCCACTTAAAGAGGACTGAGTCTGGTTCCTTTAAAGGGGACCAGGTGTGAAAACACCCTAATACTGTGCTTCCAAACATTTTTCAATCTCTATAGATTGTAAATATATGGTGAGGTTTTTTATCTTATTTATAAAATATATTTCAAATTCCTATGTGAAAGCACTTTTTAAAGCACCAAAATAAAGGATTTTTATTTGAAATAAAATGTTATATATATAAAATTGTTTTAGAAAATTTATATTTAACCATTGATTGATTATTTATGTTTTAGAAAATGTATACACAAACATCAATTACTTATAATTATTTCTTGAATTTGACTTGAAAGTTCAATAGTCTATTTGATATTTATTTCACACAGAATACAATTGTTTGCAAATATTTCAGAAGTTTGGGAAAATGATTAAGATATTATTGGATATTTCAAGATATTTCAAGCTTTCAAAGGTAATGATTTCCCTTTATTTTCAATGTTAGAAGTCATCAGAGGTCACCATTTCTTAGTGCATTTTATAAAAATTTTCCATGCTCAAAGGGGGGCACACCCCCCTTTGAAACCCCCCCCATGCACGCTTTGCGTGCATTATGTCTGCCCTTGGCAGACATTTCAATTTTTTTTTTTTTTTTAAAGGGGTACCAAATATAATATATACAGTTGCTGATGTGACAAAGTAACGTATTCTTAAGTATTCTATGAAATTTATATACTAGAAAACAACGAAATATCTTGGTAATTGTAAATATAATAGTCGGTACGCTAAACGGCACAAGATTCGCCATTTTTAAAAGACCGTGACGTCAGCGCTACCCACTGCACTAGGAGAGAAGCGTGTAATCATGGCGTCGGGCGCATCAAGTGAAAGCGACAGCTCTGTCGAATCATACGAAGAGATCCCGCAAGACACACTGCAAGCAGGCTATGGCTTAGAAGGGTACCAGTTTGAACCTAGGAGAGGTACTCTCGACTCCGGTGATGAAATAAGCTCGAACTCGCTTGGTGTTTTTCAGCGGAAACGAGTGAAAAGACACGTCTGGAGGATCGTTATGCTTTCCATCGGTCCTGTTATTACACCCGAAAGCAACACACTGTGGCATTGTGTAGCCGATCACTTACAATTCATCCTACTTTCCGATTCACAACTGGGCACATACATACGTCATGAGTGTTACGCAGAGATAATGAACGTGCATTCTGATTGGATAAAATTAATATCATGGCGGGCTGTTCAAACTGCGGAAATAGTTTGCTCGAGCTACTTTCAAAACACTATAACTTTCCAACCTTAGAACAAAAAACTTTAAGTCTTGAATAAGGTTCATCAATGTGTGTTTTATTGTTATATTTACTCTATATATTGCCCTCTGTTCCCCTTTAAATGTCCCATTCTCATCCCTGATTATAGACCAGTACCAAAGCCATCAAATCTATTAAATAACATCTGGAGCGCGTATGGAATTGTGTGGTAAACAAGTGTTAAACAGTCCCTCCCTGTGTCTGAAATTGCTCCCTACTCACTATATAGGGCACGATATATTGAGGACGCCATTTTGTAGTGCTGTATAGTGAGGATTATTTACATCCTGTATAGCGCACTCCAAGTATCCCAGAATGCATCACATAAAGTAGTGTACAACCAATGGTCACTAACCAAGCGATATATCCCATCATGCATTGTGGTCACACTGAAAGAAATCAAATCAAAAGTCTCAAATTTGATTTAATACAAGGCAGCGGCAAAGAAGAAAGTATTCAGCCTTGATTTTAAAAAGAACTGAAAGCTGCAGGTACTTTGTATTGATTAATATGGGAAATGCGCTCAGTATAATATGGATTTATCACAAAAATACACGCGTGTATAAATTTTGAAAACCCACCAGCCGGCTGATCTGACACGTTTTAATTGTGCGACAGTAACGACCTAAATAACGGCGCGACGGATTAGTGTCCGGAAGCGATTTTTCATTTCATCAATGAGCTCACTATATAGTCCTCTATATCAGTGGTTCTTAACTGGTCTGGCCTTGGGACCCACAATTCCCTATGGTCATTAGGTTGCGACCCACTTTTTTTTTTTTACATTCAAGTTTACCACCTCTCTGACCATATCAATAGCTGCAGGTAAGATGAGGTTCTCTGCTATGTTGTGGGGCTTTTTGGTCTTTGCTATGCGGTGGGCAACGTAGTACAACACACGGAGTGCCTGTACCTGTGTGGAGCATGCTGAAGTTAGACGCATTTGCGAAGTCCTTAATTCCTGGCGTTGCCTCTCAAAATACTCAACTGGGCTGTCTTTGACAGTCAGGTGTTTTGTCTCCAAGTGACGTCTCAGTTTCGAGGGTTTCATGCTCTCATATGCCAGCAATTCACTGCACACCACACATTGGAGTTTCTGGATGCCTTTGTCTCCAACATAGCTAAATCCATATTTCAAACACTCGGGTCGTATTTTCGTTTCGCCATGACAGCTAGCTAACGTTTTACCGCTCAAATGATTGATACATGTCACAAAATATTCTATTTCCATGGCAAAAACAGGCATGGGCCTGACATCAAAATAAAGGTTTTGGGTCAACTAATGGTCCTAGGTAGCCTATCTCTGTGGCTCTGGGGTCAATGTTAAGTGGTTGCATGAAAAGAATACTTTTTTTTTTTTTTTTTTTTTTTACACCATCCCTCCACGACCCACCCAGGACATCTCCGCGACCCAGTTTTGGGTCGGGACCCACCAGTTAAGAAATACTGCTCTATATAGTAATTCCCTATATAGGGAGTAGTGAACGGAGGGTTTTCATATTTTAGATTTTTCATAGTAGCCACCGTTTATCTTGATGCTTTGTACACTATTGTCATTATCTTAACCAGTTTCATGAGGTCGTCACCTGGGACGCTTTTCAGTTAATGGGTGTCTCGTCAAAAGTTAATTGGTGCAATTTCTTGCCTTCTTAATGTGTTTGAGATCAAACAGTAAATAAAATACAGTAAATAGCCCTATTCTACAACTGTAGTGATTCATGTCAAGAAGCGCTCAACTAAGTAAAGAGAAACGACATCCATCGTTACTTTAAGACGTGAAGTGACTTAATAAAAATAAAGACATTGAATTAGGTGGCGTGTCCAGACTTTTTGACTGAAGCTGTATTTACATAGGTTAACTTAAATTAATGGTAAAAGCAGTGCAGTGGGGGGGCGTCGTGGCTCAGGTGGCTAAGGCGCCATACCATAAATCCGGGGACCCGGGTTCGATTCCAATCCGAGGTCATTTCCCGATCCCTCCCCGTCTCTCTTTCCCGATCATTTCCTGTCCTGTCTCTACACTGTCCTATCCAATAAAGGTGAAAAAGCCCCCAAAAAATCTTAAAAAAAAAAAAAAAGCAGTGTGGTGAGGTTTTTATTTTTCTCTCCTTTTCCTTTCCCCATAGATCTGTGTACGATGGACAAGAGCATGGGTTCTTCATGGAGAAGCTGGAGGGGCGGATTCGCAATCACGACCGCGAGATCGAGAAGATGTGCAACCATCACTTCCAGGGCTTTGTGGACTCCATCACAGAGCTGCTTAAAGTTCGTGGAGAAGCACAGAAACTCAAGGTGAGCGACAGAATCATAAAGGGGCCAGGAACATGGACAAAGCACAAGGTTCTCTAGTTTTCAAGAACTGTGAGGTTAAGAGTGGTGTATAATACTGAAGTTATTTTCTTTGTTAAAGTGTAAGACTTTATGGTGGGTGAGAAACTTTGAGATGTGTAGTTAGAGTTCTTGACTTTTTTCTGCAGGGTCAGGTGACTGAAACCAATCAGAAACTGCAGAACAATGGCAAGGAGGTATGACGACATCCTGTAGCTCTTTTTAACGTAGTTGAAATGATGGCCAAGGTGGAATCATGATGATCTGACACGGTTTCTACGTTTTGTAGCTACTGGCGACGATGGACGAGTTGAGACGATGCCGATTGCAACAGAGGAACATTGCCACCACCATCGACAAACTCACGCACTGTCTTCCAGGTACGTCCCTGGTCTTTACTCCCTGTCTCTGTATCTTGCACATAGCTGACCCAGGAGGCTTTGACTTTGTTCATAGGAAAACTGGACTGAATATGCTACAGAATTCAAGGAACATTTAAACATGGCAAATATGCTTTGACAAGTCGCTGTAGAAAAAGAGTGTATGTACAGTTCTTTTAAATGCGTGTTATTTTGTCATGCAGTGTGCACACAGCTTTCCTTCGTTTTATTTTTCAGTGCTAGAAATGTACAGCAGACTGCAGGAACAGATGAGGGCCAAAAGGTAAGAATTTAATATGGGAACTTTAGGGGCGATTGATGTGGACTTCAGTTGGACTGAAAGCCATAATTATTTTTTTACTTTAATTTACTGTTTATATTTTCATAGAGTGTTAAGACACTCCCTCCCTCCCTCTCTCTCTCTCTCTCTCTCTCTCTCTCTCTCTCTCTCTCTCTCTCTCCTGTCTGTCTCTGTCCGTCTGTCTGTCTCTTTCTCCCTCTCCCCTTGTCTGTCTGTCTCTCTCTCTCTGTCTGTGTCTGCCTTTTGTCTGTCTGTCTGCCTTTCTCTCTCTCTGTGTCTGCCTTTTGTCTGTCTCTCTGTGTCTGCCTTTTGTCTGTCTCTCTGTGTCTGCCTTTTGTCTGTCTGTGTCTGCCTTTTGTCTGTCTCTCTGTGTCTGCCTTTTGTCTGTCTCTCTGTGTCTGCCTTTTGTCTGTCTCTCTGTGTCTGCCTTTTGTCTGTCTCTCTGTGTCTGCCTTTTGTCTGTCTCTGTGTCTGCCTTTTGTCTGTCTCTGTGTCTGCCTTTTGTCTCTGTCTGTCTGCCTTTTGTCTCTGTCTGTCTGCCTTTTGTCTCCGTCTGTCTGCCTTTTGTCTCCGTCTGTCTGCCTTTTGTCTCTGTCTGTCTGCCTTTTGTCTCTGTCTGTCTGCCTTTTGTCTCTGTCTGTCTGCCTTTTGTCTCTGTCTGTCTGCCTTTTGTCTCTCTGTGTCTGCCTTTTGTCTGTCTCTGTGTCTGCCTTTTGTCTGTCTCTCTGTGTCTGCCTTTTGTCTGTCTCTCTGTGTCTGCCTTTTGTCTGTCTCTCTGTGTCTGCCTTTTGTCTGTCTCTCTGTGTCTGCCTTTTGTCTGTCTCTCTGTGTCTGCCTTTTGTCTGTCTCTGTGTCTGCCTTTTGTCTGTCTCTGTGTCTGCCTTTTGTCTGTCTCTGTGTCTGCCTTTTGTCTGTCTCTGTGTCTGCCTTTTGTCTGTCTCTGTGTCTGCCTTTTGTCTGTCTCTGTCTGTCTGCCTTTTGTCTCTGTCTGTCTGCCTTTTGTCTCTGTCTGTCTGCCTTTTGTCTGTGTCTGCCTTTTGTCTGTCTCTCTGTGTCTGCCTTTTGTCTGTCTCTGTGTCTGCCTTTTGTCTGTCTCTCTGTGTCTGCCTTTTGTCTGTCACTGTGTCTGCCTTTTGTCTGTCTCTGTGTCTGCCTTTTGTCTGTCTCTGTGTCTGCCTTTTGTCTGTCTCTGTGTCTGCCTTTTGTCTGTCTCTGTGTCTGCCTTTTGTCTGTCTCTGTGTCTGCCTTTTGTCTCTGTCTGTCTGCCTTTTGTCTGTCTGTCTGCCTTTTGTCTCTGTCTGTCTGCCTTTTGTCTCTGTCTGTCTGCCTTTTGTCTCTGTGTATGTCTGCCTTTTGTCTCTGTGTATGCCTGCCTTTTGTCTCTGTGTATGCCTGCCTTTTGTCTCTGTGTCTGCCTGCCTTGTCTGTCTCTCTCTGTGTCTGCCTGCCTTGTCTGTCTCTCTCTGTGTATGTCTGCCTTTTGTCTCTCTCTGTGTATGTCTGCCTTTTGTCTCTCTCTCTCTGTGTATGTCTGCCTTTTGTCTCTCTCTCTCTGTGTATGTCTGCCTTTTGTCTCTCTCTCTCTCTGTGTATGTCTGCCTTTTGTCTCTCTCTCTCTGTGTATGTCTGCCTTGTCTGTCTCTCTGTGTGTCTTCCTTTTGTCTGTCTCTGTGTATGTCTTCCTTTTGTCTGTCTCTGTGTATGTCTTCCTTTTGTCTGTCTCTGTGTATGTCTTCCTTTTGTCTGTCTCTCTGTGTATGTCTTCCTTTTGTCTGTCTCTCTGTGTATGTCTTCCTTTTGTCTGTCTCTCTGTGTATGTCTGCCTTTTGTCTGTCTGTCTCTCTCTGTCTGCCTTTTGTCTGTCTGTGTATGCGTGCCTTTTGTCTGTCTCTCTGTCTGCCTTTTGTCTGTCTCTCTGTCTGCCTTTTGTCTGTCTCTCTGTCTGCCTTTTGTCTGTCTCTCTGTCTGCCTTTTGTCTGTCTCTCTCTCTGTCTGCCTTTTGTCTGTCTCTCTCTCTGTCTGCCTTTTGTCTGTCTGTCTCTCTCTCTGTCTGCCTTTTGTCTGTCTGTCTCTCTCTCTGTCTGCCTTTTGTCTGTCTCTCTCTCTGTGTCTGCCTTTTGTCTGTGAATAAAAGGGAAGGGGGCAAAAAGTGTGTCTCAGTGCCTACAGAACTGTGCGGTCATGTGAGACAGTTTCTCCACATGCTCACTTCACTGCTGTATGCTCACATATACCTACTTTGTGTGTGTGTGTGTGTGTGTAAAACAAGATCAATTTAAAGTGTTTTGCCAGTGATCTTTTTACATCACCTTTGATAGCAATTTGCAATTATTGCTATACTTGGCGTTAGGATTACTGCTGGAAGTGTGTGTGTGCACGCGTGCGCGCAATTCACAACACCTTGTATTCACTGTTAATGCCCAAGCTTGCTAAACTCAAGTGACCATCCTCACACTCCCTGTTAAAGATGTTTAAAGTTCATAGCCTGAGCTCTGAGACAAAGATCTGACAGAGGTGTGCAGTTGTTTTTAGCCCCACCAAGTGCTTTGAACCAGTCCAGCTCAATAGTCTTGTTTCTAGAGCAGTCTCAGGGTAAAAAAAAAAATAAATAAAAATGTGGTCATGTCGGATATAACATTTCGTTGCGTTCATGTCGTGAAACTAGTGTCTTGCTAATATATCAATAAGTTACTTTTTTTTTTCTTATTTTAAAAAAGCCTTTTAAATGAGTTTTGCTGTGGGGGGGCCTGTTACCATGGCAACTCCTTTAACAGAGGTTGAGTATGCAGTATGTCTGATTTAATACGCACTAGGTGGCAGCAGAGACTAAATAAAACTCATAGTGCGTTCCCACAACAATCCGGTTTTAACTTGTCACAGTTGTAGAATTTGTTCTTTCACAGCAACGTTCAGGACCATTATAGATGTATTTAGACTTTTTTAAATAGTATGCTTTAAATATTGGCCATGTAGGTTGTTATTAAAAATACATTATGGTTCTCATTGAATTACTTAACCGAGTCTGCCAGCTTTGTGCTGCAGTTTGGCCTAAAGCTCGCGAAGCCGCCTGTTGACCCACAGACTCCAAAAGAGAAAATTTGAGGCAGCTATTTAGTGAAAGAAACGGAGTTTGTTAGTTTGAGCCAGTTGTGAGATAAGCAGCAGATCGCAGCCCTGTCTGATCAGAACAAATAAACCAGAGGAGAGGCAGTTGTGCAAGATGAACTCCAAATCTGTTATTATTGCGATCCAGTGAATAAAGCGTGAGAACGCCAGACGAGTGTTCCCTCACAAATGCTTTTAATGCTTGTTCAGAAGTGTACAGCATTTGGGCCTGTTGTGTTTTGTGCGCAAATAGATTTGGTAACAATTTAAAGTTGGCCATCAGATGGTGTTCTATTCCTTCTTGTCCTTTTTCTGACCCAAAGATGAGCAACTTGTAGACTATAAATCTTGCGTCTGGTTTTATTTTATTTATCATTTCTGTCTGTTTTGGTTTTGCCATTAGCCCTGAGAGAGAGCGGAGGTCGGCCAGGAGTGGCTCTCTGTAGATCATGAAATATTGTGTAATGGTGATGTGTATCTGCTTGATTTTTAAAACGCACTGAGAGTTGACTATTGATTTAAGGCTGGAATTCAATTCTTTTATGTTATTTCTCACATGCATTGTGAACTTCAGATTTCTCAAATAGGTTGAATGTGGGATGATTAATAATAATGCTGTCAGTTTCAGCGTTCAAAGCTAAAACACTATCACTTTTATATATTAACACACCACCATTTCAGAATGTACAAGAAATTGACTTCTCTTTATTATGGCTCTCTTACCATTTTGTATGTGTGTGTGTGTGTGTGTTCAGATACTACCCTGCACTGTGCACGTTGGAGCAGTTGGAGCAGAACTGCCTGCCGAAGGCGGGACAGTATCGTTTCTGCGCCATCATGGCTGAGAACATCCCCATCTTGCGCACGCACATCAGAGACGTCTCCATGTCTGACCTCAAAGACTTTCTGGAGAGCATACGTAAACACTCGGACAAAATTGGAGAGACTGCCATTAAACAGGTCTGTGTCTGCTCAGCATGTATGTGATTTGGTGTGAATGTTGGTGTCAGTAGTTCTATTATTTACATTTGCCAGTAGAATAAAGGATGGGATTTTGATCGTTTCTGTACATAGAACCAAAATTCAATGAAGCGCTTATTGTTTAGATGGAAGGGAATTGAATCCCAGTCCTTTGCCTCCATGCATCACCCTCACGGATAAAGTCCTATTTAGAGCTGTGCGAGGTTCCTGTATCTTTTGGATGCTGCAGAGATGGATGTCAAATACTCACTCAAAGCAGTGCAACCACTCCCCACATTTCCCCTCTCTGCACTTGAAGGAAACCGGTTCAGTTTTATAGTGGCGCAGTTTGGGATCATACACTATTGGGCTATGATTATAACCGCTGTATCGTCTGTGTGTGTTTTGGGGAGAATTTATGACCTTAACACTCAGCATTAACTTCCTGCTTGTGTCTTGATTGGCCAGTGATCCTTAGCTCTTAATGTTTTGAATTATTTAGTTGCTCAATTTCTTTTAATTAACTTAGAGTTAGGGCGGCACGGTGGTGTAGTGGTTAGCGCTGTCGCCTCACAGCAAGAAGGTCTGGGTTCGAGCCCCGTGGCCGGCGAGGGCCTTTCTGTGCGGAGTTTGCATGTTCTCTCCGTGTCCGCGTGGGTTTCCTCCGGGTGCTCCGGTTTCCCCCACAGTCCAAAGACATGCAGGTTAGGTTAACTGGTGACTCTAAATTGACCGTAGGTGTGAATGTGAGTGTGAATGGTTGTCTGTGTGTCAGCCCTGTGATGACCTGGCGACTTGTCCAGGGTGTACCCCGCCTTTCGCCCGTAGTCAGCTGGGATAGGCTCCAGCTCGCCTGCGACCCTGTAGAACAGGATAAAGCGGCTAGAGATAATGAGATGAGAACTTAGAGTTAATATGATATAAAAAGGAGGACATTGTAGTTTAGACCTGATAATCTGTGTTTCATGTTTTTGGTTTTGAGAATCGTGATGCTCCCTGGTAATGCTATTGAAGTTACAATTTTGCTATTATAACTAGGGCTGTGCCTTATCATATCGTCCATGATATATTGGTCCAGTTCCCCCCCATGAGAAGAATCTGTCATCCCGTGATATTGACAATGTAGTGCTTACATATGCGCTGCAATCTGGGCATCTCGCACGTAAAACGAGAAAGCAGAGTTCCAACTCTAGATGAGGAGGAAGAAAAATCCCCAGGAAAGGAGCTTCTACTGTAATATCTATAAATAAGTTACTTAACTGGTATAGATTAGTATTTGAGGATGGTCAGGGTTAAGTTTTACTTTTTATTGCATCAGTGTGTGTTTGCACAGTTCAAAGACTGTATGCTGGTGTGACTTGCAGCCAGAAAGATGGTGTTGAATAGTATGGTTTTCATATCGCCGTTTATATTGTTACTGCTAAAACACCATGGGGGGGAAATGTGTGTGTGTGTGTGTGTGTGTGTGTGTGTGTGTGTGTGTGTGTGTGTAAATTTACCAGCTGGGAGGTCCGCATTGTGAAATACCGAGGCCTCTGGGCCGAGGTCAGTATTTTCAAGGCCGAGGTCACGGTATTTCATGATACGGACCGACCTTAAGCTGGTAAATAATATAGTATTTTTTTCTTTACCAAATTCTAACAGAAAACGAGAGCGCCCGAAAGGGAAAACAAAGCCGAGGCGAGCCGCCATTTTGAATCCTCATTTACGGCTGTAATGCAAATGGCTTCCTCCTCGGTATACAAGTGCACTTCTATGACAGGAAAAAAACCCTACGTTTTGCCGCCTATGTCGTCCTCCATTTATACAAAATTGAGTCATTCAGGATTCAGCCATGTTTTTGCTCGGCGTTAGCAACAGTTACAGGTTTTCGGCTTTCACCTGAGATGTTTTTCTTTTGTTTCGTCTTCCTCAGGGTGGTAAAACTCGCTTTCACTGTGAACACTGTCGTTATCGCTATCCATGCTGTAAAATTAATGCTATTCTCCTGAGAAATGCGAAAATAAATATTGACACAAAATTGCTACTATGTTTGTTGTTGTGACCGAGCGAGTCGCCAAAGGTCCTTAACCGCGGTCCGGATCGTAGGATTTCGGACCGCTCTCGAGCCAATCAGAGCGCATGATTTGATGGAAACCAGACCGTGAAAAAAATGTGAATTATTATACTGGCCAGTTTTTCCGTGGAATAAAAACAGGTATTCTGTTCCCTTCTAGCGGGTTTATTGATGGCATGCAATATTATCATATGGCTTGTCCTCCATGTATTATGCCACTTTTCCCAATGGAGAATGAGCATGCGGTATTGTTATAATATTGCACGTTGTCAAGACAACACATGTCAGAGCTCATACAAATATCCAGTGACACAACTTTTCTGCTGCGCATGCAGACATCGCTTCTTTGTCGGCCGGGAGAGAGAGAAGACGAGGCTAATTCAGTGCTTGGTTTAAGCGCAAAATAAATAACTGAAACTAAAGACACGCTGAACACCCAAAAGGCTACCAAAACTTCATTATGTATTTGTCGCACACATTTACAAGAGAAAAACATACCAACAGACATGGAAAAACTGGAAAAGGGACACATCGGAGATGTAAAACTTCCATGCTAGTGAGTGACTCGGACAGTTTGTACATAAACATGGTCGCGAGGTTTGCTTCATTAAAAGCCAAAGATTTAAAGAGACGGACGCGCCGAACACCCTAAAGGCTACCAAAACTTCACTGGATATTCTTCATGCGTATTTACAAGAGAAAAACGGACCAACGGACATCGAAAAACTGGAAACGAGAGCAATAGCGGAAATATAAAGTTCTGCTTGGAGGTGAGGAAAAGTGACAGAGACTTTTACAAGAGGACTTCACTCAGCAAAGCCCTTTTATTTTGAACAACTGCAGTGTAACAATTAACTCCGACCAAAAGTCACTGTGAACTTGAACTGTAAACCTGGATATAGCTTGTATACAAGTTGGGTGGTTGTTCAGGCTTTTTGGACTTGTACAGTACATTGGATTGACAGAACATTGAATTACATTCAAGTCAAGTCTATTTGTACAGCGCTTTTAACAATAAACATTGTCGCAAAGCAACTTTACAAAACTTGAAAGACTTAAAACATGAGCTAATTCTATCCCTAATCTATCCCCAATGAGCAAGCCTGTGGCGACGGTGGCAAGGAAAAACTCCCTCAGACGACATGAGGAAGAAACCTCGAGAGGAACCAGACTCTAAAGGGAACCCATCCTCATTTGGGCAACAACAGACAGCATGACTATAACATTAACAGTTTTAACATGAAGTCAGTTTCGTTGATGTTATAAACTCTTCACTGATGGAAACTTGAGTGCAAAACTGTTCATGACAACCGCAGTCCTAAAGTTAGCAAGCCAACTGTAGTCCTCAGCCATAAAAGTGTTACTGTAAGCATCCAGAGTGTCTTCCAAGTGTGACTTTCAACTGTCCTCATGGGGCCGTCCTCCACAGGAGCGATGCGATGAGACTCCAATCAGACACAGGGCACCAGGATGGACCAAGCAGGTCTGAGGAGCAGAAGAGGTCAGCATCTCGATCCCAGGACCGACATGTAACTCAGAGGGACAGATTTGGGGGGGAGGGAGAGAAAACACAGGTTGTTAGGTATGCCCAATGTCACCTGAATAAGTAGGAACAGTATACATATTGCACTGAATACAAGCAGGGACTCCGGCAAAACTAACTATGACAGCATAACTAAAAGGGGAGAGCCAGAAGGTAACACAGGCATGAGGGAGCCCCGGGACATAAAGCAGCAGCCACTACACCGTCAACAAACTCGAGTGAGCAAGCGAGTGGGGACTGACAGCATCCATACATCCCAGTTTACCAAAACACACTGTCTGAGGACCCTCCAGATCTACACCTTTACCTCATAAACACCATTAACAAAAGGCTTGACTAAACAGATATGTTTTCAGCCGAGACTTAAACACTGAGACTGTGATTCCCGAACACTACTTGGAAGGCTGTTCCATAACTGTGGGGCTTTGTAAGAAAAGGCTCTGCTCCCTGATGTTAAGGTACCTTCACTATACGAGGTACCAGCAGATAGCCTGCACCTTTTGATCTAAGTAGGCGTGGCGGGTCATAGAGGAGCAGAAGTTCACTCAGGTACTGTGGTGCGAGACCATTCAGTGCTTTAAAGGTCAATAGTAGTACTTTATAATCAGTGCAAAATTTGACTGGGAGCCAATGCAGTGTGGATAAGACAGGGGTGATGTGGTCATATTTTCTAGTTCTAGTAAGGACTCTTGCTGCTGCATTTTGAACTAACTGGAGCTTGTTTATGCACTTATTGGAACATCCAGACAGTAAGGCATTTACAATAATCCAACCTGGAGGTAACGAAAACATGAACTAGTTTTTCCGCGTTGTGTAGTGACATTAAATTTCTTATCTTGGCAATATTTCTGAGATGAAAGAAAGTTATCCGGGTAACGTTATCAATGTGAGTTTCAAATGAAAGACTGGGGTCAATAATCACTCCGAGGTCTTTTACTGCTGCACGTGAAGAAACAGAAAGGCCATCCAGAGTTACTGAGTAATCAGAAAACTTATTTCTAGCTGCATGTGGTCCTACTTCCGTCTTGTCAGAGTTAAGCAGAAGGAAGTTAATAAGCATCCAGTGTCTAACGTCCTTTACACATTCCTCAATTCTATTAAGCTGGTGTCTCTCATCAGGTTTTGCAGAAACATACAACTGTGTGTCATCAGCATAACAGTGGAAACTAATACAATGTTTATGAATAATATCACCCAGAGGTAACATGTATAAAGAAAAAAGCAGTGGACCCAAGACAGAACCTTGTGGAACACCAAACTTTACCTCAGTACGTCTAGAAATATCACCATTTACATCAACATACTGATAGCGATCAGTTAAATAAGACCTGAGCCAGGAGAGGGCCGTTCCCTTAACTCCCACAACATTTTCTAGTCTATCCAGAAGAATGGAATGATCAATGGTATCAAATGCTGCACTAAGGTCAAGCAACACAAGCAGCGAGACACAGCCCTGATCAGACGCCAACAGTAGGTCGTTTACTACTTTAACCAGAGCTGTCTCTGTGCTATGATGAGGTCTAAATCCTGACTGATACATTTCATGGATGTTATTCCTATGTAAATATGAGCATAACTGCTGTGCCACAGCTTTTTCAAGGATCTTGGAGATAAAGGG
Source organism: Neoarius graeffei (assembly GCF_027579695.1). Lineage (NCBI taxonomy): Eukaryota > Metazoa > Chordata > Actinopteri > Siluriformes > Ariidae > Neoarius > Neoarius graeffei. Next base: position 62,105,542 of record NC_083569.1, on the reverse strand, counting down.
GAGGTTTGATATTGGCCGATAATTGGACAGCTGACAGGGATCGAGGTCAGGTTTTTTAATCAGGGGTTTGATAACTGCTAGTTTAAAGGATTTGGGTACATAGCCAATCGTAAGAGAAGAATTTATTATTTTTAGAACCGGTTCAATTACTTCAGGCATTATCTGTTTGAATAGATGTGTCGGTAAGGGATCTAGTACGCAAGTTGAGGCTTTTGATGCTGAGATTAATGAAAGTAATTCAGTTTCTTTTAGGGGAGTAAAACATTCTAATTGCTGATCTGATACAGTTATATTGTTAACTACAGGGTCACTTACATTGTCTGACCTTAAATTAGTAGTTTGAATTTTTTGTCGGATATTCTCAATTTTGTCATTAAAAAAATTCATGAAGTCGTTGCTACTACATACTGCAGGCGTGCATGTGTCGATAGTGGACTTATTCCTGGTTAATTTTGCTACAGTATTAAATAGGAATTGAGGATTATTTTTATCTTCTATTAGGGAGGACAGATATGTTGATACATTCGATCAGAATCAAACCCCCCCCAGGTTCTTAACTTTTTGTAAAATCTATAATTGTTCCATCAAATGTGCATGTAGTATAATAATAATAATATTGTCTGGCTTTTTTGTGGTATATCAGATATATTCCATTCAGCTACTCGTCTTCGACTCGTTCAGTATCATGCTAGCTGAATGGAATATATCTGATATACCACTCAACACCAGCCAGTATTATTTAAAGAGTATTAAGTCTGTATCGCACGTCACTAGTCAGGTCAGTTTATTCGTATAGCACTTTTAACAACTGACATTATCGCAAAGCAGCTTTACAGAAAAATAAAGACTTTAACCATATGAGCTATTTTTATTCCTAATAAATATATTTATCTCTGTGTATGTAATAATTGTAACAGCGCTATAGCTCTTCAAATCAAATGCTGCTGGTTCATCATACAGTAGGAGCTGAACTGGGATTAGCATTAATATCTATTAACATTTCTAATTAAAGATATGGGTGGAAGAGTTTCTGGTTTAGGACAGCATGTTTACTGCTAGCTTGTCCTGCATAATTTAGCATTCCTGCTAAATGAATCAGGCTCGTCCTCATCTCATCTCATTACCTCTAGCCGCTTTATCCTGTTCTACAGGGTCGCAGGCAAGCTGGAGCCTATCCCAGCTGACTACGGGCGAAAGGCGGGGTACACCCTGGACAAGTCGCCAGGTCATCACAGGGCTGACACATAGACACAGACAACCATTCACACTCACATTCACACCTACGGTCAATTTAGAGTCACCAGTTAACCTAACCTGCATGTCTTTGGACTGTGGGGGAAACCGGAGCACCCGGAGGAAACCCACGCGGACACGGGGAGAACATGCAAACTCCACACAGAAAGGCCCTCGCCGGCCACGGGGCTCGAACCCGGACCTTCTTACTGTGAGGCGACAGTGCTGCCCCCAGGCTCGTCCTAATGGGGAAATTGGTTAGTTTAATACTCTAAAAATGTCCAGAATAATATGAAAGGATGCAATTTGAGATCAAACACGCCTCCCTCGGCTCATCGCTTCATTGCCGATTGACCGAATTTGATGTAAAATTACAAACGTGCACGTTGTCTCAAAAAACCGTGTAACCCAGATCCCGATGGTGACAGCTCAACATCACGTGACCTACTGACTCTGAAGTCACTGCTCGTTCCTGCTGCATGCGTGACCTTGCCGTGCTCTGTTCATTCGCAGCAGGAACAATCCTAAAACTTTTTTGGTTGGACTATACTACTCCTGCTGTTTATGTTGGTGTAACACCACGTACATGTCACAGTTATTTATTTATTCCCCCCAGATGTGCTGAACGAATGCAGGACGCACGCAGCAGCCATCTTGCGTGCACACAGTTAAAAGCGAGTACAAACCCGGCCTAAGGGCTCACCCCGGTCTAGGTCAGGGAATGAAAACTGCAATCTGGGCTACTGTGCATGTCCTTCGTTTTGCTTTGTTTTATCTCACTTTTCCGCTGTTTATCTCTGTCCATCTGTTCCAGTCCCTTGGCAGAGGACTGCCAGGCTGTTGTGAATTAAACTTTGTTGGGTCATATTAAGTCTTGCCAGAAGGTGTGTGTGTGATTGTCAACAAGGACCCCTCTTCAAGGACAAACTGGTGAGTTGAGGAGAAGACCAAGGGAACACATATGAGAGAAATCGAATGGACTTTTCAGAGGAATGCAGAAAAGGTCCTGCTTTGTTTTACTGATTATTAGTCCAAGATGAGGAACATGGAGGAGTTTCAAATGCAGAGTAGGCACCAGGAGTCGTCCCCAGGCCTCGTCGAAATGGATTTCTCTCTCGTTTCTCCTTATTCCTTTCTTTTTTTTTCCTCCCCCTTCTGTTTCTCATTCTTTCTCTTTTCCTTTTCCACCATTGTCTTTTTGTCCTCTTTCCACTTCTCCTGTTTCTTTTTCCTCTTCCTTCTGTCCTAATCACTACCAGTTCCCCTCATTATGGAACCGTTACTGCTCCCAATAAACAAACAATGCGGCACGGTAGGCGCCAAGAAGATATCACAGGAAGGCACACACACACACGCCTGCACTTTTGTGGGCTGTAATCAGTACTGGCCTTGTATTCGTGGGTTGTTGTCGTATGTGCAGCGTGTTCAGTGTTTGCTTGCTACACTTTTTTTGGTTCTCCTGATCTCAACACACAACTCCACTGTCGCCTCCACTCATCTCTGCTCCTCATCTCGGTTGAACTCCGCTGCTGGTGGCCTGCAGGCTCCGGAGATGTTCTTGAAGTACATAGACCCACATCAGCTATCTGTCACAGTCGTGCTCGAGTTCTCGGTCACTTCTATGAAGAAGACTCCTGCATCTTATTACGAGTGCATGTGCACAGACATGTGCCTTTCATATTCTATCGGCATCAGGCAAACCGTGATGGAAGATGCATCACTGGAGGCCCACGTTCGTGCCCGCAAAGCACTGTGGGATCATCGGCATGGAAGGGGGATGAGAGAGATTATGGAGGATGGGAATCAGATTTTTTTTTTTTTTTTTTTTTGCTACAAGCTGCATCTCTTTCAGCTGTAAGCCAGTGAAATAATGAAACACCTTTTATTTAATTATATATATATATTTTTTTCCATTTCCCTAATCTTTCACTAACAAAGACCAACTACCACAATGTGACAATTTGGGTCACTTCAGCTCGAGCTGAAGTGACCCAAATTGTCACATTGTGGTAGTTGGTCTTTGTTAGTGAAAGATTAGGGAAATGGAAAAAAAAATCTTAAATAAAAGGTGCTTCATCATGTACACACAGACATTTAATATGGTCAAATGCTAATTAAATTCTCTCACACACACAAACGGAGTTCACAAAATGTTAAACTGGACCCTTCTCTCCTCTTCCGTCTGCCATGATACCTCTTTAACCTGCATGGCTTTAGCTACATCTCCACTTTGGAGATGAAGTTGAGGACCAGATCAAGGTCAAGACTTGAGTAACTCTGGAGTCAAACATTTCTGTACGGTCGGCACATCCTTCTGGACTGCACTTCTACATGCTCAAGTGGAACACCGTTAGCCTGACTTCACCTACTATCTATTAACATTTAAATGTAACCAAAATGGGTGGTGTAGTGGTTAGCGCTGTCGCCTCACAGCAAGAAGGTCCGGGTTCGAGCCCCGTGGCTGGCGAGGGCCTTTCTGTGCGGAGTTTGCATGTTCTCCCCGTGTCCGCGTGGGTTTCCTCCGGGTGCTCCGGTTTCCCCCACAGTCCAAAGACATGCAGGTTAGGTTAACTGGTGACTCTAAATTGACCGTAGGTGTGAATGTGAGTGTGAATGGTTGTCTGTGTCTATGTGTCAGCCCTGTGATGACCTGGCGACTTGTCCAGGGTGTACCCCGCCTTTCGCCCGTAGTCAGCTGGGATAGGCTCCAGCTTGCCTGCGACCCTGTAGAACAGGATAAATGGTTACGTAGAATGGATGGATGTAAATGAAAGGGTTTTGAACCTGCGCATGAATACAGACTTCCATTATGGAGCTTTCTGTGTTTTTAATCAAACAACCCCCCCCCGGACTATTTTGGTTTTAGCGTCAACTGTCCTGGTCTGTGCACGATGTAGTCTCAGTGAAACCTGATATGGTCTGTTGCTGTTCTAGCCCCTCCACCTCAAGGTTTTGATATGCTGTGAATTACGAGATGCTTTTCTGCTTAGCACGGTTGTAAAAAGTGATTATTTGACTTCCTGTGTCACCTCAGATCGGCTCAGACATCTCCTCTGACCTTTCTTATCAGCAAGGCGTTTCCGCCCACAGAACTGTCTCAGACTGGATGGTTTTATGTATTTATTTATATTTTTTGTGCACAATGATGTGTAAACTATGGTTTGTGACTCCAAGGAAATCGTCTGTTTCTGACTGACTCGCACAAGCCTGTCTGACACTAACAACAGTGCTGTGGTCACGGTCACGGAGATTAGTATTTTCTCCCCCATTCGGATGTTTGATATGAACGTTAACGGAAGCACTTTACCTGATGCTGCCGCATGGATAAGCATGTGTACAAGTGTTCTGAGTAAAGTGTTCAGTGAGAGTGTAAAATTGGGAGGCGCGGTGGTGTAGTGGTTAGCACGGTCGCCTCACAGCAAGAAGGTTCTGGGTTCGAACCCAGCAGCCGACGAGGGCCTTTCTGTGTGGAGTTTGCATGTTCTCCCCATGTCTGCGTGGGTTTCCCCTACAGTCTAAAGACATGCGGTTAGGTTAATATGGGACGGCCTTGGTGCCCTTGAGCGAGGCACTGAACTCCTAACTGCTCCGTGGGCGCTGTTAGCATGGCTGCCCACTGCTCTGGGTATGTGTGTGTGTGCTCATTGCTCACGTGTGTGCGCTGCTTCAGATGGGTTAAATGCAGAGAGGAAATTTCACAAGTGTGTGAATAAAGTTGTGCTCTCTTTCTTTCTTTCTAAAATGACTGACAGGAGGCATTTTGGTTGGTTATGGATTAGCTTTCCAGACAGGTTTTCTCCACTGTGTATGACATAAAATGGGTTTCCTCGCCTGTAATTGTGCAGAGGTCATTAAACAATGTTTTAAAACATGTTCCTAGGTATTTTCCAGGTTATTTGTACTAGTAAGAAAAGAGATTGTGAAAATTGTGAATTTCCACTCGTGTCCTGTAGGGGGCAGCAGAATGCAATGGACACTGTCCTCCGTTCCTGCAGTGCGCATTGATGTCTCCTACAGAGGTGGAATGTTGGCAGTGCATTTAACCACGGTTTGAACCCTGGTGATCTCGTAACAAAGTGGCTGTCCAACGCCGTCTTGCCAAGGGGCTACATTCCTTCAGCTGAATTTATTTTTATTTTTTTTATTTTAATTTTTTTTGTGTGTGTGTGTATGTCTTTGAGTCTTGTATGGTTTGTCAACTTGGTGCGTGTGCGGTTTGGTTGTAATTCAAACCTTGCTGATGACAAAGCAATATGGCATTGTTCTTCCTAAGCAAACTAGGGGCAAGGTAAATCGAGTTCAGATATTGCTTCTGCTCACAGAAGTTTTTAAATTCTCTCAGAAATCACTCTGTAAATCTCTACTCCACACGTTGGCCTGTTCATGCAGCAGTCTTTTAATTAAACTTTTTTTTTTTTTTTTTTGGATCCACTGAACCAGACATACTTTCTCAATGGTGCAACCAACTGTAGCTCCTTAGTATGTTGGATGGAGTGGGAGCTCCCCTTCTTTTTTCGCTTGCGGTTTTACTTTCTCTGGTGTTTTCTTTACTGTCTTTTTACAGTCTACACACTTTTCTTTTTCTGTGATGAAACCCTAGGTGCTCGCTCAGGTCAGTCGTCTCCATCCAAGATCATGAGGCAGGCGCTGCTGTTACGCTGTAGCAGATTTATATCAGAGTGTGGTAATGCAGCACCAACATAGATGTTCAGCCAAGGAAGATAGGCTCTCTGAATCCTCTCCCCTAATTTCCATCTTATATCCTCATCTCCAGAGGGGTGAGCAGACCGCTAATAACAGGAGGCTGTTTGTCTAGGGACTCTGTGATCCAGGATCATGGACTGGTTCCCATTGGAAATTAGGCCCAGTCCCTGTGCCTGTGATTGTTTTAATTCTACTAACAAATGATCTGAAAATAAATTGAAGGATTCAGCACTTTAATAATGGCTCCATTGTATGCTGTCGGGCATAGTGTGTGTGAGGGAAAAGGGTCTAGTGTTATGGAGTGTGCGACCTGGATGCATCTCCTTTTTGCTTTTCATTGCCAGTACCCTCATTCTGTCCCTGTCAGAGGTCGGGAGTTGAACGATTTGTACTCATCAACTCAAGCTGGATAATCAGAAATCCTCGTGACCTCACTTGAAATTCCTCATTGATGACTTGTTAAGGCTTTGGTCAACTGTTTATTTCTAAGAACAGTTCAGAAAGTCAGACAAGCTGATGAAGTGAACTGATGAAGCCTTTTGGATGAGAGGTGGAACGTCTTCAAAGACTCAAGTCCAGTTGCATTCGGTTCAATTTCCTTGCAGTTAATATGACCTGGATGAATGAGAACATTCACGGACGCGATTTTTTGTATTCTTTCAACTGAGGCGATTTTTTTTTTTTTTTAAAGGCTATAGTCACACTACAGCTCACGATGCTTTGAGATGGGTTATCGGAGGCGGCGGCAGATTGTGGGGGGCGACATGTAGCGTGCCAAATCTACGGGGGGTCCAGGGGCATGCCATCCTGGGAAATTTTGGAATTTTTAACCCTCTAAAATGCTATTTCCTGCATTTTAAGGGGCAAATTTTGGTGGAGTAAAGCTAAGTTTAATGTCTTTATTAGAGTACATTTTCGTCCATGTACTCCCCCCTCCCCCCCCCCCCAATATGAAACCGAACCAATGATACTATAACGGAATTACGTCTACTTAGTATCGTTGAGAGGATAACACCCTCTTACCATAGGTTTGGTCAGGGCAGCAAGCGAATTCATGTAGATCTAGAGCACCATCAGGTTTTTGGCCGCCCAAAACTGCTTGTACGCCTCGTGAACGCTATCTAGCCATCCGGACAGGACACGAGTTATCAGTCAGATCCAAATGTAGCAACGCTGTCATAGCCTTGCTGTCACAGGGTCCCCGCTTTGGCGCGAGTACCCAAGGAGACCAGACATGTCTAGACAGTTGTGACAGCAATGGGTTAATTAGTCCACAGAATATTCATAAATCAGCTTGTCTACTAAAAGTGATGGGTTTTGCAGTTCTGCAATAAGCCAAATAAGGAGAATCCTGGAAACCGGAGGCAATCGGTGACGTCAAGGCCAGGCTAATTTGTATCGGTTTTGGTGCGAATGGGTGCTACCAACCGACAGTACAAAGGGATGCCGCCAGGGCACTGGGATGAAGAGACGCAGCAGGATTTAATAAGGGAAAACAAGGGCGCGCAGCGGGCTGTTTATTCACACTACTCTCTCCTTTTCTTCTTTGTAAATAGTCAAAGGACTCCTATCAATGGGGGGGGGGGTTCCCGCCACCACCACTGGTTATCGATAAAAATGAGGCGTTTGGTAGTGATGCTTCCCCGAGCTTCAGGAAGTTTTCCCAAACCCATCTGCAAGTATTCGCCATTTAGTTTGCTGATGAAAACATCACCAAATTTCAGTGCATGCATTGGAGTTTTTCGTGACGTTTTTGGCCACTCACGAGGCACACACCCCAAAAAACAACTCGCAAAGCTCAGAACATTCGCCATGCATCGCACGATTGGTGGCGATGTTACCAACTTTTCATTGCCAAGTATTCGCAAACCCATCACGAGCTGTAGTGTGACCATAGCCTTACTTAGTACAGAGAAATATTCTATATTTTAATGTGGTGGAAGAGAATGCAAGTTTGAAGCGCAAATAATTAAGACCTTGGGCTTGACTTTGGGTCGTCTCTTAATTTCCTTATTTAAAAGTAGACGGCCTTTCGATTTCATAAAATCAGTGAAATGTAGTTTTCTCTGAAACTTGGTCATTGTGATATGTTTATTTCTGTAATATCTAAAAAACCCACCATTCTGTGGCTGGGAAGTTATTTAATTTGAGGGGATTCCTGATCAAATAATGTGCATGAAATCGCTCGCTTCGTGCAGACAGGGGAAGTCCGTGTGCGCATGCGCAGGTTACCTGAGTCGTCTTCATCTTTCGGGTTTTACGGCAGCTGGTACCCCGCGTTGCATTACTGCCATCTACAGGTTTACCTTTGACCGTGCACTGACTGTTACATCATTCTGTTGCTAAACGAACAGCTGATCACACCGAGGTGCTCGCTGACCGCTGATATTTATTAGTTTGGTCCTGCGTTTCCTTTCCTTCGCAACATAACGTCTTTTCGTCTCACTTTCTGTTACTGTAGTCGGTCTTTCACGTTTCATTCGCGCACTCACGTCAACTGTTGTTCTCTTCTGTTTTCAAATTTGTATCCCACAATGCCTTGCGTGAACGGGGAAAGCCCACCACGTGATCCATGCCATACGGTAGTATCTTGAATGAGGTCACGGTGAAGCAAGGAAAAAAAATGGCAGAGAATTTAGGGCCACGTGGCTGTAAATTCATTAATTTTTTTTAGGGGAAAAAGTAATAAAACTGGAAGTCTGTGATTCGAATTCCGTAGCTTTCGGTCCACTAAACAAAAATAATTGGGTGTCGGGGAAAATTCTTTTTATGACCTAAACGTGAAAAATCTGAAAGGCAGTCTACCTTTAATTTCGGGTGCACTTATCCACTTCAAAATTACACACGTCTTTTTGACTTTTTGCTCATAAGTATAAAAGTATTTATTCATAAGCATACAAAAGATGTTTTTTAAAAATGAAATGGATATGGAACAAAGTGTTCAGACACCACAAATTAATACTTAGTTTCAAAGCTGTTGTTGGCCACTGCAGCGTAGAGACGTCCTATGGTAACAATTAATTCCGCTTTAGCTGGATAGTGGATCAGTGTTGACCTGTTCCTCTTGGCAGATTGTCTTCAATTCCCTAAGGGTATGAGGGTCCCGCTGATGTGCTTACAGTTTCAAAATCCTCCATAAATTTTCAATGGGATTCAAGTTTGGAGATTGGCTAGACCATGCACAGTCTTCTTGGGTTAGTTTGGCTGGATGTTTGGGGGTCGGTGTCTTGGTGGAACATCCATCTTCTCCCCAGGTTCAGTTTCTTGGCCAGTGAGATTAAATTCTTTTCTAAAATGTCCCAGTACATTGCTCTCTTCACGTTTCCTTTAATGAGGTGTAATGTTCCAGTACTGTTTGCAGAGAAGCAGCCCTGTATCATGATGCTTCCAGCTCCCTACTCTCCTGTGTGTATGGTGTTCTAGGGATCCGACACAGCACCCCTCTGCAGACATGACAAGTTTAATAGTGTTCTATTTTTGTTTTGTCTGACCAGAGTATATTGTTCCGAAAAGAACTCTGATTTGTCAAATTGCTTTTTAGATGTGCTTTTTTTTGTGCTTAATGTTCTTTGTGTCACCGTTGTTCCTGATGCTTTTAGGTTGTCACGTAATTCTGCTTGTTTCCTGTCCAGGTAATTGGCTCTTCTGTTAACTTTTATCCCCTGCTGGCTGAAAGGCCCGAAGGGGGATTATGTCGTGATGATTTCCGTCCGTCTGTCCCAGGAAGGGCACTTACCTTCTGAAATCAACTCCTCTCACAATTTGTGGAGGAATTTCACGAAACTTGACAAGAACCATTGTTGTATGTCGGTAGTACGCATATTGTAATTTTGTTCAATTTGTTCACGTTTTCCCAGAGTTACAGCCCTTGATTAATGAAATTATACTTTGAGAATTTCATGAAGGTGTTTTCCTTCTGTAATCAACTCCTCTCGCAATTTGTGGAGGAATTTCACCAAACTTGGCAAAAGGCTTTGTTATATGACAGTTATACACATATTGAAATTTCGTTTAATTTGGGCAAATTTGACCAGAGTTATGCCCTTGATTATTAACAAATTTGTACTTTGGCAATTTCATCAAGGTGTGCTTGCTTTCTGAAATCAACTTCCCTCACAATTTTTATCCCCCGCTGGCCGAAAGGTCCGAAGGGGGATTATGTCGTGGCGACGTCCATCCATCTGTCCCAGGAAGGGGGTGCTCACCTTCTGAAATCAACTCCTCTCACAATTTTTGGAGGAATTTCATGAAACTTGGCAGGCTTCTTTGTTATATGTCGGTAATACGCATATTGCAATTTCGTTCAATTCAGTCCTATTTTACCAGAGTTCTGGCAGAGTTGCCAGCAGGGGATGTTGTGCTCTCCGAGCACTCTTGTTAATATTGTCCCTGAGAACTTGAAGCTGACCATAATTTCTACTTGTGGGAAAATTTCCCCATCAGTGACGGTCTTTTATAATAATACCAGTGAGAATGTTCACGAGAACATTTTATATCAACGCTTGGCCAAAAATGTGAAACGCGTCACTCAATATCTTTAGCTTTGGTGTATGTACAATCGTGAGTTGGCCTAGTGGTTATCGTTTCCACCTCTCGGCCAGGATTTTGTGAATTCTGTTCATGGTCGGGTCATACCAAAGACCATTATCAAAATGGTACCTACTGCCATCTGGCGAGGCATGCGGCAATACAAATGTGAGTAGGGAGTGAAACACTCGCAGGACTGGCCCCCCACTGTAACCCTAGCTATGTAATCTGAGGTAATTTTAAAACAATCGATTTAGAGACATTTATGTAAACTTTATCACGATATCATAATTTTATTTCACATGCACCAAGTTGACTGTCTTTTTAAACAGTTTGGAAGAATCTAGCAATGGAGTTAATGACTTCTGACTGGCCAAATGTTAAAATTAGGAGTTAAAGGAGACGCATCTGTAGCAGTAATGGTCTACCTCTAGAGCCACTGCTTTCCTCCGCTCTCCTTGATACCATGGAAATATCCAAGAATCTCATCTAAGACCCCAGACAAATCATTGTGGACCTTCAGAAGTCCTTTTCTCCTCAGGAGCAATTTATATGGAACCAGTTGTATGCGAATATAAAAATCTTGTGACTACAAAGACACTGCATTCACTAAATGCACTTTGTTCATGAAGCAGGCACAAACGAAGGAACTGGTAAAGGAGTTGAAGGCATCAGGTACCAAAATATATGCATCCACCCCAATTTAATTTTCTGAATCCCCTAATTTAAGACTGGTATAAAAACATCATACCGCGAGTTGGCCTAGTGGGTAGCGTGTCCACCTCTCGATCGGGAGATCGCGAGTTCTACTCACGGTCGGGTCATACCAAAGACCATCATAAAAATGGTGCCTACTGCCGTCTGGCAAGGCACACTGCAATACAGATGTGAATGGGGAGTCAAACTCTCGCGGTTACCAGAGGACCAGCCCCCCACTGTAACCCTAGCTATGTAATGGGTGAGAGGCCGAGGGCTACGAAAACGAAGATCGGCGCCACCCAATGCACCACATGGCATGGGAAGGACACTATTATTTATTTATTTATTTATTTATTTAATTTTTTGATAAAAACACCACATTGAAGTTTGCAGATGATGAGCTTTTTGAGGGAGTGTTCTCTGGTCAGAAGAGACAAATTGAACTGGTTATAATGATTAGTGCTGTGTATGGTGGGAAAGGGATGAGGGAACCCCCCCCCCTTAAAAAAAAAGGAAAAGAAATAATAACTGAAAAGTTGTGGTTAAATCCTGGAAAAGCATCACAAAAGAAGAAGCAACAGTTTGGTGAGGTCATTGGGTTGCCAGCTTGATGCAGTTATTGCAAGCAGGGGCTGTGCATCCAGATATTTAAGTTATTCCACGAAATCGAGTCGTACATGAGCTGATAGCCGACAAGGCGCGTAGCACCGAGTTGGCTATAAGCCATGTATGACAAGATTGAATGGAATAACTGTTTTATTCTATCCACATCCACTGGATTTTGAGAAACAGAGCATTTTTATTTTTTGCAAATTCAATAAATAAAAATACAAAATGTCTGATAAAATAATTTCCTATCTCACAAAATCATACCCATCAATGACAGCGTGAATTTTATTTATTTATTTATTTATTTATTTATTTATTTTTTAAAAGAAAGTGCCGTTTTGGGCAGCACAGTGGTGTAGTGGTTAGTGCTGTCGCCTCACAGCAAGAAGGTTCTGGGTTCGAGCCCCGTGGCCGGCGAGGGCCTTTCTGTGTGGAGTTTGCATGTTCTCCCCGTGTCTGCGTGGGTTTCCTCCGGGTGCTCCGGTTTCCCCCACAGTCCAAAGACATGCAGGTTGGGTTAACTGGTTACTCTAAATTGAGCGTAGGTGTGAATGTGAGTGTGAATGGTTGTCTGTGTCTATGTGTCAGCCCTGTGATGACCTGGCGACTTGTCCAGGGTGTACCCCGCCTTTCGCCCGTAGTCAGCTGGGATAGGCTCCAGCTTGCCTGCAACCCTGTAGAAGGATAAAGCGGCTAGAGATAATGAGATGAGATGAGATGAGATGTCTAGATGTATCGATCAACAAATGAAAGTTGAAGTCCTGGTCTGTCGTGTCCTATTGATCTTTTGGTCTTAAACTTCAGCATGTAGTAAAAACAATAGAATTGGCTTTGCTGTTCCAGTACAGAGAGGGGACGATGTGTATATTTTAATATCGAATCCAAATGCTTTTTCCCAATCAAGTTTTAAACACATCCGTTTGTGCTTATGAATCCATACTTTTGTTTGTTTCTAGTACAAATTCAAATGACCTTGGGCCTTGCTTATAAATCTTAAAGTTGTAAATGTTTACATAAGCAAAACCAAACTATGAGTTCTGTTACAACGGTGTTGTGTTACAGTACAGGATTTCTTTGTACTGCGTGTGTATGTAAATGAATGCTGATCAACCGTGAATTACCCAGTGTATACACGGCACAGCTCATCTGCATGTAGTAATGCCCCCACCTGGGAGCACGAAACGATCGATCAGGGTAAATCCTGAAAAACCGAAGGGGCCGAGCGCTAAATCTTTCATCAACCGAGGCATTTGTTTATAACTTGCAGCTATGCGCAGACAGACCAACCTGCCCTGTTTATACAACGGCATTTCTTTTGTCATAAGAAAAAGATTAGTTTTATTGTCTTTAATTTATGGGTTCGTGTTGGCTCGTTTTCCATATACTTTTTTTTTTAATATTCTTAAATAAATGTCAATTTTATAAAACAGCTGGTTTGCACAAAATGTTCTTGCTGATGTTTCTAGTTCCTGACTGGGTGAACTAGCGTGAGGATATGTTTTTGATAGACTACAAAGCTCTTCTATAAGGTGCTCTGGATAAGGGCCTCTGCTGAATGCTGTAAATGTAATTAAAAAAAAAAAGCAATTTAAACCTGGCGGGATATTCCATATATAAAACTGCAGTAATCCATTCTAATTGCATGATCTGAAGTCGATCAAGTCAAGGTTTACGTTAAAAAGGCTTGTGTGTAAATCTACACACGCGCGCACGCACACACTCGGGAGCATGAGTAGGATACAAAGTTCTTCTGGATTGATAAGATTTTCATGAGTACCAAAATTCTTGTGTAAACACGCTTACTACTAAAGATTTACTCGTACATCAGTTCAGGAACAGCTTGATAAACGTGGCCAGCCAATTACGGTATCGGTCAAAAGTTTGGACACTCCAACTCTCTTTCAGAGGGTTTTTTTTTATTCACTTATTTATTTAGACTATTTTCTAGAAGAAGAAGAAGCCTTTGTCACATGCACACTTCAAGCACAGTGAAATTCATCCTCTGCATTTAACCCACCTGAAGCAGTGAACATGCGCGCGCACACACTCAGAGCAGTGGGCAGCCACACCAGAGCGTCCAGGGAGCAGTCAGGGGTCAGGTACCTTGCTCAAGGGCACCTCAGCCCAAGGCTGTCCCATATTAACCTAACTACATGTCTTTGGACTGTGGGGGAAACCGGAGCACCCGGAGGAAACCCACGCGGACACGGGGAGAACATGCAAACTCCACACAGAAAGGCCCTCGCTGGCCGCTGGGCTTGAACCCAGAACCTTCTTGCTGTGAGGTGACCGTGCTAACCACTACACCACCATGCCCTTCAGTGTTGTTCTACACTGAAGGCTTCAACACTATGAAATAACACATGGAACATGTACGGAGTAACATTCATGTCATGATTCTTCTTCATCATCATCATCCTGTGACTTATTTTTGCACAGTCCAGGACCTACTGTACAGCTTGGACTTCTAAACAACCCATGCGCACGCACTTATTTAAATATGTCTATTTTTCAAATGGTATATCTAAGATTCCAACTTTTTTTTTTTTTTTAATTGTATTTCTATGATTGTTTATTTTCACATTCTTTTATCTTTAAGGGATCCTCCAGCGGATTTATTCTCAAACTTATTTGAAGTAAAAGTAGTTGCAGATTTCAAAAATCAAACTTTCATTTTCGCGCAGCCCCCCCCCCACCACATACTTTTGCCACACACACTATCTGTAGAGCATGTCAAAAAGATTTTGCAGTGCGAGGTCTCATGTCTGATCCAGTTTCTGTCGGTGACCCTCTGCTACAGTTGAGCAAGCACACTTTGCATTTTCTCTGTGGAAATGCAGTCTAGTTCCAGCTTGTGCTTTCTTTTCGTGGCATTTATATGCTACACAATGAGGCATACTTATTTAAAAACTGATAAATTCAGTAAAATACTAGCAAAACTACAATGTAAACAGAGAATATAAACAGCTGAGTTGCTCCAAGCGACCACTATCTGACCTCATCGCATACGTCACTGTTAGGTTTTTCAACCATCTCTGGCCCTCACCATCTCGAGACCAGTCCCCTCGTGTCACCCAGACGTCTGGGGGTGAGTCGCAGAAAAAAGAAAGGAACCCCACAATCCTTAGTTCGCAATCTTTATTCGCACGTCCCCCCTGAGACGAGAGTACACAGGGGTTTTATACGTGTGCATGTGAGTGAAACCTTGGATCAATCATGACAATTTTAAACAAAGACCATGTGTAGTCTAACGAAGTGTCTTCTCCACTGGACGAAGGTCAGGTTACACAGGAATAGTTTAAAATCACTGTTATAGTATATGTAATAGTCTAAAATAATAAAGGATCTTAAAAAGCTCTAAAATATTAAAATCATAAAGTCTTAACACCTTGTGCAGCAATAAGGCTAATATAAATCTATAAAACTAACATGAATCACTTAATCCAGCTTTAAATCTAACATTCAATCATTTCAATTTCAAATTCAACACTGAAGAGACTGGTTAAATCTAACAATCCTAAATCACGTGTAGCTATAAAACTAAAATCATGGCTTTAAATCTAACTTTTAATCCCAAATACACGTTGGATATGCAGCTGTGGGGGTGTGTCTGACATCATTGCAGACCTTGGCACTGTTCAGACACAATAATCTGATCAATAATACACATTTCATATCAAAATAAGCAGAATGTTCTGATGATAGCAATGTTTAGACAGAATGGAATTTTTAAACAATGTCTAGCTGAGACTAGGGTTGGGCGGTATTACAGTAAGAAGGTATCCCAAGGTATCCAAAAGTACCAACGGTATCGGTCTCATTACCGTCATTTTAAAAAAATATATAATATCTAAATAAATATGGAGTACATGAGGTCATAATATAAAATAATAAATTGAAGATCATCCCGAATAACTGTGTGATCGTATTTTCACTAATTCTATCAATTTCCTAAAGAAGTTCTCATCGCGTGCAGGGTTGTTTGTCGTTACCATGGCAACCCTGCGTGACATTTGGAGTCTGACAGAAAACTTCGCAAGAGACTGAGACCGCGGTTGAAAGATGGCAAGTCAAGATAACGAGTTAGTGGCAAAAAAAAAAAAAAATACAACATCGGCAGTGTGGCAGTATTTTGGTTTCAAACCAAATGAAAAGGGAGAGCCAGCAAACACAGATGAAGCTGTGTGTAAAGTATGTAAGAAGAAAAATCGAAAAAATCTAATATGTCCCCTAAGGCACACCATAGCCTGGGGTACTCCACTTCCACGAGATCTCTCCAATGAGTTGTGTTTTGAGTAGGTTACATGAGTAACAGCAAGGTAAAATAATATAACGTATGACATTTGGGATGTGGGTAATAAATGTTTGAAATGTCATCTACTGAAGAAACGGAAGAAAACATCGTAGCGTAAACTGTTAGGTTTCTGGTGGGAATTAGCAATGCGCTTGCTATCTTTGTTGGGTGTGTTAAACCGTATGGATTTAAGTGGAATAATTGTAAGGAGTTATGTGATCAAGACAACGTTTTAAGCAAGGTAAGGCCATTTGATTATTAATTTCCCCGCCATGGCATGACGTGGGCCCATATGATTTTGCCTTGTGCAGCTATCACGCATTTGAGTTAGGTTCGCCTCATTTGCGCTGAAGAATATGGTTTATCGCGCAGTCTAAACGGACTTGGGTGTTGGTTGATTCTTTTTCTTTTTTTTATTTCCCATGCTTGAAAGGGTATGATCCTGCTCATCGTGTACTTTTTTTGATGGAGTAGGTGAAATAGTGCTGCAAATGGCGTTTCAACGCAGACATGTGTAAACGACAGTTGAATGCTATTTTCAAGATGAAGGAAGAGTTGCGTGATGCTTTGAAATATCTCTTAATCCATTCATCAATGCACAAAATTCGCTTTGCTGCTTAATCCATACCACAATGCACACAATTCGCTATGCTGCTTTTAAATAGTACATTTGAGGCATAGGCGCAGGTCTGGACAAGGTCCGCCGGTATAGGCGCACGTTACACAGTAGGCCGAAACAAAATATTATTTTTTTCTCGGTAATACCGTATACCCCGGGAAAACACAGAGACAGTTTAAAGGTATCAAAATTTGGATACCGCCCAACCCTAGCTGAGACAGAAGGTCATTTTAACTGAACAGAATAAATCCTTACAATTTTGTCACAAAATAAATTACTGCCTTCTTGGTCAAGAATAAATACTTACAATTATTTATCCTTACAAAGGAATAAAACCTTACAGTCACCATCGCAGGAAGCACACCTGGCATTTTAAAGAAAATTCGTTTTTCTCAAACACTGTTTGGTTTCCGAAAATGAAAGTTTTTGATTTTTGAAATCAGCGACTACTTTTACTTTAGTTTGAGAATAAATCCACTGGAGGATCCCTTTAACTGTTCAAGCATCAATCACCAAAGCAAATTCCTAGCATGTGAAAATGTACTTGGCAATAAACTCGATTCTGATTGTGGTGAACAAAAAAGGGTTAAACAAAAAGTTTCATATTTTAGATTCTTCAAAGTAGCCTGCGTTTATCTTGATGCTCTGTACACTATTGGCATTATCTTAACCAGCTTCATGAGGTAGTCACCTGGAATGCTTTTCAATTAACAGGTATGCCTCGTCAGAAGTTAATTAGTGCAATTTTTTGCTTCTTAATGTGTTTGAGATCAAATAATACAATGCCATAAACAGCTCTATTCCACAACTGTAGTAATCCATATTGTGTCAAGAATTGCTCAACTAAGTAAAGAGAAACGACATCCGTCATTACTTTGACATGACGTGACTTTTAATGAATAAAAATAAAGAAAAAGAACAATGAATTGTGTGTCCAGACTTTTCACTGGTGTATAAATTTGTGAATGTATGAATACTTATTCCCCTCACTGTACACGTAATATATATGTTATTTACCAGCTGGGAGGTCCGTATGGTGAAATACCGTGATCGAGGTCTTGAAAGTACTGAGCGAGGCCCTCTGGGCCGAGGTCAGTATTCAAGGCCGAGGTCACGGTATTTCACCATATGGACCGACCTTAAGCTGGTAAATAATATATTTATTTTTTTCTGTACCAAATTCTAACAGAAATCAAGAGCGCCCAAAAGGGAGAACCGAGCCGAGCCGCCATTTTGAATCCTCATTCACGGCTGTAATGCAAATGGCTTCCTCCTCGGTATACAAGTGCACTTCCATGGCAGGAAAAAAAATACATTTTGCCGCCTATGTCGTCCCCTATTTATACAAAACTGAGTCATTCAGGATTCAGCCATGCGTTTTGCTCGGCGTTAGCAAGTTAGAGGTTTTTAGCTTTCTCCTGAAGTGTTTTATTTTATTTTATTCTTCCTCAGAGCAGTAAAACTCACTTTCGCTGTGAACACTGTCATTATCACTATCCATGCTGTAAAATTAATGCTATTCTCCTGAGAAATGCTGGCAAAAATTTAAGATTTTTGATAATCTCATAAATAAATCTTATTTAAAAAAAAAGATAAACGTTGACAAAAAATGCTACTATGTTTGTTGTTGTGAACGAGCGAGTCGCCAGAGGTCCATGACCGGGGTCCGTACCGTAGGATACGGACCCGCTTGCCAGCCAATCAGAGCGCAGGATTTGATGGAAACCGGACCGTGAAAAAAATAATTGGATTTACTGATTTTTGCCAGATTTTCTTCTGAGCATAGTTTCCATTTAGAAGAAACCTTTGTCACATGCACACTTCAAGCACAGTGAGATTCATCCTCTGCATTTAACCTATCTGAAGCAGTGAACACACACACACACACGCGCGCGTGCGCGCACACACCCAGAGCAGTGGGCAGCCACACCAGAGCGCCCGGGGAGCAGTCAGGGGTCAGGTACCCTGCTCAAGGGCACCTCAGCCCAAAGCCGCCCCACGTCAACCTAACCTGCATGTCTTTGGACTGTGGGAGAAACCGGAGCACCCAGAGGAAACTCACGCGGGCACGGGGAGAACATGCAAAATCCACACAGAAAGGCCCTCGCCGGCCGCTGGGTTCGAACCCAGAACCTTCTTGCTGTGAGGCGACAGTGCTAACCACTACACCACCGTGCCACCCTTTGTATTTCCATTTATATTTTTTTAATTGGGTGTTATTCTGCATTATCATTAAATATGGTATTCCTGTTCATTCTGTTCTCCACGACTTCTTTGTCTTTCTAGGTTTCTGTCTGGGTTCATGCTGTTTGTATAGTTTTGGTGGTTGCATTAGAGAGTATTCAGTGGCAGTGCTGAGGAACTCCTCAGTGCTCTTCGAGCTCTGCTTGTACCCACAGAATAATGAGAACCACGCTGTGTTGTGTGTTTGAAGCCCTAGTGAAGGAGATTGATTACCTGTCTCTAGTTACCAAACACACATGCATGCAGACCGCACGTATGAGGACATTATGGTGATGTCATGCGCTCTCATCATAGTCACGGGTCTACTGTAACAGAACTACTGTTCCACTCAAACCACTGTATATATGAGGTAACTACAAGTCAGGGATTCTATCTAAGTAGCGTATTTGACCCAGTCATGACCGTGCGCTGAATGGAGTGCCGTTTAATCCTGACTGAAACTGCAGTGGCCTTTTCTTCTTTGCCTTTATCAAATTACAGCCAATGTTGTGCAAATTTCATATTTTTGGAAACAAGTCTCGATATTTTATTTTATTTTTTTTGGCTCTGTGTTCTTTAAATGCCTTAACTGCTGTTTAAAGGCTTTCTGACTAGTGCATGCAACTGTTTGCATTCTCATGGTTTTTGAGTTATGAGTGTACAGTGGGGTAAAAAAGTATTTAGTCAGCCACCAATTGTGCAAGTTCTCCCACTTAAAAAGATGAGAGAGGCCTGTAATTTTCATCATAGGTACACCTCAACTATGAGAGACAGAATGGGGGGAAAGAATCCAGGAAATCACATTGTAGGATTTTTAATGAATTAATTGGTAAATTCCTCGGTAAAATAAGTATTTGGTCACCTACAAACAAGCAAGATTTCTGGCTCTCACAGACCTGTAACGACTTCTTTAAGAGGCTCCTCTGTCCTCCACTCGTTACCTGTATTAATGGCACCTGTTTGAACTCGTTATCAGTATAAAAGATACCTGTCCACAACCTCAAACAGTCACACTCCAAACTCCACTATGGCCAAGACCAAAGAGCTGTCAAAGGACACCAGAAACAAAATTGTAGACCTGCACCAGGCTGGGAAGACTGAATCTGCAATAGGTAAGCAGCTTGGTGTGAAGAAATAAACTGTGGCAGCAATTATTAGAAAATGGAAGACATACAAGACCACTGATAATCTCCCTCGATCTGGGGCTCCATGCAAGATCTCACCCCGTGGGGTCAAAATGATCACAAGAACGGTGAGCAAAAATCCCAGAACCACACGGGGGGACCTAGTGAATGACCTGCAGAGAGCTGGGACCAAAGTAACAAAGGCTACCGTCAGTAACACACTACGCCGCCAGGGACTCAAATCCTGCAGTGCCAGACGTGTCCCCCTGCTTAAGCCAGTACATGTCCAGGCCCATCTGAAGTTTGCTAGAGAGCATTTGGATGATCCAGAAGAGGATTGGGAGAATGTCATATGGTCAGATGAAACCAAAATAGAACTTTTTGGTAAAAACTCAACTTGTCATGTTTGGAGGAGAAAGAATGCTGAGTTGCATCCAAAGAACACCATACCTACTGTGAAGCATGGGGGTGGAAACATCATGCTTTGGGCCTGTTTTTCTATAAAGGGACCAGGACGACCGATCCGTGTAAAGGAAAGAATGAATGGGGCCATGTATCGTGAGATTTTGAGTGAAAACCTCCTTCCATCAGCAAGGGCATTGAAGATGAAACGTGGCTGGGTCTTTCAGCATGACAATGATCCCAAACACACTGCCCGGGCAACGAAGGAGTGGCTTCGTAAGAAGCATTTCAAGGTCCTGGAGTGGCCTAGCCAGTCTCCAGATCTCAACCCCATAGAAAATCTTTGGAGGGAGTTGAAAGTCCGTGTTGCCCAGCGACAGCCCCAAAACATCACTGCTCTAGAGGAGATCTGCATGGAGGAATGGGCCAGAATACCAGCAACAGTGTGTGAAAACCTTGTGAAGACTTACAGAAACCGTTTGACCTCTGTCATTGACCAAATACTTATTTTCCACCATAATTTGCAAATAAAATCTTGAAAAATCAGACAATGTGATTTTCTGGATTTTTTTTCTCATTTTGTCTCTCATAGTTGAGGTGTACCTATGATGAAAATTACAGGCCTCTCTCATCTTTTTAAGTGGGAGAACTTGCACAATTGGTGACCGACTAAATACTTTTTTGCCCCACTGTATCTTGCAGTAAGACAGCTATCCAAAACATAAGGGCAGAAAAACAAGACGGGAGAATATTACAATTTGAAGAGTAAAAGCTGCTTTAAAAGAAGAGTTTGGAGGCCAGTATTAAAGCAAAGGTTGGGAGCATTTAATATCTTGTGTATTTACTTCTTTTATTTGGTTACATTAGATTAAGGACATTTAGCAGACGCTGTTACCCAGAGCCATGTAGAACGTACCCAGAGCAGCCTGGGTAGCAGTTGGGGGTTAGATGCCTTGCTACTCGTCCACAGAATCAAACTGGTGACCTTTTGGCCCCAGAGCTGCTTTTCTAACCATTAGGCCATGGCTTGTTCTCGGGAAGTGCAGAACTTTGCGTTCAAATGTACACTATATGGCCAAAAACATTTAGACCCCCAACCATCACAATCGGATGTGCTTGCTGAACAGAATCCATTCCAACCTTACTAAACAATGTCTTCATGGACCTCGCATCATGCACAGGGACATTGTCATGCTGGGACATGTTTGGGTCCCTTAGTTATTAGCATTACAGTTTCCCTTCACTGAGGAAGAACTATAGGGTATGGTGGTCAGGTGTCCACATACTTTTGGCCATTTAACGTTTCTCATTATCTCTAGCTGCTTTATCCTGTTCTACAGGGTCGCAGGCGAGCTGGAGCCTATCCCAGCTGACTACGGGCGAAAGGCAGGGTACACCCTGGACAAGTCGCCAGGTCATCACAGGGCTGACACATAGACACAGACAACCATTCACACTCACATTCACACCTACGGTCAATTTAGAGTCACCAGTTAACCTAACCTGCATGTCTTTTGACTGTGGGGGAAACCGGAGCACCCGGAGGAAACCCACGCGGACATGGGGAGAACATGCAAACTCCACACAGAAAGGCCCTCGCCGGCCACGGGGCTCGAACCCGGACCTTCTTGCTGTGAGGCGACAGCGCTAACCACTACACCACCGTGCCGTCCGCCATTTAACGTATTTTAAATAACATTGGCTGGTGTTGAATGGTATATCAGATATATTCCATTCAGCTAGCATGATACTGAACGAGTCAAAGACTCGTTCAGTATCATGCTAGCTGAATGGAATATATCTGATATACCACTCAACGCCAGCCCAGTATTATTTAATTATTATAATAATACATAGACGTTCCTTTTGGGTGTTCAAAGTGTCTTTCAAAATTCTCTCAATCTTCTGTATTTAACGAAGCAAGCCTGGCGGCCATGTTTGTTTTACAAATTGTCAGTCGCTCGCTAGCGCGGAAGTTTTACGTCTCTGACATGTGACATCATGTCTTGACAATCATGCAATATCGTAAACCGTATTCAACGCTCATTCTGCATTGAGTAGAATGACCTAATGCACGTAGGTTAAGCGATATGCTAACAATATCGCATGCTATGAAACCAAATGAATGAGACCCGCTAGAAGGAAAGAAAGAAAGCACAACTTTATTCATCACACACTTGTGAAATTTCCTCTCGGCATTTAACCCATCTGAAGCAGTGAACACACACGTGAGCAATGAGCACACACACATACCCGGAGCAGTGGGCGGCCATGCTAACAACGCCCGGGGAGCAGTCGGGAGATAGGTGCCTCACTCACGGGCACCTCCGCCGAAAGCTGTCCCATATTAACCTAACCGCATGCAGGGCTTTCCACTAAGGCTCATACTAGCCAGCCATGACAAATAAGTAGCCAGCCAGGGAGGGTGGGGGGAGTAAACACAAAATAAACTCCTGTGCACGCAGTTCCCAGGATTAAATGTATTTTCCACAGACATTTATTTATTGCAGGAGCGCATTATTCAAAAACCGTTCATATTATTATTATTATTATTATTATTAGCTTAAGTATGCCTGCATAATAGACAAGGTATATTAATTTCTCAGACATTTGCATTATTATTATTATTATTATTATTATTATTATTGCTATAACATATTGCATCTTTTTTATTCATTAATGTGAAAACTGTGATTTGCGCACCGAAAATAATCAGTAATAGGCTATACAAGCTCACATATTGCATCATGAGGCGTTCCTGGCTTGTAAATCTCTTATTTTCGGTGCATGACACATTCACGCAGCTGAGCATGCTATGAATTAACAACGACAACGGTCTGCAGTGGCGGCTACACAATTAAACACTCAGCGAACATTTCTCCATTTGTGTATGAAAATACACTCCAACCACTCAGTTTGGCTTCATTTACAACCAACGGTGTCTTTTGATGCCAGCACGTAATTGAACGAGAGAAGACTGGTTTACCGGAGACAAAATAAGCGTCATCTCTGCTTCTGTTCCCTCCCCGACACACTACTGCCTCCGCCGAGTGCGCGCGCGCACACCGCATGTCGGGGCCGCGGATGAGTTACTCTCCCTTGATCAACGAAGTCTGCGGGGAATTTGTGGTTATTATCGGTACAAACAGCGCGAATCGCAACTTAAATGAGTGCGGTTCAGTTTGACATTGTCAGTCCATTAGATAAACATTTAATTTTATTAAAATCGAAAATTAATATTTAGAGCCTGTGGGCTACAAAAATAGTCATTAAAGTAGCCGGCTGGACTTAATTGTGTAGTCGGCTGTATGGCCGGCAGCCGGCGCTTGTGGAAAACCCTGCGCATGTCTTTAGACTGTTGGGGAAACCGGAGCACCCTGAGGAAACCCACGCAGACACGGGGAGAACATGCAAACGCCACACAGAAAGGCCCTCACCGGCCACGGGGCTCGAACCCGGACCTTCTTGCTGTGAGGCGACAGTGCTAACCACTACACCACCGTGCCACCCAAGGAATAAAATATGTTTTTATTCCATGGAAAAAGTGTCCGGTATTTATAATAATTTAAAATTTTATGCAGATTTGATTTGAGTCAGTTTTCTAGTCTGCTAAATTTTTTAAAATGTTTTATATAACCCCCCCCCCCAAATTTCAGTGTTACTTTTATTTAATGTGTACAAAAACTATCATCTAACATGTATGTTTTTTTTTTTTTTAAAGTTCTTATTTAAATGCAACTCTTTTGCCGACAGTTTGATAGGAAAGTGTATTATAGGGTTAGGCTTCTGTCCGGAAATCTGATATTTCTGTAATGCCAATTTTGGTGGCATCTGGCTTTACGAGCCTTTGTCTGACATCTCACACACCACCTGATCCCATCCTAAACCTATTTATGCTGCTGCTGCTGCTGCATTTATTCTTTCAAGGCAAGGAATTCCTGCTGTCTTCTTCTCTTAGTCACTTATATACACAACTTTTATGTTCATGGAAATTTAATACTGTTGCTTCCAGAAACTCCCATTGCTGGCTTGTTGCTTCGCTTTGTGCAATAGACCCTCCAAACCCAACATTTCGTAATCATCGTTTGGTCACTGAGCCTGTGAACGCTTTGTCAAATTTAATTTGAGGTATGCTACATGTCGTCCTTACGGGATAGAACCTGACTGACCCCTTGGACACGGAGTGGTTTTTTTTTTTTGGACTGCTGACGATGATTGGAGAGACCTCCATACTTGAAGCTCCTTCCCAGTCCATAATCAGTGTTGTGTTTATATAAAGGGCTGATGTAGGCAGTGGTGTTGATCTTCATTGTTCCTTTCACTTTTAAACCTAGCTCATATGGTGTACTTTGGCCTTAGCCTGTTCTACACCTAGGTGTATTTCTTTTTAAATCTGGTCAAGACGTTTTTGTTAAAACATTTGAATAATTTAAGCACAATGTCTCTCTTGGTTTGGAACCATTCTGGGAAAAGTTTACAATTAAAGAAACCTTGTGGCTGACTTTTTCTGTGTTCCTTTGAGTTCATTCAGAGCTCAGTAATTACTACTTTCCTCTGTAGAGTGGATTTTTCCCATGCAGCTGCCAATGAATGAACAAATGGTTTGAGGATTTGCATATTCTAACTATGATGGTAATGGAACTTTTGGCTTGTTGTCGAAGGAAATTTCTGTAACGTCTCTATCTCAAAAAAATTAAATTTGACGCAAATATTTACAGTTAGAAGCGTGTTTGTGTTTGTTTTTCCAGGCCCAGGTGAGAAGCTCTCGCAACAGTGCAGTCACACGGCAGCAGCGGGCGGGCAGTGGGTGGAGATTGCGCAAGGAGGCGGGGTCAGGTACAGAAGTGGACTGGTCAGGTGGCAGCCCTCTGTCAGAAGAGGATTCTGGGATACTAGATGTAGAGGATGAGGATGACGACGAGGTGAGCGACCATAGTTTGAGATTCTCAATTACTTTAGATGGCACGATTTCACGTTTTCTTTTTCTGATGCCACTGCTGAAACCTTGAGTGTCAGTGCGTACTAATACTGAGCTTTTTTCCGTTTGTTTAACTGCTAAGCCGTTTAAAGTTACTATATGTACGCACTCTGCTGCGAGCACAATACTGCCCGACAGGTAGAAATACATGGCACAAAACAGCGTTTTTAAAATTCAGATCATGTCTTTCAGACAAAAAGACAATATTTAATGTTCAGATGCAGAGGAGGACAAATCATAACCTTTGTTAGCTGGTCCACAGGGCGAGTAAAAGGCTCAGTATTCTTAGCCAGTCCAATATTTTGGTTGCCTGCATCCACTGATCAGCCATAAAATTAAAACCACTGACAGATGAAGTGAATATCATTTGATTATATCATTTGATTATCTCATTGCAGCGGCACCTGTCAAGGGGTGGGATATATTCAGCAACAAGAGAACAGTCAATTTGTGAAGTTGTGTTGGAAGCGGGAAAAACCGGCAAGCGTAAGGATCTGAGCGACTTCGACAAGGGTCAGATTGTGATGGCTGGATGACTGGGTCATTTCTCCAAAATGGCGCACCTTATGGGCTGTTCTTGTTATGCAGTGGTTAGTACCGGCCAAAGTGGTCCAAGGAAGGACGACTGATGAACCGGCAACATTTGTCGTGGGCGGCCAAGGCTCATTGATTCGCATGGGGAACGAAGGCTAGCTCATATGGTCCAATCCCACAGAAGAGCTACTGGAGCACAAAATGTTAATGCTGACACCTTTGTTTTAGCCACCACTAACTTTTTGACAGAGGTGGACAGTAACGAAGTACATTTACTTGAGTACTGTACTTAAGTACGCTTTTTGAGTATCTGTACTTGACTTGAGTGTTATTTTTTTGGAAACTTATGACTTTAACTTCACTACGTTTGAAAGGCAAATATGTTTTTTACTCCACTACATTTCTGTCAAGGTCCTCGTTACTTGTTACTATGAAGCGGCTTTGAAAGTGGACGGTTTTTCTTTTCTAAAACGTGATTGTTTTTTTCGCAGGTGACACTGAGACTCTCAGTAATCACTAGGGTCACATTCATGGACTAAAATCAAGTTCGGTTTTTTTTTTTTTCTCAGCAGCATTATTTAACACGATCAGTTGATGGCAGAATGGAAGGAGGCGGTTCTTCTGGAGAATGCACGCACCCACGGCCATACCTAGAACCCATGTTTCGGTTTTCTGAAAGGATTAAAGATTCGTTTTGTTTTAAATGTTTGCTTTGTTTGCTGAAAACAAACCACATCACAGCCGACAAAAACTCGCCGTCCAACCTGCGGAAGCATATTGAGGTGTGTAAACGTTTTGTTCCAAGAGAAAGCTTGTAATGAAGTTGTCTGTGCTTTTAGAGCTAGCGATAACGTTGCAATAGCTATGCAGTCCGATTAGTCAAATGACTTTCTATGGATTTTCATGCCAAGTTGCCTTAGACTTGTCCACGGCTAACGTTAACACGTAGCTAGTTAACTTGGACACTGTTAGTTAGCATGTAAAAACAGAGTTACGCCAACATGAGTAATGTTAACTTGTCTGAAGTCCTTTCAGAAATGTTTTAGCATAATCTTGCTAGGGATGGCAAAAACTAAAAAAAAATCTTGACCGACTACCGAGCCTTGTTAGCCAGTTAAAGTCGGTTAACCTATGAGTTTATACAGGGATGCAAACGGCGCGCCTTTTGGCGGATGCCGCCTTTTTCACGGCTAAATCATGCAGATCCGATTTTTTTTTTTTTGGGGGGGGTGGCATTGGAATGTCTGAATAATTTCAACACAGAATTTACACTCCAACGCCCCCCCCCCCCCAAAAAAAAAAAAATCGGATCTGCACGATTCAGCCGTGAAAAAGTCGGCATCTGCGCCTTTAGTTTGTGTGGAGAGATATGATCTGCAATAACGTGCATTGTTGGCTACAGACCGAAACATACTTTCAGAATGCACTGGCCAAGGCAGGACTAAACTCCATGTGCCTTCTAATAATAATAAAAAAAAAAAAAACAGAATAGTAATTTGTAAGCTAAAAAGCCTGTGTCTACACTTTTCTCTCACCGAGTGGCAGCTGTCTTCAACTGGGGCGGGAGGGCGGGACATGACTGAATGGGTATTTTTGATTTGTCAGCTGTCATCCTTACACCGCATGGCATGCCCCAAGCGTTTACAACACAGAATTCCAGGTTCTCCGCTCCAAAATCGGCAGCTTCAAAACGATTGATTTTTTTTTTTTTTAACCGACAACCAAAAAAAAATTAACCGGTTGACATTGATTCGGTCAACCACCGGTCAAACGGTCATCGGTTAACATCCCTAAATCTTGCCAAATAAACAGAATATAAAAATCTTTCTTTTCTAGTAGCGTTAGCTACCCAATATGATTTCAAGTTTGAAAAGTTTGCTAGCATGTCAGATGGAGTTTCACTGATTAGCTAGCTTAACGTTAAACCACCATGATGACACAGCGTGCGTTCATTTTGTGAATTCACATTTCTGTCCTTGGTAGCGGCATTAAGTGTTGTAGCAATAATACAACGATGTGTTGACAGAAAATGTACTTTTAATACTTAAGTATTTTTAAAAGCAAGTACTTCAGTACTTTAAGTAAAAAAAAAATTGACTGGTCAACTTTCACTTGTATCGGAGTCACATTTGACCAGTGGGATCTGTACTTTGACTTAAGTAATGAAGTTGAGTACTTTGTCCACCTCTGATTTTTTAAGCAGCTTGTGCTTCAGTAGCTCTTCTGTGGGATTGGACCATATGGGCTAGCTTTCGTGCCCCATGCGAATCAGTGAGCCTTCGATACCCATGACCCTTTTGCCGGTTTATCAGTTGTCCTTCCTTGGACCACTTCAGGTAGGTACTAACCACTGCATAATGGGAACAGCCCATAAGATGTGCCATTTTGGAGAAATGACCCAGTCATCCAGCCATCACAATTTGGGCCTTTTCAGAGTCGCTCAGATCCTTACACTTGCCCATTTTTCCTGCTTCCAACACATCAACTTCACAAATTGACTGTTCTCTTGCTGCCTAATACATTCCACCCCTTGACAGGTGCCACTGTAACAAAATAATGTAATTCACTTTACCCATCAGTGTTTTTATGGCTGATCGGTCTATCTCCGTGGATTAAAACAGTATCTGACATAATGTATAGTGAGCTAGTTAGCTACTAAAGCACTTTTCGAGCATCTTCGAGAAAGGTTAGTTTCTCTGATCACTTACGTTATAGCAGCTACAGTGGTGCTTGAAAGTTTGTGATCCCTTTAGAATTTTCTATATTTCTGCATAAATATAACCTAAAACATCATCAGATTTTCACACAAGTCCTCAAAGTAGATAAAGAGAACCCAGTTAAACAAATGAGACAAAAATATTATACTTGGTCATTTATTTATTGAGGAAAATGATCCAATATTACATATCTGTGAGTGGCAAAAGTATGTGAACCTCTAGGATTAGCAGTTAATTTGAAGGTGAAATTAGAGTTAGGTGTTTTCAATCAATGGGATGACAGTCAGGTGTGAGTGGGCACCCTGTTTTATTTAAAGAACAGGGATCTATCAAAGTTTGATCTTCACAACACATGTTTGTGGAAGTGTATCATGGCACGAACAAAGGAGATTTCTGAGGACCTCAGAAAAAGCGTTGTTGATGCTCATCAGGCTGGAAAAGGTTACAAAACCATCTCTAAAGAGTTTGGACTCCACCAATCCACAGTCAGACAGATTGTGTACAAATGGAGGAAATTCAAGACCATTGTTACCCTCCCCAGGAGTGGTTGACCGACAAAGATCACTCCAAGAGCAAGGTGTGTAATAGTCGGCGAGGTCACAAAGGACCCCAGGGTAACTTCTAAGCAACTGAAAGCCTCTCTCACATTGGCTAATGTTAATGTTCATGAGTCCATGATCAGGAGAACACTGAACAACAATGGTGTGCATGGCAGGGTTGCAAGGAGAAAGCCACTGCTCTCCAAAAAGAACATTGCTGCTCGTCTGCAGTTTGCTAAAAGATCACATGGACAAGCCAGAAGGCTATTGGAAAAATGTTTTGTGGATGGATGAGACCAAAATAGAACTTTTTGGTATAAATGAGAAGCGTTATGTTTGGAGAAAGGAAATACTGCATTCCAGCATAAGAACCTTATCCCATCTGTGAAACATGGTGGTGGTAGCATCATGGTTTGGGCCTGTTTTGCGGCATCTGGGCCAGGACGGCTTGCCGTCATTGATGGAACAATGAATTCTGAATTATACCAGCGAATTCTAAAGGAAAATGTCAGGACATCTGTCCATGAACTGAATCTCAAGAGAAGGTGGGTCATGCAGCAAGACAACGACCCTAAGCACACAAGTCGTTCTTCCAAAGAATGGTTAAAGAAGAATAAAGCTAATGTTTTGGAATGGCCAAGTCAAAGTCCTGACCTTAATCCAATGGAAATGTTGTGGAAGGACCTGAAGCGAGCAGTTCATGTGAGGAAACCCACCAACATCCCAGAGTTGAAGCTGTTCTGTCCGGAGGAATGGGCTAAAATTCCTCCAAGCCGGTGTGCAGGACTGATCAACAGTTACCGGAAACATTTAGTTGCAGTTATTGCTGCACAAGGGGGTCACACCAGATACTGAAAGCAAAGGTTCACATACTTTTGCCACCCACAGGTATGTAATATTGGATCATTTTCCTCAATAAATAAATGACCAAGTATAATATTTTGTCTCATTTGTTTAACTGGGTTCTCTTTATCTACTTTTAGGACTTGTGTGAAAATCTGATGATGTTTTAGGTCATATTTATGCAGAAATATATAGAAAATTCCAAAGGGTTCACAAACTTTCAAGCACCATTGTATAAACAGACATTTCCTCACCAGCCCCCCGAACTTAATACTTTAAAACAATTGCTACTTGATGCTACGGAGAGAAAATGCCTCTGCCTTGAAGATGTGGTGGAAAACTTTCTGACGAGAGCACGATGTTAAACATCTCCTCAAAGGAAGTTTCACTTCATCAGTGATCATACATTTTTCTTTGTTAAATAGCACATTGTCTTAATTTGTTTATCATCAGCCTTCAATTATGTGAAGCGTTCACCAGACACATCCCTGTGAACGAGCTGTTACTATAGGAACATTAGAACAATCATGTTAACATAAACCTGTGGTTTGAATTACAGCCGGCACTATTGTCAGAGCTGCTATTATAAATAATACATCAATTCCATCTGGCCAGTCAGGTTTGAGAATTCAGTATGGTCCTGATCCTCCCGTAAAGAATTTTCTGAAGGTCCTGAATTCTCGGTATTGATTCGCTGGCCCAATTATGTCCCCTGACTTAACCGCCCATCTCATCGCTCCTCATCTGTTGTCATTAGAACTGCATCACTTCTTTTGACAAAGATGTGTGGAGCATGTGGGACGTGACTTTCAGCTGTAGATGCTAATGAAATCCAGGATGAGCTTTAAGTTTCTGGAGTAGCAGACGGAATAAAACGCTGACGCGCACACACGAGTGGAGAAGTGCTGTTGTTTATCAGATTGCGCACATGCAGCCTGTCAACACAAGACTAAAACGTCTGTAAACATGTTTGTACCCAGTATGCCACATGTTTTTTGCTATGTTTTTATGTTCGGTATTGCATGGTTTTGCAATCCAGCGTAGAAACCTCAGTAAGCACGCTACCATAGTGTGTCATGGAGTGTACTTCACTCATTCCACAAAGTCCCATGGGATGTCCAGAACTGCTGCTGACCTGCAAGTGTGCGTATGTTAACTTAAGTGTCCTCCTGTTGAACTTTGTAGCCCTTCCCTTCTTTCTCTGTTCTGTTCTGCTCTGCTATGCGTGCACATCACTCTTTCCTGAAGCCGCTGGACAAGGGGCGGTGTGTGTGTGTGTGCCAGGCTTTAATCCACCCTCCTGTCAGCTGTGGTAGGGTTTCCCCAACAGTCATGCCCAAGGTTACCAACGAGTCCTTCAACTACACGTTACCTCTTCACCCCTGTTCTCAACGAGTGTCTTGGGGAAAATCATTCGTACACACTGTCCAAACCCTCTCCTGCCACCGAGTTGGCACTGATGCCTGTGTTTAGTTGTTTTCGTCTTGTTCGCTCAGGGTTATTGTTTAGTGCTGCTCTTCCTCTCTGGAGCTGTGACCCAGCTGACTCTCCAAGTTCCTGCTTGCCTTTCTGTGGGCACCAGATGAAAGCTCGCATTGTTTGGCGGCTATTGGTTTCGTAAACTTTGGAGCTGGAGTCGTTTGTGCATTGACTGGAACAGAGAGGGTGGTATTACGAGTATGATTTTGATTAACTCCGTTGTTGATCACGATGATTGGCCTATTTGTAGAACTCTCTTTTAAATATATAGAGCATGGTTTGTAATTAGTCACTGTTCTTAAGTATTTCAAGGACGTTTGGGGATTTACAGCTTTGAGTAATTTACCTAGAGGTGTGTACAACCCCGATTCCAAAAAAGTTGGGACAAAGTACAAATTGTAAATAAAAACGGAATGCAATGATGTGGAAGTTTCAAAATTCCATATTTTATTCAGAATAGAACATAGATGACATATCAAATGTTTAAACTGAGAAAATGTATCATTTAAAGAGAAAAATTAGGTGATTTTAAATTTCATGACAACACATCTCAAAAAAGTTGGGACAAGGCCATGTTTACCACTGTGAGACATCCCCTTTTCTCTTTACAACAGTCTGTAAACGTCTGGGGACTGAGGAGACAAGTTGCTCAAGTTTAGGGATAGGAATGTTAACCCATTCTTGTCTAATGTAGGATTCTAGTTGCTCAACTGTCTTAGGTCTTTTTTGTCGTATCTTCCGTTTTATGACGCGCCAAATGTTTTCTATGGGTGAAAGATCTGGACTGCAGGCTGGCCAGTTCAGTACCCGGACCCTTCTTCTACGCAGCCATGATGCTGTAATTGATGCAGTATGTGGTTTGGCATTGTCATGTTGGAAAATGCAAGGTCTTCCCTGAAAGAGACGTTGTCTGGATGGGAGCATATGTTGCTCTAGAACCTGGATATACCTTTCAGCATTGATGGTGTCTTTCCAGATGTGTAAGCTGCCCATGCCACACGCACTAATGCAACCCCATACCATCAGAGATGCAGGCTTCTGAACTGAGCGCTGATAACAACTTGGGTCGTCCTTCTCCTCTTTAGTCCGAATGACACGGCGTCCCTGATTTCCATAAAGAACTTCAAATTTTGATTCGTCTGACCACAGAACAGTTTTCCACTTTGCCACAGTCCATTTTAAATGAGCCTTGGCCCAGAGAAGACGTCTGCGCTTCTGGATCATGTTTAGATACGGCTTCTTCTTTGAACTATAGAGTTTTAGCTGGCAACGGTGGATGGCATGGTGAATTGTGTTCACAGATAATGTTCTCTGGAAATATTCCTGAGCCCATTTTGTGATTTCCAATACAGAAGCATGCCTGTATATGATGCAGTGCCGTCTAAGGGCCCGAAGATCACGGGCACCCAGTATGGTTTTCCGGCCTTGACCCTTACACACAGATTCTTCCAGATTCTCTGAATCTTTTGATGATGTTATGCACTATAGATGATATGTTCAAACCCTTTGCAATTTTACACTGTCGAACTCCTTTCTGATATTGCTCCACTATTTGTCGGCGCAGAATTAGGGGGATTGGTGATCCTCTTCCCATCTTTACTTCTGAGAGCCGCTGCCACTCCAAGATGCTCTTTTTATACCCAGTCATGTTAATGACCTATTGCCAATTGACCTAATGAGTTGCAATTTGGTCCTCCAGCTGTTCCTTTTTTGTACCTTTAACTTTTCCAGCCTCTTATTGCTCCTGTCCCAACTTTTTTGAGATGTGTTGCTGTCATGAAATTTCAAATGAGCCAATATTTGGCATGAAATTTCAAAATGTCTCACTTTCGACATTTGATATGTTGTCTATGTTCTATTGTGAATATAATATCAGTTTTTGAGATTTGTAAATTATTGCATTCCGTTTTTATTTACAATCTGTACTTTATCCCAACTTTTTGGGAATCGGGGTTGTAAATGTGAAACACAGTTTTATACCATCAGTGATCACTAATGGCAAATTTCTAGAGCAGTAGTATTTAATTCAAAGTCCAGTTACGTAAAATTCATTGCTGGCAAAATTCCAGATAAGCATTGACCCTGACCCATAGCTGCGTCATCGCTTGTTTACTGCAATGCATTATGGGCGATACCTGGGGTCAGCTCCGCCACATCGTTTACTTCCACCTTTATTAAACACTACAGTGTTCTATTTAACCGGTTTTAACCACGCCTAAAGTGAATTGCTGTGCGCCTTACTGTGTCTCCACAACAAAGAGAACAACTAATTTGAGCTTTTATCAGCTGCCGATCGAGAAGAGAAGAAAGAAATGGATAATTTAATCCGCAATGAAAACCTTCAAACTGAATCGAAATGGACAAGTGTTTGTAGCTTACGTTTCTCTGGTGGGGAAAAACGGGTCACTAAACTGTGACCCAGCAATATTTCCGTGGTCTGCGGAATGGCCTTCGGTTATAGAGGATTATAACAATCGACACTGTTCATTGTTTGAAACTAGCAATATTCCACAGCCTGTAAAACACAGAAGCATTCTTCGGCCTTTGCCTCTCAACGTGCTGAAGCACTCGGCAGCCGAACGAGCCTGCCGGACGGATAAACCTCCCAAACCGCGAAGGGTTCTCTTTCGGGTATGTATAATGTTCAGTGTACCTCGCTAGCAGCATTTATTGAACAAAATGCATTTATATTGAACATGACACGGCAGATCAGCAGGTTTCCAAAGATTGATTGAATTTTTTTTTTTTTTTTAAATGTTTCCTGATATCAAGTTTTATTTAACTAATCACTCATTTATCACTCGGACCATTATTCGCCCACGAATCCCCCACAAGAGTGCTGTTCTGTGCCAATTCCTGTTATTCAGATAGATTTGCTTTCTTGATAAAGTTTAGCTGGTGCAATATACGTCCTCAGAAATAAGACATTCTGAGATTTGAAGTTGTACAGTGTGGTAGACTCTGTCTAGACTCTTACCTTCTCACCAAGCTTGATTTGGGTTCAGATTTTCCTGCTGTAAACCCATGACATGTTTTCCACCTCTTTAAATCACCAGTTTCATTATCTTCCATGGCAAAATCACTCCTCTCATGTAAAATTAATCAGACGTCCGTCATACCGCTCAACTACCAACCCCTGGCTATCCCCCACAATGCATTGCAGTAAACAAGTGATGTAGTTATGCTTGGGGGCTATTAACTTGCTACTAACATGACTTTTCAGTGCTTCACTATTAATCAGTAACCTGAACAGAAGAGATGCATCAGTTTTGAACTAGAAGTAGAAAATGTATGGATACTGTACCTCTCAGTCCAGTTTTCTTTTATTTAAAAGAGGAAAAAAAAAGTGCCATGCTGTCATTCTACTAATCAGGCCAAAATGGCAAAATTATACGAAGCAATGTATAGATTAAAGTTTTAAAATGTATTTATTTAAACATACCTTTCTAACCTAAAGTCTCTAGCCCTGTAGCTCGTGTCTGGTTCGATTAGCTGTTTTTGGCTAAATAATTAACATAAATGCATGTAACTGGATTAGCTGCAACAATTAGTCCGTTACAGAACAGGGCTTTCCCCAGCGGGGGAATAAATATCAGTGTGGTGCTAGTGATGCGGAGCACAGCCTGTAACGGCTGGCCCTGAGGGCCCCGAAGGCTGATGGAGGGTCTGGGGGCATGCTCCCTTGGAAAATTTTGAAATTAAAGACTTCAAATGGTGCATTCTGGTGGCATCTAGGGCTGATTTAGGCACAATTCAACGTTAAATTTTATTTATTTATTTATTTATTTATTTATTTATTTTAAACCTTGTCAAATATGCAAGGGGCAAAATTTAAAAGACAAAATTAGATTTGAAATGAAAACACTTGGGAGCACACCTTCATTTTCCAATTCCAGGATGTTAGGAACAGGTTCAAGGTCAAATCACGCAACAGCGCTATCTAGTGACCAGCACCTGGAACATGGTTTTATGCCTGGTTGCAAATGGCAGTCAGTGCACACAGCGAAACCCTTTTTCCCACTTCTGGGTTGAATACCAGGATAGTCTAGACCTATATATTGCAATATCTTCCTATTTCTATAGTTGCTCATTTTCAGAGGGAAATAGGAGATATTTAGGTGCAGAAAGTACTCTGCATTGTTTAATGTATGGTATTGAATTTTATTTTATTTAAATTTTTTTTTTTTTTTGGGGGGAAGCCCTACAGAATCCCTTCGTTTTAAGTAAACCAGTCATTGATCAGTGGGGTGGATACAGTGCTGAGCGTAAATGAGTGCACCCCCTTTGAAAAGTAACGTTTTAAAGAATATCTCAATGAACACAAACAATTTCCAAAATGTTGACAAGACAAAGTTTAATATAACATCTGTTTAACTTATAACGTGAAAGTAAGGTTAATAATATAACTTAGATTACACATTTTTCAGTTTTACTCAAATTAGGGTGGTGCAAAAATGAGTACACCCCACAACAAAAACTACTACATCTAGTGCTTTGTATGGCCTCCGTGATTTTTAATGACAGCACCAAGTCGTCTAGGCATGGAATGAACAAGTTGGCGACATTTTGCAACATCAGTCTTTTTCCATTCTTCAACAATGACCTCTTTTAGTGACTGGATGCTGGATGGAGAGTGATGCTCAACTTGTCTCTTCAGAATTCCCCAAAGGTGTTCGATTGGGTTCAGATCAGGAGACATACTTGGCCACTGAATCACTTTCACCCTGTTCTTCAGAAATCCAACAGTGGCCTTAGATGTGTGTTTAGGATCATTGTCATGTTGGAAAAGTGCACAACGACCAAGGGCACAGAGTGATGGTAGCATCTACTCTTTCAGTATAGAGCAATACGTCTGTGAATTCATGATGCCGTCAATGAAATGCAGCTCCCCGACACCAACAGCACTCATGCAGCCCCACGTAAGGACACTGCCACCACCATGTTTCACTGTAGGCACCATGCATTTTTCTTTGTATTCCTCACCTTTGCGACACCATACAGTTTTGAAGCCATCAGTTCCAAAAACATTTATCTTGGTCTCATCACTCCAGAGTATAGAGTCCCAGTAGTCTTCATCTTTGTCAGCATGGGCCCTGGCAAACTCTAGGTGGGCTTTTTTGTGCCTGGGCTTTAGGAGAGGCTTCTCTCGTGGACGGCATCCATGCATGCCATTCCTCTGCAGTGTACTCCGTATTGTGTCACGGGAAATAGTCACCCCAGTTTGGCTTTCTACCTCTTTAGATAACTGCAGTGAACTTGCATGCCGATTTTCTTCAACCCTTCTCATCAGAAGACGCTCCTGTCGAGGTGTTAACTTCCGTGGACGACCTGGACGTCTCTGTGAGATGGTTGCAGTTCCATCTTTCTTAAATTTTTGGACCACTTTTGCTACAGTATTCTGACTGATAAGTAAAGCTTTGCTGATCATCTTGTACCCTTCACCTTTGTGGTGTAAATAAATTATTCTGAATTCTGAAGAGACAAGTTGAGCATCACTCTCCATCCAGCATCCAGTCACTAAAAGAGGTCATTGTTGAAGAATGGAAAAAGATTGATGTTGCAAAATGTCGCCAACTTGTTCATTCCATGCCTAGACGACTTGGTGCTGTCATTA
Source organism: Neoarius graeffei (assembly GCF_027579695.1). Taxonomy (NCBI): domain Eukaryota; kingdom Metazoa; phylum Chordata; class Actinopteri; order Siluriformes; family Ariidae; genus Neoarius; species Neoarius graeffei. The sequence goes on along the minus strand of NC_083569.1, from coordinate 62,068,404 downwards.
AAAATCATGGAGGCCATACAAAGTACTAGATGTAGTAGTTTTTGTTGTGGGGTGTACTCATTTTTGCACCACCCTAATTTGAGTAAAACTGAAAAATGTGTAATCTAAGTTATATTATTAACCTTACTTTCATGTTATAAGTTACAGATGTTATATTAAACATTGTCTTTTCAACATTTTGGAAATTGTTTGTGTTCATTGAGACATTGTTTAAAATGTTACTTTTCAAAGGGGGTGCACTCATTTACGCTGAGGTGTGTGTTTTTATACATCTCATCTCATTATCTGTAGCTGCTTTATCCTGTTCTACAGGGTCGCAGGCGAGCTGGAGCCTATCCCAGCTGACTATGGGCGAAAGGCGGGGTACACCCTGGACAAGTCGCCAGGTCATCACAGGGCTGACACATAGACACAGACAACCATTCACACTCACATTCACACCTACGCTCAATTTAGAGTCACCAGTTAACCTAACCTGCATGTCTTTGGACTGTGGGGGAAACCGGAGCACCCGGAGGAAACCCACAGGGAGAACATGCAAACTCCACACAGAAAGGCCCTTGCCGGCCACGGGGCTCGAACCCGGACCTTCTTGCTGTGAGGTGACACCGCTAACCACTACACCACCGTGCTGCCCTGTTTTTTATATATATATATATATATATATGAGAGAGAGAGAGAGAGAGAGAGAGAGAGGCAGGCTCTGCTACAGCTTAATTTAGTCCATTGAAATACTTATTTTGGACTGTGGCTTGCTAGTGGTGTAGGATGTCCCCCCCCCCCAGTTATATTAATATTTGTAAGTAACTATTTGCAAATATCTCTAACATATTTTGTAATTGTAGCTGTTGATCTGCAAATATGAAACTGAGCGAGCGCGCACATACTCATGCCTTTTGTAATTGTAAACCAGTCTGTAAGATAAAAGCTAATCAGAGGAGAGAATATCGTGATGCATTTATCACACACTGATCACTGGAAAAAAAATGTTTATCCCCACTGACCTGATCTTGCTTTCTGTAGGTTCCTGGTGCTCAGGACTTGGTGGACTTCTCTCCTGTCTATCGCTGCTTGCACATCTACACAGTTCTGGTGAGTGATCAGTTCCACTCTCATCTTTTTCTTCTTTTTTTTTTTTTTAACTTTTGAGCTTTAAGCCCTAGTTGTTTTATTTCTTGAATATTACCCAGCAAACATCTTTACAGCACTGATCAAGACCTCCCATGTCTACGGGATCATTTTCACTCTCAACCCATCACTGATTATTTAGGTTTCTCAGAGAAACAGTTTAAATGTATTTGTGTTTGTCTAATTATCCATGATGAATATTATTATATGTAGTGCTTTTGGTATGCTTGGCTTTGTTCAGTTCCCAGTGAGCCTCAGTGGAGACGCTGTCTTGCTTTTGAGGTGTTATTATTTAACCAAATGCTTTGTCTCTGTAAACCAGCAATTTTCAGATCACCTCTTATTTGTTTTGAGATTTGGATTTGCAGTTCTGGTTTAAAGGAGAATGGTGGGTGTGTGTGTGTGTGTGTGAGAGAGATTTTATATACTACTGAGGACCAAATGTCCCCCCAAGGATGGGAAAATCTGATGATTTTGACCTTGTGGGGAATGTTTGGCTGGTTAGGGTAAGGTACAGGCATAACATTAATTACCTGCATTAATAATTGTCAATAGAGGGCCCTCAGAAGCATAGTAAGGCAGTTCACCATGTTCTCTCGGGCCTGTTAAACTCTTTAGCTGATATAAAATCGTATTTCGTCTTTCACTATCAGTATTTCACATGGGTAAGGAATGGGTATTTGTACAAAGACCTTTGTATTGGGAGCTGGTGTGAAATGGCATGTGAATAGAAAAGGAAATATTGTTCAGGAAGGTTAAATGGGCATGGAGGATAATGGGTAAAAAGGAGTTTGAGGTCACGGTAGTGGGCAAACATGAAGATATGGCCAGACACAGCTGAGTACATGTGCTTTGTGAGAGCAGAGATACAAAGGCAGAGCTTTGGCACGGTGAGAAAATATGTCAGGAAGTAAACAATAGGGACAATGGAGAAAATTAGTACTGGGTAATCTGAACTCAAACCAGTAAGATTTACTGCTTGCTGAACCATAGGCTGCTGTTTCAGCTGCATTTTGGTATTAAATGCTGTATGGTCAATATGTCAGCAATCAGCAGGGAAAATAGGTCATTTGGGTAATAAAGCGAGTTTGTAAAACTAACAGAAAAATCCTATTAATTGTTGCATGAAAATGATTGAAGTGTGTTGGTAAAGTATTTTTTACAGTGGGGTCCAGAAGTCTAAGACCACCTTGAGAATCTGGGATTTTTATTTCATTGAAAACTAGAAATAAACAAAAGGTTTTAAAATGCTGAAAATGCTAAACAAAAGGCATGTTTAAAAATATCGGGTTTTGCTTTACTTTGACGCCGTCCATTAAAGTATGTGTTCAGACAGCACTTTGATGGATTTGATCTCCGATGAATTGTCAGGTTTTTCACGTGAGGAGTCCGTTCCAGCTCAAGTGCATGCTGCCATTACAATAAAATGGGGACATGCCAAGTACTGAGAGATTCTGAAATTTGTCGAGTTTAAGATTATACTGTTCACTCAAGTTATTGCTGATTTGATAAAATTGTGCACTTAAAAGATTACATCAGCAAAGAAAGAAAAATATAAGGATTTCCCCAGTGTGTGTGTGTGTGTATATATATATATATATATATATATATATATATATATATATATATACACACACACACACACACGTGTATGTATATACATTTGTGTGTATATAACACTATATATATATATATATATATATATATATATATATATATATATATATATAAAACACACACACACACACACACACACATATATATATATATATATATATATATATATATATATATATATATATAACACACACACACATATATATATATATATATATATATATATATATATATATATATATACGTATATGCATACACACGTGTGTGTGTGTGTATATATACATACACACACACACACATATATCACGGGTGATTGCTCTAAGACAGCGAGGGAGGCTCAGCCTCCTCTAAAAATGACGAACATCGTGTAGGATGAATTGCGCTAGGCTTATGTTATAGCCGACCTTATAACATTGCTATTTCAGATCCAGAATCATAGAAATACATGTGCTCAACCCAACTACAGTGCGAAATCATTCCGTTATAACTTTCCCCAGTTTGCCTAATGTGTGCGTGAGTTTTTCCCCCTCATGACAGCGCGATGCAGTGCAGCCTCAGTGCACTTCAATGGCATTTGGGAGCTCTGTGCTTTCAGTCTCAAAATGCAAGACGATTATTGGACAAATACTGCAAAAACGCCCGCCCACGGACTCCCAGCCTCAGTGGACTTCAATGGCATTTGGGAGCTCTGCGCTTTTCAATATCAAAATGCAAGACGGTTATTGGACAAATACTGCGAAAATGCCCGCCCACGGACTCCCAGCCTCACAGTGGGAGGGACATGGCAGGTTCCGTGAGGAGACTGGTGATTGGTGAAAGCGGCCGGATATTTTCTTTGATTGACAGCTCGTTTCAAATATAGACAGGCAGCGGTGAATCTCAGTTCAGTCCCATGCGGATTCGCAAGTGCTGTGGTGTATTGTAAGAGATCAGCTTACATTTCGATTTCATTCATTACATACGGTTTCTACCAGCTTTTTTAGTTTGTATATATTTTCATTGTAAATAAAGTGTAAATATAGTGTTGTCAAGTTTGCTATCTTAGTTCCAGAAATTTCGTTTGAGTGACTGAACTTGAACTTGAGGGGGCTAGTCAGCTAGCAAGAAAGCTGCGCACGGATGCCAAGCATTGCTGATTTAATTTTGGCGAAGCCATTTGCCAGTCTTCCTTTCGAGGAAAAAATTAAAATTAAAGAGCAGGGTAGACCAACGCCTCAAATTGACTTGGTGAAAAAGGTAGGGAATAATACTCGTTCCTTTCAGCTCTCCTGGTACGAGAAAGTGAATTGGCTAACAGCAAGTGACCCACATCAACAACAGTAAATAGGCTACTTTAGTAATATGTCATGGATGGACCAAAAATATAGAATCTATTTAAAATGTTTATGCTGAGTATATTATATTGGAATATATATTTCTCTGGATATGAATTAAACACAGCTACAATTTGGAAAACATTTTTAAACAAAAACACAGCCGAGAACATTTCACACTACAGACTTGGATTAAAAGTGAAGGGTTATCAAAATTGTCAATAAAACATTTCTCAGTCAAAATAAGTAAAATATAGGGAAAGTGTCATTGAATGAAATGTGTGGCACCCAGCTCTGTGTTTGGCTCCCCAAGGTCAGTGCTTGTGCCTATTCCAGAACACTCTGCTGTTACTGCTGAGGTTCCTGACAAAGAGCTGCTTTCAATAATGATCAATTTTTAAACAACATGCCACAATTTTAAAATATAAAATGTTAAAATATACACCCCCCCCAACACCACCATCATGTATATTGGACAGTAGGCTAATGGGCCAAAAGAACCTGTTATTTCACATTTTGTGACGCTGCCAACAATCAGCCAGATCAGAGGCAAGAGTATGGGCAAAATTGATGTGTTTTTTCTTTTAAAATCTGGGAATATCGTAACCGACCAGCCTCCCCTGTTTGAAAGACTACCAGTCGCCACTGATATATAAATAAAATGTGTGTATGTTATGTTTTTCATATTGTCCAGCTCTAAACTGATGCATTTCTTTTTTTTTTCCTGAAACTTTCCCAAAGGTCTGGCCTCAGGGAAATAAATTTTAAACCACATTATTTTGCAGTGCAGTGTTTTCTCTGTCTCGCTCTCTCACTCGCACGCACGTGCGCACACACACTCGCACACTTCTCTTACTATCCTTGTGAAGACCTATCTTTGACATAATAATTAATGCTATGCCTGCACCTAACCTTAACTTCAGTCATGGAAAGGAAAGTTTTTGCCTCTTTTTTATTAATTTTTGTTACTGAACAGCACCACTTTCCTTGTGGGGACCATTCAAATGCCCCAACGACGTCACAAGTGTCCGATATTACCGTCATTGTGGGGACATATGGTCCTTGGTAATATATAAAAATGTGCACACAGTTCAGTAATATATAGTACAGTATCGGTGTGCCCAGGAAGGAAATTGTAGGATGTTGTAGTGGCAGTTGATATTAGTACCCTGTTATGCAACTTTATTTCCAGTAAATGCATCTTTACAGTAATGGAACAAAAAAGTTCACGCTGCTCTCAAGTGTGCCACGTGAAGGGGAGAGGGATGGGGGGGCAGTGCAGATTTGGGGAACTGGGGGGGGGGGGAGGAATGCAAATTTTAAGATGACCCAGGGGATATAAAAGCAGGAGAGAGCTTTTCCTCCTCGGTCTGTTTTGACTCCTGGATTGGCTGTGCACCAAATGGCTGGGGACAGAGCAAGACCAATAGGGATGTGACTCAGCCATGGTGCTCCCGTGTGCGTGCATGTGTGTATGCGTGAGCAGGAGGAGCGTGGGGAGTTCACAGATTAGACCTGCTGAGGGGAGACAGGAAGAATCTGAATTCTCATAGGGAGGCAAAGGCATGCAAGAGACTGCAGTTAGAAAATCCAGAGTTGTAGAACCATTGGGGGGGGGGGAAAGAAGGTGAAAATGAGAGGGCATGAATGTAGCCCCAAGGTAATGCATTTAATGTGGATAAAAATGGAAAGATATTTGGAGAAAAGATGGTTTGCAGTATAATTTAGATATTTTTACTGGGAGACTCGTTCATCAGAGGATGGAGAGAGAAATGTTGGTCATGCTAAATGGAGATAAGACGGAGAGATGGGAAAAATATAGGAGTAGCCGCTTGAGGTGTTATAAAACACGACCTCTGTACTATGGGTCTTTCACCTCTCATCGTTGTGTTTTCATGTTATGTTGGCTGATTTATCCTTTTGATACTTCTTTCTGTTCTTCTCTCTGTTTTGGATTGGCTGACTTAAAGAGCCAGTCGGAGTTTCTTTTAAACTTGGCCAAAAACAATAAACTCACATGTCCTTTTGGCCTTTCTTTGAAACACTAAATGTGACCCAGCCAAGAGCCATCAGGGATGCCGCTTGCAGCCAAGATTGCAGATCAAGGTCATGCATTGATTTTGATGAATGGCAGACTTCACAGACTACCAGAGACCTCCAGTGTTGGAGACCAGACCGTCTCTCTGTTTGTCTGTCTGATCCGGGTTTGGATGAAGTGGAGCAAAGCCAGCACACATGCAATGGAATCATCAATCCTGTAGAATACATATGAGCTCTACTACACCCTGATTTAGGAGCAGGCTGGACACCTGGTCCAGGTGGAGCCATCATTTTTAAGCAATCCATTTAAAGAGACTTAGGACCCACAGTCTGAGAGCCACAGCACAGCTGCTGGAATGGCAAAACTATACCTGTACGTTCTGGCTAGGGATCAGGCGCACGCTCTTCACAGGCTGAGGACATCAACAACACTGCTGCCTTCAGCCTAGGTCACAACCGGACGTACGATTTTTTTTGGCGTTTCCCAAATCGCTGCGTTTTTTTTGTTCGTGGAGAACAAGCCGCAAGTTTGTCTTGCAACCTGAAAAAAACGTAAGCGCCCGTAGAGTTTGTTTGACATGACAAAGAACCTCTGCGGCCAGTCTACGGCTCAAATCAGCACGTCACACGCGTGCCCTCCGTGCGTTTCTTGCATGTAGACCGGCCGTAGGAGCACGTACGGCCGGTTGTGACCGAGGCTTTCAATAAAATTTGGCTGATGTAGCTGAATATTACAGCCATGAACATTTAACATGCGTCATATGACCAAACATATACGGACACCTGATCATCACACCCATATCTACACTTTGAATATCCTATTCCAGATTTTGCTGCCGTTACAGCCTTCACTCTTCTGGAAAGGATGAGCAAGAGCTTTAGTGAGGTCAGGCATCGATGTTGGGTGAGGTGACATGGGACACGGTCAACATTCCGGTTCATCCCAAATACAGTTGTGTTACAGGATATCTTTGTGAGCTTCCAACTTTGTGGCAACAGTTTTGGGAAAACCCACATATGGGTGTGATGGGCAGGTGTCCACATACTTTTGGCAATGTCGTGTATTTACATGTTGGAAAAAGGTTAAACTTTTAACTTGTCTAACAAGGTTGAAAACATATAGGGGTCGCAGGTTTTCAGTAGGGCGGCACAGTGGTGTAGTGGTTAGCGCTGTCGCCTCACAGCAAGAAGGTCCTGGGTTCGAGCCCCGTGGCCGGCGAGGGCCTTTCTGTGTGGAGTTTGCATGTTCTCCCCGTGTCCGCGTGGGTTTCCTCCGGGTGCTCCGGTTTCCCCCACAGTCCAAAGACATGCAGGTTAGGTTAACTGGTGACTCTAAATTGAGCGTAGGTGTGAATGTGAGTGTGAATGGTTGTCTGTGTCTATGTGTCAGCCCTGTGATGACCTGGCGACTTGTCCAGGGTGTACCCCGCCTTTCACCCGTAGTCAGCTGGGATAGGCTCCAGCTTGCCTGCGACCCTGTAGAACAGGATAAAGCGGCTAGAGATAATGAGATGAGGTTTTCAGTAGTGGGACCTAAACTGTGGAACTTGAGCCCTCTGACTCTTAGGCAAGCAAATTTCTATTATTTCCTTAAAGAGTCAGTTGAAAACTCACTTATTTTGAGAAGCCTACTTCTCTTGGTGCTTGTAATTAGTTTTAAGCTTAAGGTTCTAGTTAGTTTTAGCGATGTATTTGTTTTATATTAGTGCTGTCAAGCGATTAAAATATTTAATCGCGATTAATGTCGCGACTGTCATAGTTAACTCGCGATTAATCGCAATTTAATCGCACATTTTTGTCACATGAAAAACCATTGTAATTCTCTTATCAGCATAAAAAAGTGAATGGGCTTGCTCACCGTTCGAACTACGGGGGTACTCGGGGGATCCGAGATCCCCTGAAACAGACATGAGATCCCTTGAAAACATGATTTGGGAAATGTTGGGGGGTCTCTAAAATATTGGCAAAATGATGTTTATTGACATAGCAATCGTGTGTAACGGGAAGCATTTGCATATCCGAAGTGAGCGTGCGATGGAGATCCACGCTCTGAGACAAGCGCAAGCACCCCCCCAAGGGAATAAAGGGACCCCCCGAAAATATCGGCATAGTTCGAACACTGGAATATCGGTGGAAATTATGGCCGATACCGATAACCCTAAAAATGCAGAATATCAGCCCGATATATCGGCCAGGCCGATTATCGGTCGACCCCTAATTCATTGTGTGTCAGTAATACGCGTATTGACATTTCATTTAATTTGGGCAAATTTTACCAGAGTGTTATGCCCTTGATTATTAACAAACTTGGGCAATTTCATCAAGGCCTGCTTGCTTTCTGAAATCAACTTCCCTTACAATTTTTATTATCCTCCACTGGCCGAAAGGCCCGAAGGGGGATTGTCATGGCGACGTCTGTTCCGGGAAGGGTACTCACCTTCTGAAATCAACTCCTGTCACAATTTTTGGAGGAATTTCATGAAACTTGACAGGATTCTTTGTTATATGTCGCTAATATGCGTATTGCAATTTCGTTCTATTCAGTCGCATTTTACCAGAGTTACGGCGGAGTTGCCAGCGGGGGATATTGTGCTCTCAGAGCACTCTTGTTGTCAGCATGGGATCTGAATTTATATTTGAACAGGTCGTGAAAGATTGCTGGTTATCTCACTGTATTACAAACTGATACATTGAAAGTAATCTACATCTACTGAATTACATCTTAAACATGCTTTTGGAAGATGCAGTTTGTTTTAGCATTTATTTACAGCCAGAAATGTGTGTACTTATGACACAGAGACACTATCTGTATACGTATCCATTTAGTGCTCCAAATGCTCTCTGTGTCTCGAGTGAAGCACAAAGTGGGCATGTGCTGAATCTGGGAGGGTTATTATTATTAGCGCCGAGCCCTGCCACTCTGCCTCTGGAATCACTGGTGAAGAGTGGAGGCAGAAACAGATGTAGAAATGCCAGCACTGTCAGCATGGTATATGAATTGTTGCTCCTCAGTATTAAGAGGACAGTTCCTCAGCCTCAGCTACATCACTCATGCATAACTGCTGACTGGATTTTTAATCCTGTGACCATATTTTATTTTTGTTTGTATTAGCTTGCAGTATTTTCTAAGGAATTTAGATAGATAAGCCATTGTAACGTGGAATGAAACTAGGTGCTCTTACCGATTAGTGTATATTAAGAATATTAGTAAATCACAAACACATTTAAGACATGCATTTAAAAACTTCTTCTTTTGGCTGCTCCCGATTAGGGGTCGCCAGAGCGGATCTTTTGTCTCCATTGCTCCCTGTCTTCTGCATCCTTCTCTACCACACCTGCCACTTGCATGTCCTCTCTCACCACATCCATGTATCTCCTCTTTGGCCTTCCTCATTTTCGTGTGCCTGGCAGCTCCATCCTCAACATTCTCCTTCCAACATGCTCTGCATCTCTTCTCAGGATGTGCCCATACCATCTCAGTCTCATCTCTCTTAGCTTAATTCCCAAGCTCTCCACATGTGCTGTCCCTCTGATCTGCTCGTTCCTTATCCTGTCCAACCTCAACATCCTCAACTCCGCCACCTCCAACTTTGCCTCCTGTTAAGGGTACGGTGGGTCTCCAATCCAGACATCACAGCTGGTCTCACTACTGTCTTATACATCTTACTTTTCACTTTTGCTGGGACTTTCCTATCACAAATGACTCCCGAAATCCTTCTCCAACTGCTCCACCCTGCCTGCACTCTCTTTCTCACCTCACTATCGCAGCCCCCCATTTTCCTGCACTGTTAACCCCGGGTACTTGAATTCACCAACTTTCTTTACATCTACTCCTTGCATCTTCACTACACTCTCATCCCCATTCTCATTGATGCACATGTATTCTGTTGTGCTCCTGCTCACCTTCATTCCTCTTCGTTCCAATGCATACCTCCATCTCTCCAAACCCAACTCAACCTCCTTTCTACTTTCACCACATATCACAATATCATCCGCAAACATCATGTTCCATGGTGATTCGTCTCACTTCGTCCGTCAAGCTATCCATCACTATGGCAAACAAGAAAGGACTCAAAGCAGATCCTTGATGGAGTCCCACCTTCACCTTGAATCATTCAGTCGTTCCAACTGCACACCTCACTGCTGTTTCACTGTTCTCATACACGTCTTACACCGCTCTGATATACTTCTTATTCACTCCACTCTTTCTCATACAATACCATAACTCATCTCTCGGCACTCTATCGTATGCCTTCTCCAGGTCTACAAACACACAATGTAGCTTTCTCTGCCCTTCCCTGTACTTCTCCATTATCATTCTTAAAGCAAAAATTGCATCCGACGTGCTCTTCCTTGGCATAAACCCGTACTGCTGTTCACAGATTGCTACCTCTCTTCTCAATCTCGCCTCCAATACCTTTTCCCATACATTTAAAAACAATCAATATTAATTATAGTGTCTGTGGAAGTATATATTGCACAATAATTATATTTCACGGGACATGCATATTGCACAGATTAATTGATATTCAGAGACCTGATGGCCCATGGGGAGAGAACTTTTTTTTTTTTTTTGGAGAAAGTTTGTTTGTCCTGTTTGACGTGCCTGTATCTCCTCCCAGGGGGCAGCAGGCTAATCAGGTGGTGTCCAGGGTGGTAGTGGTCACTTGCAATGTTCCTGGCTCTGGAGAGGCAGCGAGAGAGAACTCATTTAACTAGTTCTGTAATCAAACTAGTAATGACCCTTATTAGGCAGTTGTTATTAGGCAGTTACTAAAGTTGCTCTAAATCAGTGCTTCTCAATAATTTTCTGTTACGCCCCCCCCCCCAGGAAGAAGAAAACATTTCGCGCCCCTCCACTCTCCGCCGCGACTATAAATAGTATAATTTGTCTATAAAATTGTTAAGACATAACAATGGTGTTAGGTGTACTTATAATATAAGTACACCTCTGCAAAACATTGTATCCTTATTAACATTAAAGAAAACAAAAAAAGAACAAAGAAATATAGATCAATTTACAACAAAGAATAACTTTATTAACATTGTTTTTAGTCTGTAATAGAAAAGATTTAAAGTCCATCAAAGTGCTTGCAATTTGCAAAATTAAAAAAAAAAACTTATTTAAACTATAAAAATTAACTAACTAATTCGGTCCTTTTCAAATAGTGGGGCGCGCCCCATTTGATACTGAAAAATAAAATTAAATAAATTCAAATTGATCAGCAACATTAACTCAGGAGCACAATATATAAAACTAAATAAAATCAATGTGTGTTGACTGCACTTCATATCTCCTGCTCTGTGCTGTGTGTACGCAAAAAAAAAAACCTACCCCATAGCGCTAATACTCCCCGCACACACCCTGACAATGAGAGCGCCACTGCCACCTACTGTAGTGGATGTGCAATTACACTTTATTCTAGTACAGCAAAAGCATGTTCCCCGGGGTCACACGCGCGCCCCCGGCATCGTGCACGCCCCACTATTTGAGAAGGACTGCTCTAAATGCATCGTGCAGTATACACCATGTTCACGTGGTCTTTCTTTTGCCGCTTTTCCACTACCAGCGGGGCTGTTGGGGTTGCATTTCGACTACAACCGCGCTGAACCGTGCTGGCTGGAAGTGGGTGGACACATTGGGTGGAGTTGGCGAAAGTGGGTGGACGTCACGTGATGTCGTTAGGCGGCGCAAACGGTGACATCAGTGATCTTTTAAGCGGTAGTCTCACGACCCGGATAGTAAACAATAAACATGGAGTCGTTAGTGTTGCTGGTCTTGGTGCTGTGGCTTGTTGTCACCGACAACGCCAACAGATACTGGCAAGAGCGTATAGATGAGGCGAGGCGCATAAGGCTTCAGAAATTCTCGTAACTCTTCTTCCGGGTTTGCGGTGTTTACAGATCCCAGCGTGCTCGCGGGGCGTGTGTGAGCATGTGAGGACACTCCTCCTCACCAATCAGTGCACAGGGGAGTGTCTGCTCACGCCCCTAGCCCCACCCGGCTCGGTTTGGCTCGCTTCAGCCCCACTCCAAAACCGTGCGAGTTTTGGGTGCTAAGCAGGGCTGAAGCGAGCTGAGTCGTGCTGCTCTAAGGTAGTCGAAACGCGAGCCGTGTCGGGCTGAAGCGAGCTGAAAAAGGGTAGTGGAAAAGGGCCATTAGTCCCACGAGCTTCAACATGTGACTGCTTTCTCAAACCTGCATGAAAAAACAGTCCTGGTTTTTTTTTGTTTTGTGTCCCACAGGATCCCAGTCCCAGTGCCTACGTCAAGTTTCAACTAGATGCCATGTGAACCTTTTGTACAAATAAAAAATAAATAAATCCCCCACATTTAGAACACATCTGTTCATTCCCAGTAATGAATATCCCGATTGTGTGTGTTGCTAAACTTGATTTGCACAGATTAAAAAAAAAAAATCCTTCAAGTGCCATTCTCTATCTAGCACTTTTTCCACAACATTCAAGGTCATGCTTGGTTTGCCCAGGTCAGGCTCTTTTCACCCAGCAATGACCCACCACTTGCTGCAGAGCCTGTGTGTGTGCGTGAGTATGTGCATGTTTATATCAGGGAGGAAACAGACGTCCCTCTTGCCAGGAAATGAAGGAGTAGAGTTGGCAGAGGAGGTCAGAGTTAAGAAAATATGTTCATGTCCCTTATGTACAGGGTCATGCACAGTGACATGCTGTATCTTTCAACCTCTAACGTCGGTCCCTGGGACCTGTTGGTGTGTTGTGTCTATACCTTGTATAGCTTTTGAGAGTTTTTTTTTTTTTAAAGCAGAAATTGTTCTGATCGTGCGTGCCATGTATGTCCTTGAAGCTTTCACTTTATTAGTCACCTCTTGTTATTGAAGAAAGCTGCAGGTGCCTAGATGGATGTGTGTGGCCTGCCATTGTGCATATAACCCCGACTGCATGTTATCTATGGGTCAGAGAGGGAGAACTAAAACAGTCTTACTAGATAGACTGACCAGGACCAAGTGATTAACCCTATCACATAAGGAACTGTTTTCTTTCCTTTTCTCTTTCATCCCTTCCCTGTTGGTATCTGCTGTTTTTCATAGTTGGGACCTCCATGCTCCACACTGGACCCTTGCTCAGATAAGGCACTGTGCTGGAATGGAGAGCAATGGTCACCGTCAATTCTGAACAGTTTGACCAAGGCCAAACTCATCAAGCCTTTACTGAATGAGGCTTTTTGTTTTTAGTCTGCCAGGCCCCTGTAGTAATCGCAGTCTAAACTGGGCTTCGGTATTTGCTCTAAGTGCAACTGATTTGCCCTTATTTTAAGTTTGATTGTGATTCTTGAGTGGAAATCATTGTGCCTTATCACTGTATGATTTTTGCCAGAAGAAAACTAGATCATTCCATCCATTCTTCTACGACTTTTTTTTTCCTCCGTCCCCTTCATCTGTTCACTTTTATTTTAACTAACATTTGTTGCTCTTTAGAGTGCTGCTCTCAGATTTGATTGGCACCTATCAAATCAAATTGCAGCACGGTTATAAAAACACGTCAGTTTTATTTAGTCATTGCTGAATTATACCCATCTCATCTCATTCATCTCATTATCTCTAGCCGCTTTATCCTGTTCTACAGGGTCGCAGGCGAGCTGGAGCCTACCCCAGCTGACTACGGGCGAAAGGCGGGGTACACCCTGGACAAGTCGCCAGGTCATCACAGGGCTGACACACAGACACAGACAACCATTCACACTCACATTCACACCTACGCTCAATTTAGAGTCACCAGTTAACCTAACCTGCATGTCTTTGGACTGTGGGGGAAACCGGAGCACCCGGAGGAAACCCACGGGGAGAACATGCAAACTCCACACAGAAAGGCCCTCGCCGGCCACGGGGCTCGAACCCGGACCTTCTTGCTGTGAGGCGACACCACTACACCACCGTGCCGCCTGAATTATACCCTTTTTAAAAATTTTTTTAATTCTTTGTTTTTGACCCAGGGTGCCCGGGATACATTTGAGAACTACTACAGGAAACAGAGGAGGAAACAAGCTCGACTAGTGTTGCAGCCACATTCGAATATGGTATGCCTTCACACTTCCACTTTTCCAGGGGCTCGGTATAGTGGACCTGCGCTCTGACTTAGCTTCCGACAGGCTTGCATACGTGATGGAAAGAATTTCACTGTATTTTTGGAAATAAAGGTTATCTTCTATTTTCTGTTTTCATGATGCATAGGTAAACAGATCAGAAAGTAGTGTTATGTTTATTTAAAAAAAAAAGTGCAATATTTGATAGTAAAAATGAATAGATTTAATTATACTTGCTACCAGTTTTACAATCAAATGCAAAAAAACAAACAAACCCCTCCCCAAAAAACCTCTATTCTTATTTAAGAATCTAATACAAACTCCTGTTTCTCACTTACAAAACAATACATGGCCCTACCCTGCTTTATCTCTCTGAACACCTACAGCACTGCATCCCTGCTCGGACTCTCGGCTCAAAGGCGGGGATCACTTTGCGGGGGCGAGCTCCATCGGCATAGTAGGACGCATCGCTCAGATCATAATAATATTTATTTAATTATCAATATTTAAACAGGCGGTCCAATTCAGCTAAGGCTGGTTTGAATGGAGGTCTGTAATATAACTAAACACGTCCACAAACATAGAAAAAGTATATAAATGTGTGAGAATTTTATATGGGTCTGTCTCAGAAACTGGGTACTGTGGGGGTAGCCCACTAAATATACTCAGTCAGTAAAATATACGGTTTTGAATGGTGATGTTGGTTTTAATTTGAAATAAAATGATGAAAGAAATAATACCGATAAAACTAAATCTTTGATGTGAATACTCTTCAGAATTTGGCCAAAATTCTGCAAATTTGTGGAAAAATGGCGGCTTGATCTGGGACATGATGAATGGTTGACTCCATCGCATTCCCTTAAAAAGCTTGTCCACTGAAAAGTCTACAGTTATCACTAATTGTATTCTAAGTTGGAACTTTATACACCTAAGGATTGGCGCGCTCACAGAATAATCATAACCGTAATAAAACATCATGCAAAATATTTGATCTCCGTCGTAACTCCGTTTTCCGCAAAACCAATACGATCGTGTGTTTTGATCTAAACGGAAAGCCTCGGGGTCAAGGTCACGACCTCACCAAAAGTAGTAACTTAAAATCACTACGCCATATAAACATTGTTATAAATCTGCGATTTTGTTTTTTGAAATGAAAGCTGAAAGTTAGGTATAGAATATGTTTCTTACAGAATGTGTTACGATGGTAGCTGGTCTTGTCTGAATTTCTGAGCTATAAAATGGGTCGTGGTCTATTTTTAACCGTAGCGTGTTATTTGTGTGCGGGGAAGGACACACATTAACAATTTGCATGTATAGAATGGAATTTTCCACTCCAGCAGTTAGAAGTTGATCGTGCTTCCATTTGCGGTCTCTCTGTTACGCGGGTGATCTGTTCAGACGTTATCACTGAAAAGGTGAGTTTTGACAGTTTTTTGTTTTAGTCTTGCAGTATAAGGCAATAGAATGTTTCTTTTTCATCTTACTTTCATATTTCGTAGTGTTTTGCGTATTTTGCAACCATGGTCAATTCAGATCGAACTTGTGATAGAATCTCCGGCCAGTCATTTTGCCCCGCCCCCGCCTCGCGCTCCGTCCGGTGCGGTAGTGATGTCCCGTTGCTTGCACGCCGTGGCAGAGACCCGCGCGACCTTCAGCCGGTACAGTCGCTGTTCTTTTACCACCGCCGTTATTCTCATCTTTCCGGTGTGTTCTTGATTTATTGTGTCCTATTTCGCCGTATCAAATACCCAATATGTATCATATTATTCATATTTAAGTGAATAATCAATTCAGTCATCATAACTTGGCATTTTTAACCCAAGCAATCAAAAAGAGGAAATTTATTCAGTATTTTCACTCATCTGTGAAGGAGGGGCTTTAATTCTTCATGATGTAGTTATTTTATATGTAAATCAATTTCACAAAAGCATTTGAGTTGTAATCAAAATAATGTTCCACAGTGGAGGCCAGATAAAGCAAGATGATGTCTTTATTCTTATTAAACATGACAACAGAAACATTGAGTGTTGGGTAAATGCAAAAAAATAGTAAAATTAGAAAATTTATTTTTTGACCATAATGTCCCAAATGAGAGACCAGTTTCTGAGACGGACCCATATATACACTACCGTTCAAAAGTTTGGGGTCACTTTGAAATGTCCTTATTTTTGAAAGAAAAGCACTGTTCTTTTCAATGAAGATCACTTTAAACTAATCAGAAATGCACTCTATACATTGCTAATGTGGTAAATGACTATTCTAGCTGCAAATGTGTGGTTTTTGGTGCAATATCTCCATAGGTGTATAGAGGCCCATTTCCAGCAACTCTCACTCCAGTGTTCTAATGGTACAATGTGTTTGCTCATTGCCTCAGAAGGCTAATGGAGGATTAGAAAACCCTTGTACAATCATGTTAGCACAGCTGAAAACAGTTGAGCTCTTTAGAGAAGCTATAAAACTGACCTTCCTTTGAGCAGATTGAGTTTCTGGAGCATCACATTTGTGGGGTCGATTAAATGCTCAAAATGGCCAGAAAAATGTCTTGACTATATTTTCTAGTCATTTTACAACTTATGGTGGTAAATAAAAGTGTGACTTTTCATGGAAAACACAAAATTGTCTGGGTGACCCCAAACTTTTGAATGGTAGTGTGTATATATAAACAAAAAAAACTACATGCTATGAATACACACGTCCAAACTAACTACACAAATGAAGTCTGAGTCTCCTCTAGGGAAAGATGCTTCCTTTCTCAAACTACTCTGAAGTAGTTTAGCAAACGGCAATTCTATCAGTCAAACAAACTTCTATCTCGTTCCTAAGTGATGCACGAATGTTCTATACAACAATGGGGAAGACTTGGAAAATGGATACCTGTAATAGTTTTGCGCTTATTAGCTTTGGAACTGCAGGGTTAGGAAAGTAAATACAGGGTTAGTCAAAATGATAACACTAATGGATTTGTTTTTCTCCTGCAGATAGACGTACGCCATGGGTGACAGATTAAATGCTACTGTTGCTCACTGGGTTTTGTGTGTTGAACACGATGGCGAACAGGTTGAGACCGTCCTGTAAATCATCTTGCACGTATGATACATGTTTTATGAATAAATGGTTTCTACCATTTAAGTGTTAACATCATTTTGACTAACCCTGTAAATAAAAAGAGAGGGGGAGAAAAGCTCGTTTGGTTTGGGTCCAGGAGACACTGCTTTCACCAAAAACTCTTACCATCATTTCAGACATCCCGCCCCAATAAGAATCTTACCGCTTTGATTGGTCAAAATACCTGAAATGTTTCTAGGAGACAATAATCATCTGACATTGATGAGCATTGCGTTACACTCAAAGTTGAATCAAGTTCAAATTCAACCCACGCTCTGCTCCTACATCATTAACGTAAAGCTAGTGGTGTCAAATGTTCAGCTATTGAACCACAGCAAACCATAGAAAGTCTGCTGCTGCTGGTTTGTGAGCTCCCTGCCTAACAGCCACCACCAGAAGATCAGTACCAAGACTAGACTTGCATCAATGACAGTACCAGAACCACCAAGTTTACTTCAAACGGACCATTTTCACCTTTCTTCTACCTACTAGTCTGTTTTTTTGCTCAGGGGCCTTAAAGCATATACGCAGAACCATGGCCTCACTCTTGTTTATAAATGCCTTGAGACCTCAAGAATGGCACAGGAATAGTTTTAAGCGTTAACAATAAATCTAATATAGTAATTTTTACGATTATAGTGATTCATATAGGTAGCGGTCTGAGTGAATGACCTTGACATCCGTGACGTCACAGCAGGAAGGCTATCGGTCTCATCACCATTTCCGCTATACTAAAACACAGAGCCGACTGCAACTCCGATCCTCCATTTTGAGCTAATTTATCGCCATGCTACGGAGATGTGTTTTTGGCCGGCGCAGCAACACGACAGAAGGTGGATTTACGTTGCATTCATGGCCCAAGAATGTTCAAACTGCAAAGATTTGGACGCGTTTTGCGAGAAGTTCACAGGCACATTGGGCGCCTACGAAGTGGTCTCTCCTCTGCCCTGCACATTTTACTGAAGACTCGTACGAGACCTCTGATCTGTTGAGGAGCGTTGGCGATAAGCCCGTATTGAAAGAGGGTGCAGGACCAACAATTAAAGGAAAAGAAAACTACAAGAAAAGGAAAGTAATTTCAGTTGCACCATTTCTCCTGGAGTGTGAGCCGAGGGTTGTTGGTAAAATCTGGGATGGAACGGGATGTG
This sequence comes from Neoarius graeffei, assembly GCF_027579695.1. NCBI lineage: Eukaryota > Metazoa > Chordata > Actinopteri > Siluriformes > Ariidae > Neoarius > Neoarius graeffei. The sequence goes on along the minus strand of NC_083569.1, from coordinate 62,049,995 downwards.
TCATTATTGCTTGGGCAGTGACCTCCCTGCGGTTGTTGCTAAAACTGATGACGTCCCGTCCCGGGTTTTAGTAATTGCCTGAGCTGAGCAGTAATGGCAGAGTACTCAGTATGGGGAGAATGGAGAATGAGTGGAGCAGCCGTCTGATTTTTCTGCTGGATATGCTCGCCTCAGCAGCAATATCTCGCCCTTACGTGGAAGAAGCGAATAAACGGAGAACTGAAAGTCAGATTGTTTCAAAACAATCGGCCACAAGATCGGCCTTCAAGAAGCGAGAATGGATAAGCTCCGACTCTCATTTGGATTTAAAAAAAAAAAAAGTAAATAAAAGCATGTTGTTTACCTGCATTTCGATTAATACATGTAACTTGCATTGTGTGTTTAAGTTACCGGTATAAGATTATTTAATTTGCTTCAGAATGTGATTGTCTCAGTTCATCTGATTATTTAATTAGCCTTTTACGTTTTATCAGTGAAAATGCATGCATGTACATGTATGTTGCATAAGTTATAACACCTATCCTGTTTTAATGAGAGTCAACCCACAATCAATGAAGTCAAATCAGTCTTAGTTGAGCAAGTCGGTAACGGTGTTTCTTACTTTTCGCCATACATTTTTATTTATATGACTTTGGTCTATAGCTGTCAAAGGCCTCGGCCTTAAAACCGGTTACCGCTGTGATGTCACGCACTCAGGGCTGGCTGGCTCAGCGGGGCAGCTCCAATGCCAACTTTGCAGTCGATTTTAACTCTCAAAAAAATAATTTTTTTTTTATTCCCATTTATGCAGCATACAAGAGTCAAGGATGGAGACACTATCCACTCAGACATTTATTTAAAAAGGTTCTGCGTATATCCTTTAAGTATTAGAAAGACGTTATGTAACAAAAGCATCATTATTGGTCATCAGAAGTTGATGAAAAGGAGGCACATAATGAACCTAGTCATTATTAGTCTAAATGAACAAGAATAGTTGATGGTTTGGCAAACATCATGGTTTTGGAGCAGATTATGATTGTCTGGAACACACTTTATGCATAACACCAGGAATTTTAACCTAATAGCAAACAGTCCATGATTTTTTTTTTTTGTTCTGAGTAATAGTCGTATATTCTTAGGGGGGAAAGTTCCATCTAGCACCCGAAAGCGTGCTTCGGTTTGTCTTTCTGGGCCACTTTTGAAAGTTCTCTGTAGAATGCTGCGACAAAGGGTTTCTGTTTCTCAGATTTTAAATAGAACCTTCTTAGAAAGCTAGAGCCATTAACCAACCAAAGAACCTACGTTAAACTGTTGAGGGCAACTGTCCTTATAAAACCTCACTTCGTAGAACAGAATACGAGTCCATTTAGATTTTAATTTTGTGATTCATCACATTGAGAAATTGGCCAGACATGAAGTAAATAATTTGCTTACAAAATATTGAGTAATGGACCATGTATGACACACAACTATCTTTTGTGTAGAAATATTGACTGTGTTGATGAAGACTTGTATTTAATCGTTTCATTGCTGTCTTTTTTTTTTTTTTTTTTTAAACTTCCTTCTATCCACAGCATGAAACCTTAGAGGGATACAGGCGGTACTTCAATCAAATTGTAGGGTAAGCTGTATGTACATTTCTTTTGAAATTTAATTAACGTCATTAAATGTAATGAAAATCACTTGTGGAGTGATTATAATGTTTCTGGCATTAAAGAGTAATTGAAAACGGCAAGCGTATCGTGGTATTCGGTTCAAGCTCCGGTTATTCCCTGCACTGTCCAAACCATCCCCTCGCTCAAACCCAAACCTCCTTCCCCAAATTCCGTCCGGGAACTGTTGGAAAAGCTGCCAGGCTGTAGGATTTATGGGCTTAGGGATATGGAGTGGCAGATGGGTGTTATTCCAAGCGTCTGGATGGGAATATCGGGAAGGTGGATGTCTGGAGAAGAGGCTTCTGCAAACATCCTGGTGGCACAGATTGTTCCCTGGGCACTGATGCAACAGGATGTCTGGGGAAATGGGGATGTGTTGCTGGACTGACCAGTTTGTCTACAGCCCTCCGTTTTCTGAGCATGGGACTATGGAGAGATCCTCATGATTGAGAGAAATGGCAATGCACTTCATATGTATTTACTGTAACAGCTCTGTGTCTTTATCTTTTTCTGTTATGTAACGTTTCCATTGATGTACTCCCTTCATAGTTTTTTTGTAGTGGAGGACCACATCCTGCATACAACCCAAGGCTTAGTGAATAGAGCTTATGTGGAGGAGTTATGGGAACTAGCTCTGTCAAAGACCATTGCAGCGCTACGTACTCACTCGGTATGCTTGTGTGTCTCATTGGAGTCTACTTGGGCCATTATTAAAAAAATGTTCTGTTTCCGGTCCACCGGCCGGGTGAGTGCCGTTTGTGCGGTTGAAATTTTTTTTTTAAACGCTGGTTTTTTGACATTTTTTTCAGGTTCGTAAATCTAAAATCGAACTTGACATTTCTGCATTCCCAGGGCTTTCCACTAAGGCTCATACTAGCCAGCCATGACAAATAAGTAGCCAGCCGGGCGGGGGAGTAAACACAAAATAAACTCCTGTGCACGCAGTTCCCAGGATTAAATGTATTTTCCACAGACCATTTATTTATTCACTTTACTCAAATACAAAGTAAAATGGCAGTAAATCATCTTTCTTTTCTTGCGTATTGCATCATGAGGCGTTCCTGGCTTGTAAATCTCTTATTTTCGGTGCATGACACATTCACGCAGCTGAGCATGCTATGAATTAACAACGACAACGGTCTGCAGTGGGGCTACACAATTACACACTCAGCGAACGTTTCTCCATTTGTGTATGAAAATACACTCCAACCACTCAGTTTGGCTTCATTTACGACCAACGGTGTCTTTTGATGCCAGCATGTAATTGAACGAGAGAAGACTGGTTTACCGGAGACAAAATAAGCGTCATCTCTGCTTCTGTTCCCTCCCCGACACACTACTGCCTCCGCCGAGCGCGCGCGCACTCTGAACTGAATCAGCTCTGCGCATGCGCCGTGCGGCACAAAAAAATGGCAGCCACCATGAAGGAAGGTGATCCGGAGTTTTCAAACATTTGCTTAAGTGTGAAATCGCAAAATGGTATTCTGGCGAACAACAAAATAGTAAAGATTCAGAAAAACAAATCATTCAGTGATCATTTTAATAGTGTAATTTCATCCGAACTAGGCCTAACGCTCGATTTAGAACTACAAAAAGTCCGTGTGTCGGACATTTTAAGTACCTTTGTAAAAGTTTTGCAAATGTTGCAGTCAGCATTTAAAATGCTAACTTAAAGTTTTTGTACAAGTTTCAGTTGATTAAACTGTCATTTTATTAAATGTGTCTGCTTTTGTAATAAAAAAAAGTACTGAAAGAAAAAGCAAACACAGCATTGCGATTTCTTATCCATCCATGTATTAAAAAAAAAAAAAATCCCTCCCTCCATACTGAAAATTTTTTTGTTCACCCGGTGGACAGGAAACGGATTTTTTTTTAAGGATGGCCTTACTGTACAGTATTGTCTCATTGCCACAGTATTGGATGATACAGTGCCCGTTTCTAAACCGTGTACCTTCGGTTATCTTTAATAGTCCTACTGCACTGACCCTGACCTGATTCTGGACCTGAAAAGCCTTATAGTCCTGTTTGCAGACACACTACAGGTGAGTTGGTTAATCTTTGCTGTTGTATCATATTCTTGCACGCAGTCACTAGCGAGTTTGGAACTTGGCATGATTCAGAAGGTTCAAGAACTTCCTAATGTTACAGGAAGAGATTACTTGACTGACATTACCAACAACCTTAAAGGAGATGCAGAGAACCTCACTTTTTGTTTATAAATGCCTTGAGACCTCAAGAATGGCGCAGGAATAGTTTTAAGCGTTAACAATAAATCTAATATAGTAATTTTTACGATGAAAGTGATTCATATAAGTAGCGGTCTGAGTGAATGACCTTGAAGTCTGTAACGTCACAGCAGGAAGTCTATCGGTCTCATCACCATTTCCGCTATACTAAAACACAGAGCCGACTGCAACTCCGATCCTCCATTTTGAGCTAATTTATCGCCATGCCACGGAAATGTGTTTTTGGCCGGCGCAGCAACACGACAGAAGGTGGATTTACGTTGCATTCATGGCCCAAGAATGTTCAAACTGCAAAGATTTGGACGCGTTTTGCGAGAAGTTCACGGGCACATTGGGCACCTACGAAGTGGTCTCTCCTCTGCTCTGCACATTTTACTGAAGACTCGTACGAGACCTCTGATCTGTTGAGGAGCGTTGGCTATAAGCCCATATTGAAAGAGAGTGCAGGACCAACAATTAAAGGAAAAGAAAACTACAAGAAAAGGAAAGCAAGTTTAGTTGCACCACTTCTCCCGGAGTGTGAGCCGAGGGTTGTTGCTGAAACCTGGGACGGATTGTGACATATTATTGCTCAGACAGTAACCTCCCTGTGGTGGTTGCTAAAACCGGTGACTTCCCGTCCTGCCCCGGGTTTTAGTAATCGCCTGAGCTGAGCAGTAATGGCGGAGTACTCCGTATGGAGAGAATGGAGAATGAGTGGAGCAGCTGTCTGATTTCTCCGCTGGATATGCTTGCCTCAGCAGCAATATCTCGCCCTTATGTGGAAGAAGCGAATGAACGGAGAACTGAACGAACAACTGAAAATCAGATTGTTTCAAAACAATCGGCCACAAGATCAGCAAAGAACACCACGTTGTTTACCTGCATTTAGATTAATACATGTATTGTGTGTTTAAGTTACTGGTATAAGATTATTTAATTTGCTTCAGAATGTGATTGTCTCAGTCCATCTGATTATTTAATTAGCCTTTTACGTTTTATCAGTGAAAATGCATGCATGTACATGTATGTTGCATAAGTTATAGCACCTATCCTGTTTTAATGAGAGTCAACCCACAGTCAATTAACTCAAATCAGTCTTAGTTGAGCAAGTTGGTAACGGTGTTTCTTACTTTCACCATACATTTTTATTTATATGACTTTGGTCTATAGCTGTAAAAGGCCTCAGCCTTAAAACCGGTTCCCGCTGTGACGTCACGCACTCAGGGCTTGGTGGCTCAGCGGGGCAGCTCGAATGGCAACTTTGCGGTCGATTTTAACTCTCAAAAATATATATATTTTTTTTATTCCCATTTATGCAGCATACAAGAGTCAAGGATGGAGATACTATCCACTCAGACATTTATTTAAAAAGAAAGGTTCTGCGTATATCCTTTAAGCTATCGGGGTGAGCGATGGGGAACAGACACTCAAAGCTGGGCTGTGAGACTACAGTTTAGGCTAGCTAGCTAGCCGGAGTCAGCGAAAATAATTTCCTTCCATATCAAGGCAGCTTCTAAATGCACATCATGCAGACAATGACGTATTTCCATTGTACTACAGTCTGCACTTTGTTGATGGACAGTCTGATGATCTATTTGCAGTGATTTTAAATGTTTCTGTAGCATGTCTCTCTATACTCTCCCCCCCCCCCCCCCCCCCCCCAATATTTTGTCTGAGGTATTTCGTTTCTAAATACAAGAGCCTGGTGATTGGTCTCAGAGCGTTGACCAAGCTCGAAACATGATTTTCTTTGATGTAGTCAGCAAATATGTCAGGATTTCTCAGTTTAATGCAGTTATACTTGCTCTGTAAGTAGACACTTTTATTGAAGGTGACTTGAAATTGGGCAAAGCGGATGAGCCTTTTTTTTCCTCTTTTATTTGTAAATATATTTGATCGGTTTTCAAAACCATTCACCTAGAAGTGCATCAAGACAAGTATACATATATATTCACTTTACCCAGCCATCCCCCAAATACAAAAATGCACCATCATCAAAAAACAAATATACGTCGCCTGCCCGCCCGCCCACCCACCCACAGGGTCACAAATGAATGTACACATTAGATGAAAAAAGACAATGGTCGCAGGCAAACAACCATTAATTAAATCAAATTAGGTCAGAGCAAAATAATAATAAGCAGATGAGTTTTAAGGGCCAATTACCCACATTTAGGAGCTTGGTGAAAGTGGGATTCAAGCTCTCAACCTTCTGATCATTAGTCCAGACCCCTAAATGCTCTGCTGCCACTGTTGCTAAATGCTTCATGCATATTGAATTGAGCACTTGCATGTGACATCACAGCCGATCCAGATTGTGACAGACGCCATCTTGTAGGTCAAACGCCATATTCCGCCTTCTACTTCTACTTCTGGTTCTACTTCTGCTTTTACTTCTACCTTTTCTTCTGGAAAACCCGACTATATACAATTCTACTACAATGGCTGCGGCTACAAGCTGTCCCTACCTGTGTACGTTTTTTGTTTTTTGTGTGTATTTTTGCGTGTTGTTCGTCTGTACCGGACTTCAATATCCACTACAACCGTATGGACTTACTGGACGTTGGTTTCCAGCAGAAAATGACGGTTTGTAGCGATTTCCATCGCATGCACAACATTCCGGACGAGATAGTGAGACCAGCGGGGTCTCCGTGGATTGTTATCGGAAGCAAAGCGAAGGAGGTGGCGTCGGGAGAGGAAGCAGAAGCGAGGCTGCAGAGCCGGCCTGTTGACTAAGCTCAGAAAACAGCCACTCAAACCTCCACTGCTAAGCCTCTACCTCTCCAACACCAGATCCATGTAAACAAGACGGACGAGCTGGAATTACCTTATTCTATTCTATAATCGGCTGGTCAGTGCTATACTCAATACTTAAGTGACTTACCCATCCAATGAGGATTCTTGTTTACAAGATGCCACATCTGAGTCGCTGACAAATCCTGAATTTCTGTAAAGAAAACTGTCCAGAGATTTATAAGCACGCAGTGCTTCACCACTGAACAGCGAGGGAAAGTTAATGAGGTAATTATACACGTCCGGGTATTCCGCTGGCAGTTCAAAATCCGGTCGTGAAAACTCCGTCCGGAAAGCCATAAGGGTCACAAATCTGTAGATCGTTTATTTTAGACATATATCTAGTTATCTGTTCATTAGAAAAATGAGCAGTGTAGTCCGTCGGTTGAAATTGATCCATTCTGTACACGAGTGCAGCAGTATTCAGCGGTGTTTTTGACCGACAAGATGGCGGTTGTGTACTTTCCGGTCACGTGACTGCAAGATCTCTATACCAGTTCAAGAGGAGATGCTGTGAAACTCACCAACTTGCTTCAATCTGTTGACTTTATTTTACCAAACAAAAGCTCACTGGGGTTCAAAAGTGACGTTTCAAGTTAGTGTGGATGTACGGATAGCCATTTGGGCTGTAACTAGGTAGATTCCGACAGTTGTCACCACCAGCTAACTGTGGAAAAAGTGTCTCTGAGGCTGATCTTCAGGCAGGTTTATTTGATTTAACCTTACGACAATGTTGCCCTTTTTTTTTCTCGATGTATACTATATATCTTGTAATTCCTAACACCTGCCCTTAAAGGGCTGATGACACGTTTTTGACATCTTTGGCGATGTTTTATAACATAAGTAATTCCCGATGATCCATATATTAATTCATGAAGGCGCCTATTTTACAAGTTATGATAAAAAACGCGGCTATTTGGGCAAATTTGACAGGGCTGCAGCACCCAGGAGACGAATGAGGAGGAGGGGCTATATGACGTCAGTGAAAGAACCTTCCTCCTCACTTACCAGTTTGTTGTTGATGCGAGAGGTGTTCAGTTTGTCATTATTAGTATTATTATTATAATATGTTATATATATATATAGTTATTATACCTTCGCGTTGTGTTGCCGGCTTTTGCTCCAAAACCCACAAGGATGGGGTAAGTTTATTCAAGTTTCCCAGAGATCCCGAGCTGCATGCGAGGTGGGTGAAGCAAGTCAGGCGCACTCGTGACAAGTGGGAGCTCTCACCAACATCCGTCCTGTGCTCTGAACACTTCGATTTGGATTGTTTTGACACCCTTCCCAGCTTAAAAGAATCTCTTGGGTGTTCAGCACAAACGTGTGTTGCTACCATCAGCAGTGCCTACAGTATTCTGGAGGGGGTCTACTAGTAGCTATGCCGGATCCAGCAGTCGCCTGGGACAAGGCGACTCCTCCAAAGACAGTCCAACTGTCAGAACATGTGTTGAGAAACGACATAAGATAAAAGTACGTAGAGCTATAGAGTGCTCCGACATGATGCTAAAAATAGTAACCATGCGGTCTGCGCGGCCATCTTGGAAGTGACTCGCTCCAGAGCGCTCATAGAGTACACATCATAGAGTACACATTCATGATAATCTCATCTCATTATCTCTAGCCGCTTTATCCTTCTACAGGGTCGCAGGCAAGCTGGAGCCTATCCCAGTTGACTACGGGCGAAAGGCGGGGTACACCCTGGACAAGTCGCCAGGTCATCGCAGGGCTCATGATAATCATAAATGTAATCATAAAGTCGGCGTGATATCAGTCATGTATTTGCTTGTGAAAGCTTGTTTCTCAAAGCAAACACTGAGGGAAGCTAACTTAGCCAGACAAGTAGGCTACAGATTGTCATTTGCTTACGCTGATGTAGGTTATCAAATATTTTGCTTCATTCAAGGATAAAACTAAGAAGCCATAAACTAGAAGACGTGCCTGCCAATATTATCCTAAATGTATCACGGATCAGGCATAGTCGTAAGCTTATTATGTTAGCCGTTTGCATGCTCCATTAGGAACTATGTATTCAGTGTAGCATACGGCTTACATGATATAAGCAGTGTTTACACATGCAAGACAACAATACACAATATTAAAATATTGATTCCGTAACATTTTGAACAAACACGGGTTGACCTACCAATCCTTGTTATCCAACCTTGTGGTGTTCAATGCTGGGCTGTCTGCCTGTCCGCTGTCCATCTTGGGGTCGGAGTCGCTCTCAGATTGCACAGTAACAGGTTCAAACCTGTACGGTTGGATGCACCCGTGTTCGTCATCACTTGATTCTTCCGATCTATCCCACTCACAACACAATTCTAGACTCCCAGAAGAGGAAGAGCTAGAGAGTTCACCGGCGTTTTCATGCGCCATTTCCGTTGAGTAGACAGCCAGTGAACCGCAGCGTGTTCTTCCGCTGACGTCACAGCATGGCCACGAGCCACGGACCCAATTTTCTTGCGCTGTGCAATTAAAAGTTGGATATTCGCGTAACAACAGCTTCATTTCATGTAATTATAACAGAAATCTAACATGTTTGCCATGTTGTATAGTTTATTTAAGAAATTGCATAGAGTCATGTTCGTGTCATCAGACCTTTAATTCTACTGCATGTTTCCTTTACTGTTGCAGTACCATAGAACTGAATTGCAGGCAACAAGAGAGACTTGACTATTATGATGTTGGAATAGGAAGTGTTTCAACTGGATCTGTACAGAATGCTGTCCACATACTATGTCCTTTTAATATCTTTCCGTTTTGTTGTTTTCCAGGGTTATGGGTTTCCAGTAAACCAACTGTTCGATATGGTGCTTGAGATGAGAGATCAATATGGTGAGATTTTGCTGAAGAAGTGGAATCAGTCCTTTAGGTGAGCGAGGTCTCCGAACGTCTGTATTTATTTCTATTACTTGTGAAATATTTCGTCTTCATATTCCCACTCGTGTTTTTCTGAATATGATTCTCTCATGCGCTTCCTCTTTTTAGTTTATTTTATTTTACTTATTTTGTTAATCGTCAGATGCACATTGAATGCCCAGTACGATAGAAGTGCTTAATATTCCTTGAAGGACTAATATTCCTTCACAGAAATTCTAAGGTACTGGGGTTTATACTGCATTAAAATAATTTAGAAAGCACAAAAATGCTGGTCTATTGTGGAAAGCTTAGAGCTCCTTGGAGAGGTATGTTAAAATTGGCAAGCCTGAGTCCGGACATGATTGGAACATTTGGAGTGGCCTTCTCGGAGACATCCTGACCCGACTTTGACTCGGTCCATAAAAACACAAGGCCTTGGATTTCACCGCTTTGGATTTGTTCTGCTCTGGCTATGTGGAAAATGACAAAAAGGATTTGCTATGAATTGCATGCAAAAACGGATGCAGTTTTCTGAGAGGTTACTTCTGTATGTGTTACTTTATTTAGTAAAATAGTGATGCATTTTCTACAAAATCGGGGCCTGTAGAGGTAATTCTTATTTTCTAAATATTCTGTTTGCTGCATTAATGGCATCTTTAAGTTTCTAAAAGCAGCGGTGCTCTTTATTGTCTCCAGGAGAATCCTTGGAAGTAATTTTTGCACCACATGGATAAATAAACCGTTTAATTTTCCCTTACGTATTTCAGTTGTGTAGATTCCGAGTCGTATTAAAATGACTAGGTCTTTAAAGTGAACAAATTTTCATTATTTTCCAGGCAAATCCTTGATCAGGACAATTACAGTCCCATTCCTACAGCAACAGAAGAAGAGTACCGACAAATCACAAGCCAGTTCCCCTTCCAAGACCCAGAACTAGACATGGTGCGTTATAAACTTGATTATACTTATCTATCCCTAACTACTGCCTCATTGTTGCTCCTTGGCTGAATAATGAATAATTATATTTTTCACTTCACACAGATGCCTTTCCCAAAGAAGTTCCCATTTTCTGAATTTGTACCCAAAGTCTACACGCAGCTCAAAGAGTTTATATACGCTTGCCTCAAATACTCAGAGGACCTGCACCTTAGGTAAACAACAAAAAACAATACACAAAAATACAGCAATTGCTTTACTTTGTTAGAAGATGAAAGCTGAAGTTCACACCAGCATACACCAAACCTTATCGTTTGGATTTACTGATTTGCTATAATTCATTTACCTCACCATCTGTTTTTCAATTTTGCTACAAGACTGGCAGCAGCCGGAAATGCTGGGCGGTACGGTGGTGTAGTGGTTAGCACTGTTGCCTTGCAGCAAGAAGGTTCTGGGTTCGAGCCCAGCGGCCGACGGGGGCCTTTCTGTGTGGAGTTTGCATGTTCTCCCCGTGTCTGCGTGGGGAGAACGTCTGGGTTTCCTCCAGGTGCTCCGGTTTCCCCCACGGTCCAAAGACATACAGTTAGGTTAACATGGGGCACCCGTGGCCTGAGGTTGGGCTGAAGCAAGGGCGCATAACCCCCGGGTGCTGTAGCAGAGCTGCCCACTGCTCTGGGTATGTCTGCGTGCTCATTGCTCACTTGTGTGTGTTTTCACTGCTTCAGATGGGTTAAATGCAGAGGTTAAATTTCACCATCTGTGCTTGAGTGTACATGTGATTGAATAAAGGCTTCTTGAATTTGCCTAAAGAAATTATGGCAGTACTATCAACTGTTTGTTTGCAGTTTTCCAGGCATTTCTCAAAAAACAAACAAACAAACAAAAAAATCTACAGAAGGACATGCTGACATATTGTTTAAAAAAAACTGCTTAAAGTGCATAATCACGGGTAAATTCAGGAGCAAGATCAATGTAATTCTCCTATTTTATATTAAACTTTGGTCAAATATCTGTCACATTCTGCATTCTCTGCAATTTTTTACCTTGCGCAATACCAGAAAAATTCAGTTGAATTCAAGCCATTTGAGGTGAATTGGTCCGCCTCTGAAAAAACTTGGCATTTGGATTTCCTGGCAAACACTGATTTTCATGACGTCATCTGCGGAACGCCTCCTTCTGAATCCTACGTCAGCGCTGGTTTGTTTATGAGAAAACAACCTGGTGGTTTTCTGCAAAATTGGTGTAGCAACACCAATCTTGATGGGATTAGTACTCATCGTTTTCCAAAAGCCCGGACAATGAGAGGGAAATGGGAGCGCTTGGTCTACACAGGCTGTGCACTGAAACCGTGCAAAGCTCGCGCAGCCTGCTGGCGCTTCCGCAGGTGACGTCACGAATCTGGCTCCAGACTCCCTTGGGATTTTTCCAGACGCGTTTTGTTATTTAATTTTTTTCTGCTGTAGACAGATGGCCTTGCGCAAAATTACCCTTCTGGATGAGTGTGTAAAGCAGAGGTGGGCAAACTACGGCCCGCGGGCCACATCCGGCCCTTTGGCGTTTTTAATCCGGCCCACAGAAGACAATCATATAAACACGATTGAGCAGATCTATAAACCATAAGCGTCAGTGTTATCACGTAGACAGGTGTTCTAGAGATCCGTCTTTCCAGTCAGTCGTATTCACGCGAGATTACATTTGCAGAGTGGTGCAGCGCGTGCCATGGAAGTCATTCTGGCGCCCGTGCCACTGATGATCTCGAGAACACAGGATAAAACTTTACAATGAGTGGTCCTAAAAAAAGAAAAGTGGACAGTGAGTGCAGGGTGTTCAGTAAAGAATGGACAACTAAATATTTTTTTGCTGAATTCCGATCAAAGACTGTATGCCTTATTTGCAAAGAAACCGTTGCAGTTTTAAAGGAATATAACATCAAACGGCACTTTTCCTCCAAGCATGCTAATTATGCTAACAACCAATCAGAGCAAGCACGGACGAATACAGCTCAGCGGTTGCTGAGTGAATGTGAGTATTAACACTTTCTCTTTTTAAAACTATGTTGGAGCTGTAATAAGATGGTAGTCACATGTTTACAGACATAATAATATAAAAAGTAGAACTCTTAGTAATTTTGATTGTCGTGGGTGGCTGCTGTAGTGCTGGTGTTTGTTTTTATGTGTATATATTTTTTCATGTGCCAATCTTTTGAACTCCAAGCATTTTTCTGCTCTGCCTTTTGTTGACTGAGAACTAAAATAAATGTCAATCTGATCTGCATTTGGGTCTCTGTCAGTGAAGGCCTTACAATAACACTATAATCCTGGTGCCCTGTGTCTGGTCGGAGTTTTATCGCCCCACTCCTGTGAAGGACGGCCCCATGAGGACAGTTGAGGGTTATATCTGTTAAAACTGTTAATATTATAGTCAGGCTGTCTGTTGTTGCCCAAATGAGGATGGGTTCCCTTTTGAGTCTGGTTCCTCTCGAGGTTTCTTCCTCATGTCGTCTGAGGGAGTTTTTCCTTGCCACCGTCGCCACAGGCTTGCTCATTGGGGATAGATTAGGGATAAAATTAGCTCATGTTTTAAGTCGTTCAAATTCTGTAAAGCTGCTTTGCGACAATGTTTATTGTTAAAAGCGCTGTACAAATAAACTTGAACACTAAAGCTTTTCCGGTTTATGTTCGATATGTATGAATTTGGTGTTGGCCCGGCCCGCCTGGCAAATTTCAAAAGTCAATGTGGCCCCTGAGCCAAAAAGTTTGCCCACCCCTGGTGTAAAGGGACATGCTTTCATGTTAAAAAAAACAAAACAAAACACGAAATTGGTCCAGAATATGCACTTTAAATGTATTATGTTAGGTAATAGGCCTGTTGCCTGTACTGTTTCTTCAATGTGTTTTATCTGGTTTTACATCATTTGAAATATATTTAAGCAATACATTTAAATGGTTAAAATGTATTGTTTTGGAAATAACACAACACATACACTTATACAGGTCTATATAAACGACACAAAAAATTAAGTCAAATTAAAACATTCACTGCAAAAAAACAACAAAAAAAAACCCAACCACCCAAGGAAACCCTGTAGTTTCTATGTAACTGTTATGCTGAGGGACGTTACATTATCTTCTACTACAGCAAGCAGCGTACAAATTTTTCAAGTATTCCAGTAACCTTGATGGGCGAGTTTGAAGATATTAAATAAATTGTCCCAATATATGTTTAAAAAAAAAAAAACCTATGTATTTTTCCCCTTGGGTGTTTTTTTTTTCCCCTTTCCCTCCATGGCTATGCAGTTGGAAAGACATTTAAACCAATGTCCTGCTGGAGGTGCCTCAGTGCTCTTCCAAGCAGTTGCAATACAGTGTTTTGTCTGAAGTGCGCATATCTTTTTATTTGCACCTGACAATCATAACTCCGTTGGGAGTAGTCCAAGGATGAGTACCCGAGGACAGACAAGCAGCTGAATAGAGATAATGTCAGATCTAGTTTGTATGGCCTTTTCCCAGAATTAAACATTTTTTGGGTAATTCTGAAGGCAGTGGAATAATGTGCCCTTTTTTTAGGCCGTGAGACCAGCTATGATGTCTGGATTGGAGACCGTACCCTTAACAAAGAGACAGGAGGCAAAGTTGAGGATGTTGAGGTTGGACAGGATAAGGAACGAGCAGATCAGAGGGACAGCACATGTGGAGAGCTTGGGAATGAAGCTAAGAGAGATGGTATGGGCACATCCTGAGAAGAGATGCAGAGCATGTGGGAAGGAGAATGTTGAGGATGGAGCTGCCAGGCACACGAAAACGAGGAAGGCCAAAGAGGAGATTCATGGATGTGGTGAGAGAGGACATGAAAGTGGCAGGTGTGGTAGAGAAGGATGCGGAAGTCAGGGAGCAATGGAGACTGTGGCGAGATCCGCTGTGGCGACCCCTAATCGGGAGCAGCCAAAAGATGATTTAATACAGAAATCAGGATTATTATTATTATTATTATAGCGATGTAACAATGAGGAGAGTTATGTATGTGTGCATGATCTATTTAAATTCTATCAGTTTAAAGCTTGGCTTTGTGCCTGTTGACAAACTCTCTTCCAGACATCTTCAGAGATTTCTACATCTAAGTCGCTAGACCACGCCAGTCTGCTGTTGCACGAGGATCCTTTAGATTTGTCTACAGTCATTTTGTGCAGGAGGGAAACCTGGCCACGACCTTGAAGATATTATCTAGTATGTTTTTTTTTTTTCCCCCTCAAGGCTGGACAAAGGAGGTTTATAAAGGGAAAGTTTAAGTGCTGTTAATATAACTCTTAATTTGTAGGAGTTTTAAGTGATTTTCTTTGCAAATCCTCAAAACTATAAAGTAGATCGCTATTGGTAGACATGTCCATAATTTTGCTAATCCCTCACTCTGTTCAGGATCTAAAATCAGGGTCGTCTCTCTGGAGAGAATCTATGGTTTTCCCATATTAGTGTAAAACCTGATATATCCGACACCATGGTATATAAAATCTGCTTGTATTTTGTACCAGACTTTAATAGTGTTCCTGACAAATGGGTTATGGGTACATTTTTAACAGGTTCTTCAACATATCAGAATATCAGTAGAGCTTTAGGGGTAAGGGAGATGATGCGCATTTAGGCTAATCTTGAACGTATTTGCCAGCTATACTTTAGGTATCAGAAGAACAAGGATGTGGTACACTACTTGCATACAGAAACCTGTAATTTAAAATAAAGCTGGCGTTACGTTATATTACTTTTGGCCCTGTTTTTCTACTGTGATGAAAATCACACATCGGGGGGGGGGGGGAAATTTGGTCGTGAGTTTGGATCACTGGTCTGAGCATAATGAGATGTGCCATTGTTACCAAAGACGGTCAGCTTCAAAGTTCTTCCGTGGTTAGAATTTTTTGAATGAAATCGGTGTGACCGTTTCTACGACACGTGTCTAAAAGCCACATACAGAAGGACTGCATAGGATGAGAAACTCTCTGGACCGCTGCAGATATGGCAGTAGCAATGGTGAAATGTATACATTTAATTGCAACCTCAAATCAGAAAAGGCTGGGATGGTATGGAAAATGCATACCAATAGAGAAAATGCATACCTTCACGACCCCGTACTGTTGCACACACTAAGCGCTATTTGCAGGAAGAATGGGACAAAAATATCACTTGGTATCTTCAGTCCCGAAACAGCTTTGAAGTGTTGTAAGAAGGAATGGCAGCATTACATTGTGCCAGTGGTGGCTGGTAGTCTTTCAAACAGGGGAGGCTGGTCGGTTACGATATTTCCAGATTTAAAAAGAAAAAAAACATCAATTTTGCCCATACTCTTGCCTCTGATCTGGCTGATTGTTGGCAGCGTCACAAACTGTGAAATAACAGGTTCTTTTGGCCCATTAGCCTACTGTCCAATATGGTGGTGTTGGGGGGGTATATTTTAACATTTTATATTTTAAAATTGTGGCATGTTGTTTAAAAATTGATCATTATTGAAAGCAGCTCTTTGTCAGGAACCTCAGCAGTAACAGCAGAGTGTTCTGGAATAGGCACAAGCACTGACCTTGGGGAGCCAAACACAGAGCTGGGTGCCACACGTTTCATTCAATGACACTTTCCCTATATTTTACTTATTTTGACTGAGAAATGTTTTATTGACAATTTTGATAACCCTTCACTTTTAATCCAGGTCTGTAGTGTGAAATGTTCTCGGCTGTGTTTTTGTTTAAAAATGTTTTCCAAATTGTAGCTGTGTTTAATTCATATCCAGAGAAATATATATTCCAATATAATATACTCAGCATAAACATTTTAAATAGATTCTATATTTTTGGTCCATCCATGACATATTACTAAAGTAGCCTATTTACTGTTGTTGATGTGGGTCACTTGCTGTTAGCCAATTCACTTTCTCGTACCAGGAGAGCTGAAAGGAACGAGTATTATTCCCTACCTTTTTCACCAAGTCAATTTGAGGCGTTGGTCTACCCTGCTCTTTAATTTTAAATTTTTTCCTCGAAAGGAAGACTGGCAAATGGCTTCGCCAAAATTAAATCAGCAATGCTTGGCATCCGTGTGCAGCTTTCTTGCTAGCTGACTAGCCCCCTCAAGTTCAAGTTCAGTCACTCAAATAAACGAAATTTCTGGAACTAAGATAGCAAACTTGACAACACTATATTTACACTTTATTTACACTGAAAATATATACAAACTAAAAAAGCTGGTAGAAACCGTATGTAATGAATGAAATCGAAATGTAAGCTGATCTCTTACAATACACCACACCACTTGCGAATCCGCATGAGACTGAACTGAAATTCACCGCTGCCTGTCTATATTTGAAATGAGCTGTCAATCAAAGAAAATATCCGGCCGCTTTCACCAGTCTCCTCGCGGAAAGCTTTGCCATGTCCCTCCTACTGTGAGGCTGGGAGTCCGTGGGCGGGCGTTTTCGCAGTATTTGTCCAATAACCGTCTTGCATTTTGAGATTGAAAAGCGCAGAGCTCCCAAATGCCACTGAAGTGCACTGAGGCTGGGCTGCATTGCGCTGTCACGAGGGGGAAAAACTCACGCACACATTAGGCGAACTGGGGAAAGTTATAACGGAATGATTTCGCACTGTAGTGGGTTGAGCACATATATTTCTATGATTCTGGATCTGAAATAGCAATGTTATAAGGTCGGCTATAACATAAGCCTAGCGCAATTCATCCTACACGATGTTCGTCATTTTTAGAGGAGGCTGAGCCTCCCTCGTTGTCTTAGAGCAATCGCCCGTGCATTGTGGTAAATACTTTATCATCCCAACCCCTTTTTTTTTTTTTTAAAAGGTGTTGCAAGAATCAAAATTGAAATAAATGTTTGTTTATTTAAGGGTTGTTTTACAATCAGGGTACAAAGTTTGTGTCACAGGGGTCCAAAATTCAAATTGATTCAAACTGGTTCTTGTACCAGTTTTTAAGTGAAGGACAAGTTAAAGAACAGATTTTAGGTAATTTTTTGACGTGTGTGTATGGTAGTTTTGTGTAATCTGCTATAAGATAAAGAAGATTAAGTGTAGCTTTAAGCAGGGCTGGGAGAAACAAATGAAGTGATTCTCGGAGAGGACTTTTTTTTTTTGACAATTCAGTATCCACTACTTCCATAGTGCTTTTAAATATAAGGCTGTAAGCTTTGTGTTAGTTGTCTCTAATGTTTATGTCCCAATATCTTGACCACATTTTAGGATGAAAATCATCATTTTAGATATGTTATTTTATATTGAAAAATTAGCTGTCTCAGAGAGGACATTTTTTTTGACACAATTACATACTAATTTGATCAAAATAGTCTGAAAACTTACTGACATTCAATGTTAAAACTTAACTATGTTTCCAATGATATGGAACCAAATATTTGTTTTATGGTATAAAGAATGATTTAAGTGCATCCCTTTTGGAGCTACCTGTGGTCAAAAAAGCACTTTTTCTAAATGACACGAGTAATTTTGCTAAATGTGACATATATTGCCATACATTCACCAAAAATAACGTTATCACCAAATTTTTTTTTGCATGGTAAATAGCGCCATCACAGGGCTACAATAAACAACCAAGTTTATTTAGTCAAGCCTTTTGATATTGAAGATAAGTGTTAAATGTGATTTTTAGCTTGCGTACCCTGATTGTAAAACAACCCTTAAAAAAACCTAATAAATCAGGAGTTAGAACATGTGCTGTTGTATTGTCTTGAGTCCGATACAAGTGAAGTTGAAGATGGTTTCCAAATCATTGTTTCAGTTTTAATTTCAACATACCCTCCCAGCTTTTTCTGACTTAGGGTTGTAATTTATAAATCATTCACATTTAATTAATAACATTACCAGCCTACTTGCATGGCCCCTTCACACGGTGAGCTGCAAATCTATCATGCAAGCTGATACAAGAAAAATTCCCTTATTACCTCAAGTTTACTTTGACGAATGGGCATTGTTGTTGTCCATCTCGTCCTTTTTCACAAGTGACTCCAGGAACTTATTTTCTTTGCCTTTTAAAATGTTTTCGGCATAACATCGCTACTATTATACAGTTAGAAAAATCAGCTGGTGTTTTTCCTTCAGCTGTCCAGGTTCAGTGAGCCCGTGCCCACTGTGGTCTTCCTGCTGCTGTAGCCCATCTACAGTGAGGATCAGCTTTGTTGTGCATTCGGAGATGCTTTTCTGCTCACCACAATTGTAAAGTCTGGTTATTTGGGTTACCATAGTCTTCCTTTCAGCTTCACCCAGTCTCCTCTGACCTCTCAGAGGTGTTGAACAAGTCATTTTCGCCTGAGGAACTACTGCTTAGTGGAATTTATTTATTTTTTAAAATCACCATTCTGTATAAACTCTGACAGCAAAACTGTTGTGGAACCAAATTCCTGGGATATCAGCAGATTCTGAAATACTTGAACCAGCAGATCCGGCACAGCACCAGTAACCATGCCACGCTACAAGGTCAAGGTCGGAGGCCACAAGCACAGTGCTATTGACTTCAGTGCTTCCGGCCAGACAAAGCGTTGGGCCTCCGCTGATTGCAGTAAGAAGCAAGAACTTGCACAGCTTCGAGTCTGCTTTGGATTCTCTCTCAACATGTCAGGTCTGGTTGCCTCAGAAATTGATCTGGCTTGTTGGTCTTGTATGTATAAGGTGTGAGTTGCTAGTAATGAGGTCAGTGAAAAGCCACCATGTCTTTTGTCCTATCAAATTACATATCAGTTATCAAACAGCAGTGATTTACGTCAAAGACGGGGCCAAACATGCGATTGCTAATATCCAAGTCTCTGAGGCCAGCTGATATCCATTTGGATGATGAGACAGGAAATCCTCAGATCACTTGAGGTTTTGTATATTAATATCAGTAAACAAGACAACTAAGGTGACTCTCTAAAATCGGACCTTATCTGGCTCGAGCTGCACTGCATTGTTGACTCATGAATTTAGCCACTCGCACTTGGCCATTACTTCGTCTGGATCTTGAAGGCCATTCAGCTTAACTTAACGTGAATGAGGTTTGAGAGAGCCTCCAAATCTGGAAACATAAAACAGCTCTGTGAGATCATATGTTAGAAGAAATCAGTAGTTTGATGGTGCTGTGGCCTCTTGTTCCTCTAGTGGCCTCTCTATCTGCGGCCACAGTTTGACTTCTCCCGTTCTCATTCTCTTCATCACCACAGCCACCAGACTTGTTCTCTGTGTGTCTGGTGTTTTTTTTTTTTTTTTCTGAACATGGCCAATCTTGAACGCGGCCAATCTTTGTGTTCAGGGTGTCTGTTAAAATTCAAAAATAAACATTCCCCTTTTATTTTGGCTGGGGCGTGGAAAGACCGTGCTTCAACATGTGGGGTCGCAGAGCTCCAAATAAAGCCCTTACTCTTGGTGTTAATTTAGCCGTGCGATCAAATAAGAACTTTGCAAGATGGGTTTTCACAGATTAGACACGTATTTCTCTGCAAAGCCGCGTCCTTGTTAGCACAGGAGCAGAACAATGAGGCCCAGACAGAGCTGAAATGGAGCTTCTGGTAAGGGAATCTGTGTGTATACATGCATGTGTCTGCATGCGCATCTGTGCATAGTTGTGTGCATGTGTGAGGATGCAGGGGTCAAGCTCGTGCTACAGGAAATGGAAACCTGTGACTGACAGACCAAAGGAGAGGAGCATTGATTCTGCATCCTACCCAGACTATTCCACCGGAGGCAATTAGGCCTTGTGGTTTCTCTCCGCTAATATTAAGATGAGGTGCAGTAAGGGGGGGGAGTTTGCGCTGGCCCATGTGCAGGTGGTTGGACCAGACTCGAGGAATTTCTCTTAACATTCAAAATGTCTCCCATCTGAATGTCTGCTGAATCTTGAACCCCAAGTGAGAAAGGATGCATTTTTGAAGTTGTTTTACAGATGTTGAAGCAGTTCCATGTAGCAGCTAACCTTTACTCCATGCAGGTCCTGATGTGCATGAATGTGATGGTTCAATAGTCCATAAACAGACAGCTAGCTTGGCTTTTAAACTGCATTTGATGAATCAGTGAACAAAGATTCAGTACAATACAATCCATCTTTCTCTCCTCCTCTGCACACACATTTCCTTCCTTTTGTTTGTCTAATGGACTTAATTAGCCTGCTGATTTCCAGCCACTTCCCTCTACATGACCTCTACAGTTTTAGCGAGACCTTATATTAAGATATTTTATGGTATATATGTTGGCCATTGGTCTGCCACACTAAGTGAATCAATGAAAGAACGAACAGAATTGATTGCTCTAATTTGTGTATTTCCAGTGTTTTAATCTTTTTTTTTCCTCCCCTCTGACACCACATTTGTGGTCTGAGACTTCCACAGGACGACGTAGTTAGTTTCCTGCCTGCTTGTCATTAGGCCTGAACCAGTATTGTTGCTTCATTTGCGCTATTCCCATTGAAAGCCATTCGTCCTTCTCTCATCACTTTTTTCCGCTCCTGCTCTGTCCATCTTATTGCCAAGTTGAAGGAAATTCTTTCCCCCCACTGAGGAGAGAATGTTTCTGAAATTCCTTCTTTGCCTCTCTTGACACAGTGTGAGACAATTTAGTAATTTATAAGGAATGTGTTTGGTACCCAGAGAGAAAAAGCCATTGCACTCTTGTTTTCTGCTAATTTACATGGTGAAGACACATTGTTCTCATCTCTCTCTTTCTTGGTAGAGAAGATGCTTCCAGCTGTACTTATGGTAACAAGGATAATTCACTGCATAATTAGCCCCACTTGTGCCATTTCCTGACCCACTCTCCATCAAAATTCACTCTTCCACAGCGAGAGTGGAAAAGAGAAGTGATCTTTCTCTATTCTCCTCGCTGTGTTGATTTTCTGATTTATGGTCCGTGTATGCTGATGTGGTTTGCTTCATCTCCAGCGTTGGAGTATGTAGAGTTGCAGGCCACAAGGTGTCATTCATTGTTGTAGATCCCCATCTGTGTGCTCCTCGTCTCTCTCTTGATCTATTTCTGGCTCTGTTTTGTTGCATCTCATTCATTCTCAAACCTGGGTTCTGGTTCTTTTGTCGAGAGCTGGGGTAATTAGACATTCGGGCTTGCGGGTTGGTCGGTTTGCCTCAGAATAATGAAGATTGCAATCCATCCCAGAGAACTTCTTATTTGTTTCAGTTCTCAAAAGGTCTGAATAATTGTAGGCCACTGATGAACGAGCTCTACACTTAAATATTAATAGACTTGTATTAGGGTCTGTCTCAGAAACTGGGTACTGTGGGGGTACCCCACTAAATATACTCAGTCAGTAAACTATCCGGTTTTGAATGGTAATGTTGGTTTTAATTTGAAATAAAATGATGAAAGAAATAATACCGATAAAACTAAATCTTTGATGTGAATACTCTTCAGAATTTGGCCAAAATTCTGCAAATTTGTGGAAAAATGGCGGCTTGATCTGGGACATGATGAATGGTTGACTCCATCGCATTCCCTTAAAAAGCTTGTAGTCCACTGAAAAGTCTACAGTTATCACTAATTGTATTTTAAGTTGTAACTTTATACACCTAAGGATTGGTGCGCTCACAGAATAATCATAACCGTAATAAAACATCATGCAAAATATTTGATCTCCGTCGTAACTCCGTTTTCCGCAAAACCAATACGATCGTGTGTTTTGATCTAAACGGAAAGCCTCGGGGTCAAGGTCACGACCTCACCAAAAGTAGTAACTTAAAATCACTACGCCATATAAAAATTGTTATAAAGCTGCGATTTTGTTTTTTTTAAAACGAAAGCTGAAAGTTAGGTATAGAATATGTTTCTTACAGAATGTGTTACAATGGTAGCTGGTCTTGTCTGAATTTCTGAGCTATAAAATGAGTCGTGGTCTTTTTTTTTTTACCGTAGCGTGTTATTTGTGTGCGGGGAAGGACACACGTTAACAATTTGCATGTGTAGAATGGAATTTTCCACTCCAACAGTTAGAAGTTGATCGTGCTTCCATTTGCGGTCTTTCTGTTACGCGGGTGATCTGTTCGGACGTTATCACTGAAAAGGTGAGTTTTGACAGTTTTTTGTTTTAGTCTTGCAGTATAAGGCAATAGAATGTTTCTTTTTCATCTTGCGTTCATATTTCGTAGTGTTTTGCGTATTTTGCAACCATGGTCAATTCAGATCGAACTTGTGATAGAATCTACGGCCAGTCATTTTGCCCCGCCCCCGCCTCGCGCTCCGTCCGGTGCGGTAGTGATGTCCCATTGCTCGCGCGCCGCAGCAGAGACCCACGCGACCTTCAGCCGGTACAGTCGCTGTTCTTTTACCAGCGCCGTTATTCTCATCTTTCCGGTGTGTTCTTGATTTTTCATTGTGTCCTATTTCGCCATATCAAATACCCAAAATGTATCATATTATTCATATTTAAGTGAATAATCAATTCAGTCATCATAACTTGGCATTTTTAACCCAAGCAATCAAAAAGAGGAAATTTATTCAGTATTTTCACTCATCTGTGAAGGAGGAGCTTTAATTCTTCATGATGTAGTTATTTTATCTGTAAATCAATTTCACAAAAGCATTTGAGTTGTAATCAAAATAATGTTCCACAGTGGAGGCCAGATAAAGCAAGATGATGTCTTTATTCTTGTTAAACATGACAACAGAAACATTGAGTGTTCGGTAAATGCAAAAAAATAGTAAAATTAGAAAATTTATTTTTTGACCATAATGTCCCAAATGAGAGACCAGTTTCTGAGACGGACCCATTATCATGTGTCTGCTTTCTACAGTTTATATAAATGTTTTAATTATTTGAGTGTATTCACTGCTCGTTTCAGCTGTCCAGTGTTTAGGCAAAGAAATCTTCTGCCTCATGTCTATAGGTTAGTATATTTGTTTACCTAGTATACCGGTTTATTTAATCAAGGTATTTTTGGCTTCAGTTCTACAGAAATTGACGACATGATACGCAAGTCTACTAACCTGCTGCTCACAAGAACCCTCAGTAACTCCCTGCAGTATGCCATCAAGAAGAAGAATGTGGGATTAGCAGAGGTGAGATGCTTTATGGGCTCTTATAGGTGGGCCAGTATTAAAGTTCAGTGCACTTAAATTTGAAAAAGCTGGTGCGTTAACATGAACAGTGCATCACTTGCACACTGGCTGGATGCAGATTCTTGGGCAATGTCTCATGCCGAGCTTTTTTTTTTTTTGAGCAAATTCCACCTAGTCTGAGTGTAATGCACTTTTTTTTTAAATGTTCAGACAGGGAAGCACGCTTTTTGCACCTTCTAAAGTACCCCATTATACCTACCATTGCCCTTGCTCCGCCTTGCTCTCTGTTCAGCCGACTGTGGCTCTCTCTTGAGTGTGTTTAGTCTGTTCCAACCACTATCGATGCAGAAATGTTAGCTTCCCGCTTCCTTTCAGCCCTGTTTATAATCTTACCACTCCAGATAGAAAGTTCAGCTGGGTGCCACTGATTGAAGAGAGCCAAAGATGTGGGGTAAAGAGCAGGGGAGTTTTGGTTATGATTTTTGACGTAGTTCATAGAAAGGGCAACACGCCGCTTGCCCACTCTCATGCTACCTCTCTCTGGTGAAAAACGCTTCCAACCCCTCCCCCTAACACACACGCGCACGCACACCTATGTGTTTAATGCCAGATCGGATATCTGAAACCTCCAGCTTCTGTAGTTCACTGGTTGTGTGGAGGTTTGGCTGTTTGACCCAGGCTGTGTGCTGGAGCTTCCCCCATGCAGGGTGTAGCGAGCCTAGGGAAAGTGTCCATACTGAGGTCTGGCCTAAATTAGTCCATTGCGCCTTGCATGGTTGCTGACAGCCCTGTCCTGCCTTTGCACCCTTGAACCTTGGCTCACTGACTGAACTCAGACCAGCCTGTTTTCTGTTTCGGAGTAATCCCATCTCACAATGCAGAGCACTGCAGGAAGAGCAGTTTAGGAACCACCTGAAACTCTGCAGGCTAAGATATGCAGGGTCTCAAATTGCTTTGTTTTCTGTGCAGCATTTAGCAAAACTGTGCATTAAACCAGTAGCACATCCTTCTCTGCTGTAAGCTTTTAGACATTGAACTTGTTCATTTTGTAACTGTAACGAAATAAAACGCGCTAATGGGTGATTCTCATGAAGACCTTCACATTAACAAAGTTTTTCACCTCATTTCAGTATTTTTTCAAGTTGAGAGCCTAAAATAGAGTGTGAACTTTACCATGTTGATCTTTTTTTAATGGAAAAATATTTTAATAGAATTTTATTCTTATTTGAGGCTTACATGATCCAGAATAATTCTCATCACCGTTACAGTAAACGATGAAGCTAGATCATGAGTTAAAAACATTTTTTGACAATTTATTTCATATTTCCACAAAATATCCCATTAAATGAACAGCACAGTCCATGACAATTACTTTATTTTTATTTTTTTTGACATTTATTTATTGCCCTCACAGTGCATGGTAATAAGAATATTGAGTAACGGTAATGAGATCCTCTTGGCTAATTTCACAAATAACCTGAAATGCTAGCAACCTATAACTTTGCCACATGTTAAAGCCTTATATTGTGATAATAATAATATATTTTTTTTATTTTTAAAAGTAATGAGTATTAAACCATAACGGTAATGATAAGACAGTGTAACTGAGGACAGATTTAGCAACATTAACATAAATATCACAAAGTAAGAGAAGCGTGAGCAACTGACCTTGTCTCCATTTTGAATCTTGTATCTGAAGTGATGCATCATGGGATAGCTGATCAATTTAAAGGCACGGTGTACTTTTTATAGGGGGGGTGAAATCATGAAACGGTAATGAGAAACACTTGGTGCGGACACAGTTTTGTTTAAAATCAAGTACCTTTTTTTGTTCAACACAAAAAATATTAATATTATGCATAAATATAGATGTTTTAAAATAACTTTACACTGTGTTTTTTTTATATAATTAGGAATTTTTATATGATTTAAAGTAAACATTTAAAAAAAGGGATGCGGACACATAGCGGTAATGAGAATTTCCATAGATTTTTGTGTTTAATTGATATAAAAATTAGTTTATATGATGATGAAAACCATTTGTCCACACAGCGCTCCCTATTTTCTTTACACAAAATATCAGAGTTTATGTGAATTAAGTATTGATTTTGGAAAATGCGTCCTGGACATGATCACTGCAGCTTCATGAGAATCACCCTAATAGTCATGTTGAATTACACGGAACCGAATCTGTTTTATGCAGTTGGTTCAAATCATCGTAAACACGACACACCTTGAGATGTCCTGTCACTACCTGGAAGAGTTCATTTCCAACATCACCAACGTGCCTCCTGACACAGTGAACACCACCAAACTGTACGGCACCTCCACCTTTAAGGTACGAGAGAACCCACTTTCATACTTTGGCACTGCATGAATTGATGTAAACAGAACAGAATACAAGTTGACTTTATACTACCTGCATTAATGTGGTGGGTTTTTTTTTTTCCCTTTTAATCCCTGTCTGCCAAGTTAACGTATAGTGCAGGATTGTTTTGATAACCATTACTGTTGCTAGATTATAGTCTGTATATGTATGGGTATGTGTAGGATGCAAGGCATGCAGCAGAAGAGGAGATCTACACTAACCTGAATCTAAAGATCGATCAGTTCCTGCAGCTGGCAGATTATGATTGGATGGCAGCTCAAGGTGGGGGTCAGGCCAGTGACTACCTGAGTGACCTCATTGCCTTCCTCTGCAGCACATTCGCCGTGTTCACACATCTGCCTGTGAGTAGCCTTTTTCTCCTGCACATACGTTTGCGCGCTCTCATTCAGTACGCAGGACGCTTCCATTTTCATTTATTTTCAAGTACAGTGATGCTTTTTCGCTTTTTTTTTTTATAAATACGAAACATGTTCGATCTGAAAGCACGCTTATCAGTCATGCTTCAGATGGAGTTATTCTGGCCATGCTATTACATACATTTGTAAAATCCTTTGTTATTTTACATTTACATGTTCACACATCTTGACGAATCTTGGAACGTAAAGTTGTTAGAAAGGCTTAACGTTCCAAGGAGCTCTTGTCTATCGAGCCTGTTGCTTTAAAAGGGGATTATACGCACACTGCACTTGAACTTGGAGTTGAGGTTAAGTGAGATCAGTGCAGTAAGAGGATTGGGAACCATCGTGCAGGGCCTCCAAGTTCTCCTCCCAGCTGTCATTGAGCTAAAGAGAGCTGATGGCATGACCTAGATGTAGCTCATGTTGGGGAACTTCATGCCCTTGGTATAGCCTGGCCTTGACCCATGACCTGAAGCGGATTTAAGCCATACAAAAGCCTTCCTTAACATTCCCTTCCATGGGCCTCTGCTAAACATCCTTCCCTTGTTGGATTAGCAGAGCTAAGAGTCCCAGTGCCAGAGCTGGCCCCCGGGGTTACACAGTGGCCTCTGTCCCCTGACTGAGGCGCTGAAAGCTGCTTCCAGCAGCCCCCCCCTTTCCCCTCCTGTAATCTCCTAAATCTCACAATGCCCTCTGACCCAGCATTGGCTGAGGGGAATGTGCCCCTTTTCACAGAAATAACAACCTGCACATTTTTGGATGGATTTCAGCTGAAGGGGCAGCATTTGCCAGTGGTCTCTTATTTTCACATCCACATATCATTTTAGTCATACTCACTCAGTCCTTGAAATTTATTTTTTTTATTTTTGTATTTTCTTGTTTTTGCATCTGAATCCTCTTCTTAGAATGTTCTCTTCATCCTGCTCTAGCTTGACCGCTCCATGTCCATGAAAACGCAGCCATGCGTGCATAGAGGTGTGCAGGTGGCTGTCCTCCTTTTTTCACAGAAAAAGTGTTGGTGCTGGCTCTGGAAATGCTGCTTGATCTAGCGCTTTAGCACAGAAATACTCTTGATCTGGGATCAAAGACCGCTGTCATTTATCCACCATGATAAATCCAGCAACCACGTTATTTCCATCATTGCCATTAAAAAGAAAAGTTTGTTGTTGATAAAAATAAAAAAAAATTCTCCCTAACTTAGATGTGGCCAATTCCCACCAACCAGACACGTCTCCCCGATCACAAAACAGCTACCAACCAGGGAGGATGAAGGTCATCACGTGCCTCCTCTGAGACACTTTATACCAGCCGACCGCATCTTTTCAAACTGCTACTTATGCAACTTTAGTGGGCAGCGTAACTCACTCGGTGGAAAGCGCTATCCACCCACTTCCATATGCATGAGCTCACAGATGCCCGTGTTTGACTAGCGTCGTCGTAATTGACAGGAGAGAAAGTATGCAACCCCTCCCTGATAGCACAGGCCAATTTTGCTCTCTTGAGCTCATGGATCGTTGTCGCATCATCGGGATTTGAACTACTGATCTCCAGATGATGGGTTGAACGTTTTTCTGTTGCGGGAGCAAAAAAAAAAAAAAGCTAAAAATGTTTGAAAAGATGACCGCAAACTAAACAGGAACTTTGTGTGAATGCTAATATTTCCTAATTTATTTGAAGCTCTGCAAAAGAAAAAGAGAACAACAAAAACCTGCACGTGTGTAATCCTAGATATCATCTTTGGTTCAGTGTATAGATGCGTGGTTCAGCTTTGGAAGATAAAATAAGCCCTCAAAGTCCATTTATTAGTAAGCCTCCACCTATGTTTATGTAATGGTTTGCTTTCAAGTTCTTGAAAAGATTTGCTCCTTTCTTTAACCTACTCCAGAATCAGCACCAGCATCTGGGTAGTGGAAAATGGGTATCTGAAGCCACATTTCATCAGTCATGTGATTTGTCCTTGCCCGACCCGCTACACACCCAGCAGTGATGCCCTAAAAGGATTTGGGTTTCCATGAAAGAACTGGAAAACAGCATGGTCATCAGTCTTGTGTATAATCCCTAAATCACATCCCAAAGGCGCAGTCATAAATATGACCCATGACCTAAAAACAGTCCCTTTCCTCCTCCTCTCTCTCCTCTTTAGGGCAATCCCATAGAGCACGCCAGACTGCCGGTGAGTATGGCTGCCGTGTGTGCTTAAATGCTGGCATAACCTTAACTCTGAGTCATGATTGCAGTGTAGCACTACCGCATGTTGTTCTACTGACGGCTCTTTTTGATTCAATGACTTATTGTATGTTGTAACGAAACGGAGGTTGGATTTATTTTGGGGCCCTTAATAGGCTACTTTTGGGACCAAATGTAGAGTGCACCATTTGTCAGGCATTATTAACCTTGGCCTTCGGAGGCATTTGGTCATGGCACCGAGACCCATTTTGGATTGAAGCATTTGCTGGCATTCACTTGAGCATTCCTGTACTCACTTTGCCTTTTTAATGTTTGAAACAAAATGAACAGTCACTGTTTCGAAACCTCCAAAAACATTTCCGAATGGGCTTCAGTAAATTAGAATGATATTCTCATCTGGAAGGATTTTTGAGAAGAATCTGTTGCCATCCACTTGGATGCTGAGGTGGAGGTGGACTTTCCAGCAGGTCAACGATCCAAAACATACTGCGAAGGAGACTCTCGGTTGATTGTATAGGAAGAAAACAAAGCTGCAGAATCAACTGAAGATCCATCCATCCGTTATCTGTATCCGCTTTATCCTGTTCTACAGGGTCGCAGGCGAGCTGGAGCCTATCCCAGCTGACTACGGGCGAAAGGCGGGGTACACCCTGGACAAGTCGCCAGGTCATCACAGGGCTGACACATAGACACAGACAACCATTCACACTCACATTCACACCTACGCTCAATTTAGAGCCACCAGTTAACCTAACCTGCATGTCTTTGGACTGTGGGGGAAACCGGAGCACCCGGAGGAAACCCACGCGGACACGGGGAGAACATGCAAACTCCACACAGAAAGGCCCTCGCCAGCCACAGGGCTCGAACCTGGACCTTCTTGCTGTGAGGCGACAGCGCTAACCACTACACCACCGTGTCGCCCGCTACTCAGAAACAAAATAAAAAAATTGATTTCTAAAGATTTTGGAAAAATGACAGCAAGTTAAACAAGAATTTTTGTGTTCATGTTAACATTTCCTTATCAATCAATCAATCAATCAATCAAGTTTCAATCAAGTTTATTTGTACAGCGCTTTTAACAATAAACATTGTCGCAAAGCAGCTTTACAGAATTTGAACGACTTAAAACATGAGCTAATTTTATCCCTAATCTATCCCCAATGAGCAAGCCTGTGGCGACGGTGGCAAGGAAAAACTCCCTCAGACGACATGAGGAAGAAACCTCGAGAGGAACCAGACTCAAAAGGGAACCCATCCTCATTTGGGCAACAACAGACAGCCTGACTATAATATTAACAGTTTTAACAGGTATAACCCTCAACTGTCCTCATGGGGCCGTCCTTCACAGGAGTGGGGCGATAAAACTCCGACCAGACACAGGGCACCAGGATGGATCAAGCAGGTCCGAGGGGCAGAAGAGGCCAGCATCTCAATCCCAGGATCAACATGTAACTCAGAGGGACAGATTGGGGGGGGGGGGCTATGCAAAAAATGAGAGAAAAAAAACATTGCATCTGTTTTGTATGCAGTCATAGACGATAGCTTTGCTGCTGTGCGTCAATATGCTGTTCGACTTGGAAGAGAAGATAAATTCTCAGTGACGGGAATGCTTGCATGCACAGGCTTTGTTCTTCGGGACGGAGGCAATCAGGAATAAAGGACAAGAAAGTGACCAGCATAAAGGAATAGCCACAAAAATATATTTTTCCCTTTTTGCCATAACCAAAAAATTGTTCAGGCATGACATGTCAAGACAAGGGGACACACACACCACACACACAAAAATGGTTCTAGCCAGAGTATCCTTCATGAGGGTAAAAAATGTACTGACAAAAGCACGCTCAGTGCAGCTGAGAGCTCCCTGCCCGAGTGCCTGCATGGCCTCAAGGCTGACTGTTTCACAAACAATCTAGCATACCTTCTGAGTCAGAGCAGCTCACAACCGTGGATTAACTCTCTCTGCTTTGGCAGGCTGTACTGAAACGTGCATTACGCACGAGTGAAGTCCTGCTCTGTCTGCTGCGGTGTTCTGCTTCTGTATCCCATGATGCCCCGATTACATGCTACAGGATTTTGTCGAACATGTGGTGCATGCTTCTCCAGAGATTCTGAAGCATGAAACCACCACAGCTTACCGTTCAGTGTCTCCAGTCTCATTTATGAAGAAAATAGCCTCAACACAGCAGTCTGTATTCTAATGGCAAGTAATGGAGCCACCATTCTATCTATATCTATGTATATAATTTTTTTTCCCTCCCCTCTAGTGGTTACAGAACAGTAGGCTACTCCCAAAACACTGGCATTGTAGTTATTTAATAAAAATGGCTGCTTTATTTATTTTATTTAAATGTCTGAGTGTGTGTCCAGATATACAAATGAATATGTCCACATGTGCATACACAGCAATACGGTGTAAAGGTCAGTTGGGGTTATGATGGTGATAATGTCACTCCAGAAATATTAGTGTATGTGTAATGTGAGAGACCACCGGGGAAGTGTGTGGGTTTTTAGTCGTGTAAACTGAAAGTATTCACGGGGAGAGGGGAAAAAAAAAAAAGTGTGTTGAAACACTGTTGGCGCTTCCTGCACTATGGGAAATGTAATAAATGCTGGGATGGAATTAATTCACAGTTCGTGTGTATGTTCTTTTTGTAAGTGGTGATTGGTAAAAGGCAGAATCTGTGGTTGGTAGAAGAGAGCAACTGGACTTGCTTGAAGATTCTTGAAAACGTTTCGCCTCTCATCCTAAAGGCATCCTCAGTTCTGTCTGACTAACAGTGTTGCCAGATTGGGCGGTTTCAAGTGCATTTTGGCGGGTTTTGAACATATTTTGGGCTGGAAAACGTCAGCAGTATCTGGCAACACTGCTGACTAATAGGGAGTATCCAGTATTTATCCTCTCATGGATCGTCATAGAATCTGAATCAGAATGCTGATGGCTGCATTGTAGGTGGCTGATAAAAGATGTCATAGACACCCACCTCCGTTCAGTGATGGTCGTTCCAGGTTGACAAAAATGAACGATCCTCTCTGGCTAAGATGTCTGCCAGTTTTCTGGAAGTCCTCTCGTACTCCCGCACCAGTCGAAGGGATCTCATCCCAAAGTGCGTAGAAACACATCTGTGAAGAATCTCAGTCATCCAGGTACATAGTAATCTCAGTCATCCATTGTCAACCTGGAACGACCATCACTGAACGGAGGTGGGTGATGGTGTACCCTTTATTGTCACTAGTCACATGTACCAGCGAAATTGGCCGTCAACCTGTCCGTACATATACAACATACAGTTGACATAGGGTAGACAGGACAGGAAGACAGGGATAAAGATAAAAAGAAAACACAACATGAGGAGAGATAAGGAAAAAAAAGAACACCCCCCCCCCACACACACACACACACACACACTATGCTCCTGTCAGGAGTACAGTGTGGGGACATTTAAAAAAACCTTAGCATAAGCACACAAGTACACTTTAAACACGGGACTTGAGGGGGGGAATCAGGGGTAAGGGGGGGTAGGGGGTAATCCAGCGCAAGCAAGCAGCCATCCACTCCTGCAGCCATGAAGGCGCTGGTCACGCACCCGCTTGTCACACTGGGGGTAAAAATGGTGACCGCGGAGAGTTAGAGAGGAATGCGAGGAATGAGTGTGTCACCCGGCAGCGACCTTCAGGGGGAAATGTTTCCTCAGCAATGGCCTAAACCAAGGTCTGTGCTGTCTCAGGGTGCCGAATGTCGATAAGATATGAATTGTTTGGTCTTTCCAGACGCAGTCTTTGCACGTCCACACCGTTCGTCCATATCTGTCCATTCCGTCCATTCTATTCAAACTGATCTCCGAAAAACGTATTCCTTGCAAAGCTGAAAGCTGCTCCGAGATAACAACCATTTTGTGGTTAAAGTTCTGAATGTCCACAGTCCGAGTGCCAACAGCTTTGCCCACCACTCCAATCATATCGGGCAGCTTTGTGGGGCTTTGAACAGCTGTCACCATTGTCTGATTTCCTCGATATACCAGGGCAATGCCTAATCCAATCAGCAAAAGTCCTGTAATCATGGTTCCGAATAGGTAGATATCTTCAATGTCCTCCACAGAAAGAATCGCCAGGCACACGACCCGCCACTGCTCCCACGCGTCCATCGTGTAACCAGCCGCAAACGTTCCGGCAGGACAAACGGGTTCCCCCGAACCCAAACTGCTCGTCGAGAAAACTGTCTCAATTTCGTTAGGAGACCAGTTTATCAATTCCATGCTTTTTTTAGTTTAGAAAGTAATGCAGGGAGAGTCTCTTCAAAAAGTACAGCAGATGAGACAAGACAGAAGCACAAGCAGGGAAAAAAGGAGGGAGAGGGAGAGCAGAAAAAAATGCGACCGCCTTCCGTGGAAGCACGGAGAGAGGAAAAAAAAAAGGTGTCTATGACATCTTTTATCAGCCACCTACAATGCAGCCATCAGCATTCTGACTCGGATTCTATGATGATCCATGAGAGGATAAATACTGGATACTCCCTATTAGTTAGACAGAACTGAGGAAGCCTTTCGGATGAGAGGCGAAACGTTTTCAAGAATCTTCAAGCAAGTCCAGTTGCTCTCTTCAACCAACCACAGGTTACTGTGTACAACCCTGATTCCAAAAAAGTTGGGACAAAGTACAAATTGTAAATAAAAATGGAATGCAATGATGTGGAAGTTTCAAAATTCCATATTTTCTTCAGATTAGAACATAGATGACATATCAAATGTTTAAACTGAGAAAATGTATCATTTAAAGAGAAAAATTAGGCGATTTTAAATTTCATGACATCACATCTCAAAAAAGTTGGGACAAGGCCATATTTACCACTGTGAGACAAACCCTTTTCTCTTTACAACAGTCTGTAAACGTCTGGGGACTGAGGAGACAAGTTGCTCAAGTTTAGGGATAGGAATGTTAACCCATTCTTGTCTAATGTAGGATTCTAGTTGTTCAATTGTCTTAGATCTTTTTTGTTGTATCTTCCGTTTTATGATGCGCCAAATGTTTTCTATGGGTGAAAGATCTGGACTGCAGGCTGGCCAGTTCAGTACCCGGACCCTTCTTCTACGCAGCCATGATGCTGTAATTGATGCAGTATGTGGTTTGGCATTGTCATGTTGGAAAATGCAAGGTCTTCCCTGAAAGAGACGTCGTCTGGATGGGAGCATATGCTGCTCTAGAACCTGGATATACCTTTCAGCATTGATGGTGTCTTTCCAGATGTGTAAGCTGCCCATGCCACACGCACTAATGCAACCCCATACCATCAGAGATGCAGGCTTCTGAACTGAGCGCTGATAACAACTTGGGTCGTACTTCTCCTTTTAGTCCGAATGACACGGCGTCCCTGATTTCCATAAAGAACTTCAAATTTTGATTCGTCTGACCACAGAACAGTTTTCCACTTTGCCACAGTCCATTTTAAATGAGCCTTGGCCCAGAGAAGACGTCTGCGCTTCTGAATCATGTTTAGATACGGATTCTTCTTTGAACTATGGAGTTTTAGCTGGCAACGGCGGATGGCACGGTGAATTGTGTTCACAGATAATGTTCTCTGGAAATATTCCTGAGCCCATTTTGTGATTTCCAATACAGAAGCATGCCTGTATGTGATGCAGTGCCGTCTAAGGGCCCGAAGATCACGGGCACTCAGTATGGTTTTCCGGCCTTGACCCTTACGCACAGAGATTCTTCCAGATTCTCTGAATCTTTTGATATTATGCACTGTAGATGATGATATGTTCAAACTCTTTACAATTTTACACTGTCGAACTCCTTTCTGATATTGCTCCACTATTTGCCGGCGCAGAATTAGGGGGATTGGTGATCCTCTTCCCATCTTTACTTCTGAGAGCTGCTGCCACTCCAAGATGCTCTTTTTATACCCAGTCATGTTAATGACCTATTGCCAGTTGACCTAATGAGTTGCAATTTGGTCCTCCAGCTGTTTCTTTTTTGTACCTTTAACTTTTCCAGCCTCTTATTGCCCCGTCCCAACTTTTTTGAGATGTGTTGCTGTCATGAAATTTCAAATGAGCCAATATTTGGCATGAAATTTCAAAATGTCTCACTTTCGACATTTGATATGTTGTCTATGTTCTATTGTGAATACAATATCAGTTTTTGAGATTTGTAAATTATTGCATTCCGTTTTTATTTACAATTTGTACATTGTCCCAACTTTTTTGGAATCGGGCTTGTACCTGGATGACTGAGATTCTTCACAGATATGCAAAAGGCAGAAACATTTGAAAAGCGAGTGTGTTGTAAAAGTTGTCTTTTGCCTCATGGTATTGTGAATCAACAGCCATGAGTAGTGATGCAAATAACATCATAAAGTAACGTTTTGGCTATTTTGGTGAAAAATGATTGGTGGAAATTTCAGGGCATCCCTGGCTAGCGTCCCTGCAATTCTGTTTTCATGTTAAATTTTCTCCGTCTTTTTCTTTCCTTAAATTGAGTCCCCTTCCTGCTTTGTCCTTTTTTCTTTCTGTATGTCTCGCTCGTCTCTCGTACTGTACTCCACTGATGTGTTCTCTGCGCTGTGTTTATTTTCACAGCCGTGTGCTGCTAAGTGCTTTTTAATGAGGGCTTTGACAGGTCCTACTTTTAATTAAGCACTCTGACTACCTCTTACTCACCCTCTCCTCCTTTCTCCTTCATTCTCTCTCCCTGTCGGTGTACCAGGCTAATTGTTAACATGCCTCTGCCCTGGACTGTAAAACAAGTGTGCTACTGTGTGTGGGAGAGGTGCAGCTTCCTAAGCTTTACCCTGTATGAAACAGAACCCAAGAGACGGCACACACAGCCCTACGAACTGATTTTGTTTCGACCTGAGGGAACAGTTCAGGGTCCCACTTTACCCTCTACAGCTATTACTCGACCTCAGCATGTGTGTGAAAACATGTAAATAGTCCCGCATGTGTGCGCATCAAGGACGCATGCTCCGCAGTTCTCGCACAGCGTGACCAAAGACGCACACGTACTCACATGTGGTACAGGTACACGATTGTTCTCATGATTCATTTAAACCGTGTCATTTAAAATGTGTGTTTGTGCTTCAGGGTTATCTGGACTGTCTGTGAGGCATTTACTGTATGTTTATGGTGTACAGGTGAAGAAGGGGCCAGGAATTGTGAGGTTAGCCTGCGTCCACTTGTAATGAACAGGAGAAAGAAATGATTGCATTGCATTTTGTGAGTGGACTGAACTGTGACACTTGTGCATGTGACTGCTTTGTGAAGTAAGTACTCTTTAGCTGACCCTAATTTAACTTTGGCTCTGTTCAGACTTAAATCTGCCTTTTTTTTTTTTTGAGCACACCTAAATTAAAGTAGGAAAGATTTTCATCAAAATGCACATGAAATCTTTTTCCAATTAGATTCAAGCCACGTTTGACTTGACAATTGAAATTGGATTTCATTTAGTTTTTCCTTTTCTTAGTTTTTGTCTCGACATCAGAAATTTGCAGCAAGAGCTGTAACATGCACACAAATCAACATAAAGGTAGGTCAGGTTATCAGAGTACCCAGACTTGGAGCCGTGACCACATGGCTTGTCCTTTATCTTTTGTTTAAAACTCTTTGGTTTTGATTGCTCTTGTCTGTGCCAGATACAATAAGGACCATTACTGGATGCTGCCATTGGGTATAAGACATACAGTACTGTGCAATAGAGCCCTGCACTCCCGCGGGAGTCCCGCGGGACCCGACGCAAAGCAGTGCGGCGCGGGACAAATTTTGAAAGCTCATTGCGGGCGGGAGGGGGAGTGCACAATGCGGGAGCGGTTGGGAGAGGTGATAAGCTGCAGTCCCGCTAACTAAAAATGTGTTTAAAATAATGTTGCAAGCATCAGGGGAAGATTATGGACGCACCAAATTTGGCTTAACGGTCATTTAATGGTGAAATGCCGTTCGCACTGTCAGCCAACTTCGGGTTGTTTCTCTGAATTCCGACAATAAACGAGACCATCCGAACACATCTGAAAACATCGTGGTTTGAGCTGTGTTGGTTCAAATCAACTTGGTTCAGACCAAGTTGGTTCTACAGCTTTGGGAAACAGTCGTTTTTTGGATGTTAGTTAGTTCAAACTTGCATCGTACCATATTGGTTTAATGCTAACTTGGTTGTTTGTTTGGGAAATGCACCCCTGAACGTGAGCTGTAGATATTTATGCTCAAATCCACTCAAAGTAGGGGGCGGGGCACCATCACGCTGTGTCTTTAAATTATATTAATTTCTTATAGGCCTACTTGTATTTCCTAGAATGTAAATGTGAGGAGTGGCATATAAGCTGTGTGCAATGTACAATATTCTTAATATCCACTGTAGACTTTGGTAGGTGTGTTGGGTATCTCTGTAAAGCCTCAGCTGCGCATGCCGCCTGGCAACGCGCACCCTCGCTACGTGCGCTAGGTGAAGGATCGGTCAGTGGAGAGCTCAGCTAAGCTCAGCATGTTTAATTCCCCAAGCCAATGACAAGAACTTTCGTGAGAAATAACGCGAACGTCTGCGTCATGCGGGATTTGCGGGCGGGAGCGGGACTGAAAATCATAATTCTTTGCGGGAGCGGGACTGAAAATTCTGTCCTGCGCAGACCTCTACTGTGCAAGTCTTAGGCACCTAATTTTTTTTTTTTCATTTTTTTTCATGCAAACTTTGTTATAGAGTTCTATTTTATGACTTTTACATTATTGAGTCAGTACAAAAACATTTAGAGTTCCAAGCGTCCATTTTCCAGCCCAAAATTAGATGGTACAGAAAAAATGTGTTGTATTTGAGCAGCATATTACATAACCGACCACTTTTCAGATTAAAAAAGAAAACATAATGAAGGCTGCTGGGTTTTGGTGCAAAATGAAGAAGCGAGTGTGACAAAGTGTCCAGAAGAACTGTGGCTGGTTCTGTAAGATGCTCAGTAAAACCTCCAGCTCATTTCCTTATCAAACTGCACTCACTGTACCTGAGACTACTGTTTTTATCCCCCCAGCATGTAATGCAGCGGGATATAGCTTTCACTCTGTCCATCTGTCTGTCTTTCCGTCTGTAAACGTTTTAGTTTCTGGAGCATAACTCAAACTATTAGGAATTTTTTTCACGAAACTTCAGTTATGTTAAGTGTCTAGAGGAGTTGTGCCTTTTGATATTTTGGAATTTCTGTAATTTTTTTTTCTGTATTTCCTTAGCAACCAATTCAACTTATGGAAATATGGAGTGGGGTTTCATGTGGGGGCCGGGGGGGGATATGTCGTCATCTGATGATTCTTGGGGGGGGTTAAAGTGCATATCACGGGTAAATTCAGGAGCAAGATCAATGTAATTCTCCTATTTTATATTAAACTTTGGTCAAATATCTGTCACATTTTGCATTTTGTGCAATTTTTTTTAACCTTGCGGAATACCAGAAAAATTCAGTTGAAATCAAGCCATTTGAGGCGAATTGGTCCGCCTCTGAAAAAACTTGCCATTTGGATTTCCTGGCAAACATTGATTTTCGTGACGTCGCGTGCAGGACGCCTCCTTCTGAATCCTACGTCAGCGCTGGTTTGTTTATGAGAAAACGACCTGGTGGTTTTCTACAGTACAACGTTATCGCTAAAATGGTTAACAGACGTATCGTAGGAGGGTGTAGCAACACCAATCATGATGGGATTAGTACTCATAGTTTCCCAAAAGACCGGACAATGGGAGAGAAATGGTGGGAGCACTGTATCTACTGTCAAAAGTTATCAGCCCTCTTGGTAGCAAACTAACTCGTGCACTTCCCCCTGCGTCACACTAATCATTGTCTGCATGCCTGTGTAATGTAGCTATGCATGGCAAATGTAACTCCAGTACAAATAAATCAGATTTGGTCACTTGGACTTGGTAATCAGACTTGAGAAGTAAACACATTTGGCCTGCTTTAGGAGCACATTTGTTAAATCCTCCTCCACGTCACGCTAAACCAGTACACATCGTCACACTAATGGTGCTGACTTTTTTTTTTTTCCCCTCCCCCTCTTCTTCGTTATCATTTAACTCGCTTCTCTTCAAAACAGTATGGGCATGATGTTTCCACATTAGGGTTTCATTATTGCCTTCTCTCATGCAAAATCTGTACACAAATGTTGACCATGCCAAATCAATAAAGCCTTCTGCTCCAATCAGACCGGATGAGCCACACTTGTGAGTGATTGTAATGGCCTCGGCAGGAGACAGGTAATCGTGAGGTTTTCATTTTACAATGAAGAAAAGAAACAACAAACAACCACTCTTCCTTTGGCCCACATGATTTATTATAGCTATTAAGAATGCAGAGACGAGCGGCCGGAAAACAAGCGTGTTTAT
The DNA here is from genome assembly GCF_027579695.1 of Neoarius graeffei. Classification (NCBI taxonomy): domain Eukaryota; kingdom Metazoa; phylum Chordata; class Actinopteri; order Siluriformes; family Ariidae; genus Neoarius; species Neoarius graeffei. The sequence goes on along the minus strand of NC_083569.1, from coordinate 62,011,191 downwards.
TTTTTAATCACCGTAGTGCCGCACAGGCACTGTAATCATCTGTAATCGCCTAGTTAGGCCTGAAAGTGCTTTAACCTGATTAAAGACTCACTGGGTTAGACCACAACATGACTGAGGGTCTGTCTGAAAAAGAGGTATGTAACAAGCTGATGATCAGTGGCGTGTTTGATTAATTACAAGTTTTTGACTACAACCGTTTTACCTGTAAACAAACCACTAATGTTTAGTTGGAACGGTTGCTGAATAGAACAGATCACTGAACACTGATCAGCTGAATTCACTGGCATCCACATGCAAAAGCCGGGGGTGTTTTTTTGTTTGTTTTTTGTTCTCTTCTCCCCCAACTTTATGTTCTTGTCAGCTGGTGTCTCTTCTGACCCCTGGTTTCACCTCATTCTTTGCTTTTGTGTTCTGTAGGATTTGGTTTGTCAAACATGTTTGTAATCTTTTGTGGGGAAGTTTGTGGGTGTTAAATCAGAATTCTGATCATGTTCACAAATATGATCAGCTTCTCACGAAAGGAAGATCGGGATCAAAACGTTCCTCCTGTCAGTGTGTTTGTGCGCATGGACATGTGCAGTCCTGTTGCCAGAACACATGCAAGCCAGGATAAGACTGGTACTTAAAGAAGCAGTTTGTAATTTCTGCTATCTGTGGGATGAACTGCAGTTATAATTGCAGTAATGATGCACCAGACCATGCTTGCTCTATTAAAACTTTTTTTGTTTTGTTTTTTTTTTGGGGGGGGGGGAATAAAAGCTTGGAACAGAAACTAGCCATGGCTATTGCAGAATTTTATTCTAAATTAGTTTTAGATTTTTTTTTTAAATGACTATTATTAAGCACCTTCATATTACAACCAGCACCTTCTACATATTGCACTTTTAAAGAATTTAAAGTTTTAGGTAAATTTGATTTAGTAACTAGGAACAAATAGTGAGATGCCATTGATGGTCAGAAGCCGATGTATGTGAAGTCAAAGGGTGGGCCAGAAGTTTTTCATGATTACAAGAGCCAGCTAATGGTGAGAGCGTGGCCGAGCTGCCAGCTGCACAACCAAATATTGTGTTGGATACGGATTCTTTGATTTGTATAATTCTATATTAATACCTCTACCTAAAAGTAAATTGATGTTTAATGTGCATTAATATTAGCTGTATTTTGTATCGACTTTCCATTAGTCCACATTTCATACACAGCTTTTATACACAAGTTCCTGTTTCGTGCCAGTGTTGATCAGAATCGGCGAACTTTATTGATCCTGAAGGAAATTGCTTCACATCTCCTTACTATTTACACAAACCCAATGATTCCCAGTTAAAGGAATCTGACCAAAACCTTGTCTTGCTCACCTCTTTTGCGTCCCCCTAAGAGCTCCTCTTTATCAGACACACTCCTCTGTCTCCTCACCCCAGCTTTAGGCTTTGGTCCAGCCGTGTCTCTCAGCTCCCATTACTCCCTCTGTTAGATCAATTACTGCAATCAGCAGGCCAGCCAGATCATTAACTGGTTAAAATCAATGCTTCTAATTTTAGTACCAACCAGCATTAGGTAGGGGATATGAGGATAGGATTTTGGATGGCAACTGGAACACACATTTTATTTATTTATTTATTTATTTATTTAAAAGAACTGAACACATTCATCTAACTGCTCTGTTCTGAATACACGAGCTTACCGTTACTGACATTTTGTTGTGTTGCTCTGGTTGAAAGGGGAGAGTAATACCGTTCCTCCCTCCCAGAGAACACGGCTAATTTTTTTTTTTTTTTTGGGCTCTCTTGGGTTCATTTCTCTCTCTTCCTTCTTTTTCAATCTGGTTACCTGATTGTCTCTGAACAGTAAATTTTAGTTTGGACCCATCCCATTTTATACAAAAGGTATGTGGTGAAATATATATGGATGGTGGGGGAAAAAAATCAGCTTCATTAATAACAAATAACTGCATTCAAGTTATTTTGTAAGGATAGGATTCCATATTAGCCTGGAGTCTCAGTAGAGTATTTTATTTTAAAACTTTTAAAAGCATGGTTGCACTCCAGATTTAGCAATGGCCATCTCAGGATGGGAATTCTTGGAAATTTTGTGCTGTTGTATTTTACCTCCTTTTATTTCGAGTTTCTGTCTTTTCTTCTCTGTCTCACGGTCTCTTTCTGTTGGTGTCTTCTTTGTAGATTTAGTCTGACGTTAATGTATTTGGAAATATCTGTGTGCTTTGCAAGTAGCTCGTATAGTAGTCCCCCCCCCCCCCCCCCCCCCCCATTTTTGACCCTACTCGTCAGAAATCCCACAGATTCCAGGTTCTCCACTCTTGTGTTTTCTTTTAGATTTAGTATCAAATTAAAAGCTTTGGATCTTTCCTGAAAATATCAGATTCCTTCAGGAAAGAGTTGGACAGCAGACAAGGGCATATTTGAGGTTTTTATACGTCTTTGTAAGAGGGGAACACGAATGGTTTACTGTATTTGGAAATGTTTTATTTTCCTATTTTTTTTCCCCCTACAGTTATCACTACTATGCTAATGTCCTGTATTTTGGATGTCTTTTAGTATGGTACATTCTAATCAAGTGTGTGCGCGCGCCCATGGATACATTTAGTCTTGAAACTGATGTCCTCCTATCGGGTGGGATGGGGAGGGAGATAGATATTGAAAAAGCAAGGCATATAGATTTCACCCTTTTCGTCTTCTGCAATTCTAATTAGTTTAATTCTACAGGTCTTAGGGTTCAAGCCTTTTTTTTTTTTTCTTTTCCCCTCGGGTGTTTTGTATTTCCCTGTGTACCAGTCATCATAGTATCTTTCTTCCTGTCACTGACCTTTTTTTTTTTTTTTTTTTGGGTCTCTGTAGGGAAAGGTTGCTCAGACAGCATGTATGTCTGCATGTAAACATCTGTCCACCTCCTTGCTGCAACTGTTACTTGAAGCAGATGTCAGGCAGGTATCTATGGGAGCACTCCAACAGTTCAACGTAGACGTCAGAGAGTGTGAGCGTGAGTACCATCTGTCTTCTTTTTATTTTTTATAAATAAATAAATAAATAAATAAATAAATAAATATATATATATATATATATATATATATATATATATATATGAGGCAGTCTTGTCTATGATAGAGACTGATCCCACACTCCCCAAAGGCAAATTAGGGTAAATTGAGAGGGGGGGAATAAAAGAATGCATTTTTGACTCATGATAGAGTTGTGTAGTTTGGCCCATCTTTTCTAGCAGCTTTCTTTGTGACCACAGCTGAAACCGCTTCTGAGCATCTGACCCAGTCTGGTTAATGGATTTCCCATGATCCTTGCCTTGTGCATGCCATCGCCCAGAGATCACAAGCAGAGAGACAAAATGACCGTCCTCCATGAGATTGCCACATCAACTGCCGTGGTTGCACCATCTGTAGGCATTTTAGTTTTCTGATTTTCCACCATACTGATAAAGTGCAGTCTCGGTGTCCGTCACTTCTTAAAATCCCCTTAAAATTTGTGATACTGTTGCTTTCATTTTACAGAGCCACAAATTTGGGCTATAATCTAAACGCCACTAGAGTGAAAATTGTCTTAACCTCAGCTTTAAGCTTCTGTCTGTGTGGATGAACAAATGTGACATAGGTTGGGTGGAGGTAATGGAGGGTTTGAGGAAATAAGACAGAACTCTGCACAAAAATAACTACTATAATGTAACCACTGGAATGGTCAGAGGATGTGTCTGGAGGAATCCCTCATCAGTGACATTTATCTGCGAGTGCTGTAACGAGGGGCGTGAGAAAAGAAGAGGCAATTGGGTTACTGAGACTAGCAGGGATTTTCGAGGATGTTGGTAATTTTGTAGTAGAGTGATGCTAAAATCCATTTTGCAGAGCTTGCTGTGACCCACTAGGGGTGCTGTGCCTCTTTCTGAATCAAAAGTTGTGATTTGTCCAGAGATCAGAATTGATCAGTGATGTGCTTTTGGTCTAATTTAATATTAAGCTCATTAATAATGCTGCAGAATGACTTCTTCCTGCCTTCGTTCTGGTCACCGTTTACTTGTTAGTCCGTCAAGCACAAAGTAAACAGGGCTAAAGATGAAGTGGTGCAAACTTGCACTGTTTCTAGAGTCCTCAGAGGGACGTTTGAGTTTTAGGTGCCCTTGAGAAAGCCCATACACTTCTTTGTTTTGGCTTTAAGAATAAAGCTTTGAAGTTTTTTTTTTTTTTTTTGGTTTGTTTGTGTTTGTTTTTGTCTTGTTAATTGTATTTTTGATTTGATGTAGCCTGACATGCATCACATTTACTTTGCTGCCATTTGCCCAAAGTTTCTTATGTATAGTGTAGGGGTCAGAAATAAAGATGGCAGGCATGTAATCTGCGTGAGAGGGGAAAAAAGCCCTCAGCGTTGTGAGGAGAAAGGGTTTTCTCCCAGGCTCAGCTTGTTTTGTCTCCTTGTGTCAAACGTTCCGTTTTCTAGAATGGCGAAGCTGCTTGTTTACGGGTTTCCCGCCAAAGCCAGAGAACGCTCTGGTGGCCTCACATCCAACCCCCTGAAACCTTTCGACAATCCCCCTTGCCTTTTCACAAAGTTTTGTCCCCACCTTTGCCCTGTGCTGCGCCACATGTTCTGAAGAGCGGCCTCATGGGTTTCAGGTTGTGAAGGTAAAGGCAGAACCCTTGTCACTCATACTCCACTCCACTCTCGGACTTGTCAGGTCAACACTGGGGAAGAATTAATGAGAGTCTGATGAGGGTTTTTTTTTTTTTTTATGGATAGCACAAAGCCAGTGGCAGACCCACAGACATGACTCTGTGGCAGGGGCTGCCTCGAACCTCCCAGTACTCACCCCCCATCAACACCCGCAGAACCACCAAAGCCCCCCTCCAATCCACCTCCCCTGCCCCCACTGAACCTCCCCCTGTCCTCCCCTTGTCCTGGCTGTCATCTGTCTGCCAATCTCCCACTCCATGGCGAATTCCCTGCTCTCTTTATCCTTCTCTCTTTCCCACAGGGTTTGCCAGGGCCGGCCCGGTGCCTGGCTTCCAGGGGGACACTCTGCTGCTCGCCTTCATCGACTTGAGACAAGTAGGTCTTTGTTTTTTTCCACCCTTTTTTCTTTTCTTTCATTCTTCCTTCCCCCTTTCTTCTGTTTTCTCCTGTTTACCCCTAAGCATCCCCTCCTTTCACTTATTCTCCTTCCCTATCCAGCAGTTCCAACCCCCTAAACCTCTACCTCACTCCTGGTTTTGTTTGAAGGTTTCTTTCCTTAAGTTGCCCTCAATGTGTTTCTGGGATTTTTTTTTTTTGCATTTATATGTGTGATCCCAAGGTTTTTGATGCATGCATACATACAGACTGTTTTCATTCGTTTTATTCGGATCAGAAGTGCGTTAAAGTCTCTTGCTTAATTTAAGGTGAGGTTCTCTGATCCAACTTTTCACAGGTCATCTTATCCAAGTGGCCTCTCTGAACACCGAATTGCACGTTGGGCCATTGGCGTACTTTCAGAGCACACTATTTCGCAACGCTAAAATTATGTCTCGCTCAAAAGCATACATCCCTGTACCTTTGTGTGCATTAGCCGTACGAAATCTTTGATTCTACTATTGAGGTTTATTCAAGGAGTTTCTCTGGAAAAGGAGTGTGTAGTCTGTGCATGTGTTGTGGTGGGTGGCAAATTAAGGGGTCTAGAGGGGATGGGAAAGAATAACACTGAGGCTATGAGGGTTCCATATTCGGGACCCCCTCCCTTGCAGCCAAAGTAGCCAACCTGAGCAAATGTCAGAGGCTGAGAGGGGATGACGGATGGGCTGGATGCTCGTGGAGCGGTGGATGAATGAGCTGACAGACAGTGACAGATAGCTCTTTCTTCCACTAAAACAATCCCGTTTTGTCCCGCCTGCCATCATGATGCAGTGCCACTTGTTTTCCATTTAGTTTTTTCTCCTAAAACCATGACTTCACCATGAACGAGCATGTGTGGTTTTGCTTTGTTGTTGTTTTAAGTTGTATACCGAGACAAATAACCTGAGGTGAAATGATTTAAATTTTATATAAATGCCTGGTTGAATTTTGGTCACTTCTCGTGAATCAGCTGTTTGGGTTGGCCACTGGTTATCAGCGTTCTCATAATAATATCAAAGCGAGGTAGCGTTAGATCATACACCACCTTTGGTTCCACCCTTTCCCCCTCCCTTTTTGCAACTGTTGTAGAGATCATGGGTGTCAGAACCAGTGCGTTGACCCAGGCATCCCCCAGCGTGGCTGGCAATGAATACACCCGATAAATCAACCTGAAGGGCCCGTTTGTGTACCAGACTCCTGGGTCCTGGGATGGGGCTGTGGGTCAATCTTTCTGGAGACAGACAACAGAAAGGTCCGGAAGCTCTGGGAGGGGTTTGGTGAGAATCCTGAGCGTTGCTTTATACTTCAATCTGAAGAGAAACAAATATGAAAAGAGAGTGAAGCATCCAGACTTCAAGAGACATTGAGACATAAGTAGGACAGATGAAGAAACCTTGACATGCTGATGGGACTGAAGATGACTGATAGAAAGTAGGTCGAACAAAGACGTTAGAAAAGCTTTTCAAAAAAGTCAATTTTGTGTGTATTCTTGCATTGCATTACATTCTCAACAGGCCTTCACATTGTACGGACAAAATATCTCCGAATAGGAGCGGCCAGTCCGTTTCCCTCCGTTGTCTCATAACCTTCCTAGCATTCTTGGAGACTGCTTCATTTTGTCTGCAGAAGTGATGTAGAAATAAACAGCTGTGACTGCTATAAAGAGAGTCAGTCTTTTCCGACAGACAGAGTGAGAAAGCAGAAGTGGGCAGTGTAAACAGTGCTGCTGGCTGTGGCTCAGAGCTGTGCAGCTATATTTAGCGGCAGAGAGTCTTGTGGTGGTGGGAACCCTTGGCCGGCCTTGGCGTGTGGGAGGCCTGCTGGACTCTGTGGCATGGCAGCACACATCACCACCCCTACCCCCAGGCAATGTGCACACCCTTGGGCAAAGCCTATCATACCTTTGCCCTCAATCTTCTGCGTGCACAAATTCCTCCCAGGACTTACAGTAGAGTGTAGATACTCCAGGGGCTTTTGAGGATCTGAGAGTCCATGAATCCTTTTTAAAGTATAGTGTAGGAGGCAAACATTTGTTTTGGGTGACTTGTCGTAAAATGGTTGTGCCTTGGTTAAAATTGCTGTATAATATGAGATTTGTTTGCTAGACCTGTCTAGAGCCAATGAACTGTTTTGGACCCTTATACGTTTGCAGCAGCTGGAGTCCCGCAATAAAGCTGTGTATTGGTTTACTCTGCTTTGGCAGGTATATCCTAGTCAGACTAATAATATCTTTGGCGAACAATTCTCTGGTATAGGCTAGAGGGAGGGAAAATGGCCAAACCAAAGCGACTCGGTTTGAGTGTACCTTCGGATCTTCTCCCCTCACCTCGTGTGCCAGTTTTACAGGGAGATGGGGGGCTGGAAATTCGGTTCCTCTTTCCCCAAGATTCAGAGCCAGAAGGCTGCTGTGCATTTTTGTGGCCTGTCCGCAGGCATTATTTTTGAATTCTTGGAATGTGTTTAAAATGTCCAATGGAAAATGCTTTTCTCCTCTTACTGGTTTTGCTCAGGATTTCTCGGGTCTTACAAGAAACCGATATTTGCAACTTAATCTCGTGCCGTTACTGGTGTCAGTTTTGGTTAACTTGTGACTTTCAACCAGATTTATTTATATTACTTTGCACAGTTCTTTTTCTCAGTGCCTTGCATGACTTTGTCTGTGGACATTAATCACCTTTCTCTCTGTTCTCTTGTAAGCTACAATTATTAGCTCATCCGGCCGACAGGCGATGAGCTTATGCCATCATGTCTTGTCCGGCATCGTCCACATTTCACAAAAATGGCTGCTTCTCTCTCAGTTCTTCACTGATGTATATTTTTTTAATTCATTTTGGCAGGAAGCTAGGTCTGCCTGGGGTGTATATAGGTTCTACACAAATTTGCATAATTGCAATTAATAATGACGATATGGAGTAATTAAGCCCTAAGGAGTGTTTTCCACACACATCGCTTCTTCTCCCTCAATTCTTCACCAATTTTGATTCTTTCTGGCATGAAGGTAGGGGTACGTAGGGTGCATATAACTTCTACCCAGATTTTCCAAATTACAATTGTTCATGAACTTATGGACTGACTAAGCCTTAATGAGCAGTTCAGCAAAAATTGCTTCTTCTCGGTCAGTTCCTCGCTGTTTTGAAGTCTTTCTGGCCAATAGATAGGTATTCCTAGGGTGTATATAGCTTCTGTATATAGCTTGCAACAATTAGTGCGCAAGGTGGCCCACTTTAGATCGTCCCTTTTGGACTAGACAGTATCGGAGTGAGCTAGGCCTTCCTTGACGGTCTCATTATTGATCCCAAACTATGATTCAGCTATGATCAGTCAGTAATATAAGAGCATATACTCAAAGACAAGACTGTTACCTGTAATTTTCAGAGTAATGTGTTAATTTCCTGACATGTCTTTCATGGCTTTTCAAGCAACACCTTGTTGGAGATCTAAAGCTTGTTGTGCAAAATCAAAATTGAGATTTTGTATAACATTGACACTCTGAAAGGATTAAATACTTGAGTTCACCAGTGCGGTGCAAGGCAGGGACGGGTTGAGGGATGGGATGTGTAAAAGTTAGCCCCCTAGTTAACAGGACAACAAGCACAAAGGATGGTGCAAGCTAACTAGACAGGGCCCCAGAACAATATTTGGATAGATTGTGTGGTATAGCTGAGAAAGTGCTGAACATAGCTGTGCAGTTTTATTGTCACAGCAGCATGTGAATAAATGCCAGTGCAAAAAATGGTGCACACTCCAGCAATTTAACTGGAGAACAATTTCTGGGTAGCAGTGAGACACTAGGGGGAAAAAAAACACTGTCCCAAAAGCAGCAGGATGGAAGTACAGTGGTGTTTGAAAGTTTGTGAACCCTTTAGAATTTTCTATATTTCTGCATAAATATGACCTAAAACATCAGATTTTCATACAAGTCCTAAAAGTAGATAAAGAGAACCCAGTTAAACAAATGAGACAAAAATATTATACTTGGTCATTTATTTATTGAGGAAAACGATCCAATATTACATATCTGTGAGTGGCAAAAGTATGTGAACCTTTGCTTTCAGTATCTGGTGTGACCCCCTTGTACAGCAATAACTGCAACTAAACGTTTCCGGTAACTGTTGATCAGTCCTGCACACCGGCTTGGAGGAATTTTAGCCCATTCCTCCGTACAGAACAGCTTCAACTCTGGGATGTTGGTGGGTTTCCTCACATGAACCAGGCTTTCGTCTAAACGGGGGAACAGGGGCGCTGCACCCTCTTACTCTCGGCGTGCGCCCCCTTACCGACTCCGTGAAAACATCCCAGCAACACTACGTGACAATGTGTCTGATCATCAAATACGTTATAATTGCTCCAAAAATATTCCAATCATAGTAGATACACCGCCAGACGGTGCAAAAACAATCCGAATTGGCGTTTTCCAGACTGAGGCGGCATGTTGTTTAGTTGTTTACTTGTTGCGGCTGCTCTCGCGAGATTTGACATGGGTTACATACAAGGTCAGCCGACTTGTAGAGCGAGATTTCTCTAGACTGAATGACCTTTCACCCACCGGCGCGGGAGCTTTTGACAGAAGTAGTTCGTGAGTTGTTTTTGTTGACACTTGGGCATTTAAAGATGTCATCCCGCGGCACGAAGCGGAAGAAAGCCAAAGACTGTCCGGGGCAGAAGAAGATTACTTCTTTCTTTTTCAATGTTGACAGACAATTTGTTACAATTTCCCTCTCAGATACTCAGAATGTCCCATTGGAGCATTTTTCAAAGGCTTTGCACGGCGGGGGGGACAACCGGCACCACCACCCCCCCGCTTCGCTCTCTCGCCATGGTGAGTGCCCTCATACTAAATTTTTCTAGAAAAAACCCTGTGAACTGCTCACTTCAGGTCATTCCACAACATCTCATCTCATTATCTGTAGCCGCTTTATCCTGTTCTACAGGGTCGCAGGTAAGCTGGAGCCTATCCCAGCTGACTACGGGCGAAAGGCGGGGTACACCATTTCGATTGAATTAAGGTCAGGACTTTGACTTGGCCATTCCAAAACATTAACTTTATCCTTAAAGAGCCATGTGTGTATGTGTGTGTGTATATAGAGAGAGACTGCGAATTGAATTTGTGCTCATCACGGGAAGAATGTCAAATAGTCACACCCCTGTCCCACCATACCGGCTGTCCCTTTAACACGGATGTCAAATTCGGCTCTGTTACTACCAATCGTTCTAGTTCAGAGTCGAAACAACTCGGACCCCCCTCCCCTTTCCGCATTTGGACGTGTTATACTGTACAGAATGCGAGGCAGAATAAAGATGTAAGATTCCTGCCTTGCACAGGCAGTGTAAAAGAGGTTTCTATTGTCCCCTTCGAGAAAGTGGTCTAGATGGAAGAGGTTTGCATGGTGAACATGGTGTTGGCCTTAGCCAAGAGACTAAGGTACAGTTGTGCTCATAAGTTTACATACCCTGGCAGAATTTTTGTTTTCTTGGCCTTTTTTCAGAGAATATGAATGATAACACAAAAACTTTTTCCCCACTCATGGTTAGTGGTTGGGTGAAGCCATTTATTGATAAACAACTGTGTTTTTTCTATTTTTAAATCATAATGACAACAAAAAAACATCCAAATGACCCTGATCAAAAGTTTACATACCCCAGTTCTTAATACCGTGTATTGCCCCCTCTAACATCAATGACAGCCTGAAGTCTTTTGTGGTAGTTGTGGATGAGGCTCTTTATTTTCTCAGATGGTAAAGCTGCCCATTCTTCTTGGCAAACAGCCTCCAGTTCCTGTAAATTCCTGGGCTGTCTTGCATGAACTGCGCACTTGAGATCTCCCCAGAGTGGCTCAATGATATTGAGGTCAGGAGACTGAGATGGCCACTCCAGAACCTTCACTTTGTTCTGCTGTAGCCAATGACAGGTCGACTTGGCCTTGTGTTTTGGATCGTTGTCATGTTGGAACGTCCAAGTACGCCCCATGCGCAGCTTCTGGGCTGATGAGTGCAAATTTGCCTCCAGTATTTGCTGATAACGTGCTGCATTCATCTTTCCTTCAACTTTGACCAAGTTTCCTGTGCCTTTGTAGCTCACACTTCCCCAAAACATCAGCGATCCACCTCCATGCTTTACAGTAGGAATGGTGTTCCTTTCATCATAGGCCTTGTTGACACCTCTCCAAATGTAATGTTAATGGTTGTGGCCAAAAAGTTCAATTTTGGTCTCATCACTCCAAATTACCTTGTTCCAGAAGTTTTGAGGCTTGTCTCTGTGCTGTTTGGCGTATTGTAGGCGAGATACTTTGTGGCATTTGCTTGGTTTTAACAGAGCCCCTGATTTTCCATTTGTTAATCACAGTTTGAACACTGCTGACTGGCATTATGAATTCCTTGGATATCTTTTTGTATCCCTTTCCTGTTTTATACAGTTCAACTACCTTTTCCCGTAGATCCGTTGACAATTCTTTTGCTTTCCCCATGACTCAGAATCCAGAAACGTCAGTGGCTGGATGAAAGATGCAAGAGTCTGTCTGGATCCCAGAAACTCACTCAGCTTTTATGCACACACACTGATTACAAGCAAACAGATCACAGGTGAGGACGTTACCTTTAGTAGCCATTCAAACCCATTTGTGTCAACTTCTGTGCATGTTATCAGGCCAAAATCACCAGGGTATGTGAACTTTTGATCAGGGTCATTTGGGTAGTTTCTGTTGTCATTATGATTTAAAAAGAGAAAACACAGTCGTTTGACAATAAATGGTTTCACCCATCCACTAAGCATGAGTGGAAAAGATGTTTTTGTGTTATCATTCATATTCTCTGAAAAATGGTCAAAGAATCATAGATTCTGCCAGGGTATGTAAACTTATGAGCACAACTGTATTGAGGATGCAGGTCAGCTTCTCCATGATGTGCACACCAAACAGCTTGGAGCTTTTGACTCTCTCCAGATTTCTGGTTCCAAATTTCAGCCAAGGAATGGAAGGGAATGTGAAGAATGTCCTCCCCCCAGTAAACAAGGCAGATCTGCTATTAAACTTTTTGAGTCCTTAATGTTGTGCCACTGGTTTGGAACTTCGACTGAACCCATAATTGACCACCTACACTGTAGATTTTTTTTTTCCCCCCAAAGTTCAACAAAAGGGGTGAAAATGGGGGACAGTTACCTACTTTGTTCTGTTCCCCACAGTCCTGCACACAGTAGAGTTATGCATCAGGACTGGGATTATGTACGGTATGATCTCGCATAAAGGTGGCAGAACTGGGCAGTTTTTACTTTTAAGCAGGGGAGCATGTGGTCAGATATGAAGCCTATAGGACAAAGAAAGGGCACATGAGAGCTTGTGCAGTGCTGTGACACCATGTTCCTTCCTTCAGTAAGTGCTGATTTACTTTATTGAACTATTACAGGTAGGGACTAGGATTTAAAAAAACAAAACACCTGTAGAGCCTTATGGAAGCTAAATAACTGTAGAGTCAACCTGCCAGATGGTGTTTGCTCGCATGTATCATGGCTTACAGCTAGTCAGAGAGAATGTTGGGCAAAGTTGCTTCCGAATAGCATGGAAAGGGACATAATTCCCGGATATCTGAATTCTGCTTGTTGCATTTTCCATCGTTAGTTGTACATTTTGCATTGTCGCTTGAAATGACAAAAATTTCTCTCTCCATATTGCGGTTTTGTTCCATTTCTCTCTTCATAATTCTTGGTTTAAAAAGTGTTTGACCGGAATTGAACTTTTATTAAAAGAAAACGAAAGCATCAAAGCCAAACTGAGTTCTGGGAATTCTTACAACTAAATTTATAATCACGAAGTTCTGCCGTTGTGCAAGTTCAATAATGTGGGAGTTCCCCTAGTTGGTGTTGGACATTTCCCAGTAGAGCAAGTCTAGTGCCACTCTGCTTGGCCCAAGCATCTCTGTGCTTGTCTGTCTCTTGCACCTGATCACCTCTTCCACCCACACATTTTCACTTCTTATTTATCAGTATTTACTTAATGTGTTGGTATGTAGTTAGAACAACTGATTCTTTTAGTTGCGAAATTTGTCACCCTGTGTTTAGGCTTCACAGATGACCGAAACCTTCACTGATTTCTATCATCATACATCATAGCGATGATGCACTGATCACTTGCCATGTAAGTGCAGTAAGCGATCAGATTTTGAGTTTCTGTGCTCAGAAAGTAAGCAGCACGAAAAGACTCTTTTTCCCTGTTTTTAGCAGCACAAGTCTGCCTGAACCTGAGGAGCTGGGTTGAAGAAAAAGGAATAGGGAAAAGGTAAACAGAGTAAGTGAGAGAGGGGTAGGACGACTACCTCTCTGGCAGTGACGTCAGAAGGATGGACTGGGCCTTGGGTTGAGCATGTGTTTGTGTTTCTAATGGAATACGAGTCACAAGTAGGTCAAGCACAGCTTTCGTTGAACCCACAACCTCTAAGGTTCAGTAGCTGGGGTCAGACAGACCGGAGGAAAGTGGAGGAGTGTAGTTTAGCAGTAATGGAGGACGAAACCATCTGGCTTGTGCTATTCTCATTATATTCTAGACCTGCACCTTGTGTATGTCAACTCTGCATGGTGCCTTCAAGAAAGTGTCTGGATAAAAATCAGAAACTAGATCTATGTGGGGCTCCAGAATTTATGGAGAAGTTCAGGTTTTCTTGTTCTTTCGCAGGCAAAGACAGAAAAATAAAGTCGGGATATGATGAAAGAATTAGAGCTGAAAGTAGAAGGGATAAGTGGAGGAAGAAAAGGAAGTGGGACAATTCCAGTCGTCTTGCCATCTCGCCATAGACAGCTAAACAAGCCACTGACAGGTGTCACAGTGTAATTGTTCTGTCTTGCTTCCTCTCAGTGGCCAGAGTGTGTCATGCTTAACTCTGTTTCCCCTGCTCTTTCTCAATGGCCTGCCAGTGTGTGGCAGTGAAAGGCCTGTTTAAGGTCCTGTCACAGGTCTCCAGGGGTCAGACTGATGAGCTGCCCTGCTTGTATGGAGTCGCTGAGGGAGCAAAGATTCTACCATGCAGGGGGTTGACATCTCTTTTTGCATCAGAGTACTCTTCACCCCCATGAGGATGACACACTGTGTGTGTTCTTGTGGTGAAGATGGATGCTGAAGTCTCAACTGATTCTTTTTAGTTTGGCTCACTCCAGAGTACTGAACACTGTCCCTTTTTCTCTCTCTCTCTCTACCATGCAGTGAAGACATCGTGACATACCAGGGCAATGAATCCCTCCAAAATGTCTCTTTCAGCAGAACATCTCTTTCAAAACAGCCACATATCAGGAGTGGATAGTTGGGGATGTTTTGCTTTTGGACAAAGATGACAGGATGATTGGTTGTGATCCCAGGCCTGGGTTAGAGTTCCACGAAGATGCACACTGAAGCTCATAATTCATGCGTGCTAGCATTGTGATGCTGTCTCTGCAAGTACGTATTGATAGGTTTTTCAGATCTAGTCTTTCCTAGATGAAGCACGTCCGTTGACAGACCATTATCCTTCCTTAGCAAAGTAATGAAGTGTTTAACCGATCTTGTTCATTATTTGAATCTCCGATGAGTTCAACTTTGAAATATTTATATGGTAACAACCAATTACTTATTTAAGATGTTACTCTCCATCAGACTGAAATCTCACGGTACATGGAGTTCTAGAATTTTGGGGTTGGTGGTTTTGATATTTTGGAATTGCAGAGTTGTGACCTCATTGTGGACATCGTGCACCTTGACAAAGTTGAATAACAAGCCACCACAGTATAAAGGATGAGGGACTTGTAGCTTACCAACCCCACAGCCATGCTCCCCAACTCGTTCCTTTTTAAAAAAAAAAAATTTTCCCCTGTCATCAGATTTAAGGATGGGCAATAAACAGACACCGGCTGGGAGTGTCGTCAGATGTTTGAGTCATGAATGTGTGGTTCAGATGGTTGGGCCTACGATGCCTTGTGGAGACAGAGTGTAGATAGTTAATAACCGGATAAATTTCAGGGTGAACCTTCATATCAAACATTTGGTTGTTCATTAACGAGCAGTTAGCACTACTCGGTGAGGCCACTTGGTAGATGATGCAAATGTAAAGATAAGTGCAACTAAAACTGTCTGAATTAATTACTCAAATGGCAGTCTTCACTCAGGGGAACAGCACCGAGAAGAAAGCAGAAGAGAAAGTAAAAGGATGGAGGGGAAAAAGAGGGAGGAGACGGCAAAATAGAAAGACAAGTGTGTGGGGCTGTGAACTCATCCTGCCCTCAGTGCACGCTGGCTGACCTTCCTGTACTTAACCGCCAGAACCAGACCAGGTGTAATCACTTTCTCCAGCCTTCTTCCTGTCTTTCCGTCTTGGAGTGAAGACGGAGAGAGAATATGTGAGGGAGAAGGGGAGGGCCAGTCAAGTGGCCTCCGGCCGACCCTGCTTGCGTTTCCCTGGAGCCAATGGATGATAAGCCTGACGTGCTATCCGTCTGTCTCCCTTTTCTTGTTCATTCCCTTCATTTCTCCTTCTTTCTGTGAAAATTGGCAGTGTTGGGGGAGAGAGTTGTATGTTAAAGCCGTAAAGCTTTGTGTGTAATGCATACACCCGTAGAGCACACGCGAGAAGACCGAGTGCTGACCCTCAAGTCACCTTGGCCTCTGTCCAGCAAGGGAGTCTCTCAGGGTCTAGAGTCTGAGCTCTTCTATCTTTAACACTCCAGCTCACCGTCAGCTCAGTTCAGCACGTGGAACTGTGTCCTGACAGAACAGCCTAGGTTGCTGGGGGACAGAAATGGATACATTTTTCCATTTTCTTCCCTCCTCATATTACTCTGTCTGCTCCACTTTGTCTTCTCCCAAACATTTATTTTGTGCTGACCATGGATGTTTGGTATAAACTGTCTTAAGACATCTAGGCTTTCTTTCTTTTCAAAATTATATGATCTTTTTGTCATTTCCTTTTCCTTTTATTCTTTTTGCCATTTATTTCCTTGTTTCCTTCTCAAAATATTCTCTGACAGTTGATGGAAAAATAGTTTTTGTTTCCTTATGACCGCAATTTCAACCCTCATTGCCTCTTACTGGAAAGCTGATGTGTGGTAGGTCAATCACTAATGCTGTTTTCATTGCCACTCAGATCTGTAAATAGGTTTTTTGGTGAATTCCAGTGGAAGAACAAGCACTAACGTGACTTTGTCTTAAATGGCCGACGCTCACTCCAATTGTATGATTCCCCCCCCCTTCTGGCATCTATTTATCTATTTATCTTCATGGTGTGGTGACTGAGTAAGTGGACTTTGGTTAGTAGCCTTTCTCTGACCCTCATCGCAAGGGTTATCCATGTTGTACGTTCACACAAAAAGCTTCAACTTAACTGATTATACCGCTATCGATGTGTTTTCAAAGCAGCCTAATCTAAAAAATAACATTGTGATATTTTGCTCTTGTGCATGCACACAATCTTCACTGTTTCGCCTCAGATGCAAAAGCAGTTTGCCAAGTTCCTTTAGTCCCATTCCAGTAAGTCTTTAAAAGATGCCATTTTTAAAGAAATAAATATCAATGCAGACATTTTTGATGCTTTTTGGTTTCTGGAATCATCAACACAAGATTTTTATTTTTTTAATTCACAGAAAAATCTGGGGGTTCTTGGGTTTTTTTTTTTTTTTTTAAATAACTTAATGTCAGCATTTTCACAATGTCAAAACCAGTTTGGTGTTCTCACACCTTGTCACATTATTGAAATATGAGCATCTGTACCCTCAGAAAGACATGCATTAGGAGATTTGTTGAGGAATACCCCATGCATCTCTCTGGCGTTTTCTCCCATGATGCCTGACCACGAGACCTTCCTATCTATTGTCTTTTTTACTTTTTTGCTTCACTCTCAGTTTAGATGTTTGTGACCACCACATAGCTTTGACCGTTCCATCGCACTCTTGCCCTGGTGATAACTCTGCCTTGTCTGAATGGACAGGAAGGTGAGAAGGAGGCCACGTCTTCCCCAAGTTAATTCATACTCTGCTTTGTCAAACACTTATTAATTGCCAGCAACTCAAAACATGCCTAAAAAAACAGAGCAATGCAGTTTTCCCTCATGCTTCATTGGTCGGGTGGTTCTCAATGGCCCAGTTGGTACATGCAAACAGAAAAAACTGCTACACGTCAGTTGAACAATTACTGCGATTACCGATGCATGTTTTATTTACTTCCTCTCATCTAGTCCTCTCACTGTGTTGATGCAGATGGAGAGATGTCCCATGTCATTACACTTTTCTTCATGTGTGACTGCATTAGATTTGTATAATATAATAATTCAATAGTTTTACACACTACTGCACTACCATGATATCCAGTGATTTTATTTTTTTTAAACTACAGTTATGCATTGTTTTTGGTAGCAGTCTTTTTTTCCTGGAATAAAATGAGCTAATTCACATGAATTTGGACGAGTTTACGCAGGTGATTTGAACTCCTCAATACGAACGGATGTCACCTGGAAGCCCCGCCCCCTTCCCCCCTCATGTTTTGAGGTCACTGATATGAAGTGATGGTGACCGTTGTTTCTTCTTGCTCTCCTTTCTCATACATGCTACGTGACCCACAGTCATGGAATGTTCTCAACAGAAACTGGAGTCACTTTGCAGCATGTATGCTTCCACTCTAGCACACGTGCATGCGAAGGTGAGCCAGGTTTTGCCCCAGTTATAACTCTGCCTTGTCTGAATAGGCAGGAAGGTGAGAGGGAGGCCATGTCCTCCTCAGGCTAATTCATACTCCTTCTGTCAAACTTCTATGAATTACTCTCTGCAACTCTACTAAACAAGTGTCAAAACAAAATCACAAAGAAGGCCGCCCTGTGACCCTGAAAACCATTATATATTATACAGTACGTGATTTGCATCACCTGTTTTTCTCCGATTCGTTAGGAATAATCATAATGCGTTTATCTGTATAGCACGTCTTTTTCAGCCAAGTGCACTTTTTATAAAAGTTTAAAGAACAATAGATGTATAAGTCTGTGAAGATTCTCAGTCATCCAGGTCATAGTAAACTGTGGGTGGTAAAAGAGAGCAACTGGACTTGCTTGAAGATTCTTGAAGACGTTTCACCTCTCATCCGAAAGGTGAGAAGAACTTCATGAAGAACTGAAGAAGCCTTTCGGATGAGAGGTGAAACGTCTTCAAGAATCTTCAAGCAAGTCCAGTTGCTCTCTTTTACCACCCACAGTTTAATAGATGTATAAATTATTCAGACAAAAATACAGAATTTATGCTATCTGGGATTAACATGATAAACGGATGAGACAAAATCAGGGTGCAGGCTGGGTAGGAACAACAGTGTTGTGTGAATACCGTAGGTGTGTGTTTGGTTTGCGTGCTTAGCATGTGAAGTAGTTGCAGGCAAGATTGTGTTGAGCTGTCACTCATGGACGTATGAAGGATGCTGAGGAGCTCCTCTTCTTCTTCAAAAAAAGTTCAGGCCACCATCTGGTGTATTATCGAACTTGGAGCTCGGTGTTACAGTGGTGCTTGAAAGTTTGTGAACCCTTTAGAACTTTCTGTATTTCTGTGTAAATATGACCTAAAACATCATCCGATTTTCACACAAGTCCTAAAAGTAGATAAAGAGAACTCAGTTAAAGAAATGAGACAAAAATTATTATACTTGGTCATTTATTTATTGAGGAAAATGATCCAATATTCCATATCTGTGAGTGGCAAAAGTATGTGAACCTCTAGGATTAGCAGTTAATTTGAAGGTGAAATTAGAGTCAGGTGTTTTCAGTCAATGGGATGACAATCAGGTGTGAGTAGGCAGCCTGTTTAATTTAAAGAACAGGAATCTATCAAAGTCTGATCTTCACAACACATGTTTGTGGAAGTGTATCACGGCACGAACAAAGGAGATTTCTGAGGACCTTAGAAAAAGCGTTGTTGCTCATCAGGCTGGAAAAGGTTACAAAACCATCTCTAAAGAGTTTGGACTCCACCAATCCACAGTCAGACAGATTGTGTACAAATGGAGGAAATTCAAGACCATTGTTACCCTCCCCAGGAGTGGTCGACCAACAAAGATCACTCCAAGAGCAAGGCATGTAATAGTCGGCGAGGTCACAAAGGACCCCAGGGTAACTTCTAAGCAACTGAAGGCCTCTCTCACATTGGCTAATCTTCATGAGTCCACCATCAGGAGAACACTGAACAACAATGGTGTGCATGGCAGGGTTACAAGGAGAAAGCCACTGCTCTCCAAAAAGAACATTGCTGCTTGTCTGCAGTTTGCTAAAGATCACGTGGACATGCCAGAAGGCTATTGGAAAAATGTTTTGTGGATAGATGAGACCAAAATAGAACTTTTTGGTTTAAATGAGAAGTGTTATGTTTGGAGAAAGGAAATACTGCATTCCAGCATAAGAACCTTATCCCATCTGTGAAACATGGTGGTGGTAGTATCATGGTTTGGGCCTGTTTTGCCGCATCTGGGCCAGGATGGCTTGCCATCATTGATGGAACAATGGATTCTGAATTATACCAGCGAATTCTAAACGAAAATGTCAGGAAATCTGTCCATAAACTGAATCTCAAGAGAAGGTGGGTCATGCAGCAAGACAATGACCCTAAGCACACAAGTCGTTCTATCAAAGAATGGTTAAAGAAGAATAAAGTTAATGTTTTGGAATGGCCAAGTCAAAGTCCTGACCTTAATCCAGTCGAAATGTTGTGAAAGGACCTGAAGCGAGACGCTCATGTGAGGAAACCCACCAACATCCCAGAGTTGAAGCTGTTCTGTACGGAGGAATGGGCTAAAATTCCTCCAAGCCGGTGTGCAGGACTGATCAACAGTTACCGGAAATGTTTAGTTGCAGTTATTGCTGCTCAAGGGGGTCACACCAGATACTGAAAGCAAAGGTTCACGTAATTTTGCAACTCTCAGATATGTAATATTGGATTGTTTTCCTCAATAAATAAATGACCAAATGTAATATTTTTGTCTCATTTGTTTAACTGGGTTCTCTTTTAGGACTTGTGTGAAAATCTGATGATGTTTTAGGTCATATTTATGCAGAAATATAGAAAATTCTAAAGGGTTCACAAACTTTCAAGCACCACTGTAGAAGACCCGGGAGTGGGTTTGAATGGATGTTGAAGGGGAAGATTGGTATCTGTACCAAGTGATGAGGAATAATTTCATTGAGGTGAATTGAGAAGTCTGTCAATGCCAGCAAGCATGATGATATGGGTGGGTGAGGAGTAAGAGATTTGGAACTGAAAATATTTTTGTTTCATCTGTGAATAATTTAACCAAAATCCATCCTGGAGGATGATACTGCTGAGAGAGAGAGAGAGAGAGCGAGCAAGAGTGTGGAGTTGTCATTGACATAAGCTCTAAGTTGGTACAAAAAGAGTACAAGAGGAGGCATGACAAGGTGGGGAAAATAATTAATTGGAAACTTTGTGGCAAATACAAGTTAGAATGAAAGGAAAAACGGTATGAACATGAGCCAGGGAATATTTTAGAAAATGAAGATGTCATGATATTATGGGGTGTAAATGTGCGGTGTGACCATATGATAGAAGCCAGAAGACCAGACATTGTGGTAATTGAAAAGAAGGGCAAAAAAGTGTGCAAGATTATTGATCTTGCAATTCCAGGTGATTCCAGGGTCCATGAGAAGGAAATTGAGAAAATAAAGAAATATCAAGATCCTCAGGAGAGAAATAGCTAGACTTTGGCAGATAAGCGGTAATGGTCATCCCAGTGGTCGTAGGTGTGCTTGGTTGTGTAACGGTTGACTTCAGCAAATGGATAGAAAAGCTTGGAATTAAAATGGCAACATCAATGTTACAGAAGACAACACTGCTTGGAGCAGCAAGGATGCTGAGAAAAGTGCTTGAAACCTGATCGTGGAGAAAAAATTAACGCCCAGGACCCTTGGTCATTTGTCATGACTCGCTCCTTGGCTAAAACTAAAACCAAAGATCAGCCTGTGAAAAGGAAGAAAATGATAATAATAATCTCATTCTCATCTCATTATCTCTAGCCGCTTTATCCTGTTCTACAGGGTCGCAGGCAAGCTGGAGCCTATCTCAGCTGACTATGGGCGAGAGGTGGGGTACACCCTGGACAAGTCGCCAGGTCATCACAGGGCTGACACATAGACACAGACAACCATTCACACTCACACCTACGGTCAATTTAGAGTCACCAGTTAACCTAACCTGCATGTCTTTGGACTGTGGGGGAAACCAGAGCACCCGGAGGAAACCCACGCGGACACGGGGAGAACATGCAAACTCCACACAGAAAGGCCCTCGCCGGCCCTGGGGCTCGAACCCAGGACCTTCTTGCTGTGAGGCGACAGCGCTAACCACTACACCACCGTGCCGCCCCGATAATAATAATAATAATAGCTGTTATTATCAAGGCAAAATACGGAACTATGAGTAATACCCTGACTGTTTCAGATTTATATAAAGCAAATTGTGTTTCTAGAAGGTAGGATCTGACCAAGACTAATGCGATATACCAGTAGCGCCAAGAGAGTTTGTAAATGAGGGAAGCAGATGTTATAATCAACCACATTTGTAGCAGTTTGGAGGTTACAAAAGTATTAGATGTGTCGAGTATCAGAAATGGCATAGAATATAATTTAGAGGAGGGATGTATGATAAGAAACTTGAGTGAAATGTCTCACAGGTGTTGTTTTTGGTCATGCCATCATAAATGGCTACTACTCTGTGTGGAAAGTGCGCTATAGACCTCTTGCAGTCATGTGACCGGAATGTAAACAGCCGCCATCTTGTCGGTAAAAAACACAGCTGAATACTGCTGCACTCGTGTACAAAATGTATCAATTTCAACCGACGGACTACACGGCTCATTTTTCTAATGAACAGATAACTAGATATATGTCTAAAATAAACGACCTACAGATTAGTGACCCTTATCGCTTACCGGACGTAGTTTTCACAACCGTGTCAGTGGATATTGAACTGCCAGAGGTGGAATACCCAGATGTGTATAATTACCTCATTAACTTTCCCTCGCTGTTCAGTGGTGAAGCACTGCGTGCTTATAAATCTCTGGACAGTTATCTTTACAGAAATTCAGGATTTGTCAGCGACTCAGATGTGGCATCTTGTAAACAAGAAAATAATCCTCATTGGACGGGTAAGTCACTTAAGTATTGAGATATAAGTATATCCACTATTATGGTTGAATATTTTATATTATCAGTTAGATCAAGTATCAGTAGTCTATCACTATTACTGTATATATGGTATACCTGATAGCAGCAATCCGTTTTGCACGCCTGTCAGGGTCCCGTGGCAGCCTACTGTCAAGTGTATGTGAGCATCATGGGTTTCCCACACTTGAAAGGGAAGGACTCGGACACAGGATTCCACTCGTCTTATGTTTTATTGATTTTCAGTGGAGTTGACGTTGTAGTAGAATTGTATATAGTAGGGTTTTCCAGAACAAAAGGCAGAAGTAGAAGGCGGAAATATGGCGTTTGACCGACAAGGTGGCGTCTGTTTACAATCTGGATCGGATGTGACGTCACATGCAAGTGCTCCATACAAATAAACTTGACTTGACAACAACTCGGGAATAGAGCAGAATGCAGCAAGCAGAGCTAAAAACCAGAACTTGCTTTAAAAATATCAAGTAGGAAAGCACTTAAACCAATCTTCTTAAATTGAGTAAAAGGGCAGTCGTAAACGATTCATATATATATATTTTTTTATCTGAATACATTAAGAAATGAATGTTGTATATCGTAGTGACCAATTAATAAAGGAAGTACACGTGACAGTGGTACAAAATCAGAAATTTGGACAAGAGGCTGCGTAAGAGTGTGCGACAAAACACCATATAAACATGGCTGATGGATTCAACGCTAGGTTTATGCTGAAAAATGTCTTTTTAATAATGCTCCAGAGGACTAGAAATGGCTTCTTTTTTTTTCCCCCGTTATCCTTCGATTTTTAAGTAAACCTTTAGATAACACCATTATGACTGTCTTCGTGGAGTTTTTATTTATTTATTAACCTGTATCTGTTATTGAGTCGTGTGTGTGTCCCAGTCCCAGGGGCTTTATTCTTTCTCAGTGTATGTGTTTTTGTGGTCTGCATGACCATTTCACCACACCATTGCCCCACTGATAACTTTTGCTTCTCTGGAGAGCACAGGAAGGTGAGTTTGGGGCCACTCCTTCCCCAGGCGGAGTCTAGAACTTGTCAGACAGAATGGCCCCAGGACGAATTCTGTTTTCACTCGATCCTGATGTAGCCTGCTGGCTATGAGGGCTGATAACGCAGTAGTGTGACCCAAGTTGGGGTTCAGTGCAGAGGCACCATGCAGCGATCACATCCAGATCAACCAATCAGAGTGAACCTTTTGTGCTGGGCTCGGTTTGCTGCTTTGTAGCAGGTGACAAAATGGAAAGTTGAGCATACATGTGGGTCATCAGTTAGTTGTTTCATTATATTTATTGCTTGAAAAGCATGAGAGAAAAGATACTTCATGTTAGTCATTGGTGTCGTTGACTGGGATTTTAGATTTAGAGTGGTGGTGTGTGAAGAATATTTCTTTTAATTATGTCCGCCATTTCATAATTAATATTTCACAAGCAAGAGTGTGGTTAGAATGAATATCCGCATGACTGCGATGAAGCTGCAGGTAATCACAGCTGTGCTGATATTCAGTCGAGCAGCATGATTGCGAGTGTGATTTATTTATTTTTTTATATACAACAGTTTTATAAATAAGAAATTAATATTGAGTAATTGACATCTTGGACGCAATATGATCAAATAATTTGTTTATTTTTGCTCTGTGAGCAGAAGTAGATCCAGAAGAAGTCACTCACCAGGCAGGCAAGTGAAGTGACTCGTATAGTACCAGCCAAAAGTTTGGACACCCCTTCTCATTAAAATGTTTTTTCTTTATTTGTCTTAATTAAGTCACGTCATGTCTTAAAATAATGATGGATGTCGTTTCTCTTTACTTAGTTGAGCGCTTCTTGACAATATTGATTACTACAGTTATGGAATAGAGCTGTTTACTGTATTATTTAGTGTTTGATCTCAAACACATTAAAAAGGCAAAAAAAAAACCTAGTCCACTAAGGGTAGTATCTCACTGGGCTGCAACAGCCTGCAACTAGTTGGCGACACAATTATTGTGATAAAATATGCGAATTAGTGACTATTTTCACTTGGAATCACCACTGAATTGATATTCGTATATTTTATCACAATTATTGTTGTCTCCAACTAGTCGCAGGCTTTCACAGCCCAGTGAGATACACTCGCACTTCCTGTCTCACGGAAACTGACTTGAGAAGGGTTCATGATGGCTTTGCGACACCAGCAACGCATTTGCGGCTATTTTGAGAGAAATTTTGCCGCACGAATTTTTTGAACACGTTCAAAATTTCAGCGACGAAGTAGCGACACGTGAGGAAATTGAGAAGCCCCGCGAATGTTTCAAGACGCTTTTGAAACTCTCTCGCGAGTGACGTTTACAATTTGTCGCAAGCTGTCGCAGCCCAGTGAGATACTGGCTTAATTAACTTTTAACACAGTACAATTGAAAAGCATTCCAGGTGACTACCTCATGAAGCTGGTTAAGATAATGCCAATAGTGTGCAAAGCGTCATCAAGGTAAACAGTGGCTATTTTGAAGAAGCTAAAATATGAAATATATTTTGTAACACTTTTTTTTTTTCATCGTATATGCTTCATATATTATTTCATAGTTTTGATGTCTTCACTATTGTTCTACAATGTAGAAAATGGTCAAAATGCAGAAAATCTATGAATGAATAGTGGTGTAGGCGGCACGGTGGTGTAGTGGTTAACGCTGTCGCCTCACAGCAAGAAGGTCCAGGTTCGAGCCCCGTGGCCGGTGAGGGCCTTTCTGTGTGGAGTTTGCATGTTCTCCCCGTGTCCGTATGGGTTTCCTCCGGGTGCTCCGGTTTCCCCCACAGTCCAAAGACATGCAGGTTAGGTTAACTGGTGACTCTAAATTGAGCGTAGGTGTGAATGTGAGTGTGAATGGTTGTCTGTGTGTCAGCCCTGTGATGACTTGGCGACTTGTCCAGGGTGTACCCCGCCTTTCGCCCGTAGTCAGCTGGGATAGGCTCCAGCTTGCCTGCGACCCTGTAGAACAGCATAAGCGGCTAGAGATAATGGATGGATGGAGTAGTGGTGTCCAAATGTCTTGACTGGTACTGTACAGTGATGTGTCCCAGTGTGTTCATAATAAATATAAAGACTGTTGGAATCCCACTTATCCAATCAAATTAGTGACCGGCTCTAACTGTCTTATAACTCTGTAATATAATACGGGTCAGATCTTCTACTGTCCTGAAATCACTGCAGTTGCCCTGAAGGTTACTTAGACTACGTTCAGACTGCACCCTGAAACGACCCATATCCGATTTTTTTTGCCCATATGCGACCTGTATCTGATTTGTTATTGACAATCTGAACGACACAAGTCCAATTTTTTTCACATGCGACCCAGGCCGCTTGGATATGTGGTCCTAATTCCGATGCATATCCGTTATTTTCACATGCGACTGCAGTCTGACCGGACAGGTCGCATTCATGCGACCTACACGTCATCAACAAGAGACAAACGTCACTATTCTGCGTTGGCTAATCCCGCCTCTTTGGTGGAAAACAATAACAATGGCTTTTTTTTTTTTAACGTATTACGTAGATGTGCTTATTACGTGTCAATTTGCGCATGCGGGACACTTTTGGGTCGTTTTCCGTTCATATTGGAGATCGCATACAAGTCTCATATAATTGGTAATGTGAACGGCCTAACAAAAAAATCGGATTTCACAACAAATCGGATATGGGTCGTTTCAGGTTGCAGTCTGAACGTAGTGTTATGAAGTGTCCAATTTTGAATTTTCCTTTTTTTCTTCCTTCATCTCGGTTTGTAATTTGTCTGTTTGCTGACCAGTGGGTGACCTGGATACACTCGAAAGTCTACAAGGTTAATGCTCTTTAGTCCAATTCTGTTGTTCTTACTTTGCTCAGTTTCCTTTGGTTTCTTAGAATGTCCAGTCTATCTCAGCTCTTCATATTCACCAGGTTTTTTTTTTTTGTGTGTGTGCTTTCTCTCAACATTCTCTCTTTTCCTCTTTGAGCCACCGGTTCTGTCTCCCTACTTTGACTCCTTCAAGTCTTTATCTCATGTCAACCTGACAAACTGGGAAAAACACTTTTCTGACAATGGATAATATCTGTTGACTGACAGAGCTACCTCTCCACCTTACTGCGCTTTAGTGCTTTGAACATACCAGAAGAAGACAGGAGCTTAAACTCTGTCAGTCTCGATAACCTCCTCAGATAACCTTTGACCATTTTAGAGTGCTGCTATTCAAACTGAAATATGGTCAACAGCATTGGGAGCCACTTTCCCTCTGCTTCAAGCCCTGATCATCCTTTTTATCTCCATCTTACTCAGCCTTTATCTTGAGTGATTCTTCTGTATTTTTTTTCTTTTGCCCTCCCACCTCCTCCATTCCTTCTCCTAGTACTGGCAAGGCCCACACACATGTAGGCATGCTGAGTGCTTCCACTTGCATAGACTTTTTTTTTTTGGTGTTGTTGGTCAATCACAAAGCAGAAGCTGAAACTGTCAATCCAGGTCAGTGTTCAGATAAGATGTCAATGATATTTAGGCAGCAGGAAAGGGGTTTGAGTTGGAGATGATGATGTTGACTGAAAGGATGAGGAGATTAACTCATCTGGTGTCAGTCACCGACTTGAATTCCTTCAGCTGACAAAGCAAAAAAAAATGAACTCGATGTATTCCATTGACTACTTGCTGTCTGAGCCAGATTTAAAGGACCTGTCTTTTTAGCCTTCAATACATAGCTGCCAACTACTACGAATAAATCGTATTTATTACGATTTGTCGTTTTGATTACGAAAATACGAATTTACTACAATAAAATACGATTTTGCCAATTTTCATGGGTCATTTTCAAAGTCTGTTACCGGTGGGATTCGTATTTGATAAAACACCGCTTCGTTCCAAGCGGCAGATACTACGCCAAATTTCATTGGCTATTGCTTGTTCTCTCAGCCAATCAATGATGCTATTAGATCATCCATGGCACGCTATCATCTGGCCTTTGTTCACGAAGTTTCTGAACAAAGCATGGCGTTTCAAGCTTTTGTTATGAAGATGTAGCGTAGTACTAATCTCTAAAGAAAGCATGGCTAAGGGGAAGGGCCAGCGCTTCAAGGACTCGTACCGAGAGGAGTTTCCCTTCATTTCTAAGTCAAGTAAGGGCGATAATTCATTTTTGTTTGTGACTAATGAATGAATGGTGTTAGATATTGCCAAGTTTATGTGGTGCAATTACATCAACTGTTGACTGAGTAAGCTCTAGTGTATTTCTCTAATGTGTACTTTGTCAAAAGTTATATGTGCCAATTGCATTGTTTGAAGTTTTTGCCTGATTCACTGACTATTTTCATACATTGTTGAAAAGAACTTTGCAAATTAATGTAAGATGATAGTTTAGTTTGTAGAATAAATTTTGTCAAACTATTTTTGTTTCAATGTGATTTTTCAGGGTAGTTTTGCTAGAAAGCTTTGGCGGCGGGGGGGCTTCCCCCCACCAAGACTCAGTACCCAACCTTGTATTACTGTTTACAATTTCGGAATGTTGGCAGCTATGTAGATAAATCGCAAAATTAAGAGATGCCAACAAGGATTTTTATGGATGCAGTCTTGGTTACTTTTTTGTTGTAGTGAAGGAATATGTTCAAGCTATTTTTGAAGGCTTTGATTTAGAGAAACAATACCTAAAATCCCATCAACAGACCTGCCCACCCTGGAAAGGGGAAAATGTGAAGTCACATGGTACATTTTCTTTCACAATCACGAGTCAAATGTAGAAACTGAAGTGTTTATGTATACATGGTTTTACAGCAAACACCAAGTGCTTGGGGGGGAAGCTGCCACTTGTGTTTCGGTAAGATGTTGACACTTTAAAAAAAAAAAAAGGTTTGCGTGCTTTCTTGCTTCCTGCTCAAGGAAAAATGTTATGTACAGCAGTCAATTAATTTAAAAAAAAAAGGATGCATGTAAACTTTTCTAATGTCTACATCTTAACTAAAATACTTTTCCCCAAATGCCTGGTGGTTTCTCTTCAGCCTCCCCCCCCCCTCCCCCCGTTTGTTTGTTTTGTTGAAAGTGCAGGTTTTTGACCACTTTCGGTCAAAAATCCAGAAATCTTTCATCCCTAGCAAATTTAATCAACTGAGTTTAACTATACACATGTCTAATGTTAGTAAAGTCAAAGATACATTGATGGGTTTTATTTCGCATGAATGAACTTGAGACGGGTGGCACGGTGGTGTAGTGGTTAGCACGGTCGCCTCACAGCAAGAAGGTCCAGGTTCGAGCCCCGTGGCTGGCGAGGGCCTTTCTGTGTGGAGTTTTCATGTTCTCCCCGTGTCCGCGTGGGTTTCCTCCGGGTGCTCCGGTTTCCCCCACAGTCCAAAGACATGCAGGTTAGGTTAACTGGTGACTCTAAATTGACCGTAGGTGTGAATGTGTGTGAATGGTTGTCTGTGTCTATCAGTGCGTTTACATGCACATAGAGAAAATCGAATTTCTGCCGTAGCTCGACTGAAATCGAAGTTCTAAATGCCATGGAAACATCTTAGCTCGGCTGAAATCGAACCGAACTGGATTTCTCGTAATCGAGCTACGCGACCTAGATTATGCGATTGTAGCCGAGCTACTTAGTGCATGTAAACCCTATCGAGCTACTTACTTCAGCACTGCCCCTTCCGGAAGTGACGAGTGATGAGACCACAAGCGGGAAACACAACAGCCTCGGTCGGCATGACAACAGTAGTAGTAGCGAGCAGCAGAAGAGAACACGGAACTGATAACTTTGTTTATACTCTTGAATAGCTCTTCATGACGACAACCGGAAGTGTACCAACACGATGGGGCATGTAGCGCCACCTGTGGCTCGGGTGCACAATGTACCTCACACAATAGCTCGATTTCCTTGTGTGCATGTAGGATTGGATTTCTCTGGCACCCCTGCTGGGACCCTTAGCTCGATTACCGACAGTAGCTCGATTTGGATGTGCATGTAAATGCTGTATGTGTCAGCCCTGTGATGACCTGGCGACTTGTCCAGGGTGTACCCCGCCTTTCGCCCGTAGTCAGCTGGGATAGGCTCCAGCTTGCCTGCGACCCTGTAGAACAGGATAAAGCGGTTATGGATAATGGATGGATCGATGGAACTCGAGCCATTGTGAGATGACAAAAGGGGGCGTGGCTTCCAGGGGTGTCGTCTGTTACTCTTTTGGCACGTTTTTGAGTGATAAAACGGCATGCTCCATTGTTAAAAGGTGATTAAAATGCTGTGAGGTCTGAAACAACATGCAGTCGATGATGCATCAATAAGCATAACATTTCTCTGTGCAGCATGATGGTTATGCTTATGCTTTAGTATATTCTTTCCAGTCCCTCTCTTACTGCTATTGTGTTGATGTTGTTTCCAACTGTTGAGAGTTGGCTCTTTGTAACTGGAGGTATCGGTACCTCATAGTGGAGGTATTCTGTACTAAGTATCTGGATTTGCTGTTTGTTCCGGCTTATAGTGTTGCACTGAGAACCAAATCACTGCATTCAGATCACAGTTCATGATTCATTCAGATTACTGAAAAGACATGTTAAGTAGATTGTATGAGCACTATTTAGTGGGATTGTTAGCATTACCAGCACAAAGTAACTTTAATACCTGTTTAATTATTCTCAAAGCTTTTTATATATATTTTTTTGAGCTCCTCCTTGAAGAAGGTTCCTAAAATTGTTTAAGGGATTATAGTGGACTGGGGTTTGTTATTCTTTGCTTCTGTGGGCCAATCATTCTATTTTACAGTTTTTTATTATTATTATTATTATTATTATTATTATTGGTGGCTGTTGTTCAGGCTGAATTCAACTGAACTTGGCCTGTGAAAGCCCTCAGGCTGCTGGCTCGATGCCAGAGAATGCACCAAACAATGCTGAAAGCCAGAGGCCAGCCAGAGGTGAGGGACAAAGAGCTGGAGATGAAGGCAGAGATAACGGCAGAATTAATGGAAAGAAAGTGTGATTCTAGGGAGGACAGAGGGATGGATGGTTGGATGGAGGGATGCTCAGAGAACAGGAATGTGCACGTGTGTTTAGTAGTAAGATGCAGCAATGTTATTCCAAATAAAGTATAACCGAATTATCTCAAGTTATCCTTACCACTGATAATGCTGCATAATCAAATACAAATTTGTTGATCCTTCACAATCCCGTGTATGAGGGGATATGGTTACTAGTGTGCATATAGTTATTACACAACATTCCTGTTCATTCCACACTGTGTTCTGTGATTTATAACTTGCGTTGGGCTGCAAATCAAATCTTGTGTTTTCAAAGTACTGTATAAGGGCAACAAATCTGGGAGAATAAAAACAGAGGGTCAGTTCAGCAACCCCTCTAGGCTATTAACGAGATTGGTAATTCCCCTAGCGTTCCAAACAAATAAATACAGCAGTCAGAATAACCATTAAGAGCCCTTATCCAAATGCCCAGTTCACTGTGAGTGAGAGGGAGAGTGTATATGAGCTAGGGGTGAGAACGAGGGCACAAGGGAAACGAGGTCAACACTTCCGTGTGCCGCGTCATGCTTTATTTTGTCTTTTTTTTTCTCTCTCTCTATCATTCTTTCTTTGGGAAGAATGAGAGGAAGTGATAATCCAGTGCCTGTCCCATCCACCATCATCCACCCCTCCCCAACCCAACTCGCTGTTTGTTCAGCAAGCAAGGAAAGTGGGGCCGATAACACCGCCACAGGGTCACGCTGAGGTGAGCGAGAGAGACGTGTAGAGATACCGAATGGAAGTTCATAAGGAGGTGAAGGCGGAGGGAGGGAGCTCAGCAGAGAGGTGAAACCCAGGTCATGAACGTGTGTGATGAACCAGTCAGCGTTGTTTGGAATGCACACATTTGTTTGTGTATATGCAGGGTTACGGTTGACGGCGATGCCTGCCTCCACTCCTGCCTCTCTTTCTTCTACCCCTCATTCTCGTTTTCTAAAATGTGAATATTATTTTCTGGTAGATTTGCAGTACATTAGTGTAGGAGGAGCCCCCCAAAAAAAGAAATCTGCAAGTTGTGCATGTAAATCTGACTTATCACAATCAGGCACTTATCTGCCACCACACTAGGACATGCTGGTGTATGTGTTTTCGTGTCTGCGCAATTGAGGTGATGCCGTGTGAGTAAGAAAACAGACGGAGATGTTTGGAGATTGCCTTGTTGTGTACTTGATCAGACAGATTTTTGGTAATTTATCTCTGTCTGTCACACACATGTAAACAAGAATGTTTTCACTTCAGGACACGGACCTTTTTCCATCTGTGGAGGAATAAATGTGTCTTTAATTGTCTGTATGTATGTACATCTGATCAGTGTGTGTGGGGAGTGGATTGGATTGTTGGTACTGGTAGTGTGCTGAATGTCACTGGGTTTGTAATGGACCATAGATTTCAGGGCAATCATAGGTCATTATCAGGTCAGGCCTGGGTCACAGGCCGACCAAAACCTCTCCACTCACAAGGTGAAAAAGCGTAAATAGCTTCTCTCTCTTTAACCTCTCCCCATTCTTCACTAATCCCCTGCTTTGTCATGTTTCTCTCTCTTGTGCCTCCTCAGTAATCTCATTTAAAAGGCCCTGCTCACTTATATAACATTGGGGAAACTGAACTGCTTGCTTCAGTAAGGGGCGACTGATGGAGTCAGACTGAATTTGATCTGCTTTGATGCACTTGAATAATTTTAAAAGAAGTTTTCACTCTCCATTCCATTCCAGATAATGTTATTGCACTGTAATAGTGCCAAAACATACCAAATATTTTTTTAAAATCTGTTCATATTATACTTGAAAATGTTGAGTGTAATAAAAAGTAAATAAAAACAAAATGGAGTGAAAATAAACAACATGTAGTAATGTTGTTCTATGTACTCTTATTCAGTTGCTCTAAGTTTGTATTTCCCCGCTTATTTTTCTAGCTGTTGGATCTCTTTACTCAGTGGGATTGGCCAACATACCTCGCTGACTATGGACGTCCAACCTGCAAGTACCTGAGAGTCAGCCCACATACCGCTCTGGCCCTCCTGGAGAAGTAAGTCGCACACAGAGCCATGTTGCCATCATTGAGTACTTTTTGTTGAAGCATTTGTGCATACACATCTTCCATGTTTTATCATTTTCTTATTTCTGAGAAACTTTTAATTTCTTTGACATCTCCACTTTCTGGCAACATCTTTCCCCGTCTTGCATCACTCGCTGCTCTTCTGCTTATGTGCAGGATTTCTCGAGCGTGAGTACTCTGCTGTCTGTACAGTGTCTCTGATTGCGGTGTGCTATTTAGAAATGTTGATTCTAAAATATTTGTGTATGTTTGTGTACGCATGGTTATGCCTGTAGTGTTTATTGTGCCCAATGGTGAGTCAACATTTGTTTTTGCATGTTTATAGAACAGGTTGTTTGCTGGTGTGTGTGATTTTCCTCGTCACTATTTTTTTTTTCCCCCTCCCTTTAAAATCTCGCTAGGTCTTCTCATGATCATGCCTTCACCTCTTTCTTTTTCACAACCTCCTTTTCTGGGAAGATCATAAATTCTCTGGCTACAGCAGTACACAGACCAGTCTTGATCCTATTTGAGCTGCACTTACCCTGGCCATACCCTTTCGACCCTAAAGCTCAGTGAAAGTGATCTGTATTATTAAGCCCTGAGCTGGCCACTAACCAGGCAGAAACAGCGGGCCTCATTTATCAAGCCTTATTTATAACAAAGTTCATAAGAGCATTTACATAAGAAATTTGGTCTTCATGAAAATCCTGTAATTTTGGAAAAACATTCGTGTCCTACTTGTGCTCTTGAGGGTGTAGAAATTTATCCATAAGAAAACAAATGTAAACCGTGATTGATTAGCTTCAGATTGTATACATTGAGTTCTTGCACTTTTCCATATGGATTATGCTGTCAGGTTTAAGTAGTTATTGTATTTCACTATTACACATGCAAATTTAATGACTATTTTGCGAAACCCAGTTTCATATTAATTGCCAATTATCTGCCGAAGGCAAAGTGAATATTGGTGAATAATAACCGTGACGGAGTCGAGGTTAATATTGACCAATATTCACTGAGCCTGAGGTGGATAATTGCTTTAGTATAAATACACAGGTGATTGATTAAAAAAAAATCATTTAAAAATTTTTTTTTATTTCAATCTTCAAAAGCAAATATAACATACGCAGACTTGTCACTTATCTGTGCCGACTCACACAAAATACTTTGTTTTGAAACGGATAAAATAAATCCCAGTTCCACCTTACCTTTGAATACAACCCCGATTCCAAAAAAGTTGGGATAAAGTACAAATTGTAAATAAAAACGGAATGCAATGATGTGGAAGTTTCAAAATTCCATATTTTATTCAGAACAGAACATAGATGACATATCAAATGTTTAAACTGAGAAAATGTATCATTTAAAGAGAAAAATTAGGTGATTTTTAAATTTCATGACAACAACACATCTCAAAAAAGTTGGGACAAGGCCATGTTTCCCACTGTGAGACATCCCCTTTTCTCTTTACAACAGTCTGTAAACGTCTGGGGACTGAGGAGACAAGTTGCTCAAGTTTAGGGATAGGAATGTTAACCCATTCTTGTCTAATGTAGGATTCTAGTTGCTCAACTGTCTTAGGTCTTTTTTGTCGTATCTTCCGTTTTATGATGCACCAGATGTTTTCTATGGGTGAAAGATCTGGACTGCAGGCTGGCCAGTTCAGTACCCGGACCCTTCTTCTACGCAGCCATGATGCTGTAATTGATGCAGTATGTGGTTTGGCATTGTCATGTTGGAAAATGCAAG